>NC_086360.1:2253545-3453545 GCF_036324505.1 Eleginops maclovinus | reverse complement strand
ACTGAGTGTAGATTTATCAGAGGAATTTTATTAAAAAATAGGACTGCAACATGAGAACAAAAGTGACTGTCACTGTATTTGATCTGGGTAATTATTACATGTTAGTGTGCAAATATGAAATTGCACACTACTTCAATTTGTGTACATTTCTGTTTGAGCATCTGTACAAAGTGTTTGTTGCCCCACCTAAAAATCTGCCTGCACCTGTTTACCAAGCTTACCCTGTATATCACTTAATTCAACTACCCTGCAAACAAATACAAGTTGGGTACAACATGTTTGGTTGGTATGGAAATACCTGTTAATTTACCCTCTATGAATACGAATGCCTCAGGGGCCATTTGGCGGTTGCTGTTTTCTATGTGGAAAGAAGAGCCCAGAATGGAACCAACATCACTGTAACTCTGCTTTACTCTTTTCCTTTGCAGGAGACATATTCCTATGTCCGGTCAACAGCTCCTGCTGTAGCTTATGACAGCAAGCAGTACTACCAGCAGGCCACTGCTACAGCGGCGGTCGCTGCTGCGCAGGCCCAACCCGGCGTGGCAGAGTCCTACTACCAGACAGGTTTGCTTAATACACAATCTACAAAGTGTAGTATTCGCCACATATTTCCACTTATTAAATTGAATAGATAGCTATCTTCCTGTGCTCTCTAGGATGGACGATAATCAACTCAATGTTTACTCAGATTAACTTCCAGTCGTTGTGTTTTAAAATCACTTTTGAGCTACCCCCTCTGCAGTTCTGTATTGAAAATAATGGATTTGAGGGTGGAAAAACCCAGCACGTGGCTCTTAAATATCCATTCCTGTTGGTAAATAGAAAGAATTATGTCACTGAAACATTGAAAGCCTCCCCAGTTCTTGTATTTGCGCTTGCCATATAAGCTATTCAGCTCACCAGACTAGCATGATTAGGCTAACAGAGGACAACATTCAGCTAGAACTGTGTGCAAATCTCGTTCTCTGGGATTTCTGCTCCCAGTGTGTGAAGATTTACATTTTTTAGAATATTCCATTGTGTGTTTTCTAGCCCCCAAAGCAGGATATAGCCAGGGGGTCACGTCATACACCCAGAGCCAGCAGTCTCGACAGGTGACTGTGATAAAGCCAGCTGCTCCCAGTCCAGCCTCCTCCACCTTCTCCATCTACCCTGTGACCTCCACTGTCCAGCCTGTGGCTGGTGCCGCCTCCGTGGTCCCTTCCTACTCCCAGAGCCCGACCTACAGCACGAACGCTGTCACCTACTCTGGTAAGCTTTCAATGTTGTTCTAAAGAGCTTTCTATTGATTTTTCAACAATTCTCAAGTAGTAAAATAATTTGGATTACAACTGGCATTAACTACGTATTACTGCAACAAATTATGCCGTGCAGCATGGGATGTGTTTTTACTGCTAGTACAGGTATCAGCGTAATATGATTGCTTGTATTAAAAAACACTGATGAACACTAATCTTAACCGTTGAAAGCTGACACAATGGTAGGGAACAACTCCTATAATCTCCCGATGCTTCACAAGGCCATCTTAAATGCAAGCAAGTCGCTGATGTTGAGGAATAACCCATGCTCTTTTTTTTGTGAGCGCATGTTGTCAAAGCAGTACATCGTTTTTAAGTTATCTATCTCTGTTCCAGGAACATCGTACTCGGGCTATGAGGCAGCAGTTTACTCCGCAGCCTCCAGCTACTACCAGCAGCAGCAGCAACAGCAGCAGCAACAGCAGCAGCAGCAGCAACAGAAGCAGGCGGTAGCAGCTGTAGCAGCAACGGCAGCATGGCAAGGGAACACTTTCACCAAGAAACCCCCCTTTCAGAGCAAGCAGCTTCGACCCAAGCAGCCACCCAAACCCCCTCAGATCCACTACTGTGATGTCTGTAAGATCAGCTGTGCCGGCCCTCAGGTGAGCTCAACAACAGTTAATATTGCATTTAAAATGTGTGTATTTTGGGATGCAGTTTTGAGTGTCCATTTACCTCGTGTCCATCATGATTCACTTGTACTAATATATAAAATGCTTAAAAAGTGGACTTTCAACATGTCCAGGCAAAAGGTCTGTCCTACAAACCCCACCTTGCTGTGACTCCAGTACAAGGATTTGCACTCAATGTGATGTCTATCTCCTCATAATTACTGTGAAAGCAAAGGGGGCCAGAGCCAATCGGCATGGGGGGGGAAGCTATTTCTGTGAAAGCAGAGTTGTATACACCCTGATCTACTAAGTCAGGTGTCCGAAATGCCCCATTGTGCAGATTAGAAACACTGTTAACACATCAGTGAGTAAACCGTGTGAATGGCAGAGTCCCTTTGATACAAGGCAACATGTTAACCCTTACAATAGTTGGTTAGAGTTATAAATTAACATTTATGTCCCAAGCAAGTACTTGTCCAGCAGTGGGACTAATCTTTTTTCCAATCAAAGACCTACAAGGAACATCTTGAAGGCCAGAAGCACAAGAAGAAGGAAGCGGCGCTGAAGGTTTCCCAGAGCAGCAACAGCAGCAGTAGCGGAGGAGGATTATTGGCCCGCAACGCTCAGAACCAGCTCCGCTGCGAACTATGTGACGTTTCCTGCACAGGCGCAGACGCCTACGCTGCCCATATCCGTGGAGCCAAACACCAGAAGGTAAGGGAGATTGTTGGGCATAATATACACATTTCTTAAATCTGTATCTCTACATGTACGGCAGCCATTCCAGTGTCAAAGTCCAACACATGGAAATGTTGTCAGTAGTTAATAGAATACAATAAAAATAATGT
Source organism: Eleginops maclovinus (assembly GCF_036324505.1). Classification (NCBI taxonomy): domain Eukaryota; kingdom Metazoa; phylum Chordata; class Actinopteri; order Perciformes; family Eleginopidae; genus Eleginops; species Eleginops maclovinus. The sequence goes on along the minus strand of NC_086360.1, from coordinate 3,450,785 downwards.
CACTTTACTCAAACACATAGTTATAACTAGTGAAACCAGAGACTCTGATAATGCTGCAGTGGTCTCTTAATTTTTTACAGAGCTGTATGTACCTTGATCCGTCGAGTGGCGGGATGATAGATAGAAGTAACAGACAACACTGGTGCCGCCTCGTCTCTTTTGTAAATTGGGATTGAAAAGATAATTGTGGAAGACTTAATGTTTAGTACTTGATGTTCTGTGACATCCATCTGTTATCTATACCTTCTCATTCTGTGCAGTGACCGAGACAGACAGACCACCATTGCTAACTTACTTAGCCTCTTTTTGTTTTTAGACTTGTTGAGATTGAGTAATTCCACAGAGCAGATACACCTGAAGTTATTAAGGTTAACTGATATACATTTTCAGTAAAAAAGGCAAAACTTTAGGTACTTCTGTTGGTGAAGTATAGAAAAAAACTCTTCCCATGCTGAGTTCTTTCCTGCCGAGTGAAATACTCCCGTACTGAACTTCAAAACTCAGTTGAAACCTCATTACCGTCTGTATTTCCAATTGTATTCTGAATTGTTTTCTCCAGGTGGTGAAGCTTCATACCAAACTCGGTAAGCCCATTCCATCCACTGAGCCCAGCATGGTTACTCAGACATCGTCCTCCACCACAGCTGCTACCAGCAAGACCAGCACAGCCACCCTGAGCTCCTCGTCCAGCAGCAGCAACTCTCTGTGTGCCGCCTCCTCCCCCGCTTCCAGCTCCACCTACCTGAAACCTGTGAACATCGTCAGCAGCGGGATGGGGGGAGCGAAAAACACACTGAACAGCAACCTTTCCTCTGCCAACGCCACCTCAGCTGGAAAGAAAGTCAACACCCCCAAGATCAACTTTGTTGGTTAGTAGCTCACACGCAGCACTACTTTTCTGTCTCGCCTGATCATTTCATGACATTCTCCATCCATTTGAACCAATGGTTTTTGCTAGACCGTAGCAAGGCCTGATTATATAATCTCGGTTGCTCCCCAGGGAAGTTTCCCCAGCAATTGTAGTAACATCTCCATTATATTCATGCCTGTATGGAGTGGTGCAGAGATGACGTATTTTTGTAGGCCGACCCGGAAGTAAGCGGTGCATGGGTTCCCTCGAAAAATAGCAATGCGATTTCTCCATAGTGTTTTGGAATATTGTAGAAAATAAGATCTGTGGAAAACGAACCTGTTTGATAAATGCACGTTATGTTCAGCCGGATAATCTCCACATGTCTACCCTACTTTTAGATCCTTAGCATCTTAAATGTAATCGCCAGACGTTATGCTATAAACAAACTACAGACGAGTACAGCAGGGTCGCACAACTTCAACGTCACGCCAACTTATGATCCTTTCACCTGACTTTCGCTTGCATATTTTAACAAAGCTTTTCCTTTTAGCCACACTGGGTTTAACTAGAAGTCATTGCTATTTCAATTACCTGTCGGATATTGTTTTACAGGAGTGTTAACGTCAGGGGTCTCAGAGACCACTTACCTGGGGGCCGCTGAAGGTAGAGTCTGGGCAAGTCTGGGCCGCTTCAAGTATTCCACAAAAAATGTATTAAAAAATACAACATTAGCAGTCCTTTAACATCTTAACATGAACGGTTTTTCAAAACATAACTTTACAGTTGCTCTTGCCTACTCCTTGCTGGTACAGCTACCGAGTATGCACAGAAAAGTTTGGCTTTGTCACACAGCTGATCATAATTGTCACTTGATAAGTCAGAAATGTGTTAGCTGACAGCCTGATGTTGCTAAACTGATCCTTCTTTTCCGGACAGACTATGCTTGCAGCCTGCAACATGCACTTTTTGAGAAACTCGCCACCCTTAAACGGCTTTCCCACCTTGGCAATCATCTCACTCGCCAAATAGCTAGCTTCGATTGCTATATCAGCCTCATTGCTTCTTTTCTTGAAGAGATTATGTCACTTACAAAGACCTTTGTTTATTTCTGTGACCCTTCTCTCTCTCGTCTCCCATGTATTTTGCATACTCTGCATGTGTAGTTGAGCAGTGACGTTTTACGTTATACTCCTTGTATACAGCGATTTTCTCTATGCATATAAGGCACGTTGCGTTTCCCCTTTACACTCTGTGATGTATTCCACTGCGCGCATTTAATGACATGTGGCGGAGTTCCCTCGGAGGGGGAGGAAACTGCTGTGCGCGCAGCGGAATCCCTCAGAAAAAAAAATCTAAAAGCACAAATGCAAACTCGCGGGCCAGATTAACACTATGACATGATATCCATTACGGGGCCATGAGAAACTGTCGCGGGCCAGTCTGAGACACCTGGTTTACGTGTTCAGCGTATTGACGTACAACATCCTCGACAACTTCTGTTGCTATTCAGTCACTTGAATGGGACTACAGAAGTAGTAGAAGTAGGCTGTAAACTCTTGAAAAGTCTCCAGTGGGGGGGGGGGGGTCCCCTGCTAATGTCGTAGAACAAAATGTGATCCGTCTCTTAAACTTATCAACCACAGACCTTATTTCGAGCTATTTTCCAAAATCCTACAGAGAAATCCCTTTGACTCTGAGACGAGGGAACCGGAAAGGGTCAACTACTAACTGACTTCTGGGTTTTAGGACTTATTCCTGCACCACTCTATTGTTTGTCTTTCACTGCAACTCAACACATATTTAGCTCAGATCGTCCTGATTTTGGTCACTAGATTCCTATGTGATGCCTCTTGGAAGGGCATGGTGTCCAATAGGTACATTCATTTGTTGGACAGTTTCAGTTTTATTTTGTTTATTTGGAATGGACCATGTACAGATGGAACTATAAAGAGCAACATGTGATGCTCTGTACTAGATTATAGCTTTTAAGCTGATCAGTTCATTTGCAGCACAATAACACTCAGTACAGAATAAAAAGTACTCTGTGATTTAATGCTCTTCTATGCAGGGTACCCGCGAGGTCTTAAAAACGTGAAAAAGTCTTAAATTTAGTATTCGTAAATTAAGGCCTTGAAAAGGTATTGAATTTTGTTCACAGGTCTTAAATTTTGTTCAAAAAGTCTTAATTTTCATCCACCTCCTTATTTGATACGGCGCCACAACATGTATTTTTTTGTTCGTTGTTACAGCGAATCTTAGAACACCCAAACGTTGCATTTTAGTAGGTTACATCCTAAATATCAGGCAACCTGTACCGATTCATTGTAAACTGATTGAGACGCTGACACCCCCCTCTGCATTGCATTGTGTTCTCTTTGGTACAGTCTTTGAGTTCGCGCGAAGTGAAATCCGAAAAAAATGTGTTGACATTAAAGTAGGCTACTCTATTTGCTAGAGATGGGCAAATGTCGGTTCAATCCGTCGTGGGTACACGACCCTAAGTATAACTGGGTTCAGCCTGTGCCAGGGAATGTGTGGGAGGCACAGTGTACTTTATGCAGAAAAACCTTCAAACTTGGGACCATGGGGCATATAGCCTTGAACTCCCATATGAAGAGTGCTAAGCACACAAAATTGGTTGAAGTGCGTTCGAGCCAGGCACCGATAGCAACTTTCTGTGTGCCACCTTCAGTGCAGTCTACCTCCGTGGCTAGCGCTACACCACTGCAGCAGGTACCACTGTCAGGGTTACTGTGCGGGTCAACACCAACTCTGCAGGCAGAGGTAATATGGACTCTTAGGACAGTATACGAACACCACTCCTACTCCTCCAATGAGGGCATCACCGATGTATTCAAATGCATGTTCCCTGACTCTCAAATCGCGGCAACATTTTCATGCGGGAGAAACAAGACAGCGTATCTTACGAAGTTCGGTCTCGTCCCTTTTATCAGTAAGGAGCTCACCGAGCAGGTAAACCAGGCTGTTGGTTTTGTGCCAATGTTGGACGAAAGCCTCAACAAAAGCACAAAAACCAAACAGCTTGACATCCATCTCTGCTACTGGGACGGTGACCGTGTTCGATCACGATATTTTGGCTCGCAGTTCATGGGCCATGCAAAGGCGGTGGACCTTCTCAGTAATTTCAAGGTAAGTTGCTACAGATAACATTTCTGAAGAATACTTAATAAAAGATAATTCAATATGTAACCTAAAGGTAAAACAGGGATGTTTTGAAATTAAAGTCCATATAGGCAGAGCATATCCGTGCTACAGTGAGGCTCTGCACAAGAGATAAGCTAGGCTACTTTATGAAATGGTAAACAGGGCTGTACAATTATTCCCATGCTAACTTCAGAGCCCGCGCTAATGCGCTACTGCCATCTAGAGGAAATCGTTTTTGTCAATATTGAGTCATCACGTTTTCTTAGTTGCTTACCGTGCATTACCTAGATAAGAATTGCGATTCTTAAAACAACTGAGCTGAACAAGTTATTAGCAATTTGTCTAGTATAGTTTTGTTAGTAACTTTTCACACAGTCTGGCAACAAACTGCAGGAATAGCAGTACTGTGGAATAATGAATAGGCCTTCTATAATCTTATACAGTAATATGTAGTCTATTACTGTTAAGACTGACAAAATGTAAAACAAATAAAAAAATCTGTTGCCCTTTCATATGAAAATGTATATAGTGTAAACTGCTATATCAGCAACTTGTTCAATCCAATATTCCCCTACCCAAAGCATGATACAAATGGTTATAGAGCACTTTTATATTGTATGACAGAATACTGCAAAGGTGTTTGAATTTTGTTTCTGATATTTCTTGTAGGAGTGTTTACGTGACCTTGATTTGAGGAGGATGGTCTCTTTGTCCATGGACGGACCCAACGTCAATTGGCGTTTTCTTGAGATGCTGCAGACGGAGCATGCTGAGCATTTTGGGGGTGCCCAGTTGGTTGTAGTGGGAAGTTGTGGGCTACACACTCTACATAATGCTGTCAAATGTGGATTCACTGAGTGGCATATGGAGGAGTTCTTAAGAGCTCTTCATACTATTTTTCACAATGTGCCAGCAAGAAGGGAGGATTTTTGCAATCTTACAAAGTCCAAAACCTTTGCTTTGCCTTTCTGTGGTCACCGCTGGATCGAGAACCTCCCAGTAGTGCAGAGAGCCATTGAGGTCTGGCCTGACATGAAGAAATATGTTGATGCTGTTACAACCAAGAAGCTCCCAAACCCTGGAACGTCTTCTTATGACACCATCGAGGTGGCAACCAAAGACCCTCTTATTTTGGCAAAGCTGCATTTTTTCATGGCAGTTTCACGAAGTGTGACACCCTTCTTGACAAAGTATCAAACGGATGAACCTGTGCTTCCATTCTTTGCCAATGACTTGGCTGAATTACTGAAGGTAAGCTGAATCTTTTAAGTGAATCTGTGTGAATATATGTCTTTTTATTTAACATCATCTCTTTTCATTACAATAAGACTACTGCTGGTTGATTTGGGCCAATATGTGACCACAGACTACATCTATATAATCAATTTCAAATAGCTCAAGTGTATTGTGACAATGATGCTACTGTGTCCCAAAGACATTTTCATTCTCGGATATGTTTTCCCTGTTTTGTAGAATTTGCTGAGGCGATTCATCAAGCGAGAGCTACTGACTGATGTCACACCTCAGCACTTGGTACGGCTTGATGTCACTGACAAGCAGTCGAGGGTGCATCCAAAGGCAGTGGACATCGGCATTGGTGCAGAGACTGCCATAAAGGTATTCTGGAAATAATCATGGCCGACAAGTAGGCGTTTCACAAAATTGCAATTTGGTGGTTAAAGGGAAAGAGCAAGGAGAGTTGTGTTGTAAACAGTTGTGTTGTAATCAGGGACAGTTCACTTCAGCTAGTCCTTATTCATCCTTAGGAACTCCAACAGCGGAGTAAATCCTCAGAGGAACTTTCCATCCTACATTTTCAAAACCAATGCATGGAGTGTCTATCCAAAATGGTCCAGAAGATTCAGGAGAGGAGCCCTTTGAAGTTTCCGATTGTTAGACAATTAACTTGTCTGAACCCAGCCTTTATGTACAGCAACCCTGAACTGTGTCAGAAACAGATGAAGAGCATAGTCAGGAAGTTTCTACAAGACAGACAGTTGGATGGAGGAGTTGCTGCTGGTACATATTCATACATTATTTTATTGATGAGGTCTAAACATAAGCATACAATTTACTAATGTAATACCTGTACGTAAGGGATAAAGAACATCATGGTATTCTTGTATCAAAAAATACTGCATGTTCAAAGTGGTAGCACAGGCGTTACACCTCAAAGTGCATTATTTGTTTTATCTACGAATGCAGTTCGTTATCCTGATTATGCCATTGTTGTCATGCCATTATAAGTTAGAATAATGCTGTGGCAGTGCATAGCACTAAGTGTATTGTAACACTCTTTAATGTGACAGTTCATTGAAGCTTCCCAATGCGGCCGATGGTCAAAAAATAGGAACTACGTAATAAGAATCATAACATAATGCATATGCTAACACAGCACAATAGGACATTATCACAAGCAGTCCTATGAATAATAATATATTACAGATATTGTACTTCACATTTATGGACCTTTCAACCACCTCTTAGGTGATCTACTCGAGTAGCTTCACAGCAGCACGTCCTTGGTCCGCTGAAAATTTCATACCTTCCATCCATTCAGAACAAGATTGCGAGCGTTCAAGGCAAATCATCGTGTCAGGAACTTATCCCCACAACTGTAGTAACATCCTTTATTCCATGATGAGCTGTCGTGACGTTTCTTGTGGCACTACGGGCATGGTCCTTGAAATGCATGGCGATTTCTATGGTTTGGTATGTAACAAATAAGATTGTGAAAACGAACTGTTTGATAATCACGTTATGTTCACCGGTATCTCACATGTCCCACATTAGAATCTCTAGCTTAATGATCCCATCTCTCTAACCATACAGACGGTTACAGCAGGGTCCCACCTTCACGCCAGCCAACTTATGATCCTTTCACCTGACTTCGCTGCATTTAACAATGCTTTCCTTAGAGCCATGGTTAACTAGAAGTCTTCTATTCATTACTGTCGGAATGTTAAAAGAGAGTCTAAGTCAGGGTCTCAGAGACATACCTGGGGCCGCTTGAGGTAGAGTCTGGGCAAGTCTGAGAGCACGTAAGATTCCACAAGAGTTTACCAAAATACATCTTCAGGGATCTTTAAATCTGACAGAAGGTAAACATACTTTACAGTGCTCTGCTACATCGTGCGGTAAGCTACGAGTATGCACAAAAAGTTGGCTTTGTCACACAGCTGATCATAATTGTCACTTGAAAAGTCTGAACTTGTTAGCTGACGAGCCTGATTTGCTAAAGAGCCTATCTTCCGAAAAGCTATGCTTGAGCTGCATCATGCACTTTTATGAAACCGCACACCCAAACGTTCCACTGGCATCACACACAACACCAACATACACTTCGTTGCATATCAGCCTCATTGCTTTTTTTTGAAGATTATGTAATTACAAAGACTTCGTTTATTGTGACCTCTCATCTCTCGCTCATGTATTTTGCATACCTGCATGTTATTGACATGAGTTTTACGTATACTCCTTGAACAGCGATTTCTAGCAATAGGCACGATTGCGTCACCACTTAACACTCGTATGATCCACGCGCATTTAAGACATGTGCGGATTCCCTCGGAGGGAGGTAAATGGTGTCGCCAGCGAATCTCAGAAAAAAATTAATAGCGCAATCAACTCGCGGGCACAGGCATAACCACTATACATGACGATACGGCATGGCAAATGTCGCGACCATCTAAACATGTTACGAGTTCAGACGATTGACTACACATCCTCACAATTCGTTGTTTATTATATGATGGCTTAAGAAGTTAATGACTGTAAACTGAAATCTCCAGTGGTAGACGGGGCTGGGGGTGTCCTGTATGTGTAGAAAAAATTATCCTACTTAAACAGCTCAACCACAGACCTTGATTCGGCTATTTTCAAACCTACGAGCAATCCTTCTGAACAGGACCGAAGGGTCAACTATATGATTTTGGGTTTTAGGATTATTCCTGCACACACTTTTTATAAGTGTACTGCTACCTCAACAATATTAGCTATCCGATTTAAGTTCATTTGATGCTTGGAGGGCATGGTGCAATGGATTATGTTGACGTTTTCAGTTTTATTTTGTTATTGAATGACCATTACAATGGAATTAAAGAGCAACATGTGATCTCTGTATATTAATAGCTTTTAAAGCTGATAAGTTCATTTGCAGCACAATAAACCGTACAGAAAAAAATCTCTGGATTATGCCTTCTATGAAATATATAATCTATGGCATTCACTTTTCCTAAACATACATGAGAGGACACTTGTAGAAGATATGAGTGCATGCCAGTACATGAACCTGGAGACCAACTGAACCAGAAGTGTTGGTTTTTATCTAGAGTCAAGAGCACTTTCATCAGAAGTTTACTTGCCTTTGTGATAAGATGTTGAGGGGTGAACCCATGTGTCAAAAGATCAGCTGTATGACGTGACTCTGCTCTTGTAATGCGGCTTTATTTGTCAGAAGTCTAAATGTGTTAGTAGCAGAGTTAATTTCAGAAAATGAGCAACAAGCAAATTCTATGAATGTTTGAGATGAATCAGAAGAGACACTTAAGTGTAAATATGTGCTCATGAATCTAAATGTCAGCTTGATGATGAGTGTCAGTGCTATGCTGTATATTCCTGTTTTGCACTGTGCTGGAATGGGATTATTTCAAAGTGTCTTCTTGCTTATTTGTTTAATTGCATTCATTTAAGGCCCTTTAGCCAAACCAACCCTCTCTCATTGTTTCTTTATGTGGAATTATTTAGACCCAGGCTAAGCAGTGGAACTTTAGGTGGTTAACAACACTGATTTCCTCAAATGCAGGTGGAAATAAATTACAGACCACAGCGAAGATGGACGAGGCTAAAGCGGAGGCTTCTAAGCCTGCAACGCCCTCTCAAGCGGACTCCAAAAGCGACGCTTCAGATTCTCTGTCAGCGTCGGCCTTGGCTGCCCTACAGAGTGACGTCCAGCCGGTCGGTCATGACTATGTGGAGGAAGTAAGTTCTGACAAACCAAATATGAACTCGTACAACTTGAGTGAGCAGAGAAGCTTAAAATCTTGAGATAATACGTTGAATTCCTTTTTTAGGTCCGGAACGATGAAGGAAAAGTCATCCGATTCCACTGCAAGCTCTGTGAATGTAGTTTCAACGACCCAAATGCAAAGGAAATGCATCTTAAAGGTCGTCGGCATCGCCTGCAATACAAGGTTTGTGGCTGACACGTCTTCACACACTTGTAAAACACACTGGTGTATTCATTGAGTGTCTCAAGGGGTAATTAAGTTATATGGGTGCGCAAGATCTTCAGATCATTGTGAAAAGTAACTAAGTACATTTACTCAATGACCACTACATTTATTGAATACCTTTACTTTACAGATCTGGATTAATGATGGTAAATATAACCAGCCCTTAAATCAGACTGTAGTTCACCTGCAGTAAATCCAGCAGCTACCCTGCAGTATACAAAGCCATTCAAACTAGCTGCACCTTTACCAGCTCTGAGAACACTTTAATGATCAATCATTATAAAACATATCAGAGATATTATTCTGAAATGGACCAATCAAACAATGACTACTTTTACTGTCGCTACTTTAAGTACATTTAGATGAGAGTACTTTCTACTTTCACTGGAGGAACATTTAGAATACTTTTACTGTGACAGAGTATTCCTACACTCTGGTACTTCTACTTTACTCACATACAAGATCTGAGTACTTCTACTTTTACTCAAGTACAAGATCTGAGTACTTCTACTTGTACTCAAGTACAAGGTCTGAGTACTTCTACTTGTACTCAAGTACAAGGTCTGAGTACTTCTACTTTTACTCAAGTACAAGGTCTGAGTACTTCTACTTTTACTCAAGTACAAGGTCTGAGTACTTCTACTTGTACTCAAGTACAAGACCTACGAACCTTTTCCCCCTCTGGTTCTGATGTTGAGCAGATATTTTGTCAAATACAGACATGAATTACTTCTCTTGGAACAATGTTCAACAATCATAGAGGATGCTTGTTGAACATTGTTCCAAGATGATTAATTCATAGCCTAAGTACTCTTAATTGAGTATTGTATATTTGAATGAAGAAATGGCTTTTTACACATGTTTTTTTCTTTGTAGAAAAAGGTAAACCCTGATCTGCAGGTGGAGGTCAAGCCCAGCATCCGAGCCAGAAAGATTCAGGAGGAGAAGATGAGGAAGCAGATGCAGAAAGAGGAGTACTGGAGACGGAGGGAGGAGGAGGAGCGCTGGAGAATGGAGATGCGGTACGGTTATTTCTTATTCATGGTGGCCTCCTCTGTTAATGGGGCTCTAGCTTTTCCACAGTTTCCACTACCTATGGATAGATGACTTGTGTAGCTGTTTGGTTTAGATATCTGTAATAATAATAAGAAAGCAGCTTTATTTATATTGCACTTTTCATACATCACGTGCAGCTCAAAGTGCTTTACAAAAATGGCACACATCAAGAAATTCTGCTCGGGTCGGATGTTGAGACATTTTCAGACATGCAACAAAATATAACATTTTAACAGGAATGGTTCCCCGTGGAAAAACAAGATACAAAACTAAGTAAATCAATGCAATGATATAAAACTCTATCAAATAAAAGCAAACGTGTACAATAAAATGTAATAGGATGATAGTAATGAAACCTTCATAATTATAATAAAGGGTGAACATATTTAAACTTAAAATGCAATTTGCTCTTAAAACTTTTAAATAAATTGGGGCGGCAGTCAGTAGGGACTTGGTCTTGGGACCGAAGGGTCGCCGGTTCACGTCCCGATCGGACCAAAAAAAAAATATGGAGTGAGCTGGTAGCTGGAGAGGTGCCAGTTCTCCTCCTAGGCCACTGCCGAGGTGCCCTTGAGCAAGGCACCTAACCTCTATCTGCTCCCTTGGCGCCGGGTACCTGGCTGCCTCTCTGCTCTGCCACCTCTCCTCTGCATGTGGTTGTGTGTGCATGTATTTCCTCTGTGTGTGTGCATGTATATCCTCTGTGTGTTTAATGTGTGTCGACACAACAGAGTAGAGAAAGCAATTTCCCTGTAAGGGATTAATAAAAGTATGTCTTCTTCTTCTTCTTCTTCTTCAAATCATATTTATAGGAATGCACTGTGGTTTGATCTGATGCGATCTGTCGAGGGCTTTTATTGTGAAAGGGACCGGGGTTTTAAAGCAGTGGGCTTTAAACTTTAATAGAGACGATTTGTGCTTTTTTTTTATTTCCAGGCATTATGAAGAAGACATGTATTGGAGACGTATGGAGGAGGAGCACCACTGGGATGACCGCCGCCGTATGCCAGACGGGGGGTACCCTCAGGGGCCTCCGGGCCCTCCTGGTCTGCTCGGAGTTCGGCCTGGCATGCCTGGCCTGCAGCCTCAGGGGCCTGTGGTGAGCATCTACGTATATTTTTATGCAACGTAATTAGGGGGGTTGAAATGTATCGCTTCTACGATGCATCCCGATGCGGACGTGAACGTTTCTGCGTCGATGCAGTGACGGAACATAATCGACTATAGCGTAGTAACTTTGCTCCTTGATTTTCCAGTCGCCGGACAATAACGTTTCTTTTTTTTCTTTCTTTTACTTTATTGAACAATTACATCAATACATTATAACAAGGCACATTAACATCAGGGTCCATTCCCAAGCGGACGTCTGGGCAGCGTTTTCTCAAGCTGCTTCACAATGTTATGGGGAGAAAGAAACAAACTTAAATGAAATAAAAGCTACCTAAGGATCATATTTAATAAAATACATAAACAAAATTAAAAAATCAATGGAACAGAAGTTCCAGCGACACCAAACACGGAGCAGTCTGCTTTATCCACCAACAGAAGCAACACAGTCCCAGAATCAACAGGCAGAATGACCCGCTCTGAATCAGTCGGTGTCGCTGCGGCTCAGAGACACGCATGGACTTTATTAATTTTTTTAAACTCGCGTTACATCATGTCAGGTTTTTGGTGGATTTAACCGACTCTTGGATTGCAGAGTATGAACGTCTTCTCGCGATCTTCAGACGATAAATACTTGCGTAAAGTTTGTGAAGGCAGGAGGAAAACTTCCGCGATTACGGTCTCCTCTACCCCCCGTATATGTAAGGAAGTGACATTAGCTAAACATATTAGACCCACCAGAAAGCCATTTATTTAGTTTATGAAATCATTTGTAACTCATTGATTAATAGAGAATTGTGAAACTGAATTACTAATAGGCACAGAGAAAATGATGAATTGTGGGACAAAATACATATAACGTTCAGTTATCCAATATTTTAAAATAATAATTAGCATGATATTGTCAGGCATTATTGTGTTCATCCCTTTTTCGTTGTTCCGTGAATACAATAGTTTTTATTATTTAAGGAGTGTCAGTGATGGCTGTTTCTTTGAGCGGTTTCCTAATGATAACATTGTGAACTCTTTCTGATTTGATACTCTTTGGACTCTTCCAGCCCCCGCGCCGGCCTGACTCTTCAGACGACCGCTACGTCATGACCAAGCATGCAGCCATCTACCCCTCAGAGGACGAGCTCCAGTCCATCCAGAAGATTGTCTCCATCACAGAGCGTGCCCTCAAACTGGTGTCAGACATAATCACAGACCAGGACAAGGAAAAGGAGGAGGACAAGGAAAAGGAGGAGAAGGAACCCTCTAAAGACAGGTGCGATATCTGACCTACCTCTACATTTTACATTGTCTACAGACATGTCGTAGGTGTTTCATAGCGAGCTCCTTTAAGGAATAACTCGGTGAGAAGGCGTATGACGGTGGGAAAGAAGGGAAGAAGTACTTTATTGATCCCAAATTGGGAGTTTATTTTGTTGCAGCAGCATAAAACAAAACAAGGCATTGCACATAATTAGAAATAAACAAGTCTAGAAATATAAACATCTCAAAATAGAAATAAACCAGCAGTAGAGAGTAAAAAAAATATAGAGAGTTGACTGTGAATATAAGGAATCTATAACTGTCAGACAAATGAAACACTATTGAAAGGCCAATGTTCAGTCAACACAATATAAAGCAGGATATTAGTTACTTTAAGTGGACAAGGAATGGAATATTAAGGTAAATATGAATGTCAAATGTACAGTTAGAATGTTATAAGTCCAGTTAGCAATGCTGAGACCCACCTGCTGATTTAATTTGAGGGGGTGTTGGCCCAAAGCTATCAGAAGGTATGCCTAAATGTGCTCGTCTCGTGAGCTTTTCTGAGAGATTCAAGACGTTTACAGAAAGATAATTAGGATAAAAGTAGCTGACTCTTCTAGCAGTATTTGCTCTGTGTTTTGGGTTTCTTTACAGTATTTATGGAGCTGGTGCTCTCGTAGAGCACGCGTTTCAGATCTGTCTTAAACTGCCTGGGCTACACAGTCTCAGTTTCAAAGCAAAAGGTGGAAAGTTGTATTAGCAATTACAAAGTCATGATGGTAAAGATGAAAATCCCTCTCCTCCATTTCACATACACTCCAGTCGTTGGGAGTTAATTTTGACAACAGTAAGAGATAAAAAATGAATATGTTTGTACTCGTGCAGGACTCTATGCTGAATATACAGCTCCGGAAAAAATGAGGACACCACTCCACATGGTTGTTAAATCTCAGTCTCTACATGTATGGCAGCCTTACCAGTGTCTGATGCATTCCAACACAGAGAAATGTAGTCAGTAGTTTATAGAATACAAGAATAAAAATCCTTTAACTCAAAGACATAGCTATAAATAGTAAAACCAGAGAAAATGGTAATGCTGCAGTGGTCTCTTCATTTTTTCCACGGCTGTGTGTGTTGAGACTTGACCAATGTACCTAGCTATAGTTGAAGTATACATTGTTAATGTAACATGTATGTATTTGGATGTTTGGTTCTCAGAATGACATTTTAGCTGTCTGTTTTGCTTCTTTGCTTGTGTGCAGAGCCCTGAAGGGAGTGATGCGGGTGGGAGTCCTGGCCAAAGGCTTGCTGCTTCGTGGGGACAAGACCGTCAACCTGGTCCTGCTCTGCTCTGAGAAGCCCACCAAGAGCCTCCTTGCCCGCATCGTGGAGCACCTCCCCAAACAATTAACAGTACTGTCTTTACAGATATCACTCCTCAGTCAGTTTCTAGTGGCCTCTTACCTGTGTTTTGCTTAAAACAAATTCGTAGCAAGTTTGCTTTGTCACGTTGCCTGTATGATGCCCCACAGTCTCTATTAAAGGGACCCCATCATGCTTTTTCCCCCCTCCTGTAGTTTGTTAATTTTAAGTTTTTGTGCATGTGAATGGTCTGCAAAGGCTAAATGTTCCCTACAGAGGGAGCTTTTATTTATGCTCATTTTCAAATGTCAATGTATCAACAGGACTTTAGATCAGAAACGTAGAGCACATGATAACCCATTGGTATCTACCACATGACTGCACGGTTGCATAACTCGCACATCATGTTCCATCAGTATCTGAGTCCCATGATTCCAGCGAGCAGTCCACCTCTACCAACAGGCGTTGCTCCCAATCTGTTTTTGTTAACTAGTTGTACAGAGGACTTCTGAAATAATCTATTTGCCTTTAATCTATTTCTTTCAGATCGTAACACCTGAAAAATACGAGGTCAGCGCATCCAACCAGGAAGCGGCGATCATCCTGACGTCCGGTACCGAGCCAAAGATGACGGTGACAATCACACTGACGTCCCCCGTGATCCGAGAGGACCCTGGTCGGGATGGAGGTTGGGATACCCATCACAGCCTTTCCCATTGCACCTCCTTTCTTGTCTTTCTGCTATCTTTCTATGAAATCAGTTTCAACATGTTTGTCAACACCCTGAAGAGCGCTGTCCTGCTGGCACTCCACATTTCTGTTGGGCTTTGAATCAGATCCTCCTGGCAACTTGCTCTTCATACACGATTCATTTTGCATTCCAGAAATGAATGACAGGGCAGCCAACCAAGGAAGCACAACTTCATCACACTAGCTTTAGATGAGGTCTCGTTCCTTCAGGGTTTGCTGTGCAGTCTACAGCCTTCACACTCTTCATTTCTAATACCACTAAATGACTGAAACCATCACAATGGATTTAGAAGATCTGCTTTTACTGGCAGCCCATAAGAGACCCCAGACGGTAGTTATCTTTTTAAATCAATGCTCTTTCTCATCACGTGGGGCCGATAGTATAAAATGAAAACAAGATGGAGGCAAGTGCCAGCAGTGTTGCTCTTAGGCTTTTTGCTCTTACCTCTCAAAGGCTATCTTTATCCTTTAAACAAAGCATGACCAGTGTTTGCATTGTGTTAAGTCTAGTTAATCCCAGGTGAGATTCTATTTTGTTTCCTGTGTTCCAGGGGATTCTGTTTCTATCTTATCGTTGCTATATTCAATGGGAGACATACATTGCAGTATCTTTTTTCCAAATTTCCTTTGAGATGAGGAGATGAAAACAAATCCTGCTGAAGATTAGACAACAGAGGAACTTCTGTCCCTCCAAGTTTAATTTGAAATGAATATTACAACCCTTTTCTCAAATCAAGATTTGGCAGAGGAAATTGGATGTTATTTCCCACAGGAAACAAATCCTCCCTTTGTGTACTGGTGAACAGCAGCTCACCATGCTGAGGTCCCCTGTTCTGAAGTGCTCCCCTGAGTTGATCTTCCTCATAGGACTCCAAAATGAAATCCTTTGACAAGTTTTTAATTTAGCCGACAATGGAAAGATTAGGACAAATCATTTGAAGACGGCCCACATTTCCTTCTGGAATGAATTGACACAATGAAGATTTTTGTTTTTGAATTGAATTTGAAATAATTCTTAGGGGAGTATTGTTAAAAGTTCAGGTACAGAAGGCTATGACAGAGGAATCTTTGCTACACGATGATTGTTGGGGTCTTATTCCAACCTCCTGATGTTAGGTATGCATGCAGTGATATCCTAACCCCTTTTGTTTGCTGGTAGTTCTCATGTTTTTTTCTCTTCTTCAGCACCCATTGCTTCCTCCTTTCTGTATTCATAGAACTATTTACCAGCCAGTCCAGCACAAAGACCTCTTTACTCTTCCTTGAACAAAAAAAAAACAAATTTTCCAGAACATGTCTCCCATCTGAGGATACGTAGTGCCCAAGAGCTTCGGAAGGATTTTTGACCAAGGTTTTCTCACATCCCAAAAACGTTGCCACACCTACTTTTGCCTTGCCACTTTTGATCAGGTCCCCGTCTTTTAGCCCTTTCTCCTGTCCGTTCATACTAACCACCATGAGCCATGGAGCCCCTCCGTCCCAGTGCTTGAAGACATTAAAAGGATTTATTGACTTATAAAGCAAGGTAATTATTTTAGATACAATTACCGTATTTTCCGGACTATAAGTCGCACCTGCTGCTCTCATCAGAAAATGTGTCGTGAAGAAAAAAAACACATAAGGCGCTTCGCTGTAGTCACATTTCTGTTAGATTTTTGTATGTTTATTTAACTAGAAAAGCGCCACTCCCTGACAGTTTTTCACTCACTCCAAACTTTCTTTCTGCTGGTCTTTTACCGTTTTTAGCTGCATACTCTCAGTTGAGTTGGGGGGGCAAGAACAGCGTGGACATTTTTAGGCTTCTTGTACCTTAATACATGGAGTAAAGAGCGCTATCACAAAGCAAAAGTTAACAATAACAACAACCGTGATGCCTCAGCATGAAAACATCAGACTGTAGGAAAACACAGACACTCGTCACCGTGGTTACAATAGCAATCGATCTGCAGATGGATAGCCTAAAGGCTAACACAGACATCAACATAAACTATACTTCCGCTCACCAAAGCTGCAGTAGAGGGTCAACTTCTTTCATGTTCTGTTTGTATTATTTACCGCTGGTGATGTAGTCTAAGCCCTCTCGTCTCCTCTTCATAACTACACTTTTCGCACACACACTTACAGCCAATCAGCTCTGACTTATGAGGTGAGGTTTCAGTGGGGCTGCGAGCGCTTTGCTCCACTTGTGATTATTTTTTTCGCACACGCTGAATAGAAAAAGACTGAGCATGTGCAGTGTAGTTCTCACAGTGAGAGAGGGGCAGCCGGAGCTCGCCCCACATCGCACAGCCCCGCTCGATAGAAAAATTCACTATATAAGTCTTAGCATGACTTACACTCCGGAAAATACGGTATATGATAAAATGGGATCGGCTTTGAGCCACCTAGTTAAGCCAGATTGATGCTAACCAAACAGTCAGTAAATGAATCCCCCCCCTGACTTACCAATCTGTCACGTTTTCATGTCGCTAACCTTTTTTTTAAATGAAAGGAACTAAGCAACCGATTGCAGGTTGTCACGGAAACAGACATTGGTATGTGTGGCAATGTGTTTGCTCTCTGCCAGCCTCGCTGACCTGGTCAAACACCCATTCCTCATCACCATTTTGACACTTCAAATCCATTTTTAGATGTAACCTCGGGTATGGTGAAAGACCCAGCGGACGTCTTGGACAGGCAAAAATGCCTTGACGCTCTGGCTGCTCTGCGCCACGCTAAGTGGTTCCAGGTTCGGAACATCATTTTACTTTCTTATTGTAGCCTTATGAGATGCATTATTTCTTTGTTTATTCATTATTTGTGTTTACTCATTTGGTTTTCATTTTATAGTAATGACAACAACAAAAAAAGACTACTATTTTGAAGCAAAAAAATATTCAAGGATGCCACATATCATAACAACAAACATTTGGTTAATGTCCATAAGTGTTGATTATCAATCCAAGTTGAATTGAATCAAAAAACACCTGGCATCCTTGTATGCCCTTTTCAATTTCCCAAATACTGCATTAGAGCTACATGTGACTCCATAAGGCTGCACAATAACTAGCACAGAGTTGTGCCATCAAAAAGTGCTTTCATGTTCAACGTTTGTATTGTTTTTTTATTCTATATATATATACATATATATTTTGGTAGAATAGGGATTGAGAGAAAAAGGAACATCTGAGTAGTTTCCTGTGATTCTGCTACCTCAGCAAAATCACGGGCAAAGTAAAGCAGATTTCCTCTGCTCTGTCAGTCCCTATCCTCTCCTTCAGGTCAACTCTTGTACTTTGAAGTACCTGTTTGTGAGACACCTGGATAAACCTGGGGTCAGGGTTTAGAAGATGACAAGTTCTCATTTCTTGTGCATCTTGCAAACTTTGAACTCCCTTACTAACTGTGAGGTACAAGACTACTGGGAATGGCAGCTGATTGCTAGCTCTTATGGCTCATACTCACTTCAAACCATACTCCAGCTTCCATTATGCACAGTAGTGTTTGGACCTCTGAGACAGAACTGATTCAGCTGTGTGCTCCAGCTCTTGTCACTGTTGTCACTGCGTAAACCTGACTGTATTGCATCAAAAGGCTAGAGCAAACGGACTTCAGTCCTGTGTGATCGTCATCCGGATCCTGCGAGACCTCTGTCAGCGAGTCCCCACCTGGTCGCCCTTCCCTGGATGGGTGAGTGAATCCTGCGAGCCTGCCTCAGAACACTCATGAAATATTTAAAGGCTAAGCACTGTGACTTAGGAGTTGAGTTGAAAGTATTTGGGTTTAATGTAAAGGTCTCCTATTATGCTATTTTTGAACAATATATTGTAGGGCCATATCTATACAAAACATGAAACAGTGTTTTGTTCAAAATACCAAACAGATCCCCCATTGTAGCATGCCTAGAGTAGGTAGAGAGTTTTCTACCTGGAGAAACTCAGCTAAACGCTGCCGTGATTAAACCCCATATTATGTTCCAAACCACATCCAGCATTATTTCTGAAACAGTATGGAGCTCAAACGTTTCTCTCTCGGTTTACCACAAGGACAGGACCTTTATATTACACACAGTCTCTCCAGTACAGCGTTAGCGATGCTTGCTAATGTAAACACAGACCATATTACTTCCAGAACAGAGTGGATTCAGCTCGCTGTTTGTATATGGGGGACGATAGTTTGGGACGTGGGAGGGACATTGCCAGGAGTTTAATGTAAAGCCAGCTCACATTTTCCTAATTACATCACAAGAACAGCAAATCTGGATCAGCTCGTTTGTACCCCCGTTTTTAGAGATGTGGGTAAGGAGGAAGAGAGAGGGTTGTATTCTCTGACACTGTGAGTCTCCTTACACACCGGGGACACGTATGTATGAAAGACATCCTTTTGCATAATAGGTTTACATTAAATGTTATTTAGCAGAAAATGCTATTCAAAGAAACTTCCACACACTTTTAAACTACGGAGCAATTTTGTGTTTTAAGTATCTTGCCCAAGGACACTTAGACTGCTATGATTGATCCACTGACCCACCAATTGATGGATCAGCACATTAACCCCCTCCATCAAAGCTCATCCCATATTTCAGTTTGATATAAATGGCTAGCTTCACGATTAATGGATTACAAGTCAAGGTATTAGCGGGAAACACCTTTCTCCACATCAGTTTGTCAGAACCTTTCCAATGCTGCCCTGTGAGCATGATGCTAATGGAGTCAATGCCTTTTCATCATATGGATATTTAGAGCTTGTGTGTATACAGTCATCTAAGCCATGGTTTCTGTTCACTGTTCAGGCCATGGAGCTGCTGGTGGAGAAGGCCATCAGCAGCGCCTCTGCCCCCCTCAGCCCGGGCGACGCACTGAGACGCGTCTTTGAATGTATTTCCTCTGGGATTTTACTCCCCGGTAAGATTCTTTATATTTAAGCATTCAGAATCTCTAAATGGACTCAGATTCATTTATTTTTGTCCGCTATGTTGATCCAGAAATGAAACGCCACTAAATGTAGTTTAATGACTTGAACAGGTGGACCAGGACTGGTGGATCCGTGTGAAAAGAGGACTGTGGACACCCTGGCAACTATGGGCGAGCAACAGAGGGAGGACATCACCTCCAGTGCCCAGGTACAAATGCTACAGCTGATTAACAGCTAGCTTTAGCACTTCGTATGACCAGAGAGGAATATAATCTGCTTCCTCTTCCCCACAGTTTGCTCTGAGGCTCCTGGCTTTCCGTCAGATCTATAAAGTACTGGGCATGGACCCTCTGCCGCAAGTGAACCCCCGCTTCAACGTCCGCAACAGCCGCAAGCGTCGCCGCGACAACAGTGAGGGCACAGACAGCTTCGAGGGTGAAGGCAAAAAGGACAAGAAGGATTACGATAGTCTCTAAGCTTCTGTATTGTTTATTTAAAAAGTACTAACATGTGGTATGTACCGGCTGAAGCCCAGTGTTGCTGTTTTCCTTTGTAAGCTACAGACGTGTACCACACAAACACACATGTAACCTGTGTGTTGTTTTTAGTTTAGATCCTTCCAGTCCTGAGTTTTTACCTGATGACATGTGTCCGTTTGAAGTGGAGGAACCAAGCATCAGCTGAGCGTTTCTCAATGCTAAATGTACGCCTTCATTCATCTGTAAAGCTGCATTCAGAGCTGGACCGTGTTGTTGTTACGTTGTGAAACTTTCTTTTGGCCAACGAGTTTCTGTGCAGGTGACGTGATGCTGTGCTCGTGTTCTGTCTCCATGCTAAGCTACACCGAAGATAAAAGCCGGGGAGCGGCACTCAGATCCAGAAGAACGGTCGAGAGATCTTTGTTCGCCCTTAACGTGGTTTTATGTTGTTTTTTTCTTTTCTTTCCTTGGAAGTATTTGTATAATCTTTAAATAGATATAAAGGCTTCTGTTTGTGGAAATCATGACCATGTTCACATCGCGCACTGTTTGGCTTTTTAAATGTTTTCCTTGATAAAGAGGAACTTTATTGGCTTGCTTGCCTTTTAACTTGGTTAGGTCTACAATGAGTTCAATACTGGAAAATGAGAATATAACTCCTGTCTGGGAAGTGGGGGGGTGGTAATGTAAGTGTAGGTCCTGCTGTGAATGCTTGCCTGTGCTTCGCAATCTGCTTTAGAAACCCAGCAGCAGAATAAATACATTTCCAGATTGAAGGGCTGCGCCTTGGTTTATCTGCTCCTGACCTCTGACAGTGTATCACACTCCGGTTAGCAACACCTCTCCTGCAGTGTGTTCTATAGGGTTTTTCTGCATGTAAATGGTCTGCAAAGACAAATCCCTGTGTTCCCCGCCTGAAACGCCTCCATTGGACTCCTTTCATTACTTCTGAAACATCAATATGTAACATTTGCACTTCTATTGGCTAGCGCTCCAATACATTGTACGTGATTGGCTAAAGGGCGGGACATCTCAGTGGATGACCCATCACAACAGAGCCGGCCAGCTAACCAATCACAGCAGACTGGGCTCTGGTTTCAGACAGAGGGTGAAAAGAGGTCCTTGAAATATAATATAGGTAGTACAACTATGAGCAGAATAAGTCCTCTAACAGTGGCAGCCAGCCTGTATTGAGTGCACCCAAAACAGTATGGAATCTCTACCTGTACCTCAGCCGGATTGAGAACCCACCACCTGGTTCAGTTTTTACACCGCACCTACAAACAGAAGAACCAAACTGTGTTCAGGTGTCTCCCGCTCAGCCTCTGGGAGGAGTTTGAGTTTCCTCGTTTTTTTTGTTTTTTGACAATCTATCAAAGATGATTTACAGATTATTGGAAGCTGTTATAATTATTTGGAGTTCCAAAGGTAATGAACCGCACAGCAGATGGGACTGACTGAAATAGGCACCCACTGCCGGTTATAGTTGTGCCCAATCCAGCATGTACTAACAAAAACATTAAAGTTATAATTAAATAAACAATCTGACACTGCTGCTCCCGGGACCACGCCCCCACCTCTCAATGATTTTGATTCTCCACACTGCTACAGCTCTTAATGGTGACCTCATTCAGGTCGAGTAAAATAAAATGTACTAAATGATTTCAAAATCACAAACTGAAATCAACTTGCTGTACTAGAGCCAGCAGCCCTGCTTATATGAAGTGTGTGTGTGTGTGTGATCTGAAATTGAAAGCACCTGCTCAACTGATTTTATAGTATTTAAAATCCTTCACTCCTGTTTACTGACTTGCAGTCTTCCAAAGCTGCTGGCACGACACCCCCATTCAGTTTGCCAGACTGAGTTTGGAAAATGATTTTTATCTCGACTTTATTTCCAAGTTCAAGAAGAATAAAAGATATACTAGGAAACATTGTAAAAATAACACAACTAGAATATCATTTGTGAAGCAGCTCAAGTCCAAACACATCCATTACAGAGTTCCCTCCTGAACGCCATGAGAAAATTGTGTGTCGTTTCATGCTCAATAAGTACACAGCAGTTGAAAATAACCTTTAGCAACTTTTATTCAGCTCACGGAAAAATAAGTTCACAAATCATTTTAGTCCACAGGTAAATAAAAGGAGTTAATGACCTAAAATCTGCATATAAGCACACAGAGATCAGCTAAAAAAACACTATCTTCCAAATAATACAAACAACAAAAGCAACTTTTAAACTGACACGATGAATAATGATGACTAAATATTACATCAATAAAACAACATGAAGAGGACATCGATACATGTTGTCCTCGTGGTGGATAACATGTATCTCTACTTGTGAGACGTAAAGAAAAAGAAGCTCATATTAAGACCTGAGTTCTGCTGATAGCTGCAAAGCAAGAACATGTTTTGGTAATATTTTTTTTAAATCAAAATATAAACAACCTGTACAACATGGCTGCTTCCTTCGCAGAGTACTAATCCGTCTTAAAAAAGACCCGATTCCTTTTCTTTAAACATGGTGTCAGCGGTGTAAAAAATTACCAAAACATATAGTTGAGAAATTTGTTGCACAATGCAAACATTTTTACAATATAAAAATATCATTTCTCCAACTTATAAGAATTATCTTTTACAAAACAAACAAAGAAATACATTGTGTGTCTTGGAGTGTGTTCATGTCTAAGTGTGAACAGATGAAGTCTCTTTTTTTCCCATCTCGAAAATATAATCTAGGTTCCCATAATAACTGCAGAAAGGTTTGTTAAGTCTGGAAATGCAGTAACAACAGACTTCACATTCAGAGTTAACGTGGAACACACTGGTTTAGTTTGGGATGTGATGGGTAGGGTTGTCGTTTTACAGTTCTTCAAATGATGGTGGTAGACACATTACATATGATTGAGAAGATTGCAATTAGAAAATTACAACAGTTTTTGAGTTATAGACACAGTAACTTTGAAGCAAAGGTACTTTTGGCAAAGCGGCCACTGTGGTCCCACATAACAGCAGTGATGCCATACTATCTGCGTACAGGAGCAGGCTAAATGCTACAACATACTGGAACAGAGACAGTGAAAGAGTGGTGCAATGAATTTGGAATATAACAGAAAAGAAGCTCTGTGGCAAACCCTCGGTAATGATTTTTACACGTTTTGTTGAGCAGGAGAACCTCCACTGAGATATTATGATGTTTGAAGCATAAGTGAGTCAGAAGTAAAAAGCTAATGGAAGCTAAGGCCCTGTTTTACACGACAACGCTCGTTGTATCAAATCTTTACAGATGGTATTAATGAACAGAGAAGCGCATTAATAATCTCCATCAAATTGTTGATGCGCCGACTCGTCGGAGGCGAACCAGACGGCTTTGGACGAGAACTGGTAGAACCGCGTGGACTTGGTGGTGTTGTGTGACAGTGTTTCACACTACCACCTAGCGGCCTGGCTCGCATACAACATGGAATTCCACGCAGATTTCACCCCCAAAACGCTCGTCTAAACACGGAATAACAATTGAGAACGCAAACGCCACTTTTGCATTTTCCGTTCAGATCATTTCCGCGTAAACATGGCCTAAATGTGAACCCTTTTGCACCTTAATTACGTTTGTTTGTTTTCTACAACAGAAAAGCTTCAGACATTCACTACTGGTGTATTAACTGACATATTATGTCATAGAACAAGTATAAAAATCTCTTTAACTCGTGTCAACCACTGACCTTATTTCAGGCATAATAAAAGGGGAAAGGCAGAAGTAAACAGCTAACGTAATGCTATAAACAAACTTCATCATGCTAAGCTAATAGCGGCTAATCTTTAGCGTGAGAGCGCATATTTGTGTCATTAAAGGACTTATGAAACGAATTTTAATTGTTGGAATTTCACAGTTTTGGGTGCTGATTCTAAAGGTTCTAAGCCTTGCGATTAAAATGAGATATTGTCTGGATAATAATTTATCCGGGAAGTCATGTTAAAACGGGCTCAAAAGGAGCCACATTTTGTCTTTTTGTGCGAATTCATTTTTTTATGCGTGACGTCATAGGGTTGACACAGAAGTTCTAGTAGTCTAACTGTAATGGCGGCGTCTATGGCTAAGACATCAAAGCACAGTGGAAAATATTGTGTTGCTGGAGGGCCAAATGGTGTTAGTTGCAAAAATAGCAGCTTCACTGAAGGCATCTCTCTGCACATGTTTCCGAAACAAAAAAATACTGGAACTGTTTTCCGTTTTCGCCCGGTAGGGCTAACGGCTCATCCTGGTAGGCACCAACATAGTCCGACTCCACAGACTCACCATCTGTATCTGTAGGCCTACTAGAACTATCTGTCTCGCTCCTTTCACTTATTTCGGAAATTTCCAGATCTGACATTACTGGACTTGTTTTTTTAATATACATATAATAGTGTTCGCTTACTGTTCGCTTCTGAGAAAATACCCTTGAGCCTGCGTCAAAGCAAAGCATCTTCCTTGTCAACCGTTGCCATAAACAAAATGAACTAAGGTAGATGTAGCTGGTTGATCGATACATTTCGGCATAATAATGGGGATAACGCCATTGTTTATTAAGCTTACATTTATTATCACACAAGTTTTTTTTAAGTGGCTGGATTTCAAAGTGCCACTTCGTTAGGTTTCAACGTGTCAAAGACAGCGCAGCAGAATGCCATACCTGCGAAACCGGCATGTTCAAATCTTTTCCAGTTTACCACAGCAAACATACACTATTGTGTCATTTGATTGATAACATCTTAATAATAATAAGCGTGTAGTAGAAGCGATGGCTGTTTTGTGCCCGCCGATCCTGTGCCGAAAATGGTAACTTTCTTTCATTTCCATTAGCCTACCCATAGCCTACGGGAGGTGCAGAGAGCCTCTACAATATAGATATTAAATCGATTTGTGTGGCTTAAATTCAACGAAAGTTTTTCCACATAATGTTAGAGGTGTGTTCTTTCGACCTGCTGATGTTTGTATCAGAATTTTGGTTCCTTGATGAGATATAGGTCCATCAAATGTATGTTGTTTTCGCAGCCAGCCATACCAGCAAATAAGGGAGTCAACCCTATGACGTCACGGTCACATGGCCAATTTCGCACCCAAGGCCACATAATTCACACTTTTAAATGGCCGTTTTAACAAGTTATGCCCGGAAAATTTAGTTCAAGTTGGATTGATGGTTTAAGAAAAAGTCAAAATTTCATTTGAATGATAGATGAAAATTCATTTCAGTTGCACTTTAAGACAATTCTTAGCATTTGGACTTTCAGCAGTGCGGCGTTTACTGACGTATTTTATGTTGTACAACACATGAAGTTGTTGTAAGCTTGTAATAACCACGGAACTTATTTCAGGCCTCTAACCACAAACTGTAGTTGTATTAAGAGTTGACTGAACTCACGGAGCTGCTAAAATGCTATGTAATTTCCACTTTTGCACCACTCTATAACACCATGGCTTTAAATCAAGATGAAAACATACAGTGTCAGCCTGCGCACTGCAGACGCTTCAGTACAGTATGAGAGTGTGTTTTATTTATTTACCCTGTTCTGTGTGTGTGTGTGTGTGTGTGTGTGTGTGTGTGTGTGTGTGTGTGTGTGTGTGTGTGTGTGTGTGTGTGTGTGTGTGTGTGTCACACTGGGAATCCTCCTTAAATTCTGCTGAGTCGCTTGGATTTGCGAGACGGTGTAGCTTCAGTGTTCCTTCTCTTCTGAGCCGAGCGTGTCAGATGCACCTCTGCCCTCTCCACTTTAGCACTGCAGGGTCTGGATCGATACGGGGATGTGATGACGACTGAAGGGACAGACCTCCCTCTCAGAACTCTCTTTCCAGTCTCTACAGGCTCCTTCTCTTCCTCCTCACTTTCCTCTTCTTCTGAATCCAATACCAGATGGATCTTGTCTCTGCCCTCCTCTGGTTCGGTCTGATCCTTCCGCTCTGGGTTGTTCTCCCCTAGCTCTCCCCCCTCATCGTTCTCACTGTAGTCCACTCTTGGCTTCTTCCGAACGGATCTCCGCGGGGTGTCTTCTAGCTCTTGGTCTTTCTGTCTTTTGGATTTAGGAGAGGCTGAGGGAGGGGTTTTCACTTTGCTCCTGAGGGCTCTTTCTGCAGCTGGAGTTTCTTTCTCTTCCTCCACAGAATCCTCCTCCTCCTCTGCAGCAGCAGCGGATCCTTCGATGACTGTGCTCTCCTCTTCCTCAGCTGTGTTTGTCTCCTCTTCCGCAGCCTCCACACTGTCCTCTTCAAGCAATGCTGCTTCCTCCTTAGCCTGCTCTGCCTCTTCTTCCTCTTCCACATCTTTCTTTTTCTCTGTTTCAACACTCCCTCCTTTTTCCTTTACTTCCTCTGGGGCCTCCTGCTTTGCCTCTTCTTCCTCTCCTTCGGTGTCTTCAGGGGCAGAAGCTTCTTCGTCTTTCTGTTTCCGGGCTCTATTGAATGTACGGCTAAGTGCTGCAGCAGCAGACTTCCTTCCCTTTCTCAGAACACTTGTTTTTGTGACTGGTTCTTCTTCTTCTTCTGCGATTCCTCCTCCAGCTACCTCTTCCTCTCCATCTTGTTCTTCAGCATTAGGTGTGTCCTCAGCTGTTTCTTCAACAGGAGCACACTCCTCTCCCACAGTCTCTTGCTCTGCCACAGGTTCTTCTTTTTCCTTCTCAGCCTCTGCAGGTTCTTCCTGAGCTGCAGCTTCCCCTTCCTTGGTCTTCTCTTCTGTGCTAACCTCTGTGTCTCCAGCTTCCGTTTCCTCTGCTTCTGCCTCTTCAGGGGCTTCTCCCTCTGTCTGACCCTGCGTGCGTGCTTTCTTGGAGGAACGTCTCGCTGCAGCAGACTTCCGCCCACTTCTCAGAACTCTTATTGCTACTGGGGGTCCTTCTGCAATTTCGCCTCCAGCTACCTCTTCTTCTTCCTTGTCATCCTGCTTTTCTGCAGCAGGTGTGTCTTCAGCTGTCTCCTCTCCCCCCGTCTCTTGCTCTGTCAGGGATTCTTCTGCCACAGCTTCTTTCTCCATATCAGCTCCTGCCTCTGTAGGTTCTTCTTCCCGAGCTGCAGCTTCCTCTGCTTCAGTTTCGTCAGGTGGGGAGTTTTCTTCCTTTGCTCCTTCAGGTGTGGAGGTTGGCTGATCCTCCCCCACAGTCTCTGGTGTTGGGACTGCTCCCTCTGCAGCCTGTGGTCCAGCCAAAGCCTCTGTGTCCTCGCCTGCCTGTTCTTCCTCTGCAGCTACGACATCTTCCTCTGGGCCATGTTTTGCTTCTCCATCCTCTTGTTCAGTTTTTTCTCCTCCCTCCCCCTGCTCCTGATCAACCACCTGTGCCTCTCCATCTTCTGCTGCAGAAACCTCTTCCCCCTTTTCTTCTTCCTCTCCTTCTACATCTCCCACCTCCTTCTCTGTGTCTACCTCTGCAACCTCTTCCTCTCCTACCTTTTCCTCTGCCCCTTTCGCCTCTTCCTCTTCTCCTCACATCTACCGCTTTGTGTTCCTCTCCCCCCTCTTCCTTTTCTTCACCCTGAGGTTGCTTGTGGCTTGTTTTGGTTGTCTGTGCATCAGGGATACTCTTCCTTCCTCTCCTCAGATCCCTGACCTGAATGGCCGGTTCCTCCTCCTGGATTTCTGAAGCTGCCTCCTTTTCTCCATCGCCCTTTTTCTGTCTGCTTCTCGCTGCACGGGTTCTTGGCGTGGCTTCAACTGCTTGCTTCCTACTACTTCTCCTTGTTCTGGTTTCCATGACTGTGGCTTCCTGCTCATTAGTATTTTCAGCCTCTTCTACACCCTCTGTCTCCTTCTCATCTGCAGCTCGTGCTGTCGCTGCTTCCTGTTTCTCCTCTTCCACCTTCACCACCTCTGGCTGTGGAACATTCTCCTGAGCCGTTGCTTCTTCCCTGGACTCCTCTTCTGCCTCAGAAGCAGTGTCTTGGACAAGAAGTCCATCCTCTGCTGCTGATTTTGCTTCCTGGGCGTCATTTTCCAGCGTGTCTTTGAGATCAGGAAGCTGGGGGGCAGTTTCCTCACTTTGTTGCTCCTCCACTGAAGGTGTTGCCTCTTCTTCTCTAGCTAGGAGTACAGCCCTGTCAGCAACAAGGTCAGGCTCTACTGAATGATCCTCAGCAGCAGCTTCTGGGGCTTCTTTGGCCACTTCTAAGGTCCCAAGTTCTTTGTTCTCCAGCTCGATCTTATCCTCCTCTGGGGCTTTCTCCTTGACCTCTTCAGTTGGTGGCTCCTCGGTTGACCCCAGCCCTGCTTCTTCTTCTTTATTTCCATCAGTGCTCTTTTCTGCAGCTGCCTCCTCGACACCTTCCTTTGGCTCCAAACATTCCTCTCTTTCAGAGGGAGCTTTGTCCTCAACCTCTTCTTCAGCCTCTTCTTCCTCTATTCCTGTTTCCTCCACACTCTCCTCTTCTTCCTGGACTTGCTTACGGCTTCTTTTAGACTTGCCCTTCGGCGTGTAAGAGACGGCTTTCCTCCCATGTCTCAGTGTTCGTGTGGTCACTTCTTCTTCTTCGTCTTCTTCTTCTTCACTGTTTTCTGCATCCACTTCCTTCCCGCGTCTGGTTTTGCGTGTTGGTGTAGCTGCGCTTGTTTTAGTTTTGTTTCTCAGAGCTCTGGTTTCTACAACTGGTCCTTCTTCCTCTCCCAGGCTCATTGCCTCTCTTTCCTCCGCTGGTGGAATACTCTCTTCAGCATGGTGTCCTGCTGGGATGTCTGTATCTGCAGACTCCACTGGAGCTGCGACTGCTTCCTTTGCCTCAGATTCCGCCTCACCCTGCTCCTCCTCAGCGGGGTCTTTCTCTGCTTTCTCTGCCCTCTGCTCGCCAATATCCTCACCCATGGTGTCTTCCTCCTCCTGCTGGTTGCCTTCCTCTGCTGACTTTTCTTCTCCTGTTTCAATAACCATTTCTTCCTCTGCTGACTTTTCTTCTCCTGTTTCAATAACCATTTCTTCCTCTGCCACAATGGCAGATTCCTTTTCTTTTGCTTTTTCAGAATTTTCTTCTTCAATCTTGTGCTTCTCCTCAGTCTTCGCAGATTCGTCTGAAATGTTTTCATGCTTCCCTCCACCCACCTCTTTGTGTTGATCTTCTGGAGCAGCAGTCTCTCCATCCACTGCTTCATCCACCTCCCTGGCACTAAGATGATGGCATGCTGTTTTGATGTCCACCAGGATCACAGTGGCTTTCTGGAGCTTGGGGATTTCAGAGCTGATGTCCTTCTCCTGAGGCTCTCCTGTCTCACTAGGAACCTCATCAGGTGTCTCTGGAGCAGCAGCTGTGTCAGGCTCTTGAGTCACGTCCTCTGCCACACCAGTGTCACAGACCGCCTGTTCCTCTGGTTCTGTAGTCTCTTCCTCTACCTGAGCTTCTTTGCCCTCCTCCAGGTTCACCTCAGTAGAAGGAGCGACTTCCTCTGCCTTTGGAACAGCTTCTTCTTCTACAATTTGTTCCTCGGATGATATCCCTCCTTCTGATTTGTCTGCTTTCTCCTCTTCTTCTACCTGCTGGTGTTCCTCCATGGGTTGGTCTGCTGCTAGTTCTTCTACTTTCTGTTCCCCTTCCTCCTGCTTTGGAAGATCTTGGCTTGGTTTGGTAGCAACTTTATTTCTGCCTCTTAGAGCTCTTTTCTGTACAACAGGAGGCTCCTCTGCCTCGTCCTCAGAGACATTTGGTTTATCTTGAGTCATCTCCTCACCCTTTTGTTGTTTCTCACAGTCATCTGTCACTTTTTCATCCTCATGATCCTGTGTTGGTGTGGTCTCTGCTGTAGGCTCAGTGGAGCTTGCCTCCACTGCTGGTTCTTCCTGCTGTTTCTCTCTCTCCTCTTCATTTTCTTCCAGCTTGTCTTCGGCCAGTTCTTCCACCTCAACCACATCCTCTTTTACAGAGATCTTTTCCTCCTGTTCTTCTCCCTCAGTAACAGCTTCAGGTGTAGAAACTCCCTCAACCTCCTCACGTACTCTCTGACTGCGTCGTGTATATTTCCGTGTAGTTTTGGGTGTGCTCACTACAGTTCTCCCTCTCAGAGTGATCCGTCCATCCTGGGCTGTAGGTCCCTTCTTCGCCTCCTCCTGCTGCTTGTTGTGCCGTGTAGATTTGCGTCTGGGGGTTTTAGTCTGTGCAGTTTTGTTGACCTTTACAACGGTTCCTCTTGTTTCTTCAGCTTCACCGTTGTCTGCTGCTGCTTGTGTTGATAGACGGACCTCCTGCTGCTCAACTAGTTCTGCCTGTTCCACGCTGTGCAGAGTTTCTGCTTCCTTGGGAACCTCCATAATGTCTTCAGAGACCGGCAGCACTGCAGAGTCTTCCTCGTTTCCCGACGCCACATTCTCAACAGCTATCTGTGAGTCACAAGAGCGGCTATTCAGATCCTGGGGGGCATCGTCTCCGTCTTGTGGCTCATCAGAGCCCGGGGCTGATGTCACATCGTCTTCTTCTGGTTGGTCCAATATAGTTGCTTCAGTACCAACTACATCCTGTCCTTCAGGAGCAACAATGATCACGCCCTAAAAAATAAACGTAGTAAATGAAACCATGAACGAGTTTCTGTCCTGGTCAAGTAGAGTGATGAGAGTTTGCATATACACACCTCAGTCTGCAGCGACTCAGCAACGTGCTCCTCTCTGGGGGTTTCTGCTTCAATATCTTCAATTCTAAAAGATGTTAGATAGCATTTGTTAATTTCAACATTTAACAATAACATGGTAAAAGAAACACAGAGACCAGTGTTATAACCACTCCAAATGTGACTCTGACAAGATGCCACAAAGCTGTCATGACAGATCTTTAGATTCAAAACACTCACCACAAAATACAGTTCACACAAGCATTTCAAATAGAATTTCCTTATATTGCATTCATGCCTTTTCCAGGAGTGTCATGGTTTAATTCACACACACCTGATTCTTTTGTCTATCTTGTCCTCTGCATTCTTTTCAGCCATCTTCCTTCGCTTTGAACCACTGCTTCTTCCCCGGGCTGTAAGGGGCACCTCCGCCTCTGAAACTGAAACAATGAGTACAATGTTCATGAATGTATTGAAACATACATGCATTAAAGACTTTCTATGTATATGGAAATCTGAGCTTATCTATGAACAAGGGATTGCCTCCAAATGGCTTTCAACATGGAGGGTGGCTAGCAGCTAATGTAGCTAACAATGCTAACAAACCTAACAGCAAAAGTGGGAACCTGATCATTGGTAGCTATATGAGCACTGTGCAGAGACAAATACAATGTGTCTATAACAAATAGTTGTCTACGGCTATATTGATGCTCTGAATGTCTTATTAAGAACCTTAAATATGCAATCTAAGGAAACGTTTTTAACATAGATGTAAAATGCTAACGTTCTCACCTTTGGTAGCGCTCAGCACGGTCACTTCCTCCTACAAACAGAAATCACAGGGATTATTTCTACTTTAATTACTTTGTTTCTCAAACACACTTTTGTTTCAATTTGGAAGGAACAATTATTGTGTACCACAATTTCAACCGTGCATTCCATAGATTCAGCTTCTTTTATCTGAGTGCTGATTGCCTCCATCACCACATCCTTTTCAGTCACTTCAGTGAACACCAGGGATTCCTCTGTGAACGTCAGACTCTTGGATACTGCTGAGAAATACAGGTAGACAGGCTGTGTCAATGCTCAGACATCAATGGTGAAAATCATTTTGCAGTGGATTCTTTGGCGATGTAAAATAAATCATTTGAGTATACAGTGTATTTTTGTAGGAGTCACATGGGTTCCCTCAACAAAAAGCTTAGGGATTTCCCTGTGGGATTCCGGTATTTTGAAGAAAATAAGCTCTTAGGCCGCAGGATAATCTTTATGATCACTTAGTGATTTTTGAAGCGTAAATGCAATTGGCAGAAATAAAATGCTAACGTAATGCTATAACAAAACTACATCACAGTATCATGGCTGCGCTCCACCAACGCTAAGCTAAAGGCAGACTCGTGTCGGCGCGACAACGTTTTTTTTGTCGATTATTAGCAACCAGCGTCAAAAAAACAACTAAGCTTTGGACATTCACCAGTGGAGTATTTACCAGAAGTGTTAAAAGTCTGGGTTTAAGGACCCATTACTTAACCACTGTATTTCAGGATGATACAATTGTTTGAAACATACCGATTTAAGGTCTTTCTTACCAATTTGACCCATGGCCTGGATCTTGCTCGAGATGTTGGTCCTCTGGTTGGGGGCCCCGATGCTCTCCACCTCCCACAGCAGATGTGTGTCTCCTGGGTACTGGCACAGGTACTTCTCACACACTACAAACAGAGAGCAGTGTATTGAAGGGGTTTGTGCTGGTGTATGAAACACCAGCACAAACACAGCTGTCTGTAAGAAGTCACATTGTCCTTATCCATAATGTGCATCATGTACCTTTATACATGGGTTTGGTGAGCGGGTATCGCAAACCCAGACAGTCCTCTTTGGAATTGAGCACGAAGTCTTCCAGCATCTGGAGGCCAAAGCCTTGCCCACGCTGACTCTTTCTAACAAATATGGAGTCCATGACCGAGAGCTGATAGCCTCTGGTTGAATAGGGACTAGAATAGGTACCTACACAGGAAACAAAAAGGTATAATTATGTTTTTAATAAACAAGACCCATGCATAGAACTACATAAAGAGAAGAGATGATCTAGGCCAGATTTAGCTATTAGATCAGATGCATCTGCAGGTACACATACAACAATCAAAAACATTATGCAGGCTCTTGACTCTAAAACAGATAATAGTCTACACTGACAAAACTGAAACGATGACTTTGATTAAATGTATTATGTCAACAAATTTCACATAATTGTATTAGGTTAGTTCAAAGCAATGATATTAAGTTGAATCTAAAATGTCTATTTAAACTTATTATTATTATTGCTTTCAACTAACATTTAATTAAAGTCAACGTCTCAGTTGTTTCGGTGCAGATTTGTCAGAACAATTCATGAATATAACAATTTGTTTCAAATAAAATCCCAACCTACGGTAATGTTGGTAAGACTGGTTGCTCAATTTCAATATTTTGTGTAAAACGAGTGAAAGTCTGTGCAGGTTTTACGCTCAGCTGGAGGCATATTCCATGTCTTGATGGCAGCAAATGAAAAAGTGGACTGTGCTTGAATCACTAGTGAAACAGCATTGAAAAATATCTTTAATCCATCTTGAGGTTCAAAACCTAGGAGGTTTTATTTAGACAATATGTAACGATGAAAGTGATTCAAGGGAGGGATAGATACCTTCTGAAAATATTCACTTTAGCAATTACTCGTATTTGGTTACAAGCCGATCCTCCTATATTAGACCAATGGATCAAAATCAGTAAACAAATTCATGAGATGGAGAGACATTTATCTGGAAATTAGTATGATTTTATATACAACCTACTCAACTACTATTAGAAACGCCTGTTCTACTAACCTTAATTATTTGTGAACAAAATACACTATGCATTAATAAGTCACTGTCTGTTTATTTCTTGAAAGTCTAAATAACATGTCTGGCAACACTATTGTTGTATTGTACTGTGATGGTGTCGCTTGTTTATTCTGTTGTTTGACATATACTGCTTATTGTCGGAAAAGTGAAAAAATATATGTTTTTAATGGAGAACACATGAACTGGAGCTCTCAAACCTTGAGAGACATCTTCATAGATACTACATAACGGTTTGGGGTATTTCTGTGGAGATGCATTTAGCATGCAAGACAGTACCTTGTGGTTTGACTGAGTAGAAGCCGACAGCCTCTCCATTTCTCCAGAGGATCTTTGCATGATCTTTCTCTCCATGGCAGAGAAAGGGGAGCTCTTCAGAGCTCATCTCCTTGGCTCTGTATACGACACGATTGAGGATGTATAAAACTATCCTCTCTCCTACCGTCTCCACCTGAGGGACACACACATGGAGACAATGTTACTCTCAATATAACAGCATCCTGTAACATGTTGGGTGTTGTATCACAAAAAACTAAAATAAGGACAATTAATTTTGTCACTGGATCACCATTAAAATAATGTTTTTGAGGAGTACCTGCTGTGAGAAAAACAGGCATGCTGGAGGCAATACTCATCATGAGTATAAGGATAGATTAAGTTAAATAATGTTCATAAACATATTTCTTTCATAATATCTCCCACCCGTCAGAGCCAACACTTGTTCATCTCTTCACCCTCCCCACACCTGCCCATGTTCAGCTTAATATCAGTATGTAGTGTCTCTCCTGGGACATGTCTCCATGCTTTAATGTTCAGAAAGCTCTTTATTTTTCTCATACTGCCTGTGCTGCAGCACCTCTTTTCACCCTCTGTCTGAAACCAGAGCCCAGTCTGCTCTGATTGGATAGCTGGGCGGCTCTGTTATGATTGATCAACCGCTTAGAAATGATCCCCCCCTTAGCCTATCACGTATAATGTGTTGGAGCGCTAGCCAATAGAAGCGCAAGTGTGACATAGTGATGTCACTATGTAAAACTTGCCCTTGAAACACTATGCATTATTTATTTTTTAAATGTCGGCACATCTTTTTGCGTCATCGTCACATACAATATCTGAACACAACTCAACAGTGCACTTTAAAGCATTTGTTTTTGATATTTATAACAATGATAGCTTGGATTTATGTAGAGCCTTTCAGGAAACCCAAGGACGCTTTTCAATAGGAGGAGGGGGGGGGGGACAAAAA
The DNA here is from genome assembly GCF_036324505.1 of Eleginops maclovinus. Lineage (NCBI taxonomy): Eukaryota > Metazoa > Chordata > Actinopteri > Perciformes > Eleginopidae > Eleginops > Eleginops maclovinus. The sequence goes on along the minus strand of NC_086360.1, from coordinate 3,415,951 downwards.
GAGAACAGTAACACATACAGGGACGAGAAAATCTGAAGATAAATGAACATAGGGATGGGGCGCAAAAATGTAGATTGAGAGAGTTAACTGAGGAAGAAGGCCTGGAGAAACAGATGATTCTCGAGAGCAATTTTGGAGCTGCTCTCTCCTTTGCAAAGTACAGCATCCTTCCATAAGTAATGTCACATTAGGTCAAAGTGACACATAAATCAACCTGCAACCTGGAGGGGTAATGCATTTATGTAGGGCAACACAAAATGTAGCATCACAAGGGCTCCTTTGAACAAAAAGCTCTGGGACTTTTCATTTGAGTCTGGATATGGCAGAATAGGCACACATTTATGATACTCACAGGTTTTGTTCAGCAGGATAATCTCCACATAGTAACACCACTTTTATGACATTTCAAGCCTAAATGCAATCTCCAGAAGTAAAAAGTCAACGGAAGCTTAAAGTGAACTTGTGTTCGGTGTGATAAGTAGTCTCGGTTAGTCACTTTGTTTTGTAAAACATAAAAACTTGGGACATTTACTAGTTTTAGAAAAGCCTAAACATCTGGCTTCTTCAGGCTTCTAATCAAAAACATGTTAAACGAGGGGACAGAAAGAGTTACACAGAGTTAACAAAGTGCAGTGGCCAGGAAACAGCCTCACACTGTGGAAGTTCTACACTCACCCTGCACTGGACACTGAACATGTGGGAGAAGGACTATGGACTGGTAGCAGATCTCTCTGATCAGATTGAATGGATATGAATAGAGAGAGAGATTGATGTTTCCTAACAGGAGAAATATGTGGTCATACCTTCATAGCTCCATCTCGATCAGGGTCTGCTGTCTTGAGGAGGTCGTCCACCGTCCACCACCTGTCCAGCAGGAACAGAGCCACAGCAGTGATGGGGTCAGAGGGAGAGAAGAGAGCCAGGACACGCTCCTTATCACTGGACCCATACAGAGGGGCGAAGCCCACACTGGAAACGTCTATGGTGACCTGAGGAGAGACACAACATCACAAATCAGATATTTGGTGGGGGGCTTTACTGACTGACAGCCAGGGTTGGGGACAACACGGATTTCATGTAACGGGAAGTCAGTCAAAGTCAAAGTCAACCTTCAGTTTGTGTGTACCGACAGAGAGATCGAAATACTGTTTCCCACAATCCAGAGGAATAAAAAATACAAATATATATATACAGTGGTATGCAAAAGTTTGGGCACCCCTTAGGAAAACCACTGCATCAGTTTGTCACTTGCTGAGCTTTTGAAGCAGCAACTTCATTTTAACATATGTTATACCTTATGGTAACAGAAACATCTCAGTAGTGAAATAACTTTTATTGGTCAAACAGAAACATGTTTATGTGCATTCAAACAAAAATAGGCATGTGCATAAATTTGGGCACCCCTAAGAAATAATTCCATTAATATTTAGTATTGCCTCCTTTTGCTGCAATAACGGCCTGTAGACGCCTCCTGTAGCCACAGACAAGTCCCTTAAGCCTGGCAGGTGGTATTTTGGCCCATTCTTCCACACAAAACGTCTCCAGTTCAGTCAGGTTTCTTGGCCTCCGTGCATGGACAGCCTTCTTCAAATAAATCCATACATTTTCAATGATGTTAAGGTCTGGGGACTGGGATGGCCATTCCAGAACATTGTACCTGTGCTTCTGCATGAATTCCTTGGTGGATTTTGATCGGTGCTTAGGATCATTGTCCTGCTGAAAAATCCAACCCCGGCGTAGCTTCAACTTTGTGACTGACTCTAGAACATTCTTGTCAAGAATCTCCTGGTACTGTAAGGAATTCATGTGGCCCTCAACTTTAACAAGTTTTCCAGTACCTGTGCTAGCCACACAGCCCCATAACATGATAGATCCTCCACCAAATTTTACAGTGGGCAACAAGTTCTTTTCATTGAATGCAGTGTGTTTTTTTCGCCATGCATACCTGTTCATGTTATGACCAAATAACTCAATCTTGGTCTCATCTGACCACAGTATTTTGTTCCAAAATGCTTCTGGCTTGTCCAGATGTGCTTTTGCATACCTCATGCGACTCTTCTTGTGATTAACACTCAGGAAAGGCTTTTTGCACATCACCCTTCCAATGAGCTCTTCCTGGTGCAAAGTACGCTGGATTGTGGAACGGTGAACAACTACACCATCAGCAGCCAGATGTTGTTGTAGTTCTCTGGAGGTGGTCTGTGGCTTCTCTGTGACCATTTTCACCATCCTTCGCCTGTGCCTTTCCCCTATTTTTGTCGGCCTACCACATCTTTCCTTCACACGGACTGTTCCTGTGGCCTTCCATTTCACAACTACGTTTCTGACTGTGGAGACAGACAGTTTAAACCTGTCAGATAATTTTTTGTACCCTTCTCCTAATTTATAATGTTGGATTATCTTAGCTTTCAGGTCAGTGGAGAGTTGTTTTGAGGTCCCCATCTTGCCACTCCCTAAGAAAGAACCTAGGCCAGGCACAGCCAGCTATTACCTATGTTAAATAGCCTTTTTCATGATTGGTTCCACCTGTCTTTGTAATTGAAGGTCTAATGAGCTAATCAAAGCAATTTTGTGCAGCAACCTGTCAGCTATAAATCCGTACAGGTGTTGAAATGAATGCTATTTATAAGGGTGCCCAAACTTTTGCACATCCCATTTTTTGCATTTTATTTTATTATAATAAAACTATGTAATGCTACCCTAAGAATTTTGGTCTGGAAAACACTAAAACGTCTACATCTTTGTAGGAAAACAAATGTTGTTGCTGTGATCTTCTATTATAAAGGAAAAGCAAATTGTCATGAAATCTCAGAGGGGTGCCCAAACTTTTGCATACCACTGTATTAAAAAAAAGATATACATATATGTACAGCTCCAGAAAAAATGAAGAGACCACTCCAAAGGTTCCTTAAATCTTTATCTCTACCTTAATGGCAGCCATTCCAACACAGAGAAATGTTGTCTGTAGTTTATAGAATACTATAAAATAATAATAATAATAATTTAACTCAAAAGACAAACCTATAAATAATAAAAAAAGAACAAATGATAATGCTGAAGTGGTTTCTTAATTGGTAACATAATCAACATAGACACATATATACATATGCACACATTAAGAGGCATAAATAAAAGCACACAGTCAACATATACAAACTAACAGTCACTGGAATGATGGATGTAAAATGTACATTAGTGCAAAAGACTGTCCATAGCAGCGTAGAAAGTGTCTGGTGCTGGATAGGACAAGGTAGAGTAGGAGGTATGGAGGCAAAGGAGATTCATGAGGAAAAAAATGTAGAGAAGAACAGAATGCGGTACAGGAGGGAGGAGGAGGTACAGAATAAATCAAGGAGGTAAGGGAGAAAAGGAGGTAAACAGAAATTAAGTAAGGGGGTGAAGGAGGATGTAATGAAAGAAAAAGGGAGTTAGAGGAGAAAAGTCATAGTGATTAGTAATGATAATATTTCTCCATCAGACATTTCCGGTGTAGCAACATGTGTAAGGATGGAGTCTTATTATGTGTAATAAAGTAGTGCATGTTATAACTCATGACTGATTAGTTCATTTACATTTCACTTTTCTAGATCATCTCCAGCCCTTTATTAGAAAAGATCGATCTAACTAAATCATCTATTAAGCATGAATAAAGCCACGACTGATAATTGTTGGTTTGTGTTGTGATAACTAAATTCACACTCTGCTATTGAAGGCTTATAATGTAGATATGAACCCTATTTTTATTTTTAACATTACAATTACATAAAATAATAATAATAATAACTGCATTTCCCTAGTCACATTAAAAAAGGAAGTAATCAGATTACTGTTACATTTCTAAAAATGGGGATTACTAGCAGGATTAAAATGTCACAACAATCAAAAAGTACCAAAAGTAAAAGAAGTATTTTCTGCAGAACGATATCTATTGCAATATTATGTATTATTATTATCAATGTATAAATATTCATCATGTAATGCTGCAGCTGGTAAAAGCCGAGCTCATTTGAATGACTTTAAATACTGCTTGGTAGTTTCATCTACAATATATGAATACATCATCATTTATTACTGACTATAATTTGTATTTACAATCTAAATATGTAAAGCAACTAGTAACTTGTGTAGTGGACTAGTAAGTATACAGTAGCCTAAAATAACAATACTAAAGTACAAGTGGCTCTAATACACCCTTCAGATAGTGTTCGATGTTAAATCAATAGCTGAGCTGCACATTTTGACTGTCTGCTCTGTATTTTTCTATTATGGGGTTAGGTGGGTATTTAGTATTTTGTATGTTGTTTAGGCTGGTTGTGGTGTGCCGTTCTTCAGCAACTTGTTTTGCATGGGCTCTCTGTAACTTTGAGTTTAAAAATAAGTTCTTTGTCCCTGTCCATCTGTGTGTTTGACCGACAGCACTCTGGTCCAGTTAGGAGGCAGTGTCTACCTGGGAGGAGTCGGAGACTCGGAGCTGATCAGCACAGTCGGGGTCGCTGAAGAGGAGGCTGTTCATGTAGGCGTTGGCCAACCGCTCCATCTCTGATTGGCTGACACCAGCCAGGAGATCCACAGGGAACTTCATCCCTACAACACACAACACAACAGCTGCTTAAAAGGATTCAAACCTAGAACAGGAAGTTGTTAAACATATCTCATTATGATTATAAAGGGAAAATGGTAATCCTTCAATTTTTATATTGCCTAAAATCCGATAGGGATTGAAGGAAGCCTTTGAATGAAGCAGGAAAACACTCGCATGATCTCCTTTTTGTTACTTTTCCATTACCTTGATATTAATGCAATGCAAACAAATGAAAGGCAACAATATGATGTTTCAACTTAAGTGTATTCTGTAAGACAATAGAACAATTTGACCATAAAAGATAAGAAACCAAGATATTTAGCATGAAAGATTATTTTATCTATAGGAGAAGCTGCCTCTCATGAAGCATTTTCAGGCAGCAGCATACACACTGACACTGGAACACATGAGCACATACTAGAGTGTAAAAAAGAGAAATAAAATCTGAGCTGACAGAAAATGCTCCGTTTTAGTTTAACACACACAGCTAAGCTCCCACACACAGAATTAAAAACAGAACAAATGAACCAAAGAAAGTGAAAACCAGGCAGTAGGCGTTATGGTTTGAGTGACATTGTTATCCTGCTCGTAATCAACAGTTTTTTTATAAAAGTTACAGTAATCTGATTACATCCTTTTTTATGTAACTGAAGGGTAATAGTTACCTTTTTTGTATCGTAATAACGTAATCCTGTTAAAGGTGATCAATTACTCCCCAAGCCTGCTCTGTTAAGTAGACCTAAGTATCCTGGTATGTGTCGTGCCTGCGCTGCGTTTGATGCATCTGCACTGTCTGATCATTTGCCAATCAGCGTGCTCTAACAAGTCATTAAATAGTTCTTGAGCAAACTGTACATTTACAGTTTGATGTGACATAAGGCCTAAAACATGTTGGATGCACTGGGTTGACATGCGCAAACCGGTGCATGTCCCACAGCAATGACCATGTGTTCAACATGGAGGGAACGTTTGAATGAGACCCTGTGTTCATGTATGTGGTTTATGTGAGCGGACAGCTGTTGGAGCCTGTATGTGTGTGTGTGTGTGTGTGTGTGTGTGTGTGTGTGTGTGTGTGTGTGTGTTCCCCAGCTCCACCCTGCAGCCCCTGGAGCTATCAGTTGTTTACCCTGTTTGCTTTTGACTACAGCATGCTAGTATTGCATAACTCCAAACTACCCTGCAGTAATGGATGCAAAGTGTATGTGTGTGTGTGTGTGTGTGTGTGTGTGTGTGTGTGTGTGTGTGTGTGTGTGTGTGTGTGTGTGTGTGTGTGTGTGTGTGTGTGTGTGTGTGTGTGTGTGGAAACTAGTCAGGCTGGATTATTGTTTGCCTTTTACACATCATTCAACCATTGTAGTACGAGTGGATTAGTAGTGTGACATTTATAGCTGTCTGTCTAAGTCTGAGGGTCAAACAGTTTTTACTCTGAAATATGTTTGCTGTATTTATTAAGCCCCCTTGAAATACTTGCAAAATCCAGATTCATGTAAAATGATCAACAATACAATCAAGCAATTTCAGTTATTCATGTAGGCGAAAGATCTCCAAGGTGTGATTTTATTTTACACATCTAGATAATTAAACACTTTGAAGGTGGTTTAATTATCTAGATGTGTAAACCATCAAACTGTAAATTTACAGTTTGATGGTTTCAGGTTTCAAGGTTTTATTGGTCATATGCACAGCATATACAACGCATATGTTGGCAATGAAAATCTTATATCCCATGCTCCTCCAACAACTCAACATACATGGTGCAAATAAGATAAATAAAATTGTGCAAAAAGAGATGTGACAATTATGAAGTTATTGTGTTGTATAGGTGCCTACACATGTCTATCGACACCATCTAAACAACCGAAAGGCAACGCCTCATCGATCCCATTCAGAGAGCTTGCACAAATGAACCCATTGTTCAACCCCTAGGCACAGATATGAAATTAGCAAAAGTAACACATTCCTTTCCACAAACAAATCGGGAGCTTCACTAAAAGCAGCATCCCTCCCGACACATTAACCTCCCACCGGACCGTTACCCTCACACACTGTCATCTTTAGCATGACCAGTCGAGCAGAAGGTCTAGTGTGTGTGGGAGTGTTTGAAATTCGAATACCACTGAATCATCCATAAGCCACAGTTCTGATCCGTCCTGATCTCCATATAGAGAACAGGGTTAGGCTATGAGCTTTTAAACGCACACTGATGTGTGAATATGTGATTCTTATTGATAAATCATTTCATGTTCATCTGTTGTACAGCAGGTAGTGTTAAACCTGCTGACAGCAGTTTGTTTACAAGACTGTGCTACTCAATTATACAGGCTTCAGATATTGACGGTACCTTAAAGAGGACATATTGTCTCCATGCTTTAATGTTCAGAAAGCTCTTTATCTTTCTCATACTGCCGCAGCACCTCTTTTCACCCTCTGTCTGAAACCAGAGCCCAGTCTGCTCTGATTGGTTAGCTGGCTGGCTCTGTTGTTGATGGTCAACCGCTTAGAGCTCCTTAGCCTATCGCCTTCAATTTGTTAGGTCGCTAGCCAATAGAGTGGTGCAGGAACAAGTCCTAAAACCCGGGAGCGATTTAGCATTTGACCCTTTCCGGTTCCCTCGTCTCAGAGATTTCTCCGTAGGATTTTGGAAAATAGCTCGAAATAAGGTCTGTGGTTGACACAAGTTTAAGACACGGATCACGTTTTGTTCTGCGACATTAAATACATCAGCAGTGACCACCCCCCCCCCTCACCGGTGATTTTTGACGAGTTTACGTGTCTGAAAACAATGGTTGTTAACAAGTGGCTGAATAGGACTACAGAAGTTGTCGAGGTCATTGTACGTCATTATGCCAAACACGTAAACACTCCCGCTAAGTTTGTAATGGTGATTGATACAGCCATGACTTCTAGTTAAAATCAGTGTGGCTAAAAAAAAATGCAGATTGACGTTTCCCCTCTGTAGGACCATTAACAAAAAAATAATTTTATCAGACCACTGCTACGTTCTCAAACTGATCTGGGAAATTAAGATAAAAGGCACCAAGGATGGATATATGAAACGTTAACCACAAGGTTTATGTAATTTAACTTGATTCACAAACATAACTTAACTCTTACACACTTACTGGCAGATTGTAAATTGAACAGCTAACAATATGGTGATAGTTTTAAGTCGACCACATTGGGAGATTGTGGGACAGAAATGCAGGCTGTTTTAAAATGATTCATTTTTGATTTGTGAAAGAGAGTAGGCAAATAATAAAAATCCACCACAGGCCTCATGTACACACCCACATCTATGATGTATCCTTTCTTGCTGTGCCCTACTGACACACACACACACACAAAAACACAGTCACTGAGCATCCCTGGCCAAGCAGAATGTCCAGTCTGTGTTTTGTGTGTGTGTGTGTGTGTGTGGGCTTATTTGTGCACCTTTCCTAATTTATCCCCTTCTTTTCAGGTCAATGTGTCTGTACAGGGCACGTGTGAGTGGCAGTGAGTAATCTTTAGATTTTACCTGCTTGTTTCCCCACTCAACAGTAATTGTCTGCGCTCGTTTAGTCAGTTTTTCTCGGCTGGATACCATTTTACATAATATTCTTGTTGTTGATGAATTCCTCATAAATTGTTGCTTTTACTGGTTGATGTACTGTTTGTAATGTATTATATTTGTCTGATATTTATAAATAAATATCATACTCTTGGGAGTAAATCCTTGTCTTGATCCTTTTTGTTGACTGCCAACTGTGTCGTGTTTCTAATTGAATCTGAGTTCTGCTGTTTGATAGATTTGAGAAATAGGGCAAATTTGATCAGTAGAACAGCTAACTTGAGGCCATGTGCACAGCCGCGGTTACATTTATATTACATGTATTCCAGTTTCTGTAAAGGTAATATTTGATTATCAAATACTGAAAGTATCACATATTGCTGATGATTGATCGCGGATGCAATGGTTCTTTTTCCGCTCGTCTCTTTTTGTCATCTGCCCATGTCGGGTATACACATACTGTAAAAAAGGTGGACATCAATTTGAAAAAACAAGACATTATACCTAGTGAAAGAACAGAGTGCTGTTTCTAAGACACATAACGTGATTTAAGGTGGGGGGACCACTCATTAGATGGAATTCCCAAACACTTTACTGCCTTTATACAGATTATGAATCCACACCAACAAAACGTGACTCTTCACTAACATTTGAAATGCTAAGGTTTCACCCTGACTACAGTTAAAGGGGAGGGTATTATCATCAGAAAGGGTAGGCGATGTTGACACATTTCAGTGACTAACTGTTTTAGTTTGCAGAGGGGATTCCTAACTGAGCAGTTTGGCCTTTAACCTGTGCGGCATCAACATCCTGGCTACTTAGGATACAACTGTAAAAATAGAAGGTGCACATTGAAGGTTCTGAGGCTTCAACAGACACACATACTCCAAACACATTGTCTACATCTTCTTTCAGTTAATATGCACAACGCAGACTTATACGTTACAGGTCGGAACATATTAGCTCTCAGAACCTTTACAGTGTATTTATAGAACTTAACACACAAGTGCTGAGTGTGCACTTTTTTTTATCTCATTAACGGATCAGCCCGTCGAGCATCTAAAACCGCGCGAAAGTAAAAACGGTACAAAGCGTTCCAGAGGACCGTGTGTGTGTGTGTGTGTGGGGGGGGTTCTCTCAGCGGGTGATGAAGACTCAAACAAACAAACAAACAAACAAACAAACAAACAAACAAAAAGCCTTCATCACATTCAAACATACGTGCAGACTCAACACTCAGCCTCCTGAATAACACTGCAAGTCTGTTTTTATTAGTGAACACTTTTTGTCAACACAACAAATAATCAACTTGAGTTGTTACTAGTGTCCACAATTTAAATTAAAAAGCAACAAAAGTTGTCAAATCCTGAATGAAGAAGAAATAATTAATACAAATGTTAAAATATAAATTTTTGACGCCATTGGAGTTGAGGGGCTGCGCGCAGGTATTAAAGCAGAAGCTTCATGTTCGGATAGAAGAACATTTTGTTCCCGATAAAAAGGCCGGGATAGTGTTCAGTTTTTGGCCGGCAGCTGGGTGCGTGCGGCCGGAGAAACTTCCAGAGCGGCGGCCTCAAGCACTACCATGCACCGAGAGCTGCTTTAACACTAACTGCTGCTGAATACACCATGATGCAGCGTCCTCCTTTCTCTTAATTCCATTTACAGCGCACGGAGAATAAACCCAGCACACACACCCCTCTCTCAGTCTCACACACACACACAGAAACGGGCCGAACCGAGCCGAACCGCGGGAAAAACACAAACTCACCTGGACTCTTCACAGGTTGCTTTCTTTTCCTTTAAAACTCTCACTGTTCACTTTAAACTCCGTAAATACGTTTGTGGTTTCTTGTGTTGTTAAATGCGAGGCGACACTCTGCGCATGCTCGGCTCCAGCCACCAATCCCGTGCAGCCGCTTTATATAACTACACAATAATCCAATGTAACCCAAATAATCCTGAAGTGACTTTATCACGACTGCACGTTCACTGTTTCTTTGCATTTATCGGTGTAATAATTCAATATTATGTGCTGATAATAACATCTATACAAACTCAGTTTAGATCAACATTTTAAAATGTAGCAAATAAGACCAGTTACTATTAATGAATTGTTTATAACACATGTAGAATATTTAAATGTTCATGTGTTTATATTATTTTAGGTCATGCCAATGAAGCAAACACTGTGACTCAAAAATATTTAAGGGCCAAATCAGGAATTAAAGGGTGTAAAACAGTTCACCACACTCATAGGGCATTAATATTTTATGTTAGTGGCTTTACTTTGTCTTTGCAGTATTCTTTTCTAAGTGTAAAACACGATCTTGCAATGGTTTTTGTTCTTTAAAGGTTTCATTATTTCAAACATCAGTATAGTGTGACATCACGCTGCATAGATAAGAAAAAAAGTAAGAAATTACTGTGAAGGAATCACTGTCACACTAAGAAAGAAGAACTCATATAAATGTTGGTAAAACCAAAACAAAAACTCAATCAAAAGTATTAATCACACAAAACATTATAAGCTGACCAAAAGTAAAAGCAGTATGAATAATGTATAAACAAGTCTTCATCATGCAGCTGTAGAGGGTCAGGATGCTCTCTGTGGTGCACCTGTAGAAGGTCAGGATGCTCTCTATGGTGCACCTGTAGAGGGTCAGGATGCTCTCTGTGGTGCACCTGTAGAAGGTCATGATGCTCTCTATGGTGCACCTGTAGAGGGTCAGGATGCTCTCTGTGGTGCACCTGTAGAGGGTCAGGATGCTCTCTGTGGTGCACCTGTAGAGGGTCAGGATGCTCTCTGTGGTGCACCTGTAGAGGGTCAGGATGCTCTCTATGGTGCACCTGTAGCGGGTCAGGATGCTCTCTGTGGTGCACCTGTAGAGGGTCAGGATGCTCTCTGTGGTGCACCTGTAGAGGGTCAGGATGCTCTCTGTGGTGCACCTGTAGAGTGTCAGGATGCTCTCTGTGGTGCACCTGTAGAGGGTCAGGATGCTCTCTATGGTGCACCTGTAGAGGGTCAGGATGCTCTCTATGGTGCACCTGTAGAGGGTCAGGATGCTCTCTATGGTGCACCTGTAGAGGGTCAGGATGCTCTCTATGGTGCACCTGTAGAGGGTGAGGATACTCTCGATGATGCAGCTGTAGAAGGTGAGGATACTCTCTATGATGCACCTGTAGAAGGTGAGGATACCTCTATGATGCACCTGTAGAAGGTGAGGATACCTCTATGATACAGCTGTAGAAGTTGTATCCTGATATCTATGTTGAAAAGCTGCAGCCTGCAGACAAAAATGAGGAATAATGCATTTTCTATTTTGACTTAATCTATCCCTGTTTGTGACAAACATTGTATGTTATGATGTACTTCTTTCTGTGTTATGGGATGTTGTCTCTGGTTTGGCCCTAGCAGCTTTCTTTTATTCAGAAACAATGATATTTAACTGAAAATAGTTTGTGTTGGTCCCATTCCTATGTCCTTCACGTGTATTCCCATTGTAAATCTCTGTAAATGAAATGACTCATCTGTGCCACAACGTACCTCAACATAGCATCCACAGCTCCATGGTAGATGGGCTGGAACTCCTCGACTGAACGGTTGCGGATCCTTGGAGGGTCTTCGAGGTACAGTGGAGGTCTGGGGGCAACGTTAGAGACAGGTGGCAGGTTTAGAAGGACCAGCCAGAAAGTCTGAAGAAGAGCAGGGTAAACAATATACTTTTATAATCTCACAAGAGGAAACATCTAGATCAGGTGCATTGAGAGGACTACTTGAAATGTGAGTTATCATTAGTCCTGTACAACGGACCATGTCTAGTCCCAAAACATTTAGTAGTATCGATATTTTATTCTATAAACTATTCATACTGGAAATCCAAATGATAGTTTTAGGTAACAATTGCTTTTTCAATCCACTAGATGGTGCTGAGCTTTTTCTTGTGCGGTCATGGCCATGGCTAAAGTCAGTGGGATTGACAGGAAGTTAAAACAAAGATGGAGTCAGCGGAGAAAGAAATCAGAAATGCGCCATATCGTAATATATCGTATCGCAATACTTAGCATCTCGCAGAATCGCAATACTATCGTATCGTGGCTTAAGTATCGCCATAGTGTCGTATCGTGGCGATCCTGGTGATTCCTGTCCCTATGTGTTTGCCTTCTTGTTAAACTGTCAAATACTTCAGCTCTTGAGGATTAAACTGTGTACAATTTCAAGGAACATGGTGGAGGATCAGATGTCTGGTCGTTCCTGCAGCATGGACACTGTCTGCAGACTGCAGGCCTCCTCGCCAGTAGCGGTGCGTGGCCAATTTTACAGAGGAGGCCAGAGAGATCGTAAGCTACTGAATGACGTCATACCCATGTCAACAATGTGACTAAAAGTAGCATAAATAAATCAGGACAAATGATTGCAGCTGCTGCTATTTATTGACACCATATCGCAACAAGCTTAAACAAACACAACACAACACAAAACCTTACACCCATATTTGTAATCTCAATAATACACTGAACTGTAGCCTACAGGTGGCCTCACATTCTAAAAGTCTCTGACGGGTTCACACCGCTGTCCGCAGGATGCTAAAGTGAAAGCCTCGGCTGTCACACTGCGTAAAGAAATAAAGTAAGCTTACTCACTATTTGTAGAGAAATGCCATTCTCCTATCCTTAATGGTGGCGAAATGATCTGTGACCCGGTCATACAGATCCCCACAAGAGGCATGGCCAGCAGAAAAGACAATTTAGCATTACACTCCCTGTTAGCCAGTCTGTTCTCGTATAGTTCCCTTCACAAAACGTCCGGGTATTTCCTTTAGCTCTTCCCTGAGTAAGGTCGAGATTCGGAGTGGACCTACCCTTCTGTTTTATTTTTAACTGAATTTCAAACGGTAGTTTAGTGAAATCGTTTCTCAGAAAAAACTCTGGGTCTCCGTCGCCATCCATTCTTACTTTCTAACCTTCCTTCACGGTTAGCAACAGCATGGTTGTGTGTGGTTACGTAATTACGTATTAGTGTAGGAGGCACGTACAAGCTAGCCTCCTCATTTTTTTTAATTTTTACAGTTTGATTGACCTTGATGAGCGTTCGGTGACAAGCCGAGCTTCAATCTGATTGGCTAAAACTCTTATTAGTAGTGGAGGCCAAGTTAAACGGGCCTCCTTAGATGGCAGTATTTCACCTATAGGGGCGCTGTTTTGCTCGCTCAAAGAAAAACATGACATCAGGGAATTAAACACGGCATATTTGGAACCTAAAATGTGCGTCATGAATCCCAACTCATGGATATTTTTTTATCGAATATAAATGAGGAGGCCACGCCTCCCTTGGCCTCCGGGAGAAAACGCCACTGCTCCTCGCAAGCTCTGACTGGCGTGCAGAGACTCTCCTTCCTGTCTGGCTGTCCTGGAGGAGGATGGGTGCTCGACCCTGCAACAGCACACTAGCATGAGGACCTTTTTCAATATTTTGTCATGTTGTAGTCTGAAAATCAAATGTGGTACTGCTAGTTTTATGTGCTGGAAGATTACCTGGCCAAAGATGGATGTGTAGAGGCAAGAAAGCAAGAAAGCGTTTGTCCAGGTGGGGGCGCCAGTGGAAAGGCAGAGCCAAAGGCAAAATGGTTTATCCTGTGTGAAGTTTGCAAACATTTCAGAAATGCAATTATCCATCTTCTAATTCACACATTTTAAACTTATGTATAAAAGGGATCTCAACTGGTGAGTGTGGTACTATTGGTGCCATACTGCTGATTTATTAACTATCACTCCCATGGACAGTCGATTCAAAATCATGTTCTGTTTATAGCAAGGGATTATATTCTGGGCATTTTGTTCTAATCGTCCTTCCAGATAGACCCAGTAAATAAAGTAAAGAATGAAACATATATATTTTTTTACAGAGCATACATTTATTTTTCACAGCTAACTCCTGAAACAGCTGATGATACAAACAGCTAACATGAAGAATGAATGCAAATCAATGATCGGATAGTTTCCCCAGAAATCTTAGAAATAATAGTGGACAGCTGCCACTGAATTGCAATGTATTACTGCCGCATGTCTTTGATACTATTAATAGCAGGTAAACATGTTCAAAAGTCTGCTAAAGAAATAAAAACAGTATGGGAGTGTCAGAAAGAGGATTGTATACACTGCCAGACTGAAAGGTTGTGCCACCAGCAAACTGACCATTACCCTACTCCCCTTTTCAACACCCTGGTTGCTCATCCTTTGGGGTTCAGCCCTGTGCATCAAATAGTTAGGCCAAACTGTTTGCATGCTTAAAAATAATTAATATTCCAGAATCAGAATCAGAAGTACTTTATTTATCCCAAACTGGGAAATGTTTGCGTTGCAGCAGCGAAATACAAAGAGAAGCTAAACAAATACAAATTAATCAGAACAAAAAAATAAAGTAAAAATAAAAAAGAATAAAAATGAAAATGAAATATACAAATATACAAAAAGGCAATAATAATATAATGTAAATGTACAATGTTAAGTGTGAAGGAGTGCATGTTAAGTCCGGTTTACTGAGAAGCTATGAAGCAGTGAGTTGTCTGCCAGCCAGAGGGGAATTATTGTACAGGGTTATTGCAGTAGGCAGGAATGTTCTCCTGAAAAAAAAAAAGCATGTTGACTCATTGACTGGCCTGAGAAAGAGGCTAGTCCCGCCTGGTTTGATTATCTTCACCTCAACCTGGCGCACTTTCCCATCTTTGCTAGGAAAGGCCTGTGTAATCAGTCGAAGAGGCCATTCATTCCTAGGTTCTTGGCTGTTCTTAAGGAGCAAGAAACAATGCTTCCTGGCTGAATGTTTGGCTGAGCGGACTGCCATTTCTTGCGGGCCTGCAGTGTTGGGAGGAATTGCTTCCTCCCACGGTCCCAGAAGGTGTTGGACAGATGCTGAACCTGTCGCCACTGGGACTTGTAGAGGTCACTTGCGTGGTCACTGGATGGAACGGCGTCCATGACCTCTTTGTTGTTCTCCGCAAACTTGTGCAGTCTTAGATTCGACTTGGAGAGCACATCCTGTGTCCTCTTTAGCAGGCTGACAGCAGCTTGAACTGTGGGCAGGGACTTCAGCCCAATATCGACATAGAAGTCACGCATCACGAAGTGCTGCACATCTGGGTCTACGTGGAAGTTGCTGTCTTGAACAGACTTGTGTAAACCGTGAATAGCCACTGCAGGTGAAGGGCTGTTACCAAAGACATGGACGTTCAGGTGGTAAACCACGATGGCTTTGGAGAGGTCATTGTTCTGGAACCAGAGGAAACATAAGAAGTTACGGTCTTTTTCTCTTACCAGGAAGCAATAGAACATCTGTTCTATGTTTGCTGTGAAGGCGATGGCCTCTCTTCTGAACAGGATCAGCACTCCGAGTAGTGTGTTATTCAGGACAGGTCCTGTTAACAGCACATCGTTGAGTGATACGCCATTGTATTGGGCACTGGAATCAAACACCACACGGATTTTCTTAGGTTTCTTCGGATGATATACCCCGAACGTTGGTAAGTACCACCTTTCTTCATCAGGGCTGAGAGGGGGGGCTAACTCAGCATGACCATTCTGAAACATGTTGTACATGAAGGCGAGAAAGTGGTCTCTCATCTCAGGCTTTTTCTCAAAGTTCCGCTTGAGAGACATGAGACGCCTCAGCGCCTGTTGCCTTTTGTCTGGGAGCCGTGGCTGCGGACTCTTGAACGGTAATGGCGCCACCCAGCTGTTGTTTGAGTCTTTTTGTACTCCTTCATCCATTATCTCCATAAATGTGGCATCCTGGATGGAGGGGGCCACCTGGTTGTTGTCCGTGGTCCGCCTGAACACCGTGCATCCAAGGTGGTCGGCTTCACAGACAGGCTGGTCTTCAGGATACGCTGGGGGCTCACTGGTGGCCTGGGTGCCGCTGAACCTCTCCTTTACATGGAACACGTTAGGACATGCTTCAAAGAGAGTGGGCCGTTGCAGCTCTGTTGTGTTTGTGTGGAATGTGCTAATTGTCAGTGGTCTGTGAACATTACCTAGGCACACATTTCCAACAATGACCCACCTCAGGTCTAACTTCTGTTCTATTACTTCAGCTGAGCCATACGTTAGGTCAAGCCTTTCCCATGCCATGGCCAGTCCTGCTGATGGGCGGTGGATGTGTATTGCTCTTATCTGCTCAACGTGCTCCGCTGACTCCTTGCCGAGCCACTTGAGCAGGAGATCCATCTTCACGCTCTGTGTCAGGTTTAGGCCGCTGATGTCATTTAGAAAGGAACGTTTCCATGCTTTGTAGTTTTGGGGCTTGTCATTGAATTGAAGCAAGCCAGTAGCCACAAGCTCTCGGTGGGCTAGATATCTGACATTTATTTTTGAGTAGCCGTTGTTGGAGTCTGGTGGTATGGCATGTCGTGCAGGAGATGGCAGGGTGTTGTGATGTGGTCTGAAGTGGGGCACAGGCATGCTCACCGCTGGACTCGATGTGTTCATGCGACCCGTTGAATGGCTCTTGGATGTCCTTTGTGTGCGCTGATGTAAGGCTGTTGTGAGTCGAGACGATGTGAAGCAGTATTGTTCTGATGCCGATAGAAGGGACTGGCTTCAGGCTTCAGTGGTGGAGGTGGCACGTTGTGGCTTAAGGACCGGCGCTGTCTTTGCTTGTGTGTCACCGTTATCACATGACTGGAATACTGAATCCCTTTCTTTATGTTGATTAAGCACATACTGCTTTGTGAGGCTTCTTAAGGAACACAGTCTATGTTCAGGTCACAACTATGTCTCTCACTCTTTACATCAGCAGCAGCTTCAAGTGTCTCTGCTTCAGCAATGGCTGCTGCAGCCTCTCTTTTATTTTTAAGCTTTTCAATTTACACTTCCAATTTAGCTTGTTGTAGCCTCAGATTAGCTTCCTCAGCATAGCATAGATGTGCCTTGGCTGCTTCCCTCTCGCTCTTGCTCTGACTGCTGCCGACCCCGCTGATGACGAACTGGATCTCATTGAACACCAAACTTGCGAACGTGTCCTTAACGATGCGCTTTGTGGGTTCTCCTCTGTAGCCTGTAGCTTGCTGGCGCAAGCTGATCCAGTGGCACGTGCTGTAGGGAATGCTCCGTTGCTCGTCCACTGGATGCGTGTGACCAGTGGCGTCTCTGGCACGAAAAGACTGGTGGGGCCCGGTCGCCCGCGTGCTGTTGAAGTAGTACAGATATATTCGCTGTAAGTGAGTCGTGTACCTACCTGCTAACCTACTAACTAAGAGAGATCACATAAGCCAGGTGTAGTAGCTTATATTACAATAATAGCTAGTCTGTGAGCGTTATCAATTTGAGCTGTTACATTAACCCTTCCAAGCAAGCCTAACCTAACAGCATTTCAACATGCGAACCACTACTTTCATGTTTGTTCAGACGTTCCGAAAGATGTTTCAAGTAGGGATGGGCATTCGATTAAATTGTCTTAATCGATCGTAGGGAGAAATAACGATCGATTTTCGATTAATCATTCATATTTTTATATTAAAATTCACTATTTATAAGCTATATTAAAAATGAAGTGAACACACCAAAAACACAGCGAGCCCCGGACTTTGAACCTGTGTTTGATTCTGGATGGCAGTGCTGGAAAAGTGACCCTCTGGTGTTACATTAACTTTTACTACCCTGAGTAATCATTCCTTGGGTTGTTCTCCCTGTCTCTGATTGTCTACAGGTGTGCTAGAATCAGAGCAGCCCCCCACGAGCTGAGACCCTATCATCAATCAGGACCCCTGCCCCTCCACATCCAGACTGTCAGATATTAGATCCTGCTCGTCAGTCGATACATCGAGCCAGGTAATATCAGTCTTACTGACTTATTGCACCTTTTCCCCTCCCCAGCTTAGCTCTGATAAACAAAGCCTTAATCTCTTTTCAAAACTACTCCTGCGTCTGTCTGCACCTCCACCTGTTCTGCCACCCTGCCTCACACCCGGACCGGGTCAGTGGTTGGATATTGTAGAAGAAATATACATCATGGATTGACCTACTGTGCAGCACTGAAGAAGAGATGTGTGAAAAAATGGACTGTATATAACAACAATTAGGATGTACATGTGGAGATGTGTCGTGCCTGTTTGTTGTTTGTTCTTCCGTTTTTATGTAATTGTGTGTGTTATTTATTTGTTTAAAAGTTAACGCTGAGGAGGTCCTTAACTATCCTAACACAATTGTTCCTAAGGACAAAAATGTTGTGTCTCGTCCAAAATGTTAGTCTTGTCAGGTTTCTTGTTTGTCTCATCATGCCCCAGGTCTATGGTTGGTCTTGTTTTATGTTTTGTAAGTCATTTTTGTCTTGTCGTCCAATTCCTGTTTTATTTTGATACTCACGTTCTGTGTCTCGTTCCAGGTCTCTTGGCTCCCTGTGTCAATACCCTCGTCAGCGTCAGCCCAGCCCCACTTTTTGAGAACCCTTTTTGTTGTACCTTTTTTGGTAGGACATTTTGATCCTCTGACTGAGAGAGTTTTTGTTTATTTATCCTCTTGTGAGCGTCTTGAGTTATTTTTGTATTTTTGAAATAAAGTATTCTTTTATACTTTAACTGTCTCCTGGGGCCATGCATTTGAGTCCTACTGCCTTGTGTCTAAAGATTGTGACAAAAGCATGCCACCTTCCTAAAAACTGCTGTAAAAATATCATATACAGTATTCATATTTGTTTTCACTTTAAACAACTTATCTGGTGTGTTAATCAAAAGCCTGATTCTCTGCATTGTCAATATGAAATTTCAATCATATTGATGGAATTTAGTTAAATTAGATTGAAGAGGAACCGCATTGTTCCTCTTCAATCTGAGGTTCGACAATCGGTCGGACCCTCCTTTCCAGCACCTTAGAGTAAACTCTCCCGGGGAGGCTGAGTAATGTGATGACAAATACAAAAAAAAGAAATTGAAAGCTAGTAGTACAAAATGAAATCTTAACATAAAGGAATTCATTAGTTTATGTAAAGATAAATGTGGGATTAAAAAAAAAGCATTTTCAATGGTTTTCAATGGGGCATTTTTTGTAGCTAGGAACAAATGTGTCAGTTTTTGCCTAGCTTAGCCATTTTAGGCTAATTTAACAAAACTGAGATGACGATTCAAAAGAGAAGTAAAAATGAATATCCTTTGGCAAATTTGAGTTATATTCGTTCAACACAGCCAGAATGGCTTGAAAATAAAATGTTGTGCCCAGAATGGCACAAAATGTCCCTAGGATCTCCTAAGGGTTAAAAGAGCACAAAGAGTTCCACAGCATTGTAGCTGAGCGTGTGTGTGCTGAGCTCCTACACCATGGTCATCCTGGTGAGGGTGTGTTCGGTCATGTTCCACTTCATCACCACAAGTTCTTTACCCAGTAATTCCAGATGTTCCATGATAGCAAAGATCATTAGCTGCTTTTGTCTTTGTTTGCTTTAAAGTCAAGGACGGCACTGCCCTATGCAAGCAGGAGTTTCTATTTGGCCTTCCCTTAATGAATAAGATTAGATAAGATTTACTTTATTAATACCAGACTGCGAAATATTTGCATTGCAGCAGCACAATACAATACACATCACTCCACATATAAATAAAATAAAATAAGAAATAAACAATTCAAAAGTATGAACATCTTAGAAAAGAAATATAAATAAAAATAAACCTGCATTATATACACAGTATATGTATATATACAGTTGAATATGAACACTGTGTGGGAGAAAAACTTCGTCTGGAGGGATTTTCAATACAACACTTCAGGCAAAAAGCATAATAGGGTCTCTTTAAATAAAGAAATGTATGAAGTCAGTAAAGCTTAACATTTTTTAAAAATCTTGACTCTTCATCAAAGCGATCAGTGTTTTCAAGGAAAGCTTGCCGTTTGTATCCTAAGAGTGTCTTACTGCTCAGCAGCGGGTGAGGAGTGTGTGAGAAAATCTACTCTCTGTTATTCCAGGCATTAGCTCATGCAGTGAGGTGTTACTTGGAGCCGGTGACTGTCCACTCAGACAGGGCAGCCATTGTGCTGAGAGAACTGCGCTACAGTTTCTTCACCGGCCATCAGTAATAAAGCTGACTTTTCAAGCACATGAGGGGCATATCTGTGAGGACGATTGAGCAAGAAGTGACTAGCTCGCAAAGAGTCAAGGAAAAGTAATGATAGCGTTTACTCAGTGTCAGCACTCGGGGTTTCTGCGGCTGTCTGATATGAAATGGATTATGAAGAGAGAGGCAGATGTAAAGGATACAACTAAATGTGCTTTATAATAATAATAATAATAATAATAATAATAATAATAATAATACTTGACACTTATATAGCACTTTTGTAGAAACTGAAACACGCTTTGACAGAGAGTAACACAAAAATGAAGAACAAAAAAATACATAAAGAGACAAACAAAAACAGAAAAGGGGGAGGGGTGGTCAGTGGTTGAAGCGACGTTGAACAGGTGGGTTTTGAGTGAGTTTTTGAATGCGGTGAGGGGGGAAGAGTCTCTGTTGGGTTGGGGTAGTGAATTCCATATAGGGTGGGAGCAGCAACGGAGAATGCCCTGTTGCCCCAGGACCTGAGGTTGGTCCAGTGTGTCTGTGGAGGAGGTCAGTCAGGTAGTATGGGGGCCAGGTTATGGAGGGCTTTGTATGTCATGAAAAGGTGTTTGCTTAGGTTGTGTGCTCAGGCAGATATTTGGATTGAGGGGAATGGGCAACTGAAAGTGAAGGTGGAAAAGTGAAAGCAACCTGAGGCGGAATGAGAGAAAAATTCAATGAAGAAAAATGGAATTAATAGTGGCTAGGGACGTGAGAATGAAAAACACATTAAGTTCATCTGTGCATAACGCTGGACTAAATGAACAGAGAGAGAGAGAGAGAGAGAGAGAGAGAGAGAGAGAGAGAGAGAGAGAGAGAGAGAGAGTCATTAAGTTATGCAGAAACATTTATCTCTCTTCTCCTTTCTGAGATACACCTAATCCAGAATAAACACTTCTTACCTTTGAGCATACATTCACAGTGAGATAGGGCTCAAAAGGATTTAGTTACCACCACCCCATCCCCCTCACATCCCGGACTCTTAATCCTGCAGGTAGAGCCGGCTCTGCTCCACAGGAACAAAGGGTGGCTGTTCGCCCAGAGGTCCTCTTGCTCCAGCGGGGTACCAGGCATCGTCCCCACAGGAACTGGGCAGGGCCGATGACAGTCTGTATTTGGATACATGCTGAGAGGCCCTTCATTGGGTCTGACCACTGTGAAGGTAGCACTTTGTGCACTGCAAGAACACACTCTTTATACCACCAAATATAATGCCATCCCCATTGAAATATATACAGCAGCTATGTATACATTAGGGAAGGAACAACGAGCCTTTTCATTGGCTGTTGCTGTTAGGAGGCTCGTACTATAGTTGAATGACTGTGGTAGAGATATCAGTACATATCATTTATTTTTATCAGCTGGATGTATATTGTGTATTATTCAAGTGGATGCTTCCTAGCTGTTGTGATAAATGATTCATAGGTCTTAGGAAACTTCTGAAGCCACACATGAAGCTTGTCATGATTATAGGTTTTTTTTCCTATTTTATTTTGAAATGTTTTCATTCCTGTCTGTCATATCTGCAAATTGCTTCCTGTCTCTAGTTTCCCTTCTGTCTGATTGCCTCATTGTGGTCACCTGTTGTCCCTGTGTTTCACCTCCCCTCCCCAGCTGTGTCTTGTCTTGTGATTTGTCCCTGTGTGTTTAGTCTTGTCTGCCCTTTGTGTTCCTGGTCGTTTCTTTACTTTTGTTATCTTGTTTGTCCCTGCGGTTTTGTATTTTTGTATTCAGCTTTTTAATAAAGCTCCCTGTTTGTTTGAACTGCCTCCCCTTGTTTTTGCTACTGCTCTTGGGTCATGTTTTCAACCCCATGACAGAACCGTGACAAAGCTCTCCTGTTCTGAGACCTGTCTTACAATCTTTAGTCTGACTAAAGCTCCTCCACTCATCTCAACCTGAAAGTTATCTTTTTTTAAAGAGGCCGTTTTATGCTTCTTCTGGTGTTTTATATGTTTTTGTGCATGTAAATGGTCTGCAAAGGCTAAAATCCTAAAGTCCCCCTGCCTGAAACGCCTCCATTGGACTCCTTTATTTACTTCTGTAACATAATGACATCCATATGTAACACTCACGCTTCTATTGGCTAGCGCTCCACCAAACTTTAAGGGCCGGTACATCTCTAAGTGTTTTACCAATCACAACAGAGCTTGCCAGCTAACCAGTCAGAGCAGACTGGGCTCTGGTTTCAGACATAGGGGAAAAAAAATGTGCTGCAGCACAGGCAGTATGAGAAAAATAAAGAGCTTTCTGAACATTAAAGCATGGAAAGATACATTTGCACAATACATCCTCTTTAAATTGCCTTTACTTATAACTCATTCTAAATGTATTATTTCAACTAAACTATTTTGACTCAACTTTCATTTTACAATTAATTCAAACTGTGCAATAAACTAAGAGATATTATGCAACCTTATCCTAGTTTTGTTCATTCAGATCAATTTAATAGTGGCGGTGGTGGCGAAATCTATAGGGACTTGGCTTGGGATCGGGAAGGTCACCGGTTCAAGTCCCCGAAAGACCAAGTGCTACCGAGGAGTACAAGGCACCATTCCCAACATTGCTCCCCGGGTGCCCTACACATGGCAGCCCACTGCTCTTAACACTAGGATGTGTCAACTGCAGAATGTGCATTCCCCTCGGTGGGACCATTAAGGGTATTCTGCTTCTTAAATTTCTGCATACTTAAATTACATTTTATTAAACATTATTTGCAATTTCTATATATTTTAAATTGAAATATATATCCAAATAAAGGAAAGCAAATAGTTTCCTAAAACGTTAACAACAGCAGGCTTATTAAATCATGACATTAAACAGGATAACATAATCAGGATACAGAAGAGTAACTATGATCCCTTACAGCTACATTTAATAAAGATGCTATCCGATTACTGTTGCATTTTAAAAAAAATCACATTACAGAATTAGCAGCATTACAGTGTTAGTAAAACCTAAAAAGAGCATACAGTGTGAGTTGTAAAGGATCAGATGTTCTCTTTCCTCTGTCAGCGGTTCTGTTCTGTAGGCTAATACTTTAAGGGTAATTATATACACCTACTGCCTGAATCTGCTTTATGGTTTCACTTTCTATTGGTTCATTTGTTCTGTTTTTAATGCAGCAGGTGAACCTATATGTTCATTAAATAGTGTGTGTGAGCTTAATGGGGTGTTAATGTCACAGTCATTTTACAGAGCACCATCCAGACCCAAGGCAAAGAAAGATATTATACATGAAGAACAGGAGACGTTAAGGAGGAAGCCATTCTTTAAAGACATGCATGGGAACCAATCGGTCAAATAGCATCAATGAGCCAGAGTTGAATGTCAGATTGGACGACATCCTGTTGAATATCTCCCGCCCGTACAGTCCAGAGGAGTCAGTCAGCTCGCCTTAGCTGCACCGGGCTTTTGGCCAATGGTTTTCTCTTTGCATAATAAACAATGTTGGGAACAGTGGGTCTAACGTAATTACCTTCAGCGGGGAAGGTTGCTCTTAATGTCTTGTATTTTTAAAGCCAAGAAACGCTACAAAACAAATCACAAATGAAATGAGAATGTGCAGCGGGTACGGAGGGGATAGCCAAAAGTTCTGCTGAAACTGAATCATAAATTCACAGACTTGGAGGATGACTCAGCAACTCTTTGGGAAAGAGGTCTTAATGAGCCAGGAAAAAAAAAAAGAAGCATGGATCCGGTCCAAAATACCAGAGCACAGAGAAAGAATGTTGCTTATTGTTCATTGTATACCTGCAGATAGACACACACGTTAGAGGAGGGGGGGGGTTCTTATTCAGATTTCACCTGGCCTCTGCAACCCCTGTACTCCGTAGAGCAGCCATGAATTGAGTTTATTGTGAGGAGCCGAGCGGGAGGAGGGCAGATGACTATGACGGGGGGGAACTGCAGTGAAACATTTACAACTTCTGCGAACACGTCCATGCTAATGAAGCAAAGAAAAGACCCACTGTGGAGCATCGGCAGGGCTTCAGTGGTGACACTTCCATTAGTGAGAGGAAGAGGGGATGTCAAAAAACTAGTCCATTATCCTCGAGCAGCTCCTCTCATCAGATACTCTGATCATCACACACACTGGTGCTCACCAGAGGGACTGCCCAGCTTTTTATGGAGTTCCAGATTGATTTTATATCTTAAAGGCTTCTCATCCGTGAACAGAAAAGCTGTTTCCTAAAGAGGGAACACTTTGCGGATGAGTTAAAAGATAAAGGTACTTCCAACTTGGCAGCATGTTGTTATTAGACACGTCTCTGAACACATTTCCTTCTTTCCAACCACTCCGACTCCACAGACTTGCTGTTTCTTTAGGTGTGCCATCATGATGAGCAGAGCTGGGAAGTAGTGGAGTACTAATACTTTGTTACTGTACTAAACATTTTCTGGTATCACTACTTTTTTCCACAACTTTTTTTTCTGACGACTTTTTACTTTAACGTCTTACATTTTTAACACACATACCTGTATTTTCTACTTCTTTTCTACATTTTCAAAACATTGTCACTTTAGTTTGAACCTGCGTTTGGTGGCGTGATCATTATTATTTATGAGTCATTGTGTGCCGTGTATCCATCATTTCCTGGTCTTCTCTGAATAAGAGCGACCAATGAGAACTCCAGTCTATTTCCATCATCCTCTGAACCGGAAGCAACTGCAGCACCTTATTATCCAAAACCAGCCAGTTCCAGAACCGTAGCTAGCAGAATAATAAGTAAGTAAGTAACATTGTATTTTTATAGCACCCTTCTCAACACAAATGTACAAAGTGCTTTACAGACAGTACACAATAAAATACACAGTTACAGCTGTAAAATGTACAATAAAAACCAGTGTAGGGACAGCGAAAAACTCACCTCCCCCGACACCCCAAAAGCTTGTCGGAAAAGGTGAGTCTTCAGCTGCCCCTTAAACATTTCCACTGAGACAGCGGCTCCCAGGCCCTGGGGGAGATCATTCAAAAGCCTTGGAGTCACCGCCTCAAAGGCACGATCCCCCTTAGTTTTTAGCCTGGTCCATGGCACCCTTAAAAGGCCTTGCTTGGGGGACCTCAGGGCCCGGTTTGTCCTGTAAGGGTGGACCAGGTTGTGAATGTAGGCAAGGGCTTGGCCATGGACAGCTCTATATGTAAAAACAAGAACTCTGAACTGTATTCTGAGATGGACAGGGAGCCAGTGCAGGGCGGAAAGGATCGAGTTATGTGGCATGTTTTTTGGACCGAGTGAGTAATCTGGCTGCAGCATTTTGGACCTGTTGTAACCGGTGTGTAGATGTTTTGTTGAGGCAGGAGAACAGAGAGTTACAGTAATCAAGCAGGGACAAGATAAAGGCGTGGATAGCCATCTCGCCCATCTAGCCCCTGAGCTTGGTAATGTTCCTGAGGTGGAAAAAACATGTACGTGTCAGAAGTTTGATGTGTTTGTCCAGTAGCATAGTATGATCAAAATTTACACCAAGGTTTTTGATATTAGCCGTAACGTTGCCACTAAATGGTTCCAGATGGCTTGCTAACTTAGAGGCGATGTTATCAGCCGCTAAGATCAAGACTTCGGTTTTTAACGCATTGAGCTGTAAGAAGTTGCTAGACATCCACTCCTCAATGGAAGACAGACATGCAGTCAGGGTGTTTAAATGTTCAGGTTTTGCGGGTTTGAAAGAGAAATACATCTGAATATCATCCGCATAACAGTGATACGAGACACCCTTGAACTGGCTAATTAAGGGGCCTATGGGAAACATTGTAAAGGGGAAAAAGACTGGGGGCTAAAACAGAGCCCTGGGGCAGTCTGCATGATAGAGGAGTTCTGTGTGAAGAGAATGGGCCCACAGCCACGGAGAAACTTCTCCCACTGAGGTACGAGGCAAACCACTGCAGGGCAGACCCTGAGATGCATACCCACACCCTGAGTCTGTCTAGCATGATGGCGTGGTCCACCGTGTCAAATGCTGCAGTCAGGTCCAACAACACCAGAACTACACACCTGCATCTGATGCCGTCATTGGAAACCCTGAGGAGAGCTGATTCTGTAGAGTGATGTTTTGCGAAACCTGATTGGAATTTGTCAAGGAGGTTATCGTTATTCAGAAATGTGTTGAGTTGGTTAACAACAACTTTTCAAAAAATGTGGACACGAATGGGAGCTTTGAGATGGGCCTGTAATTCTTCAGGAGGGAGGGATCTAGATTGGGTTTTTTAAGGAGAGGCTGAACAACCGCCTGCTTAAAAATAGTTGGCAGACGTAAGGGTAGAAGAGGCAGAGAAGGGGGATGACTTAGTGAGAATACAGAGAGCAGGGGAGATATTCTAACCCATCTCCCTAACCCATGGCCACACATCAGAGAGATGTTCGCTATTATCGGCGCACAAAACCATTCATGGCGAATTCGATGCGAATTGTGTCGACCTAATACCCAGGAAGGTTTGGCTTTTGTCCTGTCCCCATTTTGGTTTTCTTTGCTTGTGTTCTAAATGGTGGTTTTTCACTGTTGAAACAGTCATGAGCTAACAATGACACAAGTTCTAATAGAAGATCTTTGATATTCATATAAAGTGAGGTCCATTTACCAGGTACTCTATAAAACAGTTGGTAGTTATCGTACAGTTATAGTACATTTCAAAGCCAATACTTCTTTACTTTTACTTGAGGAAAGACTTTTAGTCAGTACTTCTAGAGTATTTAAACACGAGCATCTGTACTTTTACTTGAGTAAAGGATGTGTGTACTTGATTGATACTTGATGATGAGTGTTTCTTTGGTAGAACTGCTCCTCCAGTTACATCATGACTAGCAGGCTGCTCTGTGGCCCTTTAAAGGTCACTGCTACCTGTGGCAACATTCGCAGGGCTTCTGGAGCCTGGGGGGAATACAGTCTGAAACCTGAGCGAGGCATTGTGTCATCACATTAGGCTGCCTAACATTGGTGCTTGGATAACTAACTAATAGTCTACAAACCCAGAAGAGGGAGGGTTATCCTGGGGAGATCATATCAGATTAATTGAAGCCAGATTTTACGGGGGGGCACGCTGGGGCCAGTTATTTTATGAGAGGGGCACATGTAATAAGCGACAACAGACATAAAGACTGTTTCACAATACAAAATGTCTTCAAGATTTTTTACATTTTTAATTCAGTATAAAGTCATAGCCCGCAAAAAATATAGAATACAATTACTGGTGTTTTAGTAACATACTTTTAGACAAGATACCATTTTATTTCATTATACTATTGAAAAAAAGGGTTAAATACTAAAATTCCTGGTATTTTCCTCAACACAGTCTTTGCTGTAACACTATCAGAAATTGTATTATCATATTTCTTTCTTACAAAAGCTGTTTTAGACATCGAAATTAGGCTAAACCCATGTTTTTACCTATTAAAGGACATGCCAAACTTTAAACTCAATCCCAAACATTACAGAATACTAATAACAATAGCATATTCTGCCAAGAAATGCATACTTTTATCCTGGAAGAATGAACGTCCCCGACCTTTAGACTGTTCCTAGATTAGATAACACATTTTTTACCTTTAGAGAAAATGACATTGGAAAACAATAAGCGTTGACATATTTTTCAAAATCTGTGGTTCCCATTGTTTCCTCACTAGGAAAATATATTCGAGATATGACCAGCAATGGAATGGTGCATGTGGTGGTTAATAGTCCTGACGTCGGATATACTAGTTGTGGTGTTGTCATTCTCTACTTTGTCGCCGTTAAATAATGATTTGTCTGTTTTACTTTGATGTTTTTCTTTTGTTTTCTATGTTTCTTTTCATGGCTCTGTTGTTCATTCTTTGCTTTGGTTTTGCCTATTTGTGCATTTGCGGATGGAGGGAGGGAGTGGGGAGTGTAGTGAGCGTACTGTGTGTATATGTCTAGCATACTGGAATGTAAATCAAATGGCATCGGTTATTGTACACTATAATGAAATAAAAAGACTCACAAAAAAAAAGAACAGCCGTTGACCTGTTGGAAAATTCAAACAGGAGACGTCTTAAGCCGCTTCTGATATCATGTTCTCCATTTCTGTAATTGTATTCAAGAGGAACAAAAGAACACCCTGCCCTCTTACATTATCTAACTTGAATTTCTTAAAACCTCCATTGCTTGTGAACAGTGGTGGAAAGTAACTCAGTTCATTTACACAAGTACTTAAGTAAAAGATTGAGGTATTTGTACTTAACTTGAGTATTTTTCGCATTATGCTCCTTTATATTTCTACTCCCCTCAGTTTATTTTACAGCTTTAGTTACTAGTGAATTACAGAATTACATTATCAATACAAAATATAAATCTACTCATACGTTATCACATATGATAATGGGTTAAGCTACCGAGTAATTACAATAAACCCCACTTTTACCAAGTGATGAACAAATTAATGCATCAATAATTATAATGTCATTTTAATATATACTGCTTAAATGGGCCATTCTGCAAAATGAGTATTTGTACTTTTGGTACTTAAAGTACACTGACAAAACTGAAATGTTGACTTTAATTAAATGTATGATGTCCACAGATTTCACATATCTGTATTAGGTTAGTTGAAAGCAATAATATTTAGTTTAAATACAAAATATTTGGTTCAACTCAATATTATTGCTTTCAACTAACCTAATACAGTGATGTGAAATCTGTTGACATCACACATTTAATTGAAGTCAGTGTTTCAGTTTTGTCTGTGTATATTTTGATGCCAATCTTTTGGTACTTTGACTTGAATACACTTTTAAATGCATTTGAGGGAAATAAACTGTTGGGATGGGGATGGGGGCGGGGCTCTTTGGAGGCCTCCCTGCTGTATCCTGACAGAGTTATCACACTCATTTCATCCACTTTATATCAGTCCTGTTAAGTCATCAGTATCTGGAGCCAAGTCTGGAGGCAGCCAGAGAGGGAATTAAAAGAGCACTTACTGTGGAGACGCTTTGGACAGACGGCAGGACCAAAGCGTCTTATACAGGCAGAGGAGCCTGTTGAAGCACAATACTGTAAGCAACAAACACATGACATCGTGTGCATCCTTAAAGGTCTCCTATTATGCCATATTTTAACAATATATTGTAGGGCCATATCTATACAAAACATGTCTGAAGTGTTTTGTAGCATGCCTCATCCCCCTCTATTACAGCCCTGTTCCTGAAGTGCTGATTCTGTGACTGTAGCTTTAAATGAACTAGCTGCTGCTGGCCGCGCCCCTTTGAAGCTGCTGGCCACGCCCCTTTGGAGCTGCTGCTGGCCACGCCCCTTTAGTGCGTCATGCTCTCTCTGAAGAGAGTTTTCTACCTGGAGAAACTCAGCTAAACGCTGTCGTGATTAAACCCCATATTATGTTCCAAACCACATCCAGCATTATTTCTGAAACAGTATGGAGCTCAAACGTTTCTCTCTCGGTTTACCACAAGGACAGGACCTTTATATTACACACAGTCTCTCCAGTACAGCGTTAGCTCTGAGTGTTAGCGCTGCTTGCTAATGTAAACACAGACCATAATACTTCCAGAAAAGAGTGGATTCAGCTCGCTGTCTGTATATGGGGGACGATAGGTTGGGACGTGTCACGTGGGCGGGACGTTGCCAGGAGTTTAATGTAAAGTCAGCTCACATTTTCCTCATTACGACATAAGAACAGCAAATCTGGATCAGCTCGTTTATACCCCCGTTTTTAGAGATGTGGGTAAGGAGGAAGAGAGAGGGTTGTATTTTCTGACACTGTGAGTCTCCTTACACACCGGGGACACATATGTATGTATGAAAGACATTAAAAAGTGCATTTTGCATAATAGGGGACCTTTAAGTCTGAACAACACAGTGAACACAAAGCCTTTTTGTATTTGTGGTTCAAAATCCATTTATATACAAGGGTTGGACACAATAACAGAAACACCTCTCTGTTTCTGACTCATCCAGTCAATTACATACCTGAAATTATTATTCTACTAAATGAATGCAGACACATTGGAGTGCAGTGTCTGACATTCTTTAAAACCTTTTATTATTGTAAAGAAAAAAAGAGCCTTTTCAATGATCTTCATGCCAAACCTCCCATAAGGAGCATCATAATTTTATTCAGCAATAAATACACCAGCAGAAATCTCAACCATCCAAACTCCACCGTTTCTATTTTCATGAGAAAAGAACCTTAAAAACAAGCTTGTGTGGAGTGTTTAATGAACAGAAACACGAGGAAAACACGAGTCTTTGGTATTTCAGTGAAAGAGTAGTCAGTGGACTCCACACTGTACTGGATCTGATATTGAGTGGCACTTGTTTTTAGGATGGCATTTCCTCCGATAGTACACATTATGTCAGCCAAAGGCACTTTATCTTTCTTCTGTTACTGATCAATGATTTATGTCATGGTTGTACAAACGTTTTTCATTGAGGGCCACATACAGAAACACATACGAAGGGCTGGGCCACTCGCTACAGTGAGGTCAATTATTCTTGATACTTGAATAAGCTTTAAGAAAACCGTCTACATCACAGCTCTCCATCAGGTGTCATTTATTGTGATACAAAAAGTGTTGGCAGCCCATTCCTTACAACAGAAGCCTCAGATTGCTGATAATAAGGGGAAATATGAAGGGTATATTTCAAACTGGATATGTAAATAAGTTATTTGGCTATTTTTAATAACTAAGATCAGTTAGAAAATGTTTTCAACTTCATGATTTTATGCATTTATTTCAAAAGTGGGCTTAAGTGCACATGATACTGTGAAATATCTGTTGACATATATATTTAAGAAGTACATATAAATTATATACATATATATTTAAGAAGTACAACATATAGGAAAAGTTCCAGATCTGGACCATGTTCCATTATACCTTTTGAATTGGCTGAGGGCCGATTCAAAATGGACAACGAGCCAGAGATGGCCCATTGGCCATAGTTTGGACACCCTTCTTTTATGTGGTAGTTGAAAGTTAAAAAATAATAAGAATGAATGAAATCATGTGGAGCGGGCGGCAGTAACCTGCTGCGACAGGATGGCAGCATGTAGGTGCAAAGACGATTAAAATACCTCAGGGAATAAAATCTGATAAAAGTAAACCTTTTAAATTAAGTAGAAGACCTCATTTTGAAGACTGATCCTCCCTTTGTTAAATCAAAGATTACTGATCAAATGTTTCAACATTACAGATGGATCACACACTGAAAAAACTGATACCTTGACTTTAATTAAATGTATTATGTCAACCGATTTCACATATCTGTATTAGGTTAGTTGAAAGCAATAATATTACATTTAAATACAAAATAATAGGTTCAACTTGATATTATTGCTTTCAACTGGCCTGATACAGTTATGTGAAATCTGTTGACATAATACATTTAATTAAAGTCAGTGTTTCATTTTTCTCAGTGTATGTACCTCCCCGTATTGTGTTAGGGGGTCCAAATTGTAGCAAGGCCCATTGTATGAACTCTGCAAAGTGATTATCAAATGTGGACCACCAACAGGATTAATGTTTCCAATGAAATAGGTAGTAGAAGCTAACAAAATGACATACTCTGGTAAAGTGCCTGCATCTCACAATTGTGCAACATGTACTCTGATGTCCATTTGCACCTTCCCCTATAAGGTAATAAATACTGGACCTACTCCCTCCTCTCATTTACTCTTCCTTTGGGTATCATGTTTGCACGTTTTGACGTTTTTCCATCAGTTTCTCCTCCAAACACTTAATCAGAATCGGGTCCACTTTGGGGTCGAATTTGTTAGCAAACCAGTGTCCAAAGTTCAGGAGCCAGCGCAGCTCCGCCGCTCCGTAAATGCAAACACTCCGCATGTGTATCCCCGTGCAGGCTGGGTAAAGATTTCCTTCTAAATAGTTCCACTTGACTAGTCGTGTCTTACTCCTCAGATCTGTAACGTCAGCCTCTGATCTGGGAATGTGTCCTGGCACCCCGGGGACCCTGACCAGGGTGGCCCAGAAGTGTTCATCTGGAGAGTATGTGTCAGCTGACCAGGCCAGAAAGTCCTTTGCCACTTGGCTGCTGCTAATGTAGTTCACAAAATCCTTTGAGAGGACAAAATATGCACTCCCGATGAACATCTCGATACCATGAGGAGGGACAGCTTTGAGCACTGTGGTTTTGACAGGAAGACGATGGTACTCGTAAGGCACATTTTTCAGCTCGTGCTTGAAGCTGAAGCGCTGTTTCTTGAGTTCACTGGGCCGGCTGGACTCTAGCATGTTGCTGCCGTTCAGCTGCTTCAGCTCCATCACCAGCTCATAGTTGGACTTGAGAGGAAAGTCCTGGCCACACAGGTTGATAACATACCTCCACTTGACCTCTGACTTCAGCAGATCAGAGAGGCAGTTGAGGTCGGCATTAAGCCTGCTGATGTGGGCATATTGCACAAATTCCAGTTTTGAGGCGATGAACACATTTGGAACACAATGAGCCAGGTTGGTGAGGGCCTTTATGAACGCCGGAGAGGACTTCTGATCATAGTGAATGCAGTAGATGTTATGAGGTGCATAGATGGCATGCAGAATCCGCTCCACCATGGGTGCATTCTTGTGCACCACCAGGGAGTAAGCCAATGGGAAGACGCGCTCTGCATCCTGCACCGGAGCCTCATTGTATCCTCTTGTTCTGATAAACGTGTGGCAGTCTGAGGTCAAAGTCACAGTGCTGTCATCGTCCACGTCAACTATGACTTTACGCTTTATCTCCAGAGCTTTGCCTATCTCCACAGGGTCCAGCTCGTAGATGGCAGTGCAGTTGATGTCGTGCCTTCTGGATAAGCTGACAGAGATTCCATAGGGCTCGATGTAGACGCTGTCCCTCACTGTCACTTTAATGTAGACCAGCTTGAGCAGACACACCGCCAGCAAAGACAGAGAGAACAGGAAGCACCTGTGTCTCAATCTATGTGTGTAGTAGGCACATCTTATTTTCATTCTGGGAACAAAGGGATAAAAAAAGACAAGAAAGGAAGACACTCATGGTGCACAACAGGACATTGTGAGAAGTGATTTAAGAGAGTCAAATATTTTAACCAATCAAAACAACTGAGTTAAGTTAATGTATCTTTACATTGTATTTAGGTGTATGTTAGATCTTTGAGGTATCCTAAGTAAATCATTAAAAGTCAGTCTTGGGACATACAGTTATACTGGATCTTACATTTTTTCAAATAATTGACTTTATGAGGCTTTATTTTAATCTGGTAATTGTGTTTTGGAAGAAGCTCAATTGTAGTAGTAGCTGTTTCTGGTCTTATTGAGCCTACCTTGCTCTCTAAAGTAGTCTCTGAGCGGCTCTCCTGCTATGCAAACTCCTCCTGCAGTTCCACATTAGAGCCTTAACACAAGGAAACATATGTGCATATTTAGTGTAAGGGGGAGAAAAGGCAGGAAAAGGACAATGGTGTGATAACAACAACAAACTGACTGAATTCAACACAAGTGTGCAGAGGGTGGGGCGTAAGTAATAGTTAAGTACTGTACTTAAGTGCAAGTTTGAGATACTTTACTTGAGTATTTCATGTTACTTTATACTTCTACTCCACTACAATTAAGATTAAAATGATGTAATATTATTCCACTTTTAATTTATTTAACAGCTTACGCTACTTTTAACAAAATGCATCTCCATAAATTAAACTAGTGGACTCACTTTTGAAGTCAAAAAAGAGTCAAATTATTTAAATATTTTACAAAAAGTCAATCAGAACTTGGTTTTCCACAACAGTAAAGTGCTACTTGATACAACATTATCTAGAAATGCCACAGATCCTAATAATAAATACATATATAAGTAAGGTATAATATACATATACGTATATCCCTTTTATTTTTCTAGAAAGTGATTTTAAGAAGTGCTTTGGGTGATTGGTATGAGGTAGATAAAATATGCATAACTGTGCATCAAACGAGCATAGGCTGAGTCAACAGTGTGAAAATACTGTTATTTGCACAGTTACCCAAATGCATCTTGAACCAAGTGACAACTGAAAACTTGTTAAACTCACTCTTCCGTGCATTTTTAGCTATTTAAGAATCAATAGAAGAATTATTTTTTTTAGACAATGCATTTTAGTTTCTTCTATACTCACATTGCATCACCTGCTGTCTTAAACAAATGTTTCCTGGAGCGTTTTCAATATTTCCTTTTTTAATTCAGATTCTTGATGCAAGCTCTTTAGCAGAGCCTTGTTAATAAATTATACTTTTAAAAAGTGATAATCAGCTGTTTCAAAAAGTGGTGGGGTTAAGTCCTCAGTGTGAAGGACACCTATAACGGGAGCAGAGGAGGGAGTACTCAGATCATTTACTTCAGCAAAAGTAGAAGTACTCAGATCATTTACTTCAGCAAAAGTAGAAGTACTCTGATCTTGTACTCGAGTAAAAGTAGAAGTACTCAGATCTTGTACTTGAGTAAAGTAGAAGTACTCAGATCTTGCACTTGAGTAAAAGTAGAAGTACTCAGATCTTGTACTTGAGTAAAAGTAGAAGTACTCAGATCTTGTACTTGAGTAAAAGTAGAAGTACTCAGATCATTTACTTCAGCAAAAGTAGAAGTACTCTGATCTTGTACTCGAGTAAAAGTAGAAGTACTCAGATCTTGTACTTGAGTAAAGTAGAAGTACTCAGATCTTGCACTTGAGTAAAAGTAGAAGTACTCAGATCTTGTACTTGAGTAAAAGTAGAAGTACTCAGATCATTTACTTCAGCAAAAGTAGAAGTACTCTGATCTTGTACTCGAGTAAAAGTAGAAGCACTCAGATCTTGTACTTGAGTAAAGTAGAAGTACTCAGATCTTGCACTTGAGTAAAAGTAGAAGTACTCAGATCTTGTACTTGAGTAAAAGTAGAAGTACTCAGATCTTGTACTTGAGTAAAAGTAGAAGTACTCAGATCATTTACTTCAGCAAAAGTAGAAGTACTCTGATCTTGTACTCGAGTAAAAGTAGAAGTACTCAGATCTTGTACTTGAGTAAAGTAGAAGTACTCAGATCTTGTTCTTGAGTAAAAGTAGAAGTACTCAGATCTTGTACTTGAGTAAAAGTAGAAGTACTCAGATCATGTACTTGAGTAAAAGTAGAAGTACTCAGATCTTGCACTTGAGTAAAAGTAGAAGTACTCAGATCTTGTTCTTGAGTAAAAGTAGAAGTACTCAGATCTTGTTCTTGAGTAAAAGTAGAAGTACTCAGATCTTGTACTTGAGTAAAAGTAGAAGTACTCAGATCTTGCTCTTGAGTAAAAGTAGAAGTACTCAGGTCTTATACTTTAGTAAAAGTAGAAGTACTCAGATCTTGTACTTGAGTAAAAGTAGAAGTACTCAGATCTTGTACTTGAGTAAAGTAGAAGTACCAGAGTGTAGGAATACTCTGTCACAGTAAAAGTCCTGCATTCTAAATGTTCCTCCAGTGAAAGTAGAAAGTACTCTCATCTAAATGTACTTAAAGTAGTGACAGTAAAAGTAGTCATTGTTTGATTGGTCCATTTCAGAATAATATCTCTGATATGTTTTATAATTATTGATCATTAAAGTGTTCTCAGAGCTGGTAAAGGTGCAGCTAGTTTGAATGGCTTTGTATACTGCAGGGTAGCTGCTGGATTTACTGCAGGTGAACTACAGTCTGATTTAAGGGCTGATTATATTTACCATCATTAATCCAGATCTGTAAAGTAAAGGTATTCAATAAATGTAGCGCAGTAAAAGTACATCATTTACCTCTGAATTGAAGTGGAGAAGAAGTAGCATAACATGGAAATACTCAAGTAAAGATACAAGTTTCTTAACATTACACTTAAATACAGTACTTGGGTAAATGTAGTTCCTTCCCACCTCTGGTGAGCAGTATTCCAGTCGGGAATCAGACTCCTTGTGGATAAGTTATGATTTCCTGCGCTAAGCACCGGACGGCTGTCTTTCACAGATTTGGAATCACACGATGAAGCACAATATTGTACCACTACTCTGTCCGGAAGCATATACCCCTGGCAACGGTACCGACTGATGATCAGTTAAAGATAGGCGAGGCAGCAGGCAATTTTCCACCCAACACGCGTAAAGAAGTACCAGAGTCCCGTGTGCTATGTCCGGGGATCCATCGCGGACTGGAGCTGCAGAGAGGAGTGGAGCCGAGAGGAGCGGCGGGGGTGGGGGGAGAGCCCGCCCACTGCCCCGCCACGTGCAGCACATCACCAGCACCTGATACATTCAGCACCCACTCACCAATGATTAACCCAAGGGGCAGTTTCTCATATCTGTAACACAGCTCCCCATCATCAGTGTGTCCATGTGTACGGTAAACAGTGCAGGGCCTCTCACAAGACTGACACACACACAGCTTCATCAAATATTTATTGTGTTTTTGCTTAAATGCAGTTGAACTCATTTAAAAGTACCTGAGCATGGTTTAAACATACTCAAAGAAAATGAGAAACACTGAAAAGGGTGTTTCTTCTACAATTCAAAACCTATAAATCAAACATTTGAAATGTGATTGGAAGTAACATTGGGCACAAGACATGGGTCATCAAACAGGTAAAACTCAACAAGTTAACTTCTCAGAAATAACAGCACTGGACAAAGTGTGGATCATTATTATAATTCCCCCCAGTCATCAGGGTCTTTCTCTAAGAGCTTCTCCCAGTAATAGTCCATTTGAGCACTTGGCAGCCATTCATCATCACCCACCAGATGGACGATCTTGATGTTCATTATCATTCTTCTCAGGTTGGCTGCCTCTGCAGAAACAGGAAAGGACATTTAAAACCTTGCTTTACATATCAAGTCCCTTTTATAAAGTAAATGTACAATTAATGTTGATGAGGCTGGTTGAAACAGTGCTGAGTGAAACTCCAGGTGGGAGATGTAGGAGGGGGCTGATTAATTATTGACACAGAAGAAGCCACGGTTCAGCGGCTGCCTGCCTGCCCTCTTCACTTATTGGAGTTGCTGTGAGTGAAATGTCACAGGCGGATGTATGTGTAAGGGAGGCTGGGTTAGGGTTAGGCAGCAGACAGGAACAACAGACCTGGGATAAGCCCCTCCTGGGGAGAAGCAGCGCTGCAGTGTTGATCACTGGGAGGAGCCTGCGCTGAGTCTCCTTCAGCCTCCATGTTCAATGAGTAATAAGACAAAGGTTTGCCTCTGAGCATCACCTGGAAGCACAGGGGAAGGAGTTCATCACAGATATATTTTAACACCATTGACACCTCAGATCATGAATGGTGATTTATTAATGAGAGTCAAAGTCTCCTGGGTTGGATATGTGATACCTGAGGGCGGATCCAATGCCTTTCAGCAGCAGCCATTACACAGGCCTGTTTAATTTTCTCAATGAGATGGAGGATACAGAGGACTGGTGTGCAGCTCTACAGCAAACACTCAATAATTTACAGCCTGATGCTGTGTCTGTCTCCACAGACCCTTACTGGCAGGAAGGAACCAGCAAACAAGTGAACCTTGTTCCACATAAACAGCTTAATCACCATGGATTCACTGTCCCAAATAAATTAAATACAAAGATTTAAATATCAATGCATTTGTGTAAGTACTGAGCTGATGCTACCTGCTCAGTTTGATTTCCTTAGTTATTCGTGTTGCCTTTGTGTTTGCCACTTTGTAATTGGTTTCCATGATTAAATGATTATTCACTCAGTGATTTAGAAAGTGTCCGCTGCAAAAGCCCATGTTTCCTTAAAGGCAAATATTCAAATCATGCATATATGCATAATGTTTTAAATGAGTGATGCACAATTCTTTTAGATTAAAACCATTCTTCTGTCCGTCGCTCGCAGCTCCAAGCCTCTGAAGACATTCATTTATTTAAAAGTTTCTGAACAACGGCTCACCGAGGTTAGGACCAACAGTTAGTGAGATAGAGCTTTTGTTAGGTTTGGGTGAAATAAAAGTACAGTGGGTATGTTGGTGCAAATGAAGGAACATGTCACCCAGTGCAACAGAGGCGCTCATTCATGTGTTTTCACTGACAGAGGGAGAAAGATTGATCAGGCTTTGGCAGCAGGGCCGCTGGTTGGCTGCAGCCTCTGCGTGAAGTTTGCATGTTCCCTTTGTGCCAGCTTGGTTTTTCTCCAGTTTCGTCATAGAGTCACAAAACAATACTGAGGTTTGTTAAGCGACCTGTGTGGTCCTAATTTATTGGGAGCTAAAACCCATTTTGTTCTGAGGGTTGGGATTCACTTTATAGTTTATCTTTGACTTCTAATTCAACAGTTAGAGTCCTACAAGAGTTAAATCAACTACTCCCATGGACACTTTGTAAAACATTAACACCGTGTCTTTCCTTGTAGACCGTGATGTAATCCTTTGCTCATTTCTGCACAATTTCTCCACTTAAAAACAGCACTTTGTTCATATTATTGTATCATATTCTTATCGTATTTCCTTGTTTTTGTAGATACAGTTTTTGATTTCTAAGAGTTTTTATAATATTTTGTTTTATAATAATTCAATATTTCATTTTGAATTATTTGACTGTGTTCATGCATGCACCATTATACACCAAAGCAATATACATTTAGCTGTAGATGAATATAAAACAATAAATAATCAGATTAATGTCACATTTAAATAAAGAAATGAGATTACTAGCAGGATTACAGTGACAATACATTTTGAAGACGTATTGAATTCATTTTCTTTAATGTAAATATTGAGGCTACTTTAATTCTTCTTTAATTTAAATACATCTATTTTTAATGTAGTAGGTAGACACATGATTTACTAAACACAAATACAGTCTATGCTTTTGATTAATGTATTAAGCTCAAACAGCATCTGTAAACCATGACTCCATTTTTCAGATCTTGTTTTTTTATTTTCTAAGGTTACAATGTTCCATAAATGTAAGTAAAAAACCTCTGATTGTTATTTATTTTCTCTTTATTTATTTGCATTGCATTTGATATTGAAATAAGTAATCAGGTTACAATACTTTTATATTTTGATACTGAGATCACATTTTTCACAGATCACATGTGACTGGTTAAAGTAACCCTTCCAACCCTAGTTAAAGGCATACCCAGGAAGGCCAGGCACTGTCATAGATCAATGAGTTCCAAGGGCTCTCAGATGCCAAAACACTGCACAGCTGTCAAGAATAATCTGATGCGATTCTTTACTTTTCCATCAGGACCCCCTGTTGTTGTCTCTTAGGAACGAATGAAGGGCGACACAGTCCGTCCGCACATGGCCAGAGGCTTCAGGCTGTTTGTTAGTAACAATAAACACAACATAGATGCTGCTATTCTCCTGTTCTGACTGCAGCGATGGTATGAAGGCAGTCTGGTGTCTAACCTTGTCCGATGCATACGCTGAGCTGACAGGGATGTTGTTACCGCGAATCAACTCCAGCCAGCTTTCTGGGGTCGGGTGAAGCTTGCCTTTGCTGTCCTTTATCGAGCCGTCATCCAGCAGGAGAGCAAGGTGCCAGCAACCCTGCAGAGGAAACAAACTCAGAATCAGAAATCCTTTGTTTGTCCTGCAAGAGAAATGTACATGATTACAGGGTTACAATACATTTTGAAATACAACTCGATATATTATAGGTAGACGTAATGACTGAATTTTCTTGGTGTTTTTTTTCTATGGTTTATATTTAGGCTACTTCTAGTTCTACTAGCTCTTCTTTATTTTAAATAAATCATTTTTTATGATACAATGATACACGTCATTATTAACACAATACGCAGACAATGGTAATAAATGTGAAATTGCAGGAGGGTATATTGCACTTTCATGTAAATTGCACAAAGTTTTATATTTTCAAACAGAGTTATTGCACATTAGGGGTATTCCAGTGTATGGGTGTGGGGGTCTACCAGGAAGGGAACCTTGTGCTGTAGCATTGTGGGATGATGGTAGGCATTCATGTTTTGTATATTCAAACTAATTGCAGCAAGTTAATGTCAAGGGTCCTGATAATAAGTCACAAGTCGCCAAAATCAAACATTTGTGCAAACATGTAATGTAATCAGAAATGTTCCCATAGTTACATCATTTGAGGCGGCAGTAGCTCAGTCTGTAGGGACCTGCTTAGGAACTGAAAAATACATGGCATGGACGGGTAGCTGGAGAGGTGCCAGTTCACCTCCAGGTGCATGTGTGTATTTGTAGTGTGTGTGTACACAATAACAGAGTGGAAAACTGAATTTCAGCTTCTTATCTTATCCTCTTACCTTTCATGTCATAAGGAAAGTTATTGTGTCTATTTTTTCAGATTGTTGGAAAATAAGTGTGTCAGGTGCAAAGCTGGGAGGAGTACTTACTAAAAGTATTTTAAGTAAAAGTAGAAGTACCAGAGTGTATGAATACTCTGTCACAGTAAAAGTCCTGCATTCTAAATGTTCCTCCAGTGAAAGTACAAAGTATTCTCATCAAATGTACTTAAAGTAGCGACAGTAAAAGCAGTCATTCTTCAGATTGGTGCTGAAGACAGATCTGCTGTTGATGTGGCCGTGGCAGACCTCACCTAAAATCCTGCCACTAAAGATACCCACCACTGTATATTAAATCCTGTCTATATGACATCTACCATTGTTAATCATATATGATTTGCATAAGTTTGTATTAGGGAAATAAGTGTTCCTCAGAATATGCGTACGTGAGACACACAAAGCGGACAGGTTCTTGAGGCTTCTTTGAGCCTTTGGGGCTTGGCTTGGGCTCTGGCTTCTTGGGAGAACTTTG
Organism: Eleginops maclovinus; assembly: GCF_036324505.1. Lineage (NCBI taxonomy): Eukaryota > Metazoa > Chordata > Actinopteri > Perciformes > Eleginopidae > Eleginops > Eleginops maclovinus. The sequence continues at coordinate 3,375,031 of NC_086360.1, read as the reverse complement.
GGCCTTAAGCTCTTGGTTTTAGGCCTTTACCCTTTTTTCACCTGATCCTTCGTACTTTACATTTTCCAATTTGCATTACTAAAGTTTCCAAAAGGGGGTTAGGGATTTTGGGATCTGAACATGGAGACTCCCAACCGACACAGGGTTTCTCCTCCAGGTGCAGTTTAGCAGACTGCACTGGAGTTCTACCAGCCCACCAACACCTACTGCACCCCACATTTCCGTTGATATCCTGGCAGTCGGACATGCAACGTTTTGGTGCCCGAAATAAGTGATACAACGGCAGCTGGTGATTTAAGCTATGCTGTGAGTTGCCATCCTAAGGAGACTACGGTGGTCTTACGTGTACTCGAAACCGAGGTTGGAGGCTTTAGGACAGCTGTTTTTACGGTGCCTTATCAGCATCGAAGATTTGGTATCAGACAAGACCTAGATATATAGTGTTATATCGAAGTCAGGTCCATTTCAGAATAATATCTCTGATATGTTTTATAATGATTGATCATTAAAGTGTTCTCAGAGCTGGTAAAGGTGCAGCTAGTTTGAATGGCTTTGTATACTGCAGGGTAGCTGCTGGATTTACTCCAGGTGAACTACAGTCTGATTTAATCCAGATATGTAGAGTAACTAAAGGGACTAAATACATGTAGTGGAGAAAAGTACACCATTTACCAAAATATTGAAATACAAGTAAAGTACAAGTATCTCAAAATTGTACTTTATACAGTACTTGAGTAAATGTGCTTAGTTACTTTACACCACTGGTCAGGAGTCAACTGTAGAGAGAACATGGTTAATAAATGGTTTAATGAGAACAGCATTGCCTAACCTTCAACACCAGCTCTAGAGCACTTCCGGAGGGAATGACTCCCCTCTGAATGAGGTCAGAGAGTTTTAATCGGTCTGGTTGAGGGGCGTTGCTTCGACGGCGACGGGCTCTCTTATTCAGCACATCAGTGGGTGTGGCAGTTAGCAAAGACTCTGTAGGGTTCCTGGCATTGTTCGAGGCTGCTGATCTGAATGAAGTGGACCGTGTAACGGGTCGATGGCTCTCCTGTCTTTGGCCGTTGTGATCTGAGCTGTGAGCTTCTCCAACTTCAGGGTCAGGAATGGAGAAGTGATTCAGCTGCTGTGTCTCTCCTGTACTGCTCTGATTGTTGGACAGTCTGGCCATGGCGGTTACATACGCCTCTTCCATATGTTTTTGCTTCTGGAGGACCTCCACCAAGGTACTCTGACCTGAAGATAGGGAGACAAGGCGAAGCCTCAGAATGCGGTCCTGGAAGGGGTCAAGCCGAGTCCTGCAGAGAATCAAACGGTACTGCTGGTCATTTCAAAAGTGTTGTGCTGAGTAAAAGATAATGGAGAAAGGCTTTAGATTACTGTTGTGTCTTTCAAAAAAGAGAGGTGGAGGTGAATAGAGACTGTTAAAGCATCTCTCTATTCACCCCAGATGGCAATACATGCATCTCAAAATACAATAAAAACATCTTGATATAAGTTTGAACCGACCACTGCCAAACCCGTGTTTTGTTTGTATTTTGGCTATACTTCCATCTGGTTTTAGCTTTTCCTGCCTTTATTAAATACAGCTTGAGATAGACAGGAAATGGAAAGAGGGGATGATATGCAGTAAAGACCACTATGATATTTCCACACTCTGTAAAGATGGCTTTTGTTTAGACTCAGCATGTCCTCAGATCACAGTAAAGCATTTGAGAGTGAAATTGGTTTATGCAAAAGCAAATAATTCAATATTATTGATCCTCAAATATTACTTTAGCTCGTTGTCATTTTCTTTATCAAAAGTGAAGAAATTCAGTTTTCTGTTAAAACAAATCAATTTTCTCACAAAAAGCTTCCCCGTGGCTTGTTCTAACAAATATAATACAAATATATATAATCTATGCAGTCATTGAAAACTGCTCTGTCTGCACGGCTGATCAAGTTTATTTACTTGAGAGATGAATTATTCCTTTGAGAAGACATTTGAAAGGAATTCCATTTAAAGACCTTATGCCGTGCACTATAAGAACGTCATGTCCTTTTGCCATTTTACACAATATGTTTTGCTCTGGTTTGCAATGCTTCACTTAAATCCTGGATGTAAGAAATCCTAAACTGACCGTAATTTCTGTTCAAGGTCATCCTTCTCCAACTGCTTTTTGGCAAGCACCTCCCGCAGCGTATTCTGGATTTGTATCAGAGCAGCATGATATCTGCCTAAAAAACAGCACAAGTCAACATTCTCCATACTTCCATTTGAAACCAAGCCCACAGTAATTTGCCTCTCCTATCATTTGCATTAGTATTGGTAGCTTGATATGCTGTGACTGTATACTTCTATTTGTGTGTACTTCTAATATAACACTGTGTGCAGAATATTAGGGATGTGAGTATTTTGACCCTATCATCATTTTTATTCATATTTTCCAACTCCAAGCTGTATAAACTTGAATAAGTATTGGATTTAATTACATCAGGTGATGTGTATTTGTGTAATGAAAGAGGGATCAACACCCTATATCAAGTGTGCATAATTATGAGGCAGCTTCTTTCCCTCAGGGAAAACTTGACAGACCAGATGGATGGGCCTGTGGCTGGATCAGGGACAGGCACAAAGCTCCACTTCGACTCAGGTATGGGCTGGTATTATGAAAGATGCGCTGGACCTTTCGGGTTGAAGTTGGACTCAAAATCAATTCCCAAACCTAAAGTCAGATTTTAGAAAAAACCCTTTCTTCCATCAGTGGTACAGGAGGAAGTCTGCATCTTCCACAAAGACCAGGATTTTCTGCAGGACAATGCTCCACCGCATGCATCGAAGTACTCCCCTGCGTGGCTAGCCAGTAAAGGCTTTAAAGATGAAAGAATATTGACATGGCCCCCTTCCTCATCTGACCTTAACCCTATTGAAAAAATGTGGGCCCGTCTTAAACAGGAGATTTACTGTGAAGGAAGTCAGCACACCGCTCTGAGCGGTGTCTGGGAGGCTCTGGTTGCTGCGGCACAAAAAGTTGATGGTCAACAGATCAAGAAACTGACTGAATGAATGGAAGGCTTGTGACTGTCATTGAAAAGAAGGGTATTAGTCACAGATTTTTTGGGGTGGAATGCCTGAAATGTTTATTTGTACAGTTTGAGTTGTTTGTTTACTATTCTCACTTCACCAGGTAAAAATAATCCAGTGAGGTGGGGAAACATTTAGTTGCATATATTAATTGTGCACACTAATAGTTGCCTAATAATTGTGCACACATAAAAATTCTCCTAAGAAAGCCAAAACCTCACTTTTACTTTCTTGTATATTCAGGTTTGAGGCTTATTGACCCAGAGTGCTGTAGTTGTCCAATAATAAAATGAATCCTCAAAAATACAACTTGCCTAATAACTGTGTAGCGTGTAAATGGTGTTTGTGACCAGTTACTTCTACCTGCATCCTCCAGATCAATCAGAGGCGAGGTCGAAAGTTCTGTGTGTTTCCTGCTCACCTCCTCCAAAATCACTCTAATGGCCACTGCCTGACTCAGCAATGAAAAGATAATAAATGAGAAACTCACATCAAAGCGGAAAAAACAGTGAAGCTTTCAGTACAACAAATCTGCATGTCCCTGAAGGACAAACGGCAAATAATTGGTGCCATAAATAAAATACATTTAATACAGAATTGGTTTCTACAGAAGCCCATTTGAGTCTAAAGGGAATGGAAGTGTAAAGAGCTCTCACATTTCCAAGGGGGGTTTCTTTCTTCTTCCGCTGAATGTCACCAGGCTCTCTGACTCCATCTCTGTCACCCAAGTCTCCGGGTCGAACACTTAATGTGTTACTGCGGCTGGCAGAGACGCTGCTGTGGCACGGAGCCTCTGAAGACATATCACCTGAAAGAACCCTGCACTCAGACCTCAGCTTTACACCACAACTGAAACAAATCACACGTCTGAAGCCTCTGTTAACTTGTACCATGCAATAAATTCAATTTGCACATTGATCGCGGAAAAAATGTCAAATGGTTGTAAAAATGTTATTTGGTACTTTGTGTAAACATCTTTAAGTATAGTAAACATAGTTCCAACATTTTTGACTCGGTTTAAAATGTGTTCCCTGATCAGAATTAAGGACACACTTTAATCCGACTGCAGTGACATCAGCTCATGCTAGAAACAAGTTTGTTGGTTCAACTTTTGATACTTTTCAACTCTGCAAGTTATCACAATAATATATTAGCAACATGATGAACCTAATTTACACTTCCATTTAGATTTAAATATATGCAATTTCTGCTCCTCAGATATTCGAACACTAGAATATCTTTCTTTTTCCTGTACAATAATTGAACAACTTTTTGGGGTATTCCCACTGTTAACTTCATTTCAAAAGAAAAAAACATTCTGGTTTGAACATATGATAATATACAATTTGGACTTTTATAGAATTTGGAAATAATAATTGAACTATATTAGCCAAATATTTTATTCACAAGTGTCACTTCTCCAGTATTTATTGTTTTTCTTAATGAGACAAAACTATTTTAAATCAATTAAATGTTGCAAAATAAAAAAGCCCAACAATTTAACGGACTTCTACGCACCTTAGTTACTGATTGACCACTTCAGTTTTTTTTGAAAGGTGCCCTTTTCTGATTTCTTTGGATATGTTCAACTAAGATTGATTCAGGATTTCAGAACTGCTCAAATTAAAATAAATGATTATCCCTCTGTACATTATTGTCATGTAGATGACACATCTGACACTTCAAATGATTTCAGCTAGAGAGATCCACGACTTGAAAGAATCATATCATGACGATGATGTCAGTAAGAACACATGAAGGCACAGTGTTTGGTTTGTGCTTCCTAAAACCTGGGTACCATGTCTCAAACTGGTTTCAGAGTGACCCGGCTACATTTGCATCTGGCCTTGGCTTACTGTCGTAGTGTGTGGGAGAACAGGCACATCCTGTCAAAGCAACAATGGGCATCACGTTGTGGAGTACACAGTGGATGTGTGAGAGAATGGAAATGTAATGTTAAATGTAAAGGTTGCTCACCTGCTTGTCTGCACCGTGCAGGGCCCTCACAAGGCTGCTCTCGTATCATGGAAGACACTCCGAGAGAGAGCAGCTTTTTCATTTTTTCCCCCTGCGCCAAATTCATTGCACTCTGGCCCCCCCGATGCATGTCATTGACATTTGACCCATGCTTTAGGAGAAGCTTCACCACCTACACACACACACACACACACACACCCACACACACACCCACACACACACACACACACACACACATTCCACAATGTCAGGAATAGGAACCTTGTATAGCTTTTGGGTAAACGCTCTTTTGATTACTGGAGGCAGGGTTTAAATACATCAGATAATTAAGTCTCTACTCTGTAAAGACTTTACTGTTTGTTGGAAAATAGAGAAGGATTTTTCTTTTGAAGTTTTTTGGTTTCACGTTTAACCCTTCTGAGCTATGCCATTGCACTTCAGACAATGTCTTACTACTAATTTGTATTGTAATTCTCAAAGAAACTCAGGGATTGACATAATGTAAAACAACAGCTGATAGAAAAGCTGTGTAACAACATTGGTTCAACATCCAGCCCTAAATCAAAGTGATGAAGTTGGGATTTCTTTGTTTTTGGCAGAGGCTATAATGTCAATTGGTCTAGTCCAGAGAAAAGAGGCAGACATAAGAATAGGGAAAGAAAGAAACAGTTTCATTTTAAAATTCTTTCACCAAGTGCCAAGTCAGTGCCAGTAAGAGCAGAAGCTAGTCGGAGAGTGATGCCAGGGTGCTGTTTTATGCTTTATGAATGTGGACAACAGAGAGACATATATTTTTCATGACCAAGGTTGGAATTGTACGGAACCTGTAAAGGGACATGGGGAAATAAAAAAAACGTAGACGTTTCTCGTGCGCACGTGAAAGTTTCTCGTTCTCACGCGAAAGTTTCCCGTCGTCAATGAACTCAACTACGTGATCCAAAGTGGTGTAGTTCTTGCGCCCAGAAAGACCACACGACTTCAGAATTCGTTTTAAATGTCTCTGAGACACAAAATAACGGTGACGACTTGCAAGTAAAGTAACTATGTCTTTATGATGAAGTCCCAGGTCAAAATACAGCTTAACTCATTCTTGAACTGTCATACTGTCATCCATAAAGAAACACAATCCGAAATGCAGGTCCTATCTCATGCAATATTTTGTTCCAACACCCTGAGAAAATACTTTCTCGTGATCCCGCAAAGCAAGTTACGAAAGACAAGCTTACACTATACAGTTATACTGTTCCGAGAGGACTGCTTATGTTTGTTTAGCCCTGGTCTTCCTGAGTTACACAAAATCCATATGGGTTTATGCATCGATCATTTTCTGGATTTATCAGTACGAGAAACTTTCGCGTGAGCACGAGAATCTTTCGCGTGAGCACGAGAAACATTTAAAAAAAATGTTTTCCCCATGTCCCTTTATTGAAATAAAAAAGGAAAGTGAAACTTATGCTTGTCACCCTCACCCTCACCCTCACCCTCCGGTCCACACGTTTTAACCACATGAATCCCAATATGTATGATTATATGAAAATATAAACATAATATACAAATGTATTTACTATAAACTTTCAGTAAAAAAGTAACGTTCATATTTCTCCTTTTGATTAATACAGAGCTGAACGTTCAAAACAAAGCACTAAAGCAGGGATTCCCAAAGTGTGGTGGGGTGCACGAGCTGCCACCAGGGGGTGCGCGAGATGAAACATGTGATGGTGGTCTGGTGTAAAAATATCACAGTGTTGTTTTTTAAGTGGGATTTTTCCATAGATAAAAAAACAGGAACAATAAACATTTCCTTTGTAATCCCTTTTATTTTAAATCAAAAAACTATCATTTATTAGTTTTTGATAGAAACTGTCTTCTTCTACTGTAGCCTAGGATATATGCGCCAACTCGTTTCAGTCATTCTTTCAAATATGATTAACTGGCTGAAATCAGGGAAACTGTCAAGTGGAACGTCTCAGGACACAGTTATTTATATGGCGATAAAACAAAGCTCTGTTGCCGGTTTTTTTTTTTGCGTTTTTTTGGGGGGTGCGTCAACCCGGTTGGGACTTAGAAGGGGGTGCGCTGCAAAAAAAGTGTGGGAATCGCTGCACTAAAGCAAGTTACAGCATACGTTTCAAACTGCTTAATAAGCAGCGTAACTTTCATAATACGCATTTCTCCGTCACGATCGGTTGTTTCCGTGAACGGCCGAATATTGTGTCATGGCAAATTGTGGGACAGCATTTTCTCCTTTCCTTTGGTAGCTAAGGAAGGTCCAGTGCTTCCTAAGCTACACTGACAATTCGACTGCAACGCAGGACTTTGTTTCTCAATGGACGTGTGGAATGCGTTACCAAAAGCTGCACTCTAGTTTCTTAATCACCTCATAGTGTTTGCCGGAAACAGCATCATGCAGTGGGCTGATCCCATCCTCGTTTGTAGCGTTTACATTAGCTCCAGCCTTCAACAGCTCCTCAGTCACTGCGGTATCACCCTTCAAAGCAGCCTCATGGAGAGCTGTCCAGCCTGTCAATTAACATTCACTCATAAGAGTAACACATATATCAGAATATACAAGTGGTTAGGGGTCCAAGCTGTGACAAACCTGCATTATCCTTCGCGTTGAGGCTGATCCCCTCTTCAATGAGCGCCCTGACCTCAGCCAGATCTCTCCTTTTGCATGCCTTATGCAGAAGAGACTCTCCCATTGTATTTTTCTTTTGCAGTTGCTTCTTGGTCAGGGGTCTCCTATGTTCTGAGACCTTTGCTGCTTTGAAGATGAATACAATTTAGATATAGGAACAAATGAAGATAAAACATGACAAATCAAAGGTCAAAAAGTTCTTTCAATCATAATGTTTAGATGTTATTAGGACAAATATCCCCTGTTCAGTGAAGAAGTATCCACGGATTTAGAGTTGCTGTATATATAATACATATACTGTCTCTGTTCTAGAGGTAAACTCTGAGAAGTGTTTCAGAATAATGCTGGATGTGGTTTGGAACATAATATGGCGTTTAATCACGGCAGCATTTAGCTGAGTTTCTCCAGGTAGAAAACTCTCTTCAGACAGAGCTGTGCTCCAAAGGGGCGTGGCCAGCTTCAGCTCATTTACATGAAAAGGAAATTCATAGAATCAGCACTTTCAAAAACGGGGCTGAAACAGAGGGATATTGGACATGCTAAAATACATGATCTGTTTGGTGTTTTGAGCAAAACACGTCAGAGACATGTTTTTTTTAAATATATTTGAGACCTATAATATATGCCATAAAAGAGCATAATAGGAGACCTTCAATGTTAGTCTACTCGTGTTTTTTGCCTGCTCCGTCCCTTTGCTGTAACATTGTATATTTCCCCACTGTGGGACGAATGTATGATTTCAGATTGTGATTCTTATTAAAACGTGAGAAGGATCTAATAAAACAAGGCCAGTTTCTCTTGGTTCAAGATGTTTCAGTATTTTCGTACTCACAATGACATGATTGAGATGTCGAATAAGAACATCCTGCAACAGACTGGGAACAGCTGGAAGTCCCTGACTTAGGTCGATTTATCTCCCTCTTCACTTTCTTTTCCTGCAGTTTGTTGCCAAATTGTGCATCTGCATTAGTGATCTCCATGTCCTCAGCTACCCCTATGCTTTGGAAGACATTAATATCACGCAACAAGCTGAGAGAGTCATCATCTGATGGTTCATCTCCGTTCATGTTAATCTCCTGATTGCAGCCGTCAAACATCTCCAGAACGTCTCTGGAAGAAAAATACACATGACAGTCAGATAACAAAACTTTGGGGGTGCTTCCTCTCATGGACTATTCAGCCAAAACCAAACAATTATTCAGCAACAAATGTTCTAAACTAAGAACTAAACGTCACTATGATTGACCTCTAAATTCTATTCATCTGACCTTAAGAAAGGATGAATGTCATGTTGACATTGGTCTGGACAGTCTCTTTTTAACTCCAGCAGAAGAAGCTGTCTCTGATTCTTAATCCAAATCTGCTAAAGTGACATTGTTTAAGTGTGAAGTGAAGGGGGGGGGGACGTCTTTATAATTTCTATTCCTGTATACCCTCTGTGAGGACAAGAAACAGAATGTTGGAGAGAAACAGAATGTTGTTGTACGTGTTCAGGATGCAATGCACCTCCTCTTCACTCACCTCCATGCTTGAAGAACAGAGATTTGTTCAATAAAATACACTACATGACTAACACAAGCAGATGAGGACGCTTTAAAACTGGGATCATTGAAATAAGTTTTAAAAAGTTTGAATTTGGGTACATTTCTGCAGGGATGACTTCTGGATGGACAAATGTTGACGCTGACATGCTTTAATAAAACACGTTTTAAAAATACAATGTAATTATATTTCAAACCAACTGAGTTTAAAAACGCCAATAACAGATAAATAATGAATAACATAAAAATAAACATTACACACACATGTTTGGTATGCTGGAACAATTCAATACACTTCAGGGATCTGCACAACATAACATTATTATATACACATCCATTATACACTGCTCAAAGAAATGAAAGGAACACTTTGAAAGCACATCAGATCTCAATGGGGAAAATAATAACGCTTGACATCTATAATGATATGGTGTAGTCAGTGTAGCAGCTCATGGCATTTATGAGATTGCTTATTATTCACATAACATTTCTGGCTACTGTTCACACAGAATATACTGTTCTCACTTTTGCTGAGTTTTGTTCTTCAAATGTGTAGTGAGAATCATTGTGTGAAGTAGGCTTATCTCAAACCACTATACAACATAGGAATCAATGTGATGCTTCTATTTTTCTAGCTAATACAGACTCACAGTGCATACTTTGTATAACACGTTTTTCAAAGTTGATTTTCAAATGAATTGACTGTTCATAATGGAAACTATAGGTACTTACATTGCATTAAGGATGAGATGCCGGAATTCAAGCTGTTTCTTCATTTTTCTATTTTTTACAAAATAACAAACCCTCTCTTTAATCATTCAAAGTCTTGGTGCTGCCCTTGCCTGAGTTACCATATTATGTTTGTTTCTATCTGTACATGTTTTGTGAAAATAACTTCTACTTGAATAGGCTGAATAAAGCCTGATTATGGGGTAAAACTTAGCCTGATAATTAGAAAAACGCCATGATCACCATCGCTCATTTGTGAGGAGTAAAAAACAAATTCAAACCTGAGGACTGCCAGGTGAAAGCAGTCACAGCACGTATCCAAAATGACCTGATTCTATTTTGCCACCTAACACCCAATAATCCCATAAGTGGAAGGCCTTCTTTGTAAGTCATGTAACTGTTTTGGACAAAGCTATACTTTTTTCTTCCCAAACAAACACCGTTCAGAATGCAAACCTTATGGTCAACACTTCCTGGGACAACAATCAAGCAACAGCAGAGTGTGGTAAATTGCATTGACAAAAATGTCATGAAAGCACATTTACAGCCTCACATCATTTGTGATTTTGTCTTATTCTTTAGACTTTTGAAGGCAGTTCTACATAATGTCTCTATCATTCTTAAATGTAATACACTCTATAGCTTTAAAAACCTAAACCCCAAAAAATACAATTGGAATATTTGAACATTTAAATGTTGTTGGTTTTGGATGGTGCCAGCACTGTTCAGGTTCCTCAGTAAAAATGCATGCGCATACCTCTACTGCTCTATAACCATATCTCCAAAGAGTGTGACGGTATTAACACTTATTGCCACTATATGTCTATCTGCTGTATATGGTTGGGAAAGCTATTTAAAATCACTCACCTAGGTTTAGCAGTCACACTAACATTGTTGGAATATGAGTTACTGCAGTGATACTTGGCCTCAGTCAGCTGATGAAGATGGTTTGTAGACTTATGGTTTCCTTACGAGGATCTGATGAAGTCTTCAGTGGTTATAGGATTCCAACCTGCAAATACAACCCTTTTAGTATTTTACCACCACTCACTAGATGGCAGCATACACTAAAACATACATTATGTTGGCTAGTAAAGCTGACATTCAGTGAAACATTTCTTAGAATAAATTAGTTCTAGCCCCATGTGTGGGATCTGGAAAAACCAATACACACTTAAAGAGCATCATGTATTATCATTAATAGCATTCACAGGATGTTATTAGGTACATTGACTCCAGTGATGTACTTATGCACAGTTAATCTTATTTTTAAATAATACAAATAATAAAACAATTAACTATTTGCTTTCTGTGTAGGACATACAACATTTCATGTAGTACCCTTACTTCTTGAACTTATCCTCAGTAACCCAGTGCAAATGGAGACTGTTGTAAACCTAAATGCCTAAAGAGAATCTAACCTGCATCAGATGTTTTCTTATCATTCCCAACCAGTTGGTTACTTTAAACTTCAAACATATATTAACCAATTTCATAAATACAATGTGACTTGATTTAAAGAATATATTAAGTCAGCTAAAACATCTGAACACTGCATGGGGCATTGACATAAGAGCAGGGGTGTCCAAACTACGGCCCGGGGGCCAAATGCAACCTGCAGGCTATTTTAAATTGGCCCTCAGCTAATTCAAAAGTATAATGTCATATGGCCCAAGAATGAAACCTGTGCTTGTCTTATATTGTACTTAAATATAAGTCAAGCTCAAGACGATATGTAAACATATACTACACTGTTTTCATGAGTTAAAGAGCACACTTTTCAAATAAATTCAGGCAATTCAAGTTGAAAACATTTTCTAACACATCTAAGTTGATAAAAAAAGCCTAACAACTGATTTACATAACAAGCTTTAAATATACCCTTCATTTCCCCCTATTATAAGCACTCTGAGAGCTGTGGTGTAGGCTGTTTTTTTCCTAAAGCATATTCAAGTATCAAGCTTAACTTACCTACATTTGGTTGATTTTGCTAACTTATAACCAAACTTAAGAGGCAATATACTTCAACTCTAGTAAGGGGCCCAGACCTTCGTATATGTTTCTGTATTTGGCCCTCAGTGAAAAAAGTTTGGACACCCCTGATATAAGAATGTGACTGGTGAACATGCATCAGTGAAGTTTAAATAACCGGCTTAAAGTAATGACTATGGTAGAAATATATTGCTTAATGTAAAGATGATTAGACAGCTCAAATACTTAGCTTAATGTATTGGACAAGTGGAAACTGTTAGGTAGGTAACGTTGGTAGTGGAACTTCCACTTACAGCTAAAATGAATGGAAAATAATATATCCACTTAAATGATTTTTTACATTTGGAACATATCAGAAGTTGTCTCAGGTGTAATATATAGTGGCGCGCACATATACTGTTGTTATTACGCTCATGATGGGCGGCGGAGTGATACTTAAGTGTGTGTTGAAGCCTGCATGTATCTGTATGGATGAAGACGTGCTACATTAATACAGTATTCTCATATGAAGTTAAAGCCATGCCTGAGCTAACTTTATTGCTCTCCATGACATCCGGCCAGTTACCCACTTAAGGAAAGGAATATTACAACAGGGTTAGCCTACTTCAGGTCAAAAACGTTATGTTAACATTTACTGTACCATTACAGCTCCGAGACTTTGTGAACAACACATAGCTTTAACAATAGCAATTAATATGTGCCATATTTAAACTCAACACAAACTTTGAAAGTAAAATGTCTAAGGTCATATTGTCTTTAACAGTAAATCATCTAATGTTACCTTGACATTACTTTTACCTACCTAGCTAATAAAGTGACGTTACTGTAGGTTAGTCAGTCGTTAGCGAGCTCACTTAGCTAACAGGACCATAGCATTAGGTTAGTCTATCTTTAGCTAGCTAACCTGTGCTAGTAAGCTAACGTTAATGTTGAAAAAAAGGTGCGGCTGTAACAAAACGAACCTTACCTTAACAACAGGTTTAAGTCTGCGATGTCTCTGGTCTTAATTGTTTGCCCTCTCTTTCTGGCTCCTTTGCTTCAGAAAAATCAGACCCAAGGGCGGGAGGTATTGCAATGCTGCTGACACTACAGTGGCACAGTGGCGCGAAAATGCTGTGTAAAGGGTCTTCTATGAGATTATCTAATAGCCGGGTCAAAGACGTGACAAGCCTTTTTTGGGGTCTGCATGCTATAAATTAACAAAAAAGATAATTAAATACATTAATAGCATATTAAGTTTAACTACATTGTCTACTTTATTATTTCACTTAGATTTAGAGAAAACTAAGTGCAAAAATATATATGAAATTAAGCATTAAGTGCTAAAATCGTCATTCAGTGTAATGGTCCGGACATCAATTTCACTATTATATCTTTAAATAAACACATTAAATACCAAACAAAAGTACATTTTTATTTTCTTGGCATATTTTTATGAGTGTTGGCATTGCTATATTAAAAGGACATTGCGTTATTGTTTTGTTTTGGTATTGAAATCATAAGGGGACTTTTGTCCCAAATAGTCAATTCATTAGGGTCATTCAGTGTAATGGGATCAAAAAGCCATTTTGAAATCATATCAGAAACTGATAGTCATGTGACAATCAGTGACCTCATCAGAAGGACCCCTGAAGACCCCTTTGGTGATACAGTAAGGTGAGTTTATCTCTCTTAAATATTAGATATTTTCATCTTTTCATGTTGTGGTAACTCGAAATACAAATCCACATGTCATTCAATGAAATCATGAAAAACACTTTTATTGTTAAATTTTTATTTAAACAAGTGTATTTTGTAAATAACTGTCCTAAACTGTTTAGATCAAGGTCATTGTTTGATATAGGTGGCAAACTGTTTGCCTGTGAAATATGTTTTAAGCATAAAAATGTCATTCAGCGTAATGGCTGTCAGCCAGTGTAATGACTATGTCATTCAATGTAACACAGTATCTTTGTGATGTGTCATTCATACTAGTAATACTAATGTTGTAATCTAGTAATAACAACAATATTGATAGTAATAATAATGATAATAATAACATATGATAACACTTTATTATTATTATTATAATTAATATTATTATAGTTCTATTATTATAAATATTATAATTAAGTTACTGTGAGTTAATATCTAATATTATATATCCATTTTACTAAACAATGTGTTTAAACTTTTTCATATTGATATGTTTTAAACTTTAAAATCACTTTTCTAGTTGCCTTCCAACAAAACGGCGGTTGCGAAGCACAGACAAAAAATAAACGCAGACCCAATAGCTTGCGCACAGCTACTAGCAAGGAGACAAGAAAGGTATTTGGATCTCAATATTAAGAACTAAGGAAGGATTTGCAAAGGGAGATGAAAAAGGTCCAACCAAAACAGAAAAATGTGAAGAAAATTAGCCCGAAGAGGAAGGTCTCACGTCGAGAAAAAGTATCTGCTTTTCTTAGCAGAGATGAGAACAGCAGACAGCTCGCAGATAAAAAAGATACGATAACAAAAAACTAAGTTAAACTGTAAAGACGCATTCTCTCCAATACACTGAAGGAACTCCATGGTGTGTACAACACAGAGATGGCCAAAGAGGACTCCATGTCTTACAGACAGTTCCTACGACTCAGACCATTCCATATCACTGAGCCAAAAGCAAGGGATAGGGAAACATGTGCTTGCATCCACCATGAGAACATGGGCCTCCTGGTGGAAAAACTCAAACTAAAAGGATTGCTGAAAACATCGAGCATTTCACAACTGGTAGCAGCAATTGTCTGTGATGCCAAGATTAAAAAATGCATGTACCGCCTGTGTCCCAAGTGCTGCTATAATGAGATTGAAGTTGAGCTGCCCGAAGAACCTCAGGAAATTGTATGGGAACAATGGGAGAGGAAGAAGACACAGGATGGGGGTAAGCAGAAAACTGGGACCTGGAGTGAGCTTGTCAAAGTCTTCAACAGCAAGCTTGATACACTGGCAACACACCAGTATAACTGGATCCATCAGGCTGAGCAGTGCAGACACCTGAAGGAGACTCTGTCTGAGGAGGAAGTTGTCGTCCACATGGACTTTTCAGAAAATTAAGCGTGTAAATTGGCAACGGAGATCCAGGCATTTAATTTTGGTGGCAGTCGCAAGCAAGCCACCATTCACACAATTGTAGCGTATACTTCTGGCAGCCATCAGTCGTACGCTACCATATCTGATTCATTGCGCCACGATGAGAGATCAGTCCGGGTTCATCTCAAGCCAGTTCTGGAAGACCTGAAGAAGGAGAACCCCACAATCATGACACTGCACTGCATGAGTGATGGTCTAGTGACTCAGTATAGAAATAGGCGCAATTTCTATCTGATGAGCACTGTTCCAATTCTGCTGGGGTTAAAAAAACTTACCTGGAACTTCTCTGAGAAATGCCATGGTAAGGGGGCACCAGATGGCGTGGGGGGGTGCCATCAAGAAGCTTGCGGATGACCATGTCAAAAAGGGAGGCGACATACAGAAGCCAGAGGACCTCTACCAACTCCTCCAAAGCACGGCATCAAACATCCGCCACTTCTGGGTCAGTGAGACTGCCGTGACCCTAATGATGAGGCTGTGCCAGACAATTTGCCACCTGTTAAGGGAACATTTAAAATACACCAGATTGAATCAACCGAGCTTGGTAAGATCCACCATAGAGAAGTTTCCTGCTTCTGCTCGCGACAACAAACAAAACATGCGAATGTGGACCATCAGTGGAGATTCAATTCCACAATGAAATTGAAAATGATTCTCCTGAGATTGAAGATGCTGAGGACCTAACTGGGAAATTTGTTGTGGTCATGTATGACAGCAAGCCCTTTGTTGGGCAAGTTGTGCAGGTCGTAGGCAGATTGAAGTAAACTGCATGCATCAGAGTGCAGTAGGTAAAAATGCCCTCGCTTGGCCGAAGACCGCAGACAAAGTGTTTTACTTTCGAGCAGACATAAAGTCTATTGTGTCTGAGCCAGAGCCTTTAACAATGAGGCAGTCAGGCATAGTAAAATAGTGGAGAAAATGTGTTTTATCAAGCTGATAATGTTAGGCTATCTCCAATCAGTGGGGAGTTTATAATGTACTAAAGTATTTTCACTGCAGCTAGTTTAAACCTGCAATTGCATTTTAATTTTTTTTACTTAGTATGTTTTTGCGTCACTTATTGTCATTTCAACTGGGTATATTGACACTGTTATGGACCATACTGCCTGCTTGGAATTATTTGGCCAGATGGTAGCAGGAGAGTAAAATGAAATCCTAAATGTCACAGCAAAAAGTTTATTCATCCGGTATCCGGTAAGTTTACTAAATTGCAGGGTAAAAGTAAAGTAAAAGTAAAAATACTCTGTTAAAATAGACGTCCTGCATTCAAAATGTTACTTAAGTAAGCGTAATAGTAGATACATATACGTATGTAGCACATCTATGAGTACTTGACATTTTTGTAATAATATATAGTACATCACTAGGTTATAATTAGTGATGCATTCATGTGTCTATCAAGAGAGTTGGGTAAAATCGTCTTGGATGAAAACTTACAAATGAATATGTTTTTGTTCAAAGAGGCCGTACAGTTGTGGCCAGTTCATAGTGGTGTCTGATAGTGGTTTGATATATTAATCTTAAAAAAGTAAGCTAAATATAAACATTGTTTTCCTTTTTTAACCTTTTTATTGATATACAGTGTATCATGTGTATATACAATAGCTAACTAAAAACATATATTTGAAAAACTATTTTTATGTAGACTGAGTGATTAATTATTTTGTACAGGAAACCTAAATAAAACAATTAATGAATAAAATAATGATTCGGGTTAATCTATTGTTCTATCCAGCGATGTGTTGGGCAGACTTGAAAAGGCTAGGGCAACACATATCTGACGTGCAATTACTCTGAACTCTATTGGTGGATTAGTTACTGAGTAATAGGTTCACCTGTCCCACTTTATGAATCATCTGAAACAGGCCCTGTCCCAGAAATGTTTTACTTTTTTAGAGCTCATTCCATAGAGCTTTGCAGACTAACTAATGTGAATATGGGTGTTTACTTGAAAGTATGATGTGTTTCTTTATTTGTTCAGGAGTAGTAGTCAAAAGAGGTTATTCTTTATTCTTTGTCATACATTTTACGTAACAAAAATAAATACACATGCACAGTGATAGCAGATTATTCAACTAGTCTTTATTTCAGGAAATATTATATCTGAAAGAGAATTATTTGACTGGTCTAAAAAAAAGACTAGTCCAATAAAGCCCCATTGGATTGAATTGAGAGAGAGAGAGAGAGAGAGAGAGAGAGAGAGAGAGAGAGAGAGAGAGAGAGAGAGAGAGAGAATTGGCGTTGACATTATTTCTTTATTGTTGGATTTATATACCAAAACACCAAAGGCAAGTTCCTGAAAACATGAATTAACCTCATTCTTATTCTGATGACAAATAATTCCTTTATGGAAAATGATTTCCTGCTCAAAACATTTCCATTCTCACAACGGAAGAATGCAACTTAGTATATTTACTCAGTTACTGTACTAATTGGAGGTACATTTTGACTTTTCTTTTTTTATTCTCTAGGCAAATGTTGTAGCCTAATTTTTAGTCCATTATATTGATTTTACAGCTTAACTAACTAGTTACTTTGCAGAGATAGAACATTAATACAAAACATTTTTGTATTATTAATACAAACATTTTAGAATAATGCTGTCCGTTTTCTTGAGTAAAAATGTAAGTATTTTTACACTGTAGTAATGCTAGTCTACTCAAACTTGTTTTTTCCCCAACTCTGATTTAAGAATATTTAAGAACATTTACATTTATATTATATTTTATTTAATATTCCATTTCATTGCACCATTTATACATCTGTATATTTTATTTGTTATGTTTCATGTTGTAGTTTGCTGTTGCAACAAAACCTTTCCCAGTTTGGGATGAATAAAGTATTTCTGATTCTGAATACATAGGCTACCATTTTCTAAATGGTTGTGAAACCTTTTGCACACATAGTTCGACAAGTGTATCTACGTGTATCTAGTTTTACTAAACGTGTATCTACTTTTACCAAACAGCTTCGATTTAACGTGACAAAAGTGTTCAAAGTATAAAGGTTTTCCCCTGTAATTCAGATTCACATACACTCCCTCACAGCTCATAGGCTCTCTGTGCATCTTCTTAGTCTGTGTGGTGGCGAGATCAGGCGTCCTCGCGCTGGCCCCGCCCCTTTACGGCCGTAGCCTAGGAAACGGGGCGTGGAAAATACGCTCGTGAAGCAGGTCACCGACGTGATTGGCTGCAGTGTCGGATGATGCAGTAGCGTGCCATCGTTCCATCGGTCCTGTGAGCTGCAGGGGAGACGCTCACTCCGTGTGTCGGTGAGACTGAGCGGCTGTCTGTGCTTCACACCGGGAGGCTGGGCTGTCTCAACTATCCTTCTCTAACCCCCCAAGGTAAGGCAGACTCTTTACTCAGTGTAATCAAATAGTTTTGTTAGCATGACCATAATGACTTACAGTATTGCCAAAGCTTTGTACTATTGCGACATCTGTACATAAATATTTCCAAAAATGTTTTCTTTACAAGGAGCACAAAGAACAATTATTTAAGACAGAAAACATAATAGCAAAAGTAACGTTTGTTAGTGATTATTGTGCAGAATAATGCTGATAGTCAATTCATAAAATACATTAATGATTAATACAAAACAATAATACGTGAGATTCAAACATGAATCCATTTAGGTTTAACCAGGGCTTCGAGGGTTACTTTAAAAAAGTCATAAACCTAATCCAAGTATCACAACAGAAAAGTAATGTAACCTGATTACTTTCAGATACTTTTGTATTACCTTAATATCAAATGCAATGCAAAAAGTTACAAGGGAAAATAAATAAATACCTTGGATTGATGTTTGACTGTTTATTATGTTAGACAACTAAAAATGTTTCCAAGAAACCAAGATAATATCTGAAAAATGTACTCAAAAAACTCGATAACCCTGCCTTTCGTTAGAGTGTTCAGTCTATAGACTTACCATAGAAGTTCACAACACATGACCACATAATGTACAGTTTAAAAAAGTTAATATACTGAATCTAAAAAAATAACAAATTAACCAAAATAAGTGAAAACCATAAATCAGATTCAGGCAGTAGGTGTATAGATTCCAATATGGGCCTACAGAACAGTACAACTTACAAAGAGTACATACAATCTACTCAGTACAAGACAAAGAAAATGGCATTACTGTATGGATTAGGAGCACCTAAAGTCTTTTTTTACAAACCACGTGCCCAACAAGAAGAAAACCAGCAAAAAAAGGCAATATACAGACCTCAGGATTCAAAATGACATTTTAGTCTAGGCCTACAGTATAGTATACACTCTAAGGAGTGACATCAAAAATGTTATGTGTAACGTGGAAACCATTTTAAAACTCTAGCTGTGTTACACGCCTTAACACATGAACACGTAATTACTGCCCTATGTGTGTCATACATGTGAAATAAAGATGAACATATTATTGTGTTATTTCTGCACCTTTTGCTTTCACAACTTTTAGAGAATTACCAGGTGGCTGTAATGTTTTCTTTTAATATCAATCAAAAGCAAGAATATATTTGTTATCCATTTATTTATAAAGATTTCATCGGACGTTTTCATGGCTGCTGAATGTCACTAAGTGACACATTTTATAGATATTTCATATTATATCCAATGCATAACAATAAGGTATAGAGCAACTCAAACTGTACAACATTTGAGTTTCCCCATTTATTTTTGTATTCTCTCTCTCTTCAAATATATACATTATATTTACATTACATTTTTTTGGGCTATGTATATGAAAATATAATGAAAGATAGATAAGAAAAGATAAAATAAATAAGAGGTAGCCCATTCATAATGCAGAATGCTCCTTTAAAGATGATTATAGTTATCTATACAGTTTACCTGGATGATCATTATTAATATCAATGCATTAACATGAGGAGCTGCCGATTTCAATATATAAGGATGGATGATTTATAAACATATTTAAATGGATTATTCTTATCATTACTTCTATCTATCTAATTGGTGTTTGGTTGTGGTTGTGTTTCCGATGATTAGTGATCTGAGCTGCTCATGTGTGTGCTCCTTCCTCCCGGCTAACATGACTGTACTTGTGTTATTTGTTAGCTCTACTGCACCATGCTGACCCGCCTGTTCCGTATGCACGGCCTCCTGGTGGCCTCCCACCCCTGGGAGGTGATCGTTGGCACAGTCACCCTCACTATCTGTATGATGTCCATGAACATGTTCACCGGCAACGACCAAATCTGTGGCTGGAACTTCGACTGCCCCAAAACAGAGGAGGTGAGTAAATGAGATGATCAAGTACATTAATATTATTCACCCAATAACAACATTAAGCATTACATTAATTCACATCATGTAAACAATATCTTGTTCTTTTCAATATTGTTAATCCTGCACAACCCTTTGAACATTTCTGCTCCACATTACCTCACTTTAAAACTCTCCATTTTTAATATAGTATTTTGTTTACTGTACTGTACTTTTTCACATATTAATATTTTGTGTATATATTTTTAAAAATAGTTTTAAAAATAGCTTTTATATTAGTACTATTTTTTGCTTCGTATTCTTCTTCCTGTGTCTCTGAATGTACCATTTATATAGGGATGAAAGTCAATATACCATTTTGCTCCAGACTGAAAGATGTACTGCGTGGTTGCCATCAAAAGACCTCCAGAGATAAAGTACAGAATAAAATCTGTACGAAAAGTTCACTTTATTTATTAAACTGAACTTTAATGAATAAAGTGAACTGCAGGCTACTACATATTTGGACACATTACCTCCCAAAAATCAGATAATAGTTTGTAAGAACAGTATAAATATAATGAGTGGACGGGCTTTAGAGGTGCTGCTGGGAGGATTTTGTTTGGACAGAGGCTGTCAGCTAGCTGTTACCTCCCTTTGTGCTAAGCTAAGCTAACCAGCTGCTGGCTATAGCCAAAGGATGTTTCCCAATATGTCCGACTACTCTTTTTACTTCATCCCTTACTCAACCAGGCATTTGTTCCTCTCTTTTAACAGCAAATCCTCAGCAGTGACATCATCATCCTGACCATCACACGCTGCATCGCCATCGTTTATATTTACTTCCAATTCCAGAACTTGAGACAACTGGGATCCAAATATATTTTAGGTAAAGTATTTAAGGGTACACAAGATGTTTATAACATGGTGAATAAGATAATATGTATCTCATTACTTAAGTAAAAGTACTAAAGTAACGGCATCAAAATAAACTTCAAGTACCAAAAGTAAAAATAATCCTTATGCATAATGGCCCATTTCAGAATCGTACATCTATTGAGCTACTATTATAATTATTCATATATTTTTATCATAACTGGTCTGGTAAATGTAAAGCTAATTTGAATAACTTTATGTTCTGCTGCTGGATGTCCCCCTAACCCTATAAATATATGTCAAAGTTTATTTAACAATTGATTTAGATTTTGTATTAGCTAATAATCTAAACCTAAAAAGTAACCAAGGACCAAACGCTGTCAAATAAATATAGTGGAGTAAAAAGTACAATATTGAATTCCAAACTGCAATGGAGTAGAAGTATAAGGTTGCATTAACTGAGAATACTCAGGTCAAGTAGAAGTACCTTCAAATGTATACATACGTACTGTACTTGGGTAAATGTACTTTGTTAATATCCATCACTGTATATATCTCCTGTGATATGCATCTCATGTACTCTCTTGCAGGCATTGCTGGCCTTTTCACCATATTCTCCAGCTTCGTATTCAGCACAGTGGTCATTCACTTCCTTGATAAAGAGCTCACGGGCCTCAAGTAAGCACACACTCTGCATCCTTCATACATCCATACAGTATCTTTGTTAAAAAACTCAACATGACTGTTCTGTTCTGTCCTCAAGTGAGGCTTTGCCGTTCTTCCTGCTTCTCATTGACCTTTCCAAAGCATGCGCTCTCGCCAAGTACGCCTTAAGCTCTAGTTCTCAGGTACTAAGAAATATGCACTCATCATAGTCAAACATTTCACAGACAATTCAACAGTAGACTGATTTACTGTTCTTTTTCAGGATGAAGTGAGGGACAACATCGCTCGCGGCATGGCAGTACTGGGACCTACCTTCACCCTGGACGCCCTGGTGGAGTGTCTAGTGATCGGAGTGGGAACTATGTCAGGTACTCGGTGCCTTACAGACCTCTTCATGTTAGTGTGACATCACTGTTAGGTGTGGTTACTGAAGCAGAGTGAAGTCCCGCCAGTGCCGGTGGACCACTGTAGCCAACATTTTATATTTGGATCCTATTTGATCTTTGTTCCATGAATGACACATAGTATTTTTTCCAATTAAAGGATAATTGTGCAGTTAAGAACGTTTGTCATAAAAGTATCAAAGTTTATGACTGTGAAAATACGTATTTAGAAACACTACACAAGCCGAAAATTGAATTAGTGATGTTAAGCATGAACGAATTTGAAAGTGGGGGTGCGAAAAAAAAGAGAGCATGTTTTCGGGCTGGGTTCGCCGAGACAAGTTTGACCGTCCTCAAACAGCAATAGATCTACTTCAATGTTGCTCATAGATGGAGGAAGGTTTGGCGTATGGGCTCCGCTCATGAACTCTTGACCTCACCTTCGTGAATAATAAATTAAGGATTCAAATTCAATCTGTAGGCCCACATGATGCAGCCCACCAGGTTCTGAAATTATGTCATACCGCTAGAATAACTTCTATTGGATCGGCAATTAAAAATCACGAGGCCAGACAACGGATAACAGTTGAGTTAACAAGTGAGCAGTTTAATTATTTTCAGTTTAACAGTTGCACAGCGAGCAGGTTGGTCTACGGATCCACTGCCATTTCAACAATAAACTCTTAAGTGAGTTAATTTTAAACAGACAGACAGAATATAGCCTACAACAGAAGAGAAAAGCTGAAGGCTGAAGTTTTTTTTAAAAACTACAATGTTCCTATTTTTCTTTCCGAAAGAACGCAATCCGTCGTTCATTAGCTAAATGAATTGCCTAAACATCGATTCAAGGTTAAGGGCATCCGTTAAGTCATTGTGAATGTTAAGGAACAGCAAGTGATTGAGGAGCTGCTCGGTCATGGACGACCGGAGATCAGTTTTTACGCGGCGGAGGCAGGAAAAGCTTCTTTCCGCGGTGGCACTGCTGAGCGGGATGGTCAGATAAATGCCAAGTAGCTGGCACACCTCTGACATGGTAGCGTGCACTGCGGGGTGCTTGCTCAGGATATGGACAGCAGTAGACATCTGTGTCACCTGCTTGATTTTCATTGCTTCACAGCTGTTGTGCACGGCCAGCAAAGAAGGCAACATCCCAAACTGAGTGCTCAGCCGCCCCATTTCCACACTTTTTTTTGTTATACAGAAAGATGTAGTTGTCTGAGACAACTGTCGCTTACTTTTTTGGCTATGACTAGATATATTTAGCTTGAGCTAATCAATGTTGTATAGCCTATTACAGCATCAGTAGCCGCAAATACCTAAACGTTAACGTAGACAACTGAACTGAGCTTCAGTGTCGTAGCCTCGTAGGATAACCTTTTTCCTGGTCTGAAGCCTACCCTGCGGTCGAAGTATCCGATTGGCTTAGCATGACATCATGACCAAGAGGCCAGGCTAGAGCAGACGTAATTTAAAGCTACAGCGCTGTAAATAGGTCTAGTTCATGCTGCAATCACCACTGCGATGCTGTGTTGTGGTCAAATATGTATATCGTTTTTTTCCCCCTTAAAAAGTGGGGGTGCGGTTGCATCCCCTGCGCCGGCGCTTCTGGCACCCCTGTCCCAAGCACATAGAAACTGCTGGATGCTAACTTGCACAAGTTGGGCAATTTACACAATTAGCATGCATTGTGTTCTGAGCTTTATTTACCATTAAAGCTTATGTGGACAATAGGTAAAACATGGCTTGGTCGATTTGAACAACTTTGGAGTGGTTTTCTGGGTAATTAAGGATGCTGAATCCATTTCTGACATGACTGTAACATTGGCAGCTTGATCACAACCACACTTCAAGGTGGGTTGCGAAGTGAGGAGCGAAAAACGACAATGAAACATACAAAAAAGCTTCCTGCTAACATATCCCAAAAATACTTTATAGTCCATTAGCATAAATTGCGTTAGTTAGCATTAATTACCATTATAGCCCAGGTGGACAATACTAAAAAAAAAAAAAATGCTTGGCCGATTCTGAAAACTTTGGAGTGGTTTTGTGGGTAATTGAGGATGCTGAATCCATTTCTAACATCACAGAAAATTGTCCAAATCGGCAAGCCACTTTTTGACTATTGACCACATAGGCTATAATGGTAATTAATGCTAACTAACGCAATTCATGCTAATTGGACTATAAAGTTATTTTTGGATATCTTATCAGGAAGCTTTTGTACATTTTTCACTGTCGTGTTTCGCACTTGCAACCCAAGTGTGGTTGTGTTAAAGCTGCCTTCGTTTGTTCCTCCTATATTGTACAAAGAAATACATAGCTGTAACCTTTACCCTGTTGACAGAGCAGACTGTTCAAACAGTGTTTAGCTCACCAATAACAAATGCAGATGAGCAGCACCTTGAGCAGCCCCCCCCCTCACACTTTATGCAGGGAGCAGGGGCCATCTGATTTGGCCATTGTGGTGACATTGTGGCCTCTGACACACACTGAGTTTATGTCTTGTATCTTTCAGGTGTGCGGCAGTTGGAAATCATGTGCTGCTTTGGCTGCATGTCTGTCCTGGCCAACTACTTTGTGTTCATGACTTTCTTCCCTGCGTGTGTCTCCCTGGTGCTGGAGGTAAGGGTGCAGTACAGAGATGGGAAGTAAGAAGTACATTTACTCAAGTACTGAAGTTAAGTACAATATTGAGGTACTTGTACTTCACTTGAGTATTTCCTTGTTAAATAGGATAATAATGTAATTTTATTATACTATATGTATTTAACAGCTTTATATACTTTTAACAAAATGCATATCTATATATTAAACTAGTTGACTAACTCTTTAAGTCATAAAATAGTCAAAATATTTAAATGTTTTACAAAAAGTATATCAGAACTGTTTGTCCACAACAGTAAAATGCTACTTGATTCAACAGTATTGTCTAGAAATGTCACATATATAAATATAATAATAATATAAATTATATACACACATAAAAGCACTGCTCTGTGATTACTTTGACTTGTTATACTTTAAGTATATTTTGTGGTAAGATTTTGAATGCAAAACATTTTAATGCACTTTTACTTGTAATGAAGTATTTTGACAATAATGTATTGGTACTTTAACAACTTTAAGTAAAGCATCTGAGTACTTCTTCCCCCCCGGTGTAGGTGTGTACTTTATGTGTTACTGTCAGTGTGACTGATGGTGTTGTGTTTGCTCTAGTTGTCCCGTGACAGTCAGGAGGGCCACCCTATCTGGCAGCTGAGCCACTTCTCCAGAGTGATGGAGGAGGAGGAGGACAACAAACCCAACCCCGTCACCCAGAGGGTCAAAATGATCATGGTAAGTCCACTGAAAAAATTGAAACATTGACTTTAATTAAATGTATTATGTGAAGAGATTTCACATAACTGCATGAAGTTAGTTGAAAGCAATAATATTAAGTTTAAATAAAAAATATTAGGTTCAACTTAATATTATTGCTTTCAGCTAACCTAATACAGTTATGTGAAATGTCCTCTTTACATTTTGGACTTCCTATACATTTTTTATTTGAACTTGAGAGTGATTTGTGTGCTGTGCTGTGTGTGCAGTCTCTGGGCCTGGTGATGGTTCACGCCCACAGCCGCTGGATCGCTGAGCCTTTGTCCATCAACACCGCAGGGGGCATCCAGCAGGTAGGCATGGAGCTGGACCACCTCTCTCCCAGGAGGATCGAGCCAGAGAAACCGCTTTGGCACTTCTACCTCACCAGGTAAGGCTCGTGATAGCCATGCTTTCAACTTCACTTGGGCTTGAAGGCTGCATCAAGATAAAATAAGGCCAAGCGGAGACAGGATGTGAAGTAAAAATAGGTTAAAAATCCATATCACCATCAAAGTATTTCCTTATCCTGGAGGAAATTGGGTTTTATTATGGTCGCTCTGTTTTAGAGTAGAAAAAGTGTTTCGGAATACAAATACTTATACAAACATAAGAAGTTAAAGTAAAAATGTGCAATTCAATGACAAAATAAAATAAAGATATTTATATAGACTTAAGAAGATTAAGTAAGAGTAATAATGCAATAGTAATAATAATAATAATAATTGTTCTTATTATTATGATTATTATTATTATAATAGATTACATTTTTATAGCACCTTTCTAGGGACCCAAGGCTGCTTTACATGGTGGAAAGACAGACAAAAAAGAAGAAACAAACAAACAAGTAGGGCAAATAATAAAGTATAAATTGAGAAAATAAATAAATAGCAGAATGTTAAATAAAACAATTTTAAATAGAATACAAATCTATATATATGAACATATGATGTTAAAGTAAAATGTCCACATTGTATATCTAACAAAAAAAAATGTAAATTTAAAGACAAAGTGAAGATAGTGATTTATTTACCTTCTCTATTTTATGAAGGATTTCCAGATCGGTAATGGTATACATCCTGTAATAATAAGTCTGGTTCTGACACACCAATATGTTTGTAATGTCAAAATAAGTTTAAGTTTTGTTAAAAAAAGACATCAGAGTGATCTCTAGATTTTCCGCATAAAGAATACATGAATGTGTATCTTTAGGATAAGGGATAACCAATGCCAATTATGACATTGTTGGTGTTGCTGCCCCCCCCCCGCAGGATGATCACCATGGACATTGAGCAGGTCATCTGTCTGGCTCTGGCCCTGCTGCTGGCCATCAAGTACATCTTCTTCGAGCAGGTCGAGATGGAGTCTACGCTGTCACTTAAGAACCCCATCACCATGTCCGCCCCTGCCCCCAGCCCCCGGCGGCGCACTGAGAGCTGCTGCAGGACTGAGCTGTGCCCCCCCCGACCCCTCGCCCCTGTCCCACCACCCGCCAACAAGTCAGAGAGAGGTGCGTCTGTGCTCGGTGGGGATGCTGTAGCCGATGGACTTGTGTAGCACGGTTGTATCTAACGCTTTGTTTCCCTAGATGAGGTGATCCGACCCCTGGCTGCCCTGGCCGCCGACACCAAGCCTAAGAGCGTCTTTGTGGTGGGGGGGGAAGAGGAGGTGCTCAAGGTTGAGAAAGATCAGCCCAGCCTTCCCGAAAAACCCAGAGACCTGGACCAATGTGTGGCCATCCTCAACAACCCTGAGGTAGGACATTACACATAAATAATACAAATAATAATAATAAAGCTTTATTTGTATAGCACTTTATACAGTTTAAATTAATTATTATGAAATAAAAAATAATGTGTTTCAACAAAAGCACACAACACAAGACAAAAAGAAAAAGTTACTCAATTCAGCAGAAGTTAAAAACTTGTGAACACACATGCAGAACACTGTATATGTGATATACAGTATAATATTTCAAGGAATACAAGGAGGTAAAATAAGCAAATGAAAAATAGAGATGTCGACTGAGTTGGCCTCCAATCATTCTTGGTAGGGTGTTCCACAGTTTGGGAGCATAGTGGATAAAATGTAGCCTGGTAATACCAGCCTGTTTGACTTCAATTCTCTCCGGCATACAGTCTGGAACAGCGTCATTGGATTTGGATTACTGTAATGGGTGGATACTTGTCTGAAGTTTAAAATCATTGGAGTTCCCTTAACCAATCTCTAACGTTTGGTAATGACGTATGTTATGCGCCGAAGGGCAGGCTCTGACCTGACGCTTCCTACTTCCGCTTTCACAGCAGTAAACAAATCGCTACCTGCGAGCGTGGCTGTCAAAATGGCTGTCAACGACATGTATCAATGTTGTCAATGTAACCTAAGGATTCAGGGGACAATTCATAACTCGAAACAAGAGTTGAAACAACCGAGCGGATAGCTAGTAGCCTCTCTTCCTCCGTGGCCATTGTTGAGCTATAAACTAGACTACAATTCAAACTCGGCACCAACTTCGACGTAATCGCTCTCAACCCCTCCCCCTGTTCGCTGATTGGGCCGATAGAATTCTGAGTTCCAGTAATCGTATGTAATGAGTTCTTGCCCAGTCTCACTTACAGGAGCAAAATGAAATTGGTTCCCCTTTGGTGTCTATTTCAGTCACTACACCAATTAGACTGCAGGTTTCAGGCCGTGGTCTGATTCAAGAGCGTTGTAATGAGCTTACTCACTCCACTCTCTCTCTCTGAGGCTGAACCCATTAGAGCATGACGCCAATAGATAAGACACTGATTCCTCTGGCCTGTACTCAGGTCCAGCTTTCACTTCTCCCACACTGCATGAGGAGAGGAGGATATTCCACATGACATCTTGACATGATCAGAAGCAGAGACTTTAAAGAAGTCCTATTAGGCTTTTGGGGGTTACCCTCTCCTGTAGCGTGTTCTATAAGTTTTTGTGCATGTGCATGGTCTGCAAAGGCTAAAACCTCAAAGTTCCCTCACTTTTCTCTCACTCCCCCCTGCCTGAAATGCCTCCATACGACTCCTTTGTTTACTTCAGGAACATAATGACATCAATATGTAACACTTGCGCTTCTATTGGCTAACCCTTCAATACATTCTACGTTTCTCATTGGCTAAATGGCGAGACAGTTCTCTAAGCAGTTGACCAATCACAACGGAAACGGCCAGCTAACCAATCAGAGCAGACTGGGCTCTGGTTTCAGACAGAGGGTGAAAAGAAGTGCTGCAGCACAGGCAGTATGAGAAACATACAGAGCTTTTTGAACATTAAAGCATGGAGACATGTCACAGAAGAGACACTACATACTGACATGAACCCGAAAATGAACAGAATATGTCCTCTTAAATGCTAAGCTAATGATGATGTCTTTCAGTCTACAGGTAGTTAAAAGAGGCCCCTTGTAGTGAGTCCAGATATTGCTTCAATATGGATTATCTGGTAAAACATGTGTTGGTGCTTTTATAAAATTAAATATTGGGCAGTTTGTTATAATCCATTCCTAAGTGTAACGCAAACCAACACTATAGCCCAATAGAACAAGCATTACGTCACACAGCTAATAATTGGTGTTAAAATATGGAATAGGCTGAATCTGGATCTTATTTCTCATCAACACTTTCAATGAAAGAGTGGGTTTATGTTACTAGTATATCACACAGACAAACACATCATGCCCCGGTGGCTGACTTTGCTGCATTCCTTAACGGTTTCTTTTTTTATACCTTGTCTGTATTCACTGACATTCAAGACCTTTTTTGGTTTGTCCAATCATAAGTAAATATAGACATGACTGGTTAGATAATCCACCCTACTTCGCCAGTTTATCTTGTTTGTTTAACGCTAGTAAACACATAAGATGTCAAACACACCTTAAGTCCCTGCATGGTTGTGTTTCCACAGATGGGGGCTCGTTTCCTGAGCGACGCTGAGGTGATGCAGCTGGTCAATTCCAAACACATCCCTGCATACAAACTGGAGGCCATGATGGAGAAACCAGAGAGAGGAGTGGCCATACGCAGACAGATGTTATCCTCCAAACTGCCCTCTCCCTCTGCCCTGTCCTCCCTGCCCTACACCCACTACGACTACTCCAAGGTGAAGACGCACACACACACGCACGCACGCACGCACGCACGCACGCACGCACGCACGCACGCACGCACGCACGCACGCACGCACGCACGCACGCACGCACGCACGCACGCACGCACACACACACTGTCTCTAGAAGCTTTGCTCATTTGTGTTTCTGTGTTTCAGGTGATGGGCACCTGCTGCGAGAACGTGATTGGCTACATGCCCGTACCAGTGGGCGTAGCTGGACCCCTGCATCTGGATGGGAAACAGTTCCAGGTTCCCATGGCAACCACAGAGGGCTGCTTGGTAGCCAGCACTAACCGTGGTTGCCGAGCAATCGCTGTGAGTGTCAGTTTTATTGTACTGGGGGGGACAAAATAAATTGCACATTAAGCGATAACGTCACTTTGACACAAATGAAAGCATATTTAAAATTACCACTAAGCACTTATTGTATGCTTTTACTATGGGAACATGGAATGTATAGTAGTGTTTTCAAGAAAAACTGGTGATATGTTAAAATGGTTGGGGCATGGGAGACATTGACTATGTTTTCCTTATATGTGTCATGGAGGACAAAAAAACAAATGATGAATTATAACTATTTTGTGTTTTTTAAGCTGGTATCAGAAGCATAACTCCTGAAAATGATATGAAAAGATAATTTCAAAGGTCAAATTTCCCCTGTCTCTTCAGTAGGGGTGCGATGTGATGACTTCATGTTAATACTGTGTACTGTATCTGACAGCTGGGAGGCGGAGCCAACTGCCGTATCCTGGCCGACAGCATGACGCGAGGACCCGTGGTGAGGCTGCCCTCTGCCTGCCAGGCTGCTGAGGTCAAGGCCTGGCTGGAGAGCACGGACGGTTTTCAGGCCATCAAAGACGCCTTTGACAACACCAGCAGGTAAAACATAAACGCTGACATGGAGACAACAAGGATTCAGAGTTTGGGCTCTGTTGTGTGTCTCTGTGTGTTGTCTCTGTGTTTACAGTGTGTGTTGCTGTTGGCAGGTTTGCTCGGTTGCAGAAGCTGCTGGTCGGTCTGGCCGGAAGAAATCTCTACATCCGCTTCCATTCCAAGACTGGGGATGCCATGGGGATGAATATGATCTCTAAGGTAACTGTTGTGGCTTTTAAACACCCGCTTAGTGAATTAAAAGTACGGCGCCCCTAGAGCAGGGGTGTCCATAGCTTTTTCTCTGAGGGTCACATGCAGAGAAAAATACGAAGGGCTGGGCTACTCACCGGACTTGAGGTATATTATAAGTTGGCAGTATCGATCAAATGTAGGTCAATTATTCTTGATAATTGAATATGCTTTAAGAAACATTACAGCTCTCCTAGGGGTTTCATTTATCTTGTTTGCAGCTCATTCCTTAAAAAGAGAAGCCTCAGATTGCTGATAATAAGGGGGAATATGAAGGGTCTACGCTAGCAAATACGTTTTCTTATTATCAACTTATCAATCTTTATCAACTAAGATTTGCTTGAAAATGTTTTCAACTTGAATCGAATTTATTTGAATAGTGGGCTTATTACCACATGAACACTACTGTGTAACATGTCAACATATACATTTAAGAAGTACAATATAAGATCAGCACTGGTTTCATGTGTGGGCCATATACTATTATTCTTCAGAATTGGCTGAGGGCCAATTAGAAATGGACAACGGGACGCATTTGGCCCTCAGGCCCTAGTTTGGACACCCTGCCCTAGCGGGACAAGGACAACAAAGAAAAAGAACGATAAAAACCTAAGTTGTGCACACAAGCTAGTTTCTCGTGTGCCTGAGTTCAACATCCCTAACGGGAATTCATAAATGATGCAAACTGGTTTACAGACTCTCCTTCTTTGCCCATTTATGCTGAAGAGTGTTATTTTCTCGTAGGTACACACTGTAATGTGTGATATTGGGCTAAACAAATACTATTTGATTGTATCATCGGTGCGCCACGGTGCTTCAACAAACAGATCTACACCCCTGGCCGAAATGTCTTTAAAGTCCGAGTTTGGAATATAACTCATAGTACTGTCATTTCCACACATCAACATTACAGTGCTCCAGCTCCTCCCTGCGCATTGGTAGCTTTGCACGAGAAAATAACTTTATTTTTGTGTCCATGTCCCTTAAGGGGCTCCATATAAAGTGGTGAAAAGCATCAAACTACACTTACTAAAGTACTGTACTTAAGTAACATTTGAGGTACTGAGCCTGCTAGAGCCTTTATCACCCAGCGCCCCCTGGTTGTGTGAGTAGAGATTTTTCTGCTCTTTTAAAGAATGCATGTTCTCCTGCAGGGTACAGAGCAGGCTCTGAGCAGACTGCAGCAGCACTTCCCAGATCTGCAGGTGATTGCTGTCAGCGGGAACTACTGCACTGACAAGAAACCCGCCGCCATCAACTGGATCGAAGGCCGGGGCAAGTCTGCCGTCTGTGAGGCCACCATCCCCGCTAAAGTGGTCCGAGAGGTAGGAAACTGCCCATACTGTTGGTGGTCTTTACTATATGCAATACTAATACTAATAATTACTTCAATAGTGTTTACTTGTCTGACAGTTTGTAGATAATTTATCTTCATCATAAAGTGTATATATATTTTTTCTCTAATGGCGGTTTATTTTTATTTCTATTTCTTCTTTGAGATGTCTATACTTTAGAATTGTTTATTTCTTCTTTTTTATTTCTAATTATGTGCTATGCCTTGTATTGTTTTATGCTGCTGCAACACAAAAATGTCCCAGTTTGGGAATAATAAAGTAATTCTTATCTTACAAGAATGAACACCTTTGAATTACCTAATGCTGCAAAATTAAAAACACAGTCCTCCACAATGACAGTCTGTGTAGCAACGTTCCTTTATGTGCACCTTCTGCAGCACAGCATGGAAACACTGCAGGAATTATGTACTAAAAAGTCTTTGGAAAATGTTCACTTGATTTAACTCCTTCAGAATAACATATACACACAGAGAAAAAGACAGTTACTTATATCCCCCATCACTTCTTCTATTTTAAAGATCAGGATGAACAGGAGGAATACGATACGATACATATTTCTTTGAGTGGAAACAAACAAACTCTGTGCGTGCTTTTTGGAAATGGTTGTCGGAATCTGTCACCTAACCTCCTGTGGCTTCAGAAAGCTTAAAACCCAGGATTGGCCTCTCCACTTGTTTTGGTATAAGTTAAACTCTGTTCATCAGAATCATTAGATCTCATATTAACTGTATGCCGTGGCTATGCTGCAGGTGTTGAAAACAACAACAGCAGCTCTGGTGGAGGTGAACATCAGTAAGAACCTGGTGGGCTCAGCCATGGCCGGAAGCATCGGAGGATTCAACGCACACGCATCCAACCTGGTCGCTGCCATCTACATAGCCTGTGGACAGGTGAAGTACTTCCTAGAAATATCCTTCACCTGTGTATTTCCATGTCATTTTGTGTTTCCTGTGTTAATTTGTGATTGTGTGTGTGTGTGTTTTCTCCAGGATCCAGCCCAGTCAGTGGGTAGCAGTAACTGCATCACCCTGATGGAGGCGTCAGGACCGACAGGGGAGGATCTGTACATCACCTGCACCATGCCCTCCATAGAGCTGGGGACTGTAGGTGGAGGAACCAGCCTGCCCCCCCAGCAAGCCTGCCTCCAGGTACACACACACACACACACACACACACACACACACACACACACACACACACACACACACACACACACACACACACACACACACACACACACACACAGCTACAGTATTGATGATATCAGGACAGCAGAAAGTGTTCATCTTCCGACCCATACGGAAAAATCACCTCAAATGCACCTTGGCAAATACGTATAAAAATATATATATATATTCTCACTTTAGTACATAGAGCTTAGAAAGGTTTGGTATATTTTATTTTATATTGATTTTTTAGAATGTTTGATCTTATATGTTATTTTATCTTTATTGGTCATATTATTTTAATATAGTTACTACGTCTTTTTTCCCCAATGTTTATATAATATATTTTATTTTCTTCTCTTTTATTCATTCAATATGGAACAAACGTCACAAAAAAACATGTTTCCCTTAAGGAATGAATGACAAAAAAGCATACAGTATATCACAATATTTTAAGCGAATTTGGTAAATGAATCATTCTTGGTACGTGTGTGTGTGCAGATGCTGGGCGTGCAGGGAGCCAGTCTGGAATGTCCCGGGGACAACGCGCGGCAGTTGGCGCGGGTGGTGTGTGCCACCGTGCTGGCAGGAGAGCTCTCACTGATGTCTGCTCTGGCTGCAGGCCACCTGGTCAAGAGTCACATGACACACAACAGGTGAGAGCGCCGAACCCTCCTTCACATGATTCCTCTTTGTCTTCACAAACAGCAGAAAGATATGCAACAGAAAAATGTTTCTATCGCTGCTACAAACTCTTGTAAGCACTCAGAGAACTTGGTCCGCATCAGTGTTAGCATCACTATGTAAATAACACCACAGCTGGTGATTGAAACATCTTTGTTGAATGAGACAACAATTTAAACGCTTAAAGGCCTGCAAATATTATTTTTCTATTATATTATTGAACAAATCGAACCGTGTGTTTGTCGCTGTTTGCACATCAGAGTTACAAGCTAGCTCAGCTGTTGCTACTTTACACACTAGCTAGCTTGTTAGGTTGGCAATCATTATGTAGATAAGCAATACTGCACATTTATTCATCAGTAAATCATTCTTCAGTGACTACATAAACTTGTTTTTTTCTGTGAAGACACAGAAAGGAAATGCAAAGATTGTTATGCTGATTCTTTATATGACTTTACAAGGACATTTAATGGTGTACTTTCATCAAGGTTGAGCAAATGTATTTATTGTATTGTAGGTTTTGAGACAACAGAGACGCTCTTATTCTTGTTATCTAGGACGATTTATCTATTACAGGCTCAGATCCTGGTTTGCAGGGTCTCTATAATATAAACTAATGTGGCATAAGGCCCCTATTTTAGCCTGTGTACTTAACCACCCACATGGAAATAAGGGTCCTTTTCTTACCTGCAGCTGACCCTGACACTTTAAAAAACATCCTATAACACACAGCTCAAATGTATTTATCAACTATAAGAAAAAGAAAAAAATTCCGGTGTTCATAAAGATTTTATGATTATCTGGAAATCCCCCCCCCCCCCCACCCTAAAAAAAGGCCATTTCCATCACCTTCTGTATATTAGCTAACTACAGCTGTCCAGGTGGCTAGGCGACAGTGCTAGAGACCAGTGGGTGTCAGGTGAAGCAAACAGGAAGTCCTCCGTATGCCAGACTCATTTCGTAGACCGCTCAGTCTGCTGTTCCTTCACTTTATTTGTATCTTTATATATGTTAATTTGGGACGAAAAAGGCATGTGTGGCGTGAGTCTGTGAGATATGTGTTAATTGCGTGACGTGAGAGATTAATTTGAAGAATGTATAACCGGTGTGTATTTAACATACTTCATAATAAATCTGACCTCGCTGTTGTGTCTGCAGATCTAAAGTGAACCTACAGGAGGGTCCGGGGACGTGCACAAACAAAGCCTCTTGAGAGCTTCCTGCATTGAGCCCAGGTCACAGGACGGAGCCGTCACCGCAGTTAATATGGAAAATATGAAAGGGAACAACTATTCATTATTCATCAAAGCAGACATCAGCTTTCTTCCAAGGGCTTTCAACGCAACACTGGAGCGTGTTTGGACCAATCTCTATGCTGGATATGATGCTAATTAGACTCTTCTGTGGACATGTTTCCTTTTCTGTATCTGTGTGTGTTTATCGGGCTGGCTTCTTTTAATTCCACATTTACAGTAAGAATGCTGTCTAGCTGTTCTGGTTCAAATGTTTCTGCTGTCCTGTTGCCAAATGAAGCACTGTGAAACAGACCCAGGGTATGTTTGTGATTGCTGAATGTGCATAATGTATCATCACAGTTTTCAGCTCATACAGTTCTGTGAACCAGACAGAATAACCATAACAGACTCAATAAGGAATGAATAAGGGAAAATATGAGTAATTAATCATCTGGATCCAAGAAGCACTCTAAAACTAAGATTGCAACCTCGCTTAAGGCTGACTTCATCTCATAACATGGGAGGTCCCAATAAAGAATTTTTGAATCATCCTGTTGGGATCATACATTATAATTACCACAAGGAAACAAAAGCAAAGCCTCAACCCACCCCCGCACTGCACTTCCTGTAACAAAAAAAGGACTGAAGGACAGTGTTTTTATTCTTATACAGGTATGTGTGTGTACAGGTGATGCAAAACCATTGAATTGCTTTGATCAACACCAGGGGAGTCCAAACAATTTTCTCTGAGGGCCACATACAGAAAAATAAGGTGATGATAACGCCAAACAGGAAGGGTATATCTCAAGCTTGTTATGCAAATAAGTTATTTTGCTTTTTTTTTAACAACTATGTTCTCTTAGAAAATGTTTACAACTTTAATTGACAGAATTTATTTGAAAAGAATGCTTCTTAAAACAAATACGGTGTGTTATATACTTGTACATATTTAAATAGTACAATATTAGACAACCTTATGTTTGATGTGAGGCCATATTCCATTATACTTTTAGAATTTGCTTCGGGCCAGTTATAAATGGACCATGGGCCGCAGTTAGCCCTCGGGTCATAGTTTGGACACCCCTGATCTACACAAAGTGACAGACTCTTCCATTCAGTCTGCATTTTGTAGAGCATTAGCATGCAGCGCTGATGCTTCAGAGTGTAATGTATGCAGGTGTGGAGCGGGTTAAATGAATGCAGTTATAGTGAGTCTTCTGTGAAACCAGTGGAGGGCAAATATTTTGGATATATTTTGTAATAAATACAAAAGGACTTAAACAATGACATCATTGTACTGTTTTGATTCAGCTTTGTCAGGAACTGGAATATGGAACAGGTCGGAGAAGAGCTGAGGTTCATGCCAGCAGTTTATCAATCTCCCCCTGAAATCTGTAGCTGAAGTGTGTAGCATGTACAATAAAGCGGCATGTGGCGTGCTTTGTTTCACTGTTCATAGATTGTTTTTTTTGTGATTGCATCTATGAACAGAAACATTAGCGGGCATGTTGAAAAGCAAGCACCTGCACTGATCTGCAACAGGTTCATTGTGTTGCCATATAAATAACATTATTATTATTGTAACTCTTGGAGCAACGAACTGGAACGTAAGAGCGTTGACATGAGCTAAGAACCAACTCTAAAGTTCTCTTCCCTAAACTGCTCCGCCTATCTACAGAAAGTCGGCAATCAGACATTCCATCAGAAACCAGTTAGGTTTGTTGCAGAGGAGCCGGATCCAGAAGGCCTCGGTCTGATTCGGTTTACCCTCGGACTCATGGCATATTTAGACCTAGCATTATCTGACGGAAAGGATGTTTATGACCTTGCATCATGCATACTGAGAAGTAGCACAGCTGATGAAAAGAGAAAACAAGTGGCAGCTTATCTCTATACAATAGGCCCCGAGGCCAAATGCCTGCTGCCTGTACAGACAGAGAAACATACTGTAGTAGTAGTTCATAGTTTGAAGTTTGAAGTTTGCATTCGCAGTATATTTATATATTTATACTGTACACAGCATGTGGCGGATATAAACAAACTGATGTATTTACTCTATGAACACTATAAGGAGGTATAAACATTATTAACAGCTGTATAGAAATTGAATACACTATAGATCAGGTATGAAAACATACAGTATAATGAAGACACTATCGACAAAAAAATAAAACACTGCAGAAAGACACATTTCATACAAACAAATCCACAGGATGTTTTAAGAGAACACTGCAAAATGATCAGTTCCTCTGGTTTTAATATTTATAGGTATGTGTTTGAGTAAAATATATATATATTTTTATTGTATTCTATAAAGTACTGAGAACATTTCTCTGTGTTGGAATTCAACAGACACTGGAATGGAATGGCTGCCGTACATGTAGAGATTGAGATTCACGAAACATTTGGAGTGTTCTCTTAACTTTTTCCAGAGATGTATGCAATAACAATAAAATGTATATATATATATATACATATAAATGTATATATATATATATATATATATACATTTATATGTATATATATATATATATACACATTTTATTGTATATGCAATTGCAAGAATAGGACACACTGTGAAACAACTGCCATTGGTTATGTTCAATGAAACTTTTGCTTTTAATTGAGTTTTCTGCATGATTTCACTCATTTCAACCAAAACATTGAAAATCACATTGTATCTTTTGGAAAATGGTCCGCAGAAATGCAACTGAAATTGTTCTTCATAAAAACATAAATGAGTATCCAGATTTAATTCCAGCAGGTATGAGGATCTGTGGGGTGACTGTGTGAACCAATGGACGCTGCCGGGGCACAGATCAATGTTATCAATGAGTGACAGGTGTAGGTTAAGCAGAGTTCCCTCCTGAGGAGCTTATACCACTTTAACTTTCTCCTCTTTTCCCAACAGTCCAATGGATCTGCTGAGCACTCAGAGATCCTCCACTGATCTCTCAGTGCTCGGCCCTCACCAGAGAACCTCCAGCCAATCAGACTAGGGCCAACACATCTCACCAGCTGTGAGCGCAGTGATTGGCTTAACCCCGGCTGCAGATTCAAAAATCTGTGGTGTCTGCAGTTACATAACAGGTGGACCAGCTCTACGCTCCTCCCTCACACTTCAGTGACATGATCAGCATCTAGGACACAATGTATTTCAAGAATTCTAATAATTTAGGATGTAGGAATGCAAAGATTGAACATTTTAAACTCTACTAGAACTAAGGCATTTCTATTATTTAACAATACTGACAAATTAAGCAAGTGTGTATTGTTCACACTGGTGAGGCCAATTCACCAGGCCATCCCAAAAACTGATGTTTGTGATGAAAATGTCAGATTTTTAGCACTGTGGCTTATTACAGAACATACAGTGTAATCACAAAATGATCTCTGCTTCAGTCATGAAGACAACTCTGTGTGGTTCCTTGAACATATTTTGTATCTGACTGTTTGATAAAAAGTTAGATGAGCAGCACTCAGTTAAACACTTCCTTCATGTTGAGAGGGAGATGGTTTCACAATCATTGTTTAACAGGCCCAGAATCCTTTGGATGGAGCTTCCATTTATTGAGGTTAGGAATTTGAGTTACTTGGAGAGAAAGTCAACAACAAAATGCGTAGAACTGACAACACTGATGCCCCCTACAGGAAGGGACAGAGGAAGCCGTTCTCCCTGAGAAAGTTCAGGTCCTTCAGCAAGTGCAAAAGGCTGCTGCAGATATTCCACCAGCAGTGCTGTAAAGTAACATTTACTCAAGTACTTTACTAAAGGACCATTTTGAAGGTCTTGAGTATTTTCATTTTATGCTAATTTGTATTTCTCCACTACAGTTCAGAGGTAAATATTGTACTTTTACTCCACTACATTTATTTAATCCCTTTAGTTTACAGATCTGGATTAATGATGGTAAATATAATCAGCCCTTAAATCAGACTTTAGTTCACCTGGAGTAAATTCAGCAGCTACCCTGCAGTATACAAAGCCATTCAAACTAGCTGCACCTTTACCAGCTCTGAGAACACTTTAATGATCAATAATTATAAAACATATCAGAGATATTATTCTGAAATGGACCAATCAAACAATGACTACTTTTACTGTCGCTACTTTAAGTACATTTAGATGAGAGTACTTTCTACTTTCACTGGAGGAACATTTTGAATGCAGGACTTTTACTGTGACAGAGTATTCCTACACTCTGGTACTTCTACTTTACTCAAGTACAAGATCTGAATACTTCTACTTTTACTAAAGTATAAGACCTGAGTACTTCTACTTTTACTCAAGTACAAGATCTGAGTACTTCTACTTTTACTAAAGTATAAGACCTGAGTACTTCTACTTTTACTCAAGTACAAGACCTGAGTACTTCTACTTTTACTCAAGTACAAGAACTGAGTACTTCTACTTTTACTCAAGTACAAGATCTGAGTACTTCTACTTTTACTCAAGTATAAGACCTGAGTACTTCTACTTTTACTCAAGTACAAGATCTGAGTACTTCTACTTTTACTCAAGTACACGATCTGAGTACTTCTACTTTTACTCAAGTACAAGATCTGAGTACTTCTACTTTTACTCAAGTACAAGATCTGAGTACTTCTACTTTTACTCAAGTACAAGATCTGAGTACTTCTACTTTTACTCAAGTACAAGATCTGAGTAATTCTCCCACCTCTGCTGGAGAACCCCTCCCACCCACAGAGCTAGTGAAGATGCCACAGACTCATCCCCCCTCAGCACATCACAAAGCGCCTAAGATAATGTTCCAGTAGCCATCAGGCTGCACAACCAAGGCCTGACCCTAACATACATACTTTTTAAGCTGCGCTGTTTGTCCCTACGCAAGACTTTAATTTGAATGTAGAAATGTACACATATGTATAATACTCAGAATTATGCATACCTGTAAATACAAGACAGTTTTACCTTTTATTAGGGCCTGAGTCGAGGCCTAAGTCGAAGCGAAGACCTATGGAAATCCTAGGAGTTATCCAATGAATTGCCTGTTTGAGGGCCTAAGCATTCACACTTAAAAGATGGAGATTTTTTGAATAGCAACAATGCTATTTACACCCAGGGGTGACTGTAGCGAACAATGCTATTAGCGAACAACGCTATTTACTATGGTCAACAATGCTATATAAACCCGGCGTGTGAATAGCCAATATGTTTGGGGCACAATGGTCTTTGCCGAATGATTTAAAGGACTGTATGAACGTCTTTATGTTTAGGCAAATGTGTTAAGAAAAAGGTAATCAGACATTATGGGTGTCTGCAGGGCTGGTCCTGCGCTATTCTGGGCCCGGGAGCAAAATCGCCCCCCCGACGATACACTTAATGCAGGATCAGAGAGCAACATCGCGCACCACAACCCCCCATATATACAATGCTATACAAACCTGGCGTGTGAATAGCCAATATGTTGGGGCACAACGTTTACTTTTATTTTCATTTTTCAATAAGGCTGATGTTATTTACACCTGGGTCTCTATAACAAACAATGCTATTTGCACTCGGGTGTCTATAGCAAACGATGCCAGTTACACCTGGCTGAATGTAATTGTAAGCAACTGTGATTGACAGAATATTGCTTTTGATTTGACTTTTTTTTTTCATTTTTCAAAATAAGACTGATGCTATTTGCACCCGGGTGTCTATGGTCAAAAATGCTATATAAAACCGGCTTGTGAATAGCCAATATGTTTGGGGCACAATGTTTACTTTTATTTTCATTTTTCAAAATAAGGCTGATGCAATAGCCTCCTTGCACGGTAACCGTAAATTCTACTTCCGCTGTTACTTGTATGCGCGTCTAAACTTCCGGTCGAACACTTCCGTGTTATGATAGCGTTTGACAGCTGGATACCGGTAACCGGCTTTTACTATTTAGAAGTGTACAATGAGTGTGTTCACAATAAAAGAAAGACGACTGACCTTTCAAAGGGTGGGGACATCGGCACTGCACTGTTGTGTACCTCAGTGTACGAATTCTTCGAGGTACAATAAGCTACTTTCCTTTCATTCATTTCCCGTTGACCCGGCGGTACGGGCCGAGTGGCTGAGGAGAATCCGAAGGGATAATTTCAGTCCGACGAAACATTCAAAGGTCTGCAGTAGGCACTTTAAAAGCACAGATTTTGTCGTGACAGCCGGGGGACTAAGAAAACTCCAAAAGGGATCAGTCCCTGTTCTGTTTTCTTGGAACGGGTTTGAGCTATCGGCACCTAGACCGAGTGTTTGGGAGAGGCGCCCGCGGCCAGATGTGGAGAGTCCCGATGTCTCTGACAACGAGATGGAAATCGCGGCTGTAGCTACTGACCACGACTACTCGGTGTTGCCACAAACGGTGATACGAGCAAGTGACTTGGTTGAGGACAACGAAGCCTTGCGTCGGAGGATTTTGGACATTGAACATTGAAAAGTCGAGCAAAGACCACGTTAAATTATAAAAGTAAGTAAAGCTATTACCACAGTAATATCACTATGTAAGCGCTAATGTTAGCTATGTAGCTACAATAATATTGTGCCATAGTTACAACTTACCTTCATAATTGTCGATATAACTGGATAGGTACATTTTGTATCCCTTATCACGTTTGCTCTTCGGTGTAGAACTGCCCATCCGAACAAGTCGGTGGACATCTGAGATGGAAATGTTTGGGAGATCCTGCAGGCATCTAGTGTAGAAACTCGCCATGTTTGACGTTCACCGATATCACACCGGAAGTTTAGAAGCGCATACAGTAACAGCGGAAGTAGAATTTACGGTTACCGTGCAACGAGGCTATTTGCACCAGGGTGAAAATAGCAATGTTATTTACTTACACTCGGGTTTCTATGGTCAACACTGCTATATAAACCCGGCTGTCTATACCAAACAATGCTATTTTCACCCAGGTGACTAAAGCAAACAATAGAAGTAGGCTTTCTTGGATACCTCCACTGCTCTCTACAAGAAGGGACAGAGCAGACTCTTTCTGCTGAGGAGACCGAGGTCTTTTGGGGTGCAGGGGGCCCTGCTGCATACCTTCTATGACTCTGTGGTGGCACCGGGGCTGCAGCATCTCAGCTGCTGACAGCAAGAGACTTTTAAGACTGGTAAAGAAGGCCAGCTCTGTCTGGGGAGCCCTCTGGACACTGTGCACTTTACAACCATCATGGCCCCTGTTAGACCGCCACAATAACACAAAATAAGACACCACTGTTTTATTTACACCAACGTGCAATAATGTTAAAGAAAAACAAAAAACTTAGAGTAAAACACCACTGTTGTCCAATAACACTTGTGTGCAATATTGGAAGTAAGTTGGAAAAATATATTACGAATATAAATTGGAATAACAAATGTGCATGCCCTTTATCATAATAATGATAATAGTAGTTATAGTTTTTTTCCTCTATGCTCAGTTTTATTTTAGCAAAGTACATTTCCACTCTGATTTTATGTCACACATACTCCCACCCAGCAGGGGGCAGTATGGCTGGTACTTAGCGGCTCCTCCATTGAGACCGAGCAGCCTGGCGGACACACAGGACATCAGCGACATTCATTGCTTCACTTAAAGCGTCCCTTGTATTTATTTGTATATGTAACAGCTGACAGCTCAACATGAGGACACTGCAGAGACTCGGGAACATATTTAAACATGTAAGGTTAGCTAAAGCTAAAGCTAACCGGCGGAACTATACTAAATTAATGTCATGAAGCTAACTTAAACTAACATTGGTATTTACCGCCTGCTGTTGCATCATATATCATATTTCACTAAAAACCAGTCAACTGTTTATTTGCTATGTTTCATATTTCAGCTCAGGAGCGTGTCTCAGCTGAGTGGGGCTCAGTTTACAACACACACTCTGCATCCTGTCTGTCAACATCAACACAAAGTGAGTGCTGCTGCAGGACTCCATTCACAAGTTACACTTTAACTGTTCACTGCATCATCGGAGTTAGGTGACAGAAGCTCCAGGAGTATGATATAATATGAAGTTAAGATGTTTCAAAGTTGACGGTAAAAACCCTACAAGGTGAACACATTTCAGTCAAATGTGAAAGTGAAAGATAACTGACAGATACAGAGGTTGCAGAAGTATTCAGGTGTTTTTCTTGAGTAAAAGTAGAAGTACTCAGTTCTTGAGTAAAAGTAGAAGTACTCAGTTCTTGTACTTGAGTAAAAGTAGATGTACTCAGATCTTGTATTTGAATAAAAGTAGAAGTACTCTGATCTTGCTTGTATTTGAGTAAAAGTAGAAGTACTCAGATCTTGTACTTGAGTAAAGTAGAAGTACCAGAGTGTAGGAATACTCTGTTACAGTAAAAGTCCTGCATTCTAAATGTTCCTCCAGTGAAAGTAGAAAGTACTCTCATCTAAATGTACTTAAAGTAGTGACAGTAAAAGTAGTCATTGTTTGATTGGTCCATTTCAGAATAATATCTCTGATATGTTTTATAATTATTGATCATTAAAGTGTTCTCAGAGCTGGTAAAGGTGCAGCTAGTTTGAATGGCTTTGTATACTGCAGGGTAGCTGCTGGATTTACTGCAGGTGAACTAAAGTCTGATTTAAGGGTTGATTATATTTACCATCATTCATCCAGATCTGTAGAGTAACTAAAGGGACTAAATAAATGTAGTGCAGTAGAAGTGCAAATTATCAAAAAATACTCATGTAAAGTAAAAGTACCTCCAAATTGTACTTTAGTACAGTACTTGAGTAAATGTACTTAGTAAATGTACACCACTGGACAGAATTGTGATGATGACTAACTGCTGAGTGCTTGTCGTTTCCTTTCTATCCTCTCTGTTTCTGTGTCAGTGGTTTAAAAACAGGGTTGATGGTGATATATTGAGGAAGAACCTCCACCTGACACCAATAAGGCTGGAGAAAAGGTAACCCAGGGTGAATTTAATTTCTAAGCGTCACTAGTTGAATGGTTTAACTAATAATAACGGGTTTGTCACTGTGTACAGTGAACTGACTGAAGCAGCGTATGAGAAGCTGGCAGACGAAACGTTGGACGCTCTCACGGAGTATTTTGAAGACCTGACAGATGAAGCTTTCACTGGAGCAGACTACGATGTTGTCTTCTCTGTAAGTCTCTCCGTCCTGTTTACTGTCACTGTGGAACATCTGAATGTTGCATGTGGTATATTTACACTCTAATAATAGGTTGCTGGCCATCAGACGGTCATGCCACTCATTTTGAGCAGGCTTATTAAGTAGGTTATTGTTTTTTTACACCTTGATAATGGGAACGTGTTTTAACTAGGGCTGCATGATGAATCACAAATGTTATCCAAATGCAATATACATAGTGCAATATTTGGTAAAGGCAAAATATTATCATTCTCAACTATGTATTGTGGTGCTTCAGACAAGTCCAGGACTACAAACGGTGTCCCCTTAATACCTAAAATCCTTATATGGTATTTATCCTCATTTTACTATATTTTTTCAATGATAACAAGAATATTGTGTCAAAAACGGGCTCTCTCTCAAACGTCATAGTTCCTCTTTAACTCTTGCAAACTGCACGTGACACTTTTTTTTAACACACGACCCGTATAAACCCACGCAGGACAGATTTTTTATGGACTTAAAGATAATACATATAGTTGCATCCTTTTTCTCAGCTTTTTCTATTGAAAGTATTTGTCCTGCACTACACACATGTAGAACTCTGCTTTCCTGTGT
Source organism: Eleginops maclovinus (assembly GCF_036324505.1). NCBI lineage: Eukaryota > Metazoa > Chordata > Actinopteri > Perciformes > Eleginopidae > Eleginops > Eleginops maclovinus. Next base: position 3,330,071 of record NC_086360.1, on the reverse strand, counting down.
ACATGGATGAGTTTAAGAAATCAGATAAATAAATCCAACATGGAGAAATGTAGTGATGTTAATGCACTGAAAGAGTAATGTGCTAAGCAACAACTCTGTTATCCATAGTGGATTACAATAAGGTGGTGCAAGGTTTGAGTCCTAACTCGGAACGAGTTAGCATTTTAGCACACTGGCGGTTTCCTTCTCGTGAAACAATGTTTTTTTCCAATATGTTTTTTGTTAGATGCCTGGAATAAGGTCTGTGGTAAATAAAGAAAAGGATGTTGGTAATAAGTTTTCTAATTAAGACTATTAAACTTCCTCACAACACAAGTCCACTTTTAGCTTAGCGTTAGTGATGTGAAGTCATGTGACCATCATGTAGTAGAGATTATTCTGCGAAACAAAATGTGTAAATGTGATAAATGTGTGTTTGCCACAGATCTTATTTTCTGCAGAATTCCATATAGCAACAGAAAAATTCCATTGCTTTTAGTACATCTCTTGTGACGCTATCTGTTTGTTCGACCTTAACAAATGTCATCACTGCACTACTGCAAGACATGTTTCACATAAAAAAATTCAAGAGAGTTCTCAAACTCCTCCTGGTTTTTAATCCACTTGATAAATGCACATTTTTTAATTAAGTAATGTTTGTTAGAAGAAGCCTTTTCGTGTCAAGGTTAGGATACAGTTCATCCTGAACAAGACACACTAACTCCAGTGCAGGTGATCCTCCACTAGGGGGAGCTGTTCACCAACATCTGTATGGTGAAGCAGCAGAGCTTGTCATCAACATGTCTGTCAGTACTGGCAAAGGACTGTTAAATCAGTCATGTTCAGTAATATCTTTAAATGGTTGCTGCAGTGTTTTAGTTATACCCTGTAGTAAGTAAATAATATGCACTGTAAGCACCTTAATATAACTAACAAGTTAAGGATAAAGTTGTCTCAAATGCAAGATCCTTTCCCAACACCAAACCGTAGCTACATGGAAGCTTTAAAGAGTAGCATATTAATTTAACTTACAAAACTTAAATACATCAGAATGTTTATTTGAACTTCCACTGTGTATTTAAAGTAGACCTAAAAATAAATGGAAATGCATTGAATTCAAAAGACAGGAAAAGGATGTGTTGGGAACAGTTTGACATTTGACTTAACAGAAATCTCAGGCGGATTAGTCACCACATAAATATCCACACTGTTATGTCCAAAGTGTGTATTGGATTTTGATTGGCTGCAGAGTGTGTATTCTTTTTTAGATAACCTTGCACCTCTGCCATAGTGTCAGAAGATGTATGCCCACTTGGCACTTCAATCTTAATCATTTTTGGTTCTGTTTGTTATAAAACCGTTACTTACCTTTATATTATTTTTATTCATTTATTTTTTATCCTTGTGTGATCTGTACTGTTTTTCTATCTAAATATGTTGCTGCATACACTCCTCAATTTCCTCACGGGGATTACTTTAGGTACATTTAATGTTATCTTATTTTATTTTAAGAATAAGGAACCTTTAATGGTCCCACAGAGGGGAAATGTACATTCTTCATTTGACCCATCCTAGTTCTAGGAGCAAAGGTCTGCCATATGTATGGCACCCGGGGAGCAGTGTAGGGAACGGTGCCTTTTTAACGTAACACAAAGTTTATAGTCTGTTTGTCAGTTCAAAGAGTCCTGGAAGATGTTGAGAACCCCAAAGTTTTATGATAGAAATGTATAGTACGGGTCTCCAGCACATTGCTGGAATGCTAACTTGCATATGTTGGGCTATTTGCACATTTGCCTAAGTTGCATTGATTAGCATGCAGACAATAGTTGAAAAATGGCTTGGCCGATTTGGACAATTTTGTAGTGGTTTTGTTGATGTTGAATCAATTTCTGACATTTCAGGATAAAAAATAGCAGTTTTAATCCGAAAATGGCCATATTTGTACTCTCTGTTGGCAGATTTAGATTATTTGTGGTTGATTTTAATAAGGGGACTCTAAAGTGCCATTTTTTTTATTTTAAAAATGTCAGAAATTGATTCAACGTCCTCAAATTACCTCATGAAATACACCAAAATTGTCCAAGTCGGCCAAGCCATTTTTTAAACAGTTTTTTAAAATTTATTTTTTAGGCAGTGTCTGCATATGTTAATTGCTGCTAATTCATGCAAATTATGCCTATTGTGCAAATTGCCCAATATTTTAGTTAGCATCCGGCCGTTTCTTTGTGCTGCACTATACATTTCTGACTTAAAACTTTTGGGTACTCAACATTTCCGGGTTCCCACTGTTGAAAAGTAGATTATTTAGGGAAAGGGAGATAATCGACTGTTTGCTGATGCAACCCTTTTTCTCTTTGGACTGCAGTGAGCCTCTACACTGTGCTTTACTGGGGACAGCTGCATGACTTGTTTTCAGTACATAAACATCTCATCCCTCTTGAGGTCTTTATAGATCCTCCTCCTATCACACACACTGCAAACTATACATTGGTGAACATTCGCCATTGGCTGGACATCCTACGTGGTCAATGATGGCATTAGAAACAGATTAATTGAAACACCGGCAGCTGCCACATTTTGAATTATAGTCTGAAAAGCCAAAGGAAGGGGTGATGCAGGAATGTTGGTTGGGAAACGTCTCTGCTCCATAAAGCTGTTGGAGGGGAGGCCTGCTCTTTGGCTGCTGCGCTCGGTTGCCTTATTGATTTCTTGCCCTGTAGAATCGACACTCTTGGAGCTTGTTGTTCTTGTTGGCAGACAGCTCCAGTTTATCTGGCAAGAAGCTATAAATCTGTAAATCCTTGAGTCCCAGAGAGACAGTGAGCGGCCTACCTGACCTTTCAAAGAGAGGGAACATTTTCAGGACAGAGAGAAAGGATATTAAGAAGTCATACTTGCTGTATAGAGTGGTGAAAGAATGAGTCCTAAGCCAGGAAATGAGTTAGCATTTTATCATTTCTTTGTGTCTTCTTGCAGTCTATATTTTATGAATTATTTTATTGGTTAGATTCACCGAATGAGGTCTTTGGTTTTTCTTGCCTTGTTATAAAATATGCCAGTAAGTACCCAAATCCTGAATTACTGGAGCTTCCACGTTTGTTTTAAAAAATGGCGGTTACAAGTGGCTAAATGAGACTCCTCACGCTAACCTTTATCTTAGCGGTGGTGAGGTGAAGCCATGCAAATGTGATGTAGTTTGTTATTAGTGCGATGTTAGCTATTTACTTCAGGTTATTGCATTTTTTTAGGGCTCATTCCTGCACCACTCTGTCATTTTGTTAGCATGCTAGCATTTGGCTCACTGCACTACTGTGCTTCAGTACGGCCACAAAGCTGCTGGCGCAGCTGCAGTATCTGGATTCATTAGCTTCATACTGGATCCTTCAGACATCCCACAAATAAACAGATCAGTTGTGACCATAGGTTATAACGTGTTCCTACGAGATGATGCTATTTCGGTGTGTGTCAGCTCCTGAACAGATTGACATATCACCAGTGGGAGGGAGTGTGATGGGCTGCATTTATTGATGCTCTGCACTGTCACACCCAGGCTTGATAACAGCTGCTGATAACTATAATGTGAGAGAGACTGTTTAAAACACATTACCATGTATCCTTAATATTCTAGATAAGATAGATCAAAAAACACTGGTTATCAAAGACAAAGTGTAAGGAATAACCTTGACATCAGTTGAAATATAAATACAAGTAAGACACAGAAATAAATACTAGAGTAGAACACAAATAGTAGTATTTCACATGAAGGTGCTGTGATATGCCTGCAGTGTGGCGGGCAGTGGGTATGAGGCATAGTTTACGAGTAAGTGTTCCTGAATCTCGTGGGTATTTTTGATCAGGAGTTGTTCTTTAACTCCCACATTAACCAATCTATATTGTTGATTCTTTAATCTATGTAGCATTGTAAAAAACAGGGATATCCTGCCTCAAAAGGATGCCTTAAAACAAGTCCATGCATTTGTTACCACAAGGCAACTCTTTATTATCAGGCTGCACTAAAATCTCTCTTAAGACTCTTGGCTGCTCTGCACTAGCCCCCGACAGAATACAGGATAACATTTCAAATGATTCCTCTCGCCTACATCCTCTGTAGCTCTCCATGAGGTTTCTTCTGTTTTTGACCAATTAATTGTGGGATTCTGTGGCAGTTTTTCCTTGTGCGATGCAAGGGGCTAAGGACAGAGGGTGTTATGTGTCATTTCTGATGTTGGGCTATATAAATCAAATTTGATGGATTGATGGCGCTCACCCCGCTGCCTCGTCACACCACAGTGTAGAAGATGTCCATGTGGACACCAAGGTAATCCTCCACAAAGTCCACCTCTGTTCCCCTGATGCTAGGTTCTTTGCTTTCCAAAATCTACCAGTTACTCTTAAGTCTTTGTGATGAAGGCCTCCTGTCCCCTTCTGATACAGCGTACGGAGGCAGAGTAATCTGAGACCTTCTGCAGGTGACAGGACTGTGAGCACCATTAAAGTCAGCCCTTGTTAATCTCCCTATTATGTGTCAAAATGCCCACCTGTGTTGGCAATACACGTGCAGCAACATCTTTTATTTCCAGTATTTGAGTCCTGAGCAGGGCGGGTTGAGGGGACTGTTGTAGTTGGATATAAAATGCATGGGTGGGGGGTAAAGGTGCATTTTGTTTCCTGTTATCATCACCATTCACTGTCTGTCTATCTGTCGTTCCTATGTTATATCTCTGTGACCGTCTCAACTCTGTTCTGTCCCTTTTAGTGTGTGTGTGTGTGTGTGTGTGTGTGTGTGTGTGTGTGTGTGTGTGTGTGTGTGTGTGTGTGTGTGTGTGTGTGTGTGTGTGTGTGTGTGTGTGTGTGTGTGTGTGTCATTTTGATTGGACAGCGGCTGTCTTTGATGGCTCTGACTGATTTGCCAATGTTCCAATCTTGGCAGCTGACCCCATTTTTCAACTGGCTGCAGTGACATATGGGGCCATAAACAACAGGCACACACACACACACACACACACACACACACACACACACACACACACACACACACACACACACACACACACACACACACACACACACACACACACACACACACAGAGCTGCAACTTGGTTGCTAAATAAGAGGCAGGAGCAGCACTGCAGATGACATCAGAGAGGTGATGGAGTGGATCTTCATGGCATACTTTACTCTTCACACTTGTTACACCGCAGTGCTAATGACTGAGCTATAAGCAGGGTTAATGCTGCATTCCATTTACATTGGAAGTCAGAACTGGGAGTGACTTCACATCTGAGTAAAATGTGTTCCAGTAACACAAGTCAGAGAAGATGGACGCCCGCAGGAAAGTTGTTCAGCTTGATAACAGCTTGAGCAGTCACCTCGGGTTTGCCGTTGTTAGCAAAATCGGCTGATACAGTCGTAGCAACATGTCCAGTTAGAAGATGATCAGTACCATATGTCAGTTTATTTAATGTGTTATATTATCGAAGCCTGAAGACTTATGATATATCAAATATTTATAAGGTGAATCAGAACATTTCCAATAAGCGTGTTGCTGTGTTTCTGTACAGAGTGGCGTGTTGACAGTGAAGGTGGACAGTGAGCACGGCACTTATGTCATCAACAAGCAGACGCCAAACAAACAGATCTGGCTCTCCTCCCCCTCCAGGTGAGTCTTGAGTCGCACCACACCTGACCACCACATGCGTTTTTGGTACACTGAGTGAGGCCACAAACACACACACACACACACACACACACACACACACACACACACACACACACACACACACACACACACACACACACACACACACACACACACCCACCATTGCAGAGTTACTCAGACAGCTGCCTCTGCTGCGACTCTGCTCTGCTGACATTACACACACACAGCTGCACACACTCTTGCAGTGCTTCTCCTCTGTGTCCACACACAGGGACATTTAAACATACGGCCTCAGGACTGATAAGAGGAGTAAAGTCCTCTTTCACTGAAATTAGTTCTAGTTCTGTGCTGGGTGGGGTTGCACATTTTCTGAATTTTTCTTAACCGATAGTTGAACACGTTAACAGTCTATGAATCGACCCCCTCCCCCTTAAAGTAAAAACATACAAAATACACATATTTTCCTAAGTGTAACTCATTGGCGGCACCTTAGATATCAAATGAATACCATTTTTAAATGGCATAAATAAACAAGCTGTATAAAAACAAAATAATAAACAACCTCTCCACAATAAACATTTGAAAGCAGGTCATGACTCAGGGGTGAGTTTACGACAACATACTTAGAGTTACTTATACATAAAGTACTGTGCTTTAGTGCAAACAAGGAAAATACAAAGCAGCCCAAGTCCGACTCTGGAGCACTGTGATGAGTCCTGGCTGTGGCTCCGGCTGACTCGCGGCTTCCTGTTCATGTCCTTTTCCACCATGAATCTAATCTTCTGAGTTATCATCTCTGCACCATGGATGTATAATAAGAACTGGATACAGCGTTGGAGGCGGGACTTCGTTCATTCCTATGAGAGCTTCTCATTGGCACATGAAGACAAAATGGCCTGAGATTCTCGAGAGGAAAACGTCACAAATGACCCATCATGCCTAGCTGTCGAGAGCATAGAGCATGCGCAGTTGAGTTTCCCCTTAAGCCCCGCCCCCGATCTCCCGCTCTCGGCTCAGTAGAATGAACGGAGAGAGAAAATCAATCTGGATTCAGCTTTTAGCGCATTTTACAACTTTAAGGACCTAATGTGTTTAATAAGGGCTATAAAAATAGGTTCATACTGGGTAGTTTGTTTGGTTTAAAAACAATTATCCACCGATTTACAGACGTCTCTTTCCCAATGTAAGTGAATGGGAAAAAGTCTTTCTGGGCCGGGTGACGTCACAGACTGATACGGAAGTTATAGTACCCGCTGTTTGGCCTCTACGAATATTTTCTCAAAGTCCGGAGCACTTCCTTTGGGGCTTGCTCTGCACACACATCACTGCAGCTCCTTCTGACAGACACAATAGTTTGTTGGAAGGATAGCAATGCACTTTCAAATTCTTAACAGCAATTCATCTACGAACAGTTAAGAATCAGTTTTTACCACCAACAAGAGCCCGATTGACCTCACCGTTTATGTCACTGCAACCACAGCATGAATATCCTTCACAATAACAACAATGGCGGTTTAAAGGCTGTACTCATGTTGCTACAAAACCTCCGAAACAGATTATATTGCGAGCTCAACTTCTCCATATGTAAACTCTTCTCCAGAGCATAAAGCTGCATTTATTAGCAGGTATTTGTCCACTCATGAGCACCCTTCCCCTATTATACTCTTTTGCATCAATATATCATAGGTCCCAGATATCAACAGAACATGTCTCTGATTGGCTGAAACACCAAACAGATCATCGTAGCATCCCATAAACCCTTCTGTTTCAGCCCTGTTCCAAAAGTGCTGATTCTGTCTCTGTAGCTTTAACTGCTAATGAGCTGCTGCTGGCCACGCCCCTCTGAGAAGTGATTGGTTTAAAAATACACAATGGTGCTCTAGGAGGAGATTCAGGTGATAAGGTGACAGGTTTTTATTTAGGTGGATCAGAGAGAGAATCTCTTTCCTGAAACTCTCTGGATCTGTTTACATATGTATATGTAAAAGACATGAAAAAGTGATTTGGCATAATAGGGGACCTTTAATGCTGAGACATTCTTCACTGTAAGGGTTCTCTGATGTAAAGAGCTGACTTGTAGTGGCTTTTTGAAGGATCATTTGTCTGTTGTAGTGCCTTTTGAATATCAGATCACATTTTATGGATAAATAAATCACAAACGTAGTCATTCAGGGTTCCAGGTACATTTTTATACCAATGTAAGTTTCTTCAGACAAATGTGAAATGACAGCATCTAATTCCCTTGCTTCTGTCTTTGCAGTGGACCCAAGCGCTATGATTGGACAGGAGCACGCTGGGTGTACACTCATGATGGTGTGAGCCTCCACCAGCTGCTTTCGAAGGAGTTTTCCATCATCTTCAATAAAGAAATTGACCTGTCTCACCTGACACGATAACTACTGCGACCCATACAAACTACTGTGAGATCAAAGGGGAGCCAAAGATGTACACATTCACCCATCACCATTAACCCCGAGGACAGCAGTTGTATATAATGAGTAATGTATATGTCCTGTAGTGTGTATTGTACATTTGTATTTCATGGTGATTTCATTAAATATTTAAAAATACACACCAAAGGCTGCAGTAAAATCTTTTACAGAAGTATCTATGCACAAGTCACAGATTTGAAAACAATTTGAACAGAGAGAAACTCCCTCTGGAGGGATCACAGGAATTTTAGCCTTTGCAGACCATTTACATGCACAGAAACCTATAGAACACATTACAGGAAAAAGTATCATAGGGCCTCCTTAACGTATACATAGCTTAGTAATAAGACTTTTGATGCCAACACGCAAACAGTCACTAAGCTATATGACTTCATTGTAAAAAACCTCCTCTTAATAACAACAGACGAACAATCATGGTGTTGGAGTTTAACAGCAGCAGCTGTGGGATGGTTTTCCAAACTGATATCAAATAATTAGATTTAAAGGATATTTTCCTAACTATTCAGGAGTCCGTACACGGCAGCCCATTTCCAAACCGACCCCTAAGCCCCTCCCCTACCTGATCAGGTGCACCACTGTTTGTGTCCCTCGCGAAACATTTACTAGTGCAAAATAGAGACATGATGTCAACAACTGTTTACGTTGCATTTATATTTTTTAACCCATATCCCTGGGTCTAGTCTACAAAACAGTAGATATGTGCCTTTGGTTGTAGAGGTTTTTGACAAGGACTGTTGCAAAAGCAAGCAGATTTTATTGTAATTTTTGTTTGTTATTTTTTGTCCGAGGGATTCTGATTCTAAACTACGGGTTGACCCCAGAGTGGAGTTGGTCCTAAGCGTGCCACTGTATTCACCCCCTCCACCCTAAAGAAGGAGCCTTTATCAGTTTAGGGTGAGACTTCAGGTTGAGTTCACTCCGTCACACAGTGCCAGGGTGAAGGGGTTGGATTGGAAATGGGCCTGCGTGTTTAACAGCAGCTTTATTCTAGAGTGACATCACATACCTTATTTCCCAGAATGCTGTCCGGAGTGGATCCCAACTGTGCTGAGGTTCCGGTGACAGCTGATTCAGCTCACAGCAGCTTATGATGCAACAATGACACAATCCCACACATACTCACCGCACAGTCGTGTGTGTGTGTGTGTGTGTGTGTGTGTGTGTGTGTGTGTGTGTGTGTTCCTATACATCCACACACAGATTTATGACAGTGATATCCCTGTTTCATTAATCCGCCAGGAGTACAACGAAGTCCAGGGAAACTGCCGTTTGGAACAGACATAGTGATCACTACATTCGGCTCCACACACTATCAGAGAACTCTCGTACACAGAAATCATCTAATCCTTTTTGTAAAACCTGTGGGGGTAAAAAAGGAATGATATTTTTCCCGTAGAGCCATTTAAACACTGTTTCCCCCTTCAGATTGTATAACAATAAACCACAAGGGGAAGAATATAAAATGAGTTCTTTGGATAATCCACAGCAACAACAAATCCCTGCAACAGTAGAAAGCCTCCAATATATTAATGCAACTCACAATTGGAAAATGTTGGACAGCAAATGCATGAGGATGATTTTGCAGTGACAACAATGCGCATTCTTCCCAGAGGAGTCCGAAAAAAAGCTGTCACTTTTTATTTTTGTTGCCTTTACTGATCTCAGACATTTATTTCCTTCCCTCGTCGCCATATAGCTAACGGTGGCCCAAAACACCTACATTTAGAGATTTTCCAACGCGCTGCTCTTTCCGAAATGCTGCAAATTCAAAACGCTATAAGGAGCTCAAAACAATAAGGGAAACGGGGACACTAAAAAGTGACGCACACAGCTGGGACCGGAGCGCTTGGTGACGTTCTGTTAATATTAAGTTAGTTAACTGTCACGGTTGACAGAGTTGATCTGTTTTATATTTGTTTTGTCAGTATATGGTTTGTACGTTAACTAGCTAGCTTACCACAGATAATAACATAAGGAATCATGCGATCACATTGTTTAAATAAGCCTATCAAATTGACATTTTAGGTACATTTCCAGTGACAGTGACAGTAGGCTAACTTTATAATCCTGAGCGTCTCCAAGCGCTCCGGTCCCAGCTGAGTGCGTCACTTTTTAGTGTCCCCATTTCTGTTGTGTTTTGAGGTTCTTGCAGCGTTTCGTATCTGCAGCGTTTCATTAGTGCCTTAAGTAAACGCTGCGCATGTTTTGACAAGTTGTTGAAGATCTTTCTTTATTTGCATGTGTTTTTGTACATTTGTGTTTTATTCAAACCATTTTTCAAGCTGCAGTTTTTCACCTGTCGCCCGACGTACTGTGTGCAGGCAAAGGTGATTTTTCTTTTGGGATTAGCATGATTTATTTTACTTATTGAGAATGTGCAGATGATCTTGGCCTGCTGCCCCAGGTTCACCCACAGACATTGGCAAGTAGTTATTTATTGGGCAAGGAGAAATATGTCTTCCTCTGTTCTGATAGTAAATGTCAAAACAATCAATTGTTTTGCAAACGTAATGATACATGACAGTCTGCACTTTGATCAAACAAAAAAAAGGGATGGATGCTGGATGTTGCGGATTACCATGATAAGCACCCAGAGGCTTAGTGCCACTATTATCCTCCAGTGGTGGGATTTTCTGTGTGAATTATGTAACAGTAATGCTTCAACACAAATCAGAACACGGCTGTTTTGTCTTTTGGCTTTATCCCACTGCTGCTCTATCTCCTCTGTGCAGCGCTCAGCTTCCACAAGACGTGCTCCACTCCTCAGCGCTGCAACCGCAAGCACCTGACAGCCAAGCTGGACCCAAGGCAAGCTGAGGTGTTGTCATGGCAACAGATTGACTCGAAGCATTGATGAGCAGTACCATGAAGTATAAGAAGTTCATCACCATCATGCAGGTAGCTCTCGGAGTCGCCCCCCTCAACAAGAGAGAGCTGATCCCACCGCCACGCAAACTCTGGAAACCTCCACGGTGAGTTGTTGTTTTGTGTGTGTGTGTGTGTGTGTGTGTGTGTGTGTGTGTGTGTCTGTGTGTGTGTGTGTGTGTGTGTGTGTGTTTCCATTGAGTGTGTGAGTGCATGGGAAACAGGCTGGAGTGGGGTGGTCAAGGAATCAATGTAAAATCAAAGAGAATCTATTTATGTTAATGATGCCTCAGCTCCCTGCAGGCCTTCGTATCAAAAGCAGACATTAATGTTTAACAACCACTCAAAGCCTTCAACCACTTACATGCTTCTGCTTAGCAAGCATACATGTTTACTAGCCTACAGAGCTGCATGGTTGTATGAAGTGCTTTATTAAGGAGGTTTCACAATGGTTGTGTCATTTCATAAGGTGTTTAATTTAAAAGATAATGGAATTAGAGAAAAGCATTACTATATTTTTAATTCATCAATGAATTGCATGAAGTTTCCAAATGAGGTAACTGTATCTATACCTATTTTTAGACTTCATGCTGAATCTTCTATTTATTTTATTTGAAAAGGCCCTATTCTGCTTCTTGGGGTTTCCCCCTTCCTGTAGTGTGTTGAATAGGTTTTAGTGCTTGTAAATGGTGTGCAAAGGCTAAAATCCTTGTCTCTCCCACACCCCCCACACCCCCAAAAAATACAAAAGAAATAAGGTAACTTAAGATGGACACATGGATGGATATCAAATACACGTGGAAAAGTATTTACAAAGCAGCAGATAGATGGTATTTTATTTACATTGTTTGAAAACATTGTATACAGGAACAGTGTTTTCTCAGGTGGCCTTTCCATAATTTGGTCCGCTCGATTGACCCTGCAAGTGATACATTTTGCAGGATCAAGATCTGAAGAGTTGCACAAGGTTGAACCTGTGATTTTGCTACATCCATTCTGAAATTTACAGGACTATTCCATTCACCAGGACGTGTCTTTGACAGAACTGAGGAATTTAAATGTCGTATATAGAACATTTTTTAATAATATAGGTTTGTGTGCATGTAAATGGTCTGCAAAGGCTAAAATCCCTGTTCCCTCAAGAGGGAGTTTGTCTCCCTTACACTCCCCCAACCTCCTGAAACGCCTTCACTGGACTCCCTTGTTTACTTCTGCAACATAGTGACATCACTATGTAACACTCCTGCTTCTATTGGCTAGCACTCCAACATAGATAGGCAAAGTGGCGGGACATCTCTTAGCGGTTGACCAATCACAACAGAGCCGGCCAGCTAACCAATCACAGCAGACTGGGCTCTAGTTTCAGACAGAGGGTGAAAAGAGATGCTGCAGCACAGGCAGTGAGAGAAATAAAGAGCTTTGTGAATATTAAAGTATGGAGACATGTCCCAGGAGAGACACTACATACTGATATACACCTGAAAAAGAGCAGAATATGGCCCCTTTAAGAAAGGACAATGCACATGAGCACTTCAGTCCATCATGTAAATGTGTAAGATTTAGAGTCCGATTTTCATCTGCAGTCCCTGGCAGGTTAATGGAATTAAAATAAAAGTGACAAAAGAATAATGGCAAAGAAAAAAACACACAAAAGCACAACTAAAGCACCTAATCAAACACACACAGGCACAGTTACAGCACATACATTCACAATAAAAAGTACAAACACATAAACACACAACAGCAAGCTAGTAGCACAGAAAATTATTCAAAAATAACGATGTAACCCCTACTCCAGTTTATGACAGCTTATGTCCAGGTTTTAATTGGAAGACTTGACCAAGGAGAACAGATTATACAAACAGAGAAGTGTTCACGCTGTTTACGCGGTTCCTTTACGTGTGTTCTCCCTCTCTCTCTCCCCCGTTTAACACTGTCACTCTCTAATAAAGGCTGAAATGGCTCCAAAACAAATAAAATTCAATAACATCCAAATGCATGCTGCATGGAATTGGGCAGTATACGAACATTCCAGTGCAGCAGGGTATATACTGTACACACGCATGCAATCCATTAGATTTACCCCAAAGCTGCAGCAGCAGGAACAGACTCAGGAAGATTTACAATATCCTGTCTGGGTTTTCATTGTTGTTTTGTTAAGACATTTTTTTAGGACAGATGAAAGTCTACAAATCTACCATTGCAGATTAAAACCCATCCACTGCACCATACATTTAATAAATAAAAAAAAGATCTCTTCTGTACCTAGCACTTAGATAGTTTGGCTTAATTAGGGCTAATGCAGTAGCACTTCATCTGGTTTACTTATTGCAAGTAGCTTTGGATAAGGGTGTCATTTAAGGTAATGAAATATCTATGGTTTTCAAAGTTAACGCGTTATCAATAAAAATAAATCACACAACCAAATTTGATCCGAACATCCACACAGAATTCCAGTACAGATGTTTAAAATGAATTGCATGGCAGTGAAAAGGCAAAGACAGCGGAGGAATCAGCAAAAGAGACATGTCTGGCACTGACTGGAGCTGTAGGGGTTGCGTTTCCTTTTGGCGTGTCACTTTCTAATGAAGGCGAAACTGGCCCCAAAATTAATAAAAATATCATCCATAACATCCAAATGCATGCTGCACAGAAATCGTGGGCAGTATAAGAACATTCCAGTAGAGCAGGTTACATACTGTACACATGCATGCAATCCATTAGATCTGCAATATCCTTTAAAATATCCTGTCTGAGTTTTCATTGAAATTGTTATCAGGACAGGAGCACGTCTACAAATCTACTGTCGCAGATGGAAAATCCATCCACTGCACCATAGATAATTTTTTTTTTTTTTAAATCTCTTCTGTACCTAGCGCTTAGATGGTTTAGCTTAATTAGAGCTAATGCAGTAGCAATCCATCTGGTTTAGTTTACAGATAGCTAATGTATCTGCAGGATTCTTGATTTTGAGATTGTTTCGTCATGGTTGAATGCTCTTATTTCAAGTCGCTTTGGATAAAGGCATCATGTAAGGTAATGAAATAACTAGGGTTGTCAACATTAACACATTATTATTGAGGATTTATCTGGATACAAATCACCGAAAATGAATCAAACAACCAATTTGACCCGAACGTCCACACAGAATTCCAGTACAGATGTTTAAAATGAATTGCATGGCAGTGAAAAGTCATAGACATCAGAGAAATCAGCACAAGAGACATGTCTGGCACTGACTGGAGCTGTAGGGGTTGGTTTAGAAAGTGGTCGAGGCAGCTAGCTCTGGCACTTCCCATAAGCTCTTTCTCTGGAGACAATCACTACCTCAGTGTAACAACACACCTGATCCATGAACAATGGAAACTGCTCTTGTTCTTTAGGTGTGGTGAAGATGGAGAAAAGGCATTTTGCCTGAATCATGCTCACGTTTTTTTAAAGTTGCTCAGCAGTGTGAGACAGCGGACAGGGTCTGGAGGGTCTGCAGTATGATATCAGCAGAGATAATATTCTCTGTGTAGCGCACATTATACAGAAGTCAATCCCAGCGGCTCTCTGTGACAGAGGGTGTGTGGAGGCTTTAGCTAAGTGTCGGAAAATTGTCAGACATAATGCCAATAATTTACAAATCATGTTAAAGTAAAATACCCTCTCATTTCTGTCACATACAACACCACACATGTATTTGTTCCATCTCCCCACAAAATGCAAATAAATAGGAGTATTTTAAGAGATTGTTGCATTTTGAATCGATTGACACCACCAGATATAATGCATCTGTAATTGGGTTAATCCTTCAGAACTGTTGTTGTGCTTTGAGTCTTTGCATGACATCATGAACACCCCTGATAATAATAGCCAGCTATTTTTATACACTCATTCACCCACCATTGATTGAAAGCAACAAATTCACGCCCCCTTCTGACGGGATTGCTGAGAGACATTGTGGGAAATGTCAATCACTAAACAAACATCAGAAAAAAAAGAGTGGAGTAGGCGCTGCGTAAATGTTATCACTAACCAGAGGGTGTGTGTGTGTGTGTGTGTGTGTCTGTTCTACTATAGTATTGTGGGCACGACACATTACCATTTCAGAGTAGAAATGTTTGAATAATGAATGCATGCAAACTGCTAAATTTATAATAATGTGGGTGTAGAAAAGGCGTCTGTTTGTGTGTGTGTGTGTGTGTGTGTGTGTGTGTGTGTGTGTGTGTGTGTGTGTGTGTGTGTGTGTGTGTGTGTGTGTGTGTGTGTGTGTGTGTGTGTGTGTGTGTGTGTGTGTGTGTGTAAGGGTGTAATTTCCTCTGGTGCTTGTGGGGTCATGTCCACCTCTCTTATCAAACCCTTATTACTGGCTTATATCGACATGTGGGGTTCCTGGGCCGTGACTATAGCAGAGGGGGAGCTGTGTCTGCATTCATGGCAGGACGTCAATCCTGTTCTCAATGAGTTGTGCCCTGTCACAGATTCTGTGTGATTTTCATGGAAAATGAGGGGAGCGTTCCATATCGGGGGGTTGAGGATTACATTGCAGTTTCTGCAGATGATGTGGCTCTGCTGGCCTCACACCGTGACCTACAGTGCTCGCTGGGACGGTTTGTAGCGCAGTGTGAAGAGGCAGAGATGAGAGTCAGCACCTCTAAGTCCTCCCGACAAAATGACAGCAGCAGTCATTTCAGCAAAGTCCATGTATGGCGGATAAAAATGCTCGACACAACCTCTTCCTTTAACACAGAACACATTCCCTGTCTCCGACCGCCAGCCACTGACAGTAGACAAGAAGACGACATTGAGAGACAGCAACAAAATATTACATTATCTGTATATTATATAATATATTGTCAACACATGCAAAGACAGAAGAAACAGCAAAACACAAGCAATAATATTAAGTTTAAATAAACAATATTTAGTTCAACCTAATATTATTGCTTTCAATTAACCTTATGCACTTGTGTGAAATTGTGTGAAATTTGTGTGAAATTTGACTCTTTTAATTAAATTCAACGTTTCAGTTTTTTAGTTTCAAGAACTTCATCACATTTGTAACTTTTCACAAAAAAAAAAACAAGTAAACGTGGCGACCAAGCAGCTCAGTTGCATGGGGCTCCAGGGTTTAAATCCTGCTAATGGGTGGAACACAATACACAATCACAGTGGAAGTACGATTTGACCTGGATGATCTTGCTATCTCTTTCAATGAAGTTGGTCAAATTATTTTTCAAGAGTCAATCGGGTAAAACCAATATTACAATAACATTTGAATGTCATTTTGCTGATTTACACACACTTCCATACTGTTAACGTGTCTGGCATTTAAACACACAGTTTAAAATGTTGACTGCAGGGACTGAGGATCAAATTACAGACCCTCTGATTAGAAGATATCCATTTACGCCATGTGCCACGGCCGTCCCTCAACAATATCCACTTTTCGGCAGCCATGCAAGCAACACAAACCAACAAAACACAACCAAGCAATATGTATCATAACCATCACATGCAGACAGTCAGAGCGGCTATACGGCAAACATGTTAAAGGTGCAGTCACAAGTAACATGGTAATATCCATCACATAACACATAAGCCATGCACAGAGTTGTCAACCGTCAAATATGGAAGGTCATACCACATTGTTGAATAATATGAATATCTGGCAACAAGCATAGGACATGGGACAACTCAGCAGCAAATGAGCGAGACATAGAGCATGCTGTCAGGGCTTATCATCTCTGTATGTGTTGTTTGAAGGGAAATTGTGGAGGACCCTTGCCATTTTAAGGTCTTTCACATTATGGAGGTCTCCATATATTTCATTACACCTTTGGAGAGACAATGGGCTAAAGAGTATTCCTTTCACTTGAGTTAAGCTTGTCAGTATGTTCCACCCGTGGGGTTTGGCCATTGCAGTCACGTATGGTTTTGCGGTTAGGCATTTTCTTATACAGTATACTTCAAATTAGCTGGGATGTATTTCACCTTAAATCAGATTTAGTTTGATGATAACAGAAGGAGTCGACATTGCTTGGTGTAGTACTGAAATTGTTTCATACAAAAGCCATAAAAAAGAGTCAGTCTGTCATCATTGATGCACTGGTTACATTTCTTATAGGTCTTACAGTTCGACCTGTTATGGGCAGTGTGAACAAGAACTACTGTGTTGTTATAACACTGAATAAACTGAAATGTTGACTTTAATTAAATGTATTGTGTCAACACAGATCAATTTAAAGCAATAATATTAATTTGAACCACATACTGTTGATTTAAATGTAATATTATTGCTTTCAACTAACCTGATACGTTATGTGAAATCTGTAATCCCTTGTGAGCAACCGTTATTGTTATGACACATAGAAGCTTCAGATATTCACATGTTCAAGTGTTTACTGACATTTATAAGTCTTAGAACAAAATGTTACAATTTCTACAGCTTGTGTTAACCACAGATCTTATTTAAGGCATCTATCCAAAAACATAAACTGTACAAAAAAGAGTTAACTTGGAGATTGGGAAACAGAAGTGGTTAAATTCCAACTCTTCTAACCTTTAGCTGCACCTATCGGGCCCTGTGGTTGTTAATACTGTACTAAAAATGGAAATGGTAACCATATATATTATAAACACATAGGACTATTGATTTAGCGAAACACTTTTGGTTCATATTTTCAACAGCTGCCTCACCCTTAGCCATCACAACAACTACCAGCGGCTGCTTCATTCATCTCTTGGCCATGTGGAGGGAAAAGGGAGAGGCAGGCAGGCAGGCAGGCACAGATAATGGTTCAGATAGTACAGTCTGGAGAGCAAAGGCACAGAGCAACTCTCAGCCAGGAGCTTGAGTTAGATGGACTGGTATTATGACTGTGGGGTGTATGGGCAATAGCAATAGGTGAGAAGGTGGATGTAGGAGTCAGGTGACGGTTGGAAAAGTCTGAGGGCATCTGGTGGATGGACTGAGAACGGCAGGTCTGGAGAGTTTGCATGAAAAGCATGGGGCTGTGGAAGCGAGTAATGACCTGACACACGGAAAGAGAGGCAGAGAAAGTTGATTTCGACACCAAAAGTGTGTATTGGTTTATGTGAATGTTGGTAAAGTCATGAAATAAATTAGTTGGCTGTTTTATTTTAAAAATGCTGCAATGTTTTGTGTTTATACTTTGCTTAAGAAGCTATGTGTGTGTGTGTGTGTGTGTGTGTGTGTGTGTGTGTGTGTGTGTGTGTGTGTGTGTGTGTGTGTGTGTGTGTGCAGAGACCGATTTTCATCTAAATGTGTACCTGCATGTTTGCTTTGTCATCCTAAAGCTTAGCTTTAGATGCACACACACACACACACACACACACACACACACACACACACACACACACACACACACACACACACACACACACACACACACACACACACACACACACACACACACAGTCTTGCATGCAGCAGCAGCAGTCGCAGCTATCCTCCTCCATCTCTCCCCTCTCTGCTCCTTCCTCCCAACCCTTTTCTCTCCCCCCTCTCTCCCTCTCGCTCCACTCCTCAGTCTTGCCTGGTCTCCGCTCTGTCAACAGCTCCTGCATCCTTCTCTGTCCCTCCTCTTTTTTTTTTTTATCTGTACATCTCTCTGCCGTTGTCATCCATCACCATGCGTCTCGGCATCTCCTCCTTCATCACGGATATCCTGAGCACCTCCAGTAACATCTGTTTCTGCTGGAACGAGGGCAAGGTAGAGTCAAACCTCCTCCACCTCCACCTACACCACCCTGCTGCTGTGCTCTGGAGCAAGGCAGCAGCAACCCAGGGCTCTGGGGACTGCTGGGGACACTCTGATTTGATCACATGATGTTCCAATGGGCTGCTGTGGATACACTCTGGTGTGTGTGTTCAGAGTGGGCTGTGTGTGTGTCATTGTTGTGAAAGTTGGACTTGCTCTGCTGTTTACTTTTGCATTGGTTTAGTTGATGTTAAAATAAGTGACAATATATTTGATAAGTTTCTTCAGTCATACTGTTCATGTGAGCCTTGGTAACAGTGTGTGTGGAGAGAGGGACTGTGCAGGGCTTCACTCCGATTCCCAGAGGCTACTGCAGCTCTTCTTTTTTTAGACTAAAGATTTAGCCTCTTCATGTGCTGATGGATATTGTCTATCTTTTCAAATATACATAAAACGTTTATTCTAAAGCATTACCTTAACCTTAAACAACATGTTGTAATTGTCTAACGCTCCTCTAGTCACTTTCCTTTTGATGCATGCAGTGCAGGGACACCTGCACTGAAACATCTGAAACATTGACTTTAATTAAATGTATTATGTCAACAGATTTCATATAACTCAATTAAGATAGCTGAACACAATCTAAACATTTTTTTTAGGTTCAATTTAATATTATCGCTTTCAACTAACCTTTTACAGTTTTGTGAAATTTGTTGACATAATACATTCAATGAAAGTGTTCGATGTTTTAGCCTAGCTTAGCACAACAAGATAATACAGAGAGAAACCAAGCCCCAAGGAAATGCTCCGGGCGTTAAAGCAAAGTTTCATGGTAGCAAAACTGTGCTACAAGGTCACGTGACAACATTGGACCCAAAAAGAGACTGTCTGTAAATCAGTCTGTAAATCAGTCTGTAAATCAGTCTGTTAATCAGTCTGTTAATCAGTCTGTAAATCAGTCTGTTATTCAGTCTGTAAATCAGTCTGTAAATCAGTCTGTAAATCAGTCTGTTAATCAGTCTGTAAATCAGTCTGTTAATCAGTCTGTTAATCAGTCTGTTAATCAGTCTGTAAATCAGTCTGTTATTCAGTCTGTAAATCAGTCTGTAAATCAGTCTGTAAATCAGTCTGTAAATCAGTCTGTAAATCAGTCTGTAAATCAGTCTGTTAATCAGTCTGTAAATCAGTCTGTAAATCAGTCTGTTAATCAGTCTGTAAATCAGTCTGTTAATCAGTCTGTTAATCAGTCTGTTAATCAGTCTGTTAATCAGTCTGTAAATCAGTCTGTAAATCAGTCTGTAAATCAGTCTGTAAATCAGTCTGTAAATCAGTCTGTTAATCAGTCTGTAAATCAGTCTGTTATTCAGTCTGTAAATCAGTCTGTTAATCAGTCTGTAAATCAGTCTGTTAATCAGTCTGTTAATCAGTCTGTAAATCAGTCTGTTATTCAGTCTGTAAATCAGTCTGTAAATCAGTCTGTAAATCAGTCTGTTAATCAGTCTGTAAATCAGTCTGTTATTCAGTCTGTAAATCAGTCTGTTAATCAGTCTGTAAATCAGTCTGTAAATCAGTCTGTAAATCAGTCTGTAAATCAGTCTGTTAATCAGTCTGTTAATCAGTCTGTAAATCAGTCTGTAAATCAGTCTGTAAATCAGTCTGTAAATCAGTCTGTTAATCAGTCTGTTAATCAGTCTCGAAATCAGTCTGTTATTCAGTCTGTAAATCAGTCTGTAAATCAGTCTGTAAATCAGTCTGTTAATCAGTCTGTTAATCAGTCTGTAAATCAGTCTGTAAATCAGTCTGTAAATCAGTCTGTAAATCAGTCTGTAAATCAGTCTGTTAATCAGTCTGTAAATCAGTCTGTAAATCAGTCTGTAAATCAGTCTGTAAATCAGTCTGTAAATCTGTGAATATTCTCTTTTAAAGTAAATCAATATAATAAAAAGAATGAGGTCCTAAAATTTGTAAAACAATCTGATAGATGAATCTAGAGTTATTTGCACTTTCCATTCATTTTACTGAGCCAAGACCAGACTTGAGCGGCTGGGAGGCAGGGCTTAAGGAAAACTCAAGTGCGCATGCTCTATGGGCCCAATGGATGCGGAAGATTGCCGTAAGATCCAGTGAAATGTGTATTTTTGTACTAAAGGCAGGACATTTTGGCTTCATGCGCCACTGAGCAACTTGTATAGTAATGAACAGGCCCGCCTCCACCGCTGTATCATGTACCCTTTATCCATCCGTAAGAGGAACTGCTAGCTTAGCAGTACCATGACTCTATCAGATGGAGAAATAATAATCATTTTTTCTTGTTAGCGAGAAAACGTATCACCAATTATCAGTTATAACCATAAATCACAGAAGACACTGATTTGACCTGCTGTTAAGAGCCTCATAGCTATCCGGTAGTCTACATTGTCACTGTTGCACTTGCTGGAGGAATGTTACATATTTCTTACAGAAAAAACTAACGATATTCAAAGAGAAACAGACAGAAGTCCTTGGCAGGATATATCCAGGATGTGAATCTGATTTAGTAGCGAAAACGGTACAGACTAGAGCATAAAGGTGATGCTGGGTAAATCTGTATTTGCTTTTACAATCATTAGATAACAAAACCTGTCCAGGTAGGACGTGTCACTGTTACATGGGACCATGCAACGTTTCCTCATGAAATGGTTTAGGATTTAACATTTTTACACATATTCCTATAATATCAAACAACTTGTCAATATCTTTTTATCACATGCATACAGTCTTTTCAAAGTAAACTACTGAAACATTGACTTAAATGTGTTATGTCAACAGATTTTACATAACTGTATTAGATTAGTTAAAAGCAATAATCTCAAGTTTTAATAAAAATTGTTAGGTTCAACTCAATATTATTGCGTTCAACTAACCTAATTCAGATATGTGAAATTTCTTAACATAAAACATTTAAATAAAGCCAACGTTTCTGTATTCTCAGTGCCCTCTAGTCCTCACGACCTTCTGGGGCATACATTTGGACTAATGTTAATTGTGTCAGGAACATTTCTCTTTTGTGTTTGGACACAAGTTCCTCCTGGCAGTTCATTTGTGCATGCAGTTGAAGGATGTTATACAATTGGTTTGGTTGTAAAATGGCAATTTGTTTTACCTGAGTGTGTCTCAGCTGCTTAACAAGGCTGTTTATTATTCCATGCTCTGTCAGCAGTATCAGAGATGCAGTGTCTGTGTGTGTAGTGACAAAAAGATAAAGAGATGACTTTATGATATTGACAGAAATTATTTTGGTGTGCGTGCGATGGAGCGATAGAAAGAGAAAGACAGAGAGGCTTTTGAATTTAATTCAACAGTGACACTGCCACTTTGAATGTTACTCCGAGGGAGCTCATGTGCATGAGTGTGTGTGTGTGTGTGTGTGTGTGTGTGTTAGATTGATGGATTTGTCCCGGGACTGGAGCGGTATTAGATTCAGTGCTGGGCGTCGACAGGCAAGTGCAGAGGCAGCTGCGGATCTGTGGCTGATAAACCAATCAAACACTACGGCAGCTGCTCTGTCCACACGGCCGGAGAAACACATCGTCAATCCTGCACTATTTATCGGTAGTCATTACTGTAACACAGCCCAGAGGCATCGATTCAGGCTAAAGCTAAGGTGTGGCAAGGTCACCTGACAGTAAACACTGCCGACACACATAGAGCAAAGGCAAGTGTGTGCACATGCATCTCAGTTAAATATGAAGTCCTTCCAAACACCTTGACTAGCACCTTCATTATGACAGATTGCATACATATTAAAAACATGATATAACACACATTTCAGTCAAATCAAAGGAAAGTGGAAAGAAAGCGAATAGAGAGAATAAATAAATGAGACAACAGTAAAAAAAACAAAAACCTTTTTAATGCTTTAAGATACTAACCACACACTTAAGGTTGTAGGTAGAAGTGACAGAAAACAATACACATATATTTATGTTGTGTATAAATGTATACATGGGTTCTCTCTTGAAATAATAACAATAAGGATACCCTTAATGGTCCCACAGAGGGGAAATGTACATTCTGCATGTGACCATCCTAGTGTTAGGAGCAGTGGGCTGCCATATGTACGGCGCCTGGGGAGCAGTGTAGGGAACGGTGCTTTGCTCAGGGACACCTCGGTAGAACTGGTTTTTTCGGGATCTTGAACCGGTTGCTTTCCGGTTATCTTCCGGTTCCCAAGCCAAGTCTCTACGGACTTTGCCACCACCACCAATAATGCATTTTAAATTGAACGTTTCAGTTTTTGCAGTGTAAATCCTGTCCAGCACTTTCACCTGCTATCTAACTGAAGGCATTAATTGTTTTTATTTTGTATTTAAAGTCTTTATTAAAGACACATGGCACATAGAAAATACATTTTGTACTTCAACGGGAACCACAGTTACAGAACAAAAACTAGTGATCAGCTTAGTCTTAACTACTATTGTACATCGAAGGCATCACTCTTGTCTGCAAACTGTGTCTTTAATAATAATAACTTCAACTTATATAGCGCCTTTCATGGTACCCAAGGTCGCTTTACAAATAGGGAGGGGAAAAGGGGAGTGGGGGTTAGGGATCAAAGGACTTAGTGCAGAGAAATGTTTTGAGGTGCTTTTTGAACATGGGCAGGGATTGGGCAGGAGTGGTAGACTGTAGCAGAGTGTGGGAGCATTGGCAGTGAAGGCCCTGTCCCCAAAAGTTTCGCAATCTGGTGGGGGGAGTGGCCAGCAGGTCTTTGTCAGAGGACCTGCAGGGAACGTGACTGAGTGTAGGGGTGGAGGAGATCTGTGAGGTATTGTGGTGAGAGTCCATGGAGAGATTTGTAGGTGAGCAGGAGGATCTTGTAGGTGATGCGTGACTTGACTGGCAACCAGTAGAGCTGTTGGAGGATGGGAGTGATATGCTGCCAGGGCTTTGTGTGGGTTAGAACCCTGGCAGCTGAGTTCTGGACGTACTGGAGTCTGCTAAGGGCCTTGGTGGGCAGTCAGACAGGACACCGTTGCAGTAGTCCAGACGGGAGGTGATGAAGGCATGGATGAGTGTCTCTGTGACTGAATGCGTGAGTGAAGGCCGGAGTCGTGAGATGTTTCTGAGGTGGTAGAAGGCAGACTTGGTGATGTTGTTGATGTGGACCGGAAGGAGAGAGAGGAGTCCAGGATGACGCCCAGGTTGAGCACCTCCGGAGATAGGGAAATGGAGCAGCCATCCACAGCCAGGGCCAGATCACCAACTTTCCTGAGCAGTGGTGCAGGGGCCACCACCATGAGCTCTGTGTTATTGCACTTACAACTTCCGCTTATGTATTTCTAACTCTCTGTCAAACCCCCCCAAACCCCCTACAATACTGACCCCCACTCCCCTGTCCAGTCTTGTTTCAAATTAGAACAGGCCAGGTGTGCCATTCTAATTAAACGGAGACATGCTTCCCCTCTGACACATGACAGGTGGATACAGGCAATCTTGGAATGCATCAAGCTAGAGAAATTAAGATGTCAATGAAAGATCCCTTAAGCCTTTCAGAGATCCAGCATGCCCTTCTGACCTTTATTAATAGCCGCACTATCACTCCTGAGAGTCATAAGAGCAAACCAATTACCTTGTTTAAAATATATATACACTTTATTTTGCTTTTTCTTCAACAACAGAGCGACTTTGAAATACATACAGTGCCAAAAACAAAATACAGGAGTGTGCATGTTGTCCAGTTTTTACATCCCCCTCAATCCTCCCAAAGACAACAGTTATAGTACAAAAACATTCAAAATAATACGAAAAGGGTTGAAATATCACATAAGAATTACCAAAAAGACATTATTATTATCGACAAACAATGGACCAATTACATCTACATTTTTTGTCTCTATTTTTATTCAACACGTTTTTCAACATTACATATTTATATATCAAATGTATTTATTTTTTAGTGACCTTGAAAACTTTGGGGGATGATGTGTAGGAACAAATGGGATGTTTTACTGTAGAAACGTAAATGTTTTCTCTGCTGTTAACTCCACAAAGACTCATATAGTGTGAGTATAGTGATTAGAGGCAGGTTCAGGATCAGTTGTGTTGGGTCCGAAAGGCACAGCGTTGGGTGTGTTAGAAATCTGTTGTAGGCCCGAACCGGACTCTAGCTTGAGGGATTGAGTAAAAAAAAAACACACTTCATTGTAATGAAGGAAAAGAGTGATGTGGGAATGTGGGAGTCCTAAACCTGAAAAGCAGTGAGCATTTTACCACTGTTTAACACACTCATGAATGTTCAAAACCTTTATGTGTCTTTGCTCTGACAAGTGACGAAATGAGACTACTAAACGGTTTCACACCAAACATTAGCCGCCTTTAGCTTAGCAGTGATGACGGGAAGTCATGTTTATAGCATTACGTTATCTTTTTATTCCTAGCGATTGTATTTACATTTCAACTGTTATAACAATAATGTTTGTGTGTGTTTGTTCTGCAATATTTCAAAATCCAGGAGCACTTCAGTTATTTAAAAAGACATGATTCACCTTTACACTTCAATGCATTTACTCAACACCAGTGTTGGGGCAGTTACTTCCAAAATGTAATACAGTACATATTACTTATTACTGTCTTTTTAAAGTAATAAGTTGCATTACGTTATTACTGTCTCTGAACTGTAATACGTTACACTACTTCTGCGTTACTTTGAGTTACTTTCACCAAAATAACCTCTAAAGTTTGGCTTTAAATGCTGAAATGTAGTTTATTGCAGCTCATTAATTAAAGCTATCTCTCTATCTGGCAGTACATGCTGAACATTAGGAAAAGAGCTAGAGATTAAACTCATGCTCCGTTTAAGTGGGCTGGATAATATGTGATAGCGGTAACATGACGTCTCTGTGTGTTATTAATAACATGTTAGTGGAGCCTCTGCACGGCCCTGTGACCTGCTGTATATCAACGAGTCTCTATTCAACGTTAGCTCACCTGGTCATTGGTGTGTTAACGGGGATTTGGCTGACAA
The DNA here is from genome assembly GCF_036324505.1 of Eleginops maclovinus. NCBI lineage: Eukaryota > Metazoa > Chordata > Actinopteri > Perciformes > Eleginopidae > Eleginops > Eleginops maclovinus. The sequence continues at coordinate 3,304,399 of NC_086360.1, read as the reverse complement.
ACTTTCTAAAAGCCGGTGATTCCACAGAGGACAGAGGCTGCATATCTTCAAGTCTCTGCCACCAGTCTCTTAACTTTTCGGGGTTCAAGCAGCAGACCCAGAGAAAGTGACCTTCTGTTGCTTTGGCCTGCGCGCACTCCTGTCTTTCTCTGTTCTCTTCTCTGAGCTGCAGCTCTGCATTGTGAGCCTGTAGCTCTGCATTGTGAGCCTGCAGCTCTGCATTGTGAGCCTGTAGCTCTGCATTGTGAGCCTGCAGCTCTGCATTGTGAGCCTGCAGCTCTGCATTGTGAGCCTGCAGCTCTGCATTGTGAATCTGTTTCTGCAGCCCTCTTAACCAATAGTAAACAGGCTTACTGAGTTACTATTCTACCCTCACAATTATTCCTCTGGTGACGGAATGTCTCGCCATGTTTGTGAATTCTTAGAAACAGAACACCACATCATGTCGGGTTAAAATGTGTTGTAACTGCGTTACTGAGAATTGTAACCGGTATTATATTACCCACATTTCAGAAGTAATGTGTTATATTACTGCGTTACAGCAAAAAGTAATACATTACTGTAGCTCAGTTTCTTTTATAACGTGTTACACCCAAAACTGCTCAACACTGAAAAAACTGAAACGTTGACTTTAATTAAATGTATTATGTCTACAAATTTCACATAGCTGTTTTAAGTCAGTTTAAAGCCAATAATGTTAAGTTGAGCCTAATATTTTTTATTTAAACTTAATATTTTTGCTTCCAACTAACCTAATGCAGTTATGTGAAATCTGGTGACATAATACATTTAATTAAAGTCAACGTTTCTTTTTTTTCAGTGCATGCTACAGGGTATTATACAAATGTGCTTAGTCATTAACATCCAGTTAACAGTTGTTCCCCAGCCTTTAGCAGCACACATGTAAATGTTTAATGCGTCACGCAGCCCCTCATGTAACACCACTGCGTGTTCAGAGTCTTAATCCTACATCTGCGTTCTGCTAATCAGTGCACTGACCCAGCCACCTGGCACCAACATTAGATTTCCCTGTATTTGTAAATGTATCCACACTGGGGTTTCGTGGGTTGTTGTGCACTATAATAACATTAAGATAAGCACCTATATAAGTCTCCATATTCTTTCATCCTTTACTCCACTTGCATGTTGTGTTTGTCCTGATTTTGAAGACAACATGAACACACTGGTGTGCTGTTACACACGCTGCCTGTTTCTGGCCTGATTCACCTTGACTGCTAATGTCTTCAGCTATTTAAAGAGTGTGAGTTGAGCCTGGCTGCAGACAGTAGCTCATAGAGGAGACAGTAAGAGTGTTTCGGTTCTTTGCACGGTGAAGACCGTTTGTGTCAGCACAGTGACATCTTACACTGGAGCTGAGATGTGTGTGTGTGTGTGTGTGTGTGTGTGTGTGTGTGTTTATTGTGTGTGTGTGTGTGTGTGTGTGTGTGTGTGTGTGTGTGTGTGTGTGTGTGTGTTTATTGTGTGTGTGTGTGTGTGTGTGTGTGTGTGTGTGTGTGTGTGTGTGTGTGTGTGTGTGTGTGTGTGTGTGTGTGTGTGTGTGTGTGTGTGTGTGTGTGTGTGTTGCAGACTGCGAGCATTAGCCAGAGGTGGGTGGGTCCATATTTCTTATTCTAATCAGTGGTGTCCTGTCGGGGCTATAGGCCAGCTCTTCTACAGATTAATGTTCTTCTATTGATTGATCCATTTGGCCGTCTGGATATATGGCACCCTAAGGTGACCCACTGGCTAAAGTCTTCACTATCTCTCCGTTTACACACTGCTGCTCACTGGGAGACACTACAATAATACTGCCACACACAGGCATAGCTCATAGGAGTAGCAGAGTGCTGTCATTGGGGTTAACCAGCAGCAGGCTGTGTGTTGAACAGTCACAGTGACCCTGAGGTGACAGGTTTTACTGGCTCCCTGCACGCTCTATTGACCATGTTCCATCGACTACAGGAACACGCTGCACAGTAACTCTGATAGCACCCAGACCTTTCTCAAGTCATGTTTTGAACCCTGGCTTTTGTTTCTGGTTTACCCCCAACAGCTGTTCTTTATGTTTTTCACTGCAATGCTAATTTGGTCAAAGTGTTAGAAGCTGCCTTAGGCTAGCTAACACCAGCTGCCATGGCACACTGTGACAGAAAGCTGTCAGTCCCCTCCTCTCATTCTCACACGTGAAGTCCTTGCGAAAACACAAAGCTGTGTAAAAACCAAGCCCCCAGGAAGTGCGGCAGATGCTGAAGCAAATTTGAGTAGTGGCCAAATGGCGATACTACAACTACTTTGTCAGTCCATGTCAAAAATACTTTTTCCTATACCTTACATTGGGAAAGAGATGTCTGTCAATCAGTGTATACTTTTTTTTTCTCTTTTCGCTGTATTAACTACCCACACTTTAATAGCCATAACTTAAATCATTAGGGGCTAAAAGTTTTAAAATGCACTAAAAGCTGAATCCAGAATAATTTTCCCTCTTCATTCATCTGACCGATCCAAAAGCGGGAGATCGGAGGTGGGGCTAAAGGGAAACTGAACTGTTCACTTTTGATCCACTATCGAGGACTTTTTCTCTCGACAGGCAGGCATGACGGGTTATTTTTGACGTTTGCTCTGGAGAGTGTCAGGCCATTTTGGCTTCATGCGCCACTGAGCAACTCTCGAATGAGCGAGGGCCCACCTCCAACGCTTTATCCAGTTTTCTTTATACATCCATGGTAAAAATCAGAAGTGGAGGTAGCCACCGTGAAGTTACCCGTCTATTGTTTTTTTAAGTTGAGCTACAGAGACATTGCTTTGCCTATATACTTATTGATAGCTCGCTGTAGGGATGGCGTGTCCATCACAGAGTATCCACGCCCTGCTTATAATTTTTACAACATGCTGTATTGAAAAAGACTTGGAACTAAAGATTAAAGCCATACACTTACATGTTTACTGAGGTAATAAATCATATAAGAAGAAGGGACATCTTCTCATAGACTCCTACACAATCAGCTTCTTTTTGCAACCAGTACTATTAGAGAGATTGCAGGCTCAAGGCACTTTTGCTTTGGCTTTGAAAATGTCCCCTTCTTTTATTGAGTCGATTTAAAAAGAAAGGCTAAAAAGAGGGGCTTTGATGCATATGCACTTTCCCCCAATTTTAAGTTATTTAGCAGATGTTATCTTTATTATTATAGAAATAGCTTTTTTTCAATTTGGACATTTCAGAGGTTGTTCACTTTCTTTTTCGACTAGTGAATGGAAAATAAAAAAAGTAACAGCCTTGGACAGTTACAGAAAAAAACTTGATCGGTGCTGCCGTCATTTTAAGTTACGTTGTTGTTGCCGCAGATCCAGCTGTTGATATGCCGTTGAACACACTATCTTTTCTTAGGGGAATCAATACGACCATTTTAAATCACTAAAATCATTTTAAAATCAATATTGTGAATTAAGTCATTGACTTATTCAGTGGTTAGCTCTGTAATAAGTGCACGTTATTGCAAACATAATACAGTGAAAGTCCCCTTTAACATGGTTGAAGTGAAACTGATGAACTTCAAAGGCAAGTGTGCAGGGTAGGGCTGCTACAAGCCTTGGAGTCGTCTCACCATCAGAAAAACATGATGTGCTGATCATGTATGCAGGCCTTACATCTTGCGTTACATCCTGTCAGCAGGAGGCCTTCCAGCTGCGTGTTTAACTTGTCTGTCTGTAGCCGGAACACATTCTATTTTAATCTGTCTACACAGGCTGCAGTTTATTTTTAAGCTTCAAGTCTTTCTTCTTTTGTTCGATTCATCTAACTACAGAGCAGTGATTGCGCCCTGTGTCTGTGAGCAGGTGATCTGTGTGATGCTGACAGAGGGCTGAGGCTGATCCTGAGCCTGTGGACACGGTGTATCTCCTTAATGCTTGAATATCTTCCAAATGTCAATAATATCACCCAATGGTATATTGATTATTACAATTTTCAGGAGACATGCTACAAATTGTGGGCATTGTGTACATATTTATACCCCTTATGGCAAAAATATTGAAGTTGAAGTTGGGACTTTTTGATCACTTGGGGTTGACTTGGAACCATCAGATTTATTGGAGCTTACATTTCTATATATTTTCACATGATGGCTGCTTACTTTTATTTTTGTTGTTGTCAATTGGGATGTTAAAGTCCACATGTTATATGTGCCCAATATGGATGCTGTCAATCATTGAAGAGAAAGGCCTCTTAAATTATCCAGGGACTCTTAAAAAACATCCAATGTCAAAAATCCCATAGCTGGAATACATATATAATCAGCTTTGCACCATATTTAAACAAAAACGTTTTTACACATTTAAAGGTGCCATAGAATGGAAAACTGTATTTACCTTGGCATAGTTGAATAAGGAGAGTTCGGTACATTGAACTGACATACCGTGAACCTCAAACACCATTGTTTCCTCCTTCACGTGCAAATCATGAATATGCATATCACAGCGGTAAAACGGGCGAATTACAACAATCCCTGTGTGTGACGTCACACACGGTAGTCCAGCCCCAACATTTGCATACACCAGCTGCTGGAAACACTAACGCTAACACTTACCACTCCGTAACGTTGCTCTCCAATCTCAGACCAACTGGCTGTTCTTCAAATTCATCGGTTTCCTCCTCCGATAAAGGCTCACACATGTAAGGTTGGATGCCAATAGCCTCCATGGTTCATCTCTCAGTGAACTTCACTTACTTCTGTGGGCTCTGAGGCAGCCATGGATTGCTCCTTGTAAACCAGCCAATCAGAGCAGAGCTCGTCATAATTATGTAAATGAGCCCCAAATAAGGCAATTCAGCTTGTTTCATTCTAGGACCAAATCATAGGGTTGTAAATGGGTCTGTAAAACCGCATCTGGACATTTTTTGGATCAACCAAAGTTATATACCTCCTTTATAGACATCAGAGAACAATTTAGAATACCAGATAGATGCTTTCTATGGCACCTTTAAAGGAGTTCCTCATTGCTCTCAACAACTGAACTATGCTTGTAAAAGTGAAACATTGACTTTAATGAAATGTAGTATATATGTTAGGTTAGTTGAAATCAATAATATTAAGTTGAACCGAAGATTATCTAATGTATAATTTTGCTTTAAATAACCTAATACTGTTACGTAAATAGTACATTTAATTAAAGTCAACATTTGAGTTTTTTCGGTGTACTGGAGGTATGCAGCAGAACCATGATACTATGCTGCCCTCAGAGCCTCCAGCAGACTCCTGACACTGAACCCTAACAACCTCTGCTGCTAATGACGCCGCACACAGTCGCGTCAAGGAGAGGGTACCATACATGTTTACACGGATAAGTAGAGTGACATCATTCAGTGGGTTGTGGGTGATGAAGATTTACTTCCTATGTAGGTCAGCTGACACTGGCGGGATTCAGTTCCTTTAGATTAAGGACATTTGAGCTGGGAGGGGTTTGATGCCATCAGGCTGACCCCGGTTTCTGGGAGCAGGCTTGGGGGGTAACGCATTACATGTACCTGGATTACTTAATCAGGTTACAAAAAAGTAGTAGAAGATTAAAGATGTAATCAGATTACTGTTACATTTCAGAATTGGCGGTATTACAATGACAAAGAAATCATCTTGCATTGACATTTATAACTAATTTAGCCTATCCATTTATACAGTTTAGATTCAAGATTATAAGAGGACTTACACACACTCATTCCTCACACTTGCACACCTTAAACTTTCTATTTAGGAATTATTTTCCCTCCCAGTCCTGTCTGCAGTTGGATTAAAGGCAGCTCAGTGTAATGACCTGTCTCACTTCCTCCATTTCATTAAAAAGGCCTAGCGGTAGAAAATCCTGCAGACTCATCTTGTACCTCCCAGATATTTACCTGCTGCCCCTGTGTGCTGGTTCATATAATGAAATTATGCAACGTCTCATTTTAACATCTTTCTGATACATTACATTACGTTCGGTTGATGCTTCTATCCAAAGCAACTTACAACAGGTGCAAAAACAATAAAGAATCAAACTCTGGACAACAGTGCAGATATATTGACTTCAAGCAAGTCATACTAAGTGCTGGTAAATTAGTTACAAGGCCTTAATTAATATTTTAAAGGGCTTTTTTAATCCAATCCATTAATTGCCAAGGTACATTCGAAACAGAAAAGTTTTCAGAGTTTATGCTGTGCAAATTTCAATGGGGAGCTTTTTCCACCACACTGAAAACACTGAAACGTTGACTTTAATTAAATGTATTACGTCAACAGATTTCACATAACTGTGTAAGGTTAGTTGAAGGCAATAATATCAAGATCAAATAAAAATTAGGGTAAATTTCAAATAACGTAATACAGTTATGTGAAATCTGTTGATGTCATACATTTAATTAAAGTCAAAATGTAGTTTTTCGGTTCATTCAGGCCCCTAATGTTGCAACACACCTTTTTATATTCTTACATGAATGCATGCACATTTTGAAACATTTCAGGCTAAAAATAATACACGGCGTGTTTAGAGTCACCTCATTTTTGTCTTTTCTCTCACATTCCATCCTTTCCCCCATCGTCTTTGCTGCTGTCTCATTCAACAGCCCCACGGCCTTTAGCATGACAAACAGACGCCTGACACACTTTGTTACTTAAGCTCACACAGAATTTAAGGTGCAGTAAGTTTAATTTATATCGCCTCATATTACTTTGATATAGTAATACTAAACCGCAAATGATCCTCAGCATGGCTGCAGTTTTTCTGACCACCCTTGTTAAGTTGCTCAAACACACAGAACATGCTCAGTAAAGCAGAGACAGAGCAAAATCTAGACTAAGTAAGCGTGTATCAGTCATATATGTGGATGAGTATAGAGTGGTGCAAGAATGAGTCTTCAAACCCAAAAAGAGTTAGCATTTTATCACTTTGGTTCCTTGTCTCAAGCTCAACGCTTTTTTAAACATGTTTTTGGTTATATGTCTAAAATAACATCTGTTGTTAACACAAAATTAACAGTTTTCACAATTAAACAGCATCAAATACCTCTGTAAACACCCCACTTGTGAATGTCTTAAGCTTCTATGTGTCATAAAAACCGGTGGTTAAATGAGACTACTAAACATCACGCTGAACATTATCCACCTTTAGCTAAGAGGTGGAGATGCTGAAGAGAACCAGCCCCTTATCGTGGTGGAGAGGTTTGTGTGCCCCGATGAACCTGGGGGCTGTGTTGTCTGGAACCTTGTGTTCCTGGTAGGGTCTCTAATGGCAAATTGGTCTCAGGTAAGGGGCCAGACTAAGATTGGTTCAAAAAGACCTCATGACAAACAAACTTGAAAGCGAGGAAACCCGGCCCGGAGCCCGGCCGGGCACGGCCCGAAAAAGCAACATGGGCAACACCTCCGCTTCTCCGTCCCGCGGGCCCACCACCTACGGGAAACAGCGATGGGGTCGGGTGCACTGCCAGAAGGGTGGCAGTGAAAGCAGAGGGTCTTGACGGACCAGACTCAGGCGACAGAAGCTGGCTTTGGGGACGTGGAATGTCACCTCTCTGGGGGGGAAGGAGCCGGAGCTTGTGCGGGAGGTGGAGCGTTACCAGTTGGATCTGGTGGGGCTCACCTCTACGCACAGCGTCGGCTCTGGAACCTTACTTCTGGATATGGGTTGGACTCCATTCTTCTCCGGAGGAACGGCCCCCCTGATCTGAACCGGAGTGGTGGTTTGTTACAGGACTTCTGTGCTAGTCATGGATTGGCCATAACAAACACCATGTTCGAACATAAGGATGCTCATAAGTGTACGTGGCTACCAGAGCACCCTAGGCAGAAGGTCCATGATCGATTTTGTTATTGCATCATCGGACCTGAGGCCGCATGTTTTGGACACTCGGGTGAAGAGAAGGGCGGAGTTGTCAACTGATCACCATCTGGTGGTGAGTTGGGTCGAGTGGCGGGGGAAGCCTCTGGACAGACCTGGTAACGGACACCGGTGGTCAGGGAAGCCGTCCGACTGAAGAAGGAGGCCTTCCGGGATATGAAGGCAAAGCTCTCTGTCTACCAGGCCATCTTCGTTCCTACCCTCACCTATGGTCATGAAGGATGGGTCATGACCGAAAGAACGAGATCACGGATACAAGCGGCCGAAATGGGATTTCTCCGCAGGGTGGCTGGCATCCCTTAGGGATAAGGTGAGAAGTTCAGTCATCCGGGAGGGACTCGGAGTAGAATCGCTGCTCCTTCGCGTTGAAAGGAGCCAGTTGAGGTGGTTCGGGCACCTAGTGAGGATGCCACCTGAGCGCCTCCATAGGAAGGTGTTCCAGGCACGTCCAGCTGGGAAGAGACCGAGGGGTAGACCTAGGACCAGGTGGAGGGATTATATCTCTTCGCTGGCCTGGGAGCGTCTTGGAATCCCCCAGTCAGAGCTGGTTGATGTGGCCAGGGAAAGAGAAGTTTGGGGCTCTCTGCTGGAGCTGTTACCTCCGCGACCCTGACGGAAAAGTGGGAGAAGATGGATGGATGGATGGATGGATGGATGGATGGATGGATGGATGGATGGATGGATGGTAGTTTGTTTATAGCATTAAGTTAGATTAGTTGTTGCTATTTTATCTTTGAATTACACCATTCCAGCTCTATCTAGCTTACATGTACAGTATATGTTGTGGTGCAGGAATGAGTCCTAATACTAGAACTTCTGGTTCCGAGTCTCAAAGTCAATGATTTTTTTATGCGTTTTGGTTTGCTAGAAAATACGGTCTGTAATTAACATAAACTGAAGAGATTTTCAAGTTTTTCTACAATATACAATATGTTAGTAAATACCCCACTGGTGAACGTGTGAAGCTTCTATGTGTCATAAGAACAGTGGTTGCTAAGAAGTGCTTAAATGAGACAACTAAACATCAAGACAATCATTGGCCGTCTTTAGCTTAGCGGGGGTGATGCTTAGCCATGCAACCTTGATTTAGTTCATTTGTAGCCTAACGTTAGCTTTTTACCTCTGGAGATTGCATTAAGCCTTCAAAAATCAAACAGTGGTGTTAAAACGTGTGTTTGTTCATTTTGTTATTTTCTGCAGTATCCCAAAATCCAATGTAAAATCCCATTTAGTTCGTTGAGGGAGCCCTTGATGCTAACTTTCGGGTCGGCCTATAATAAAACGTCATCACTGCCCCAGTGTTCAGAGTTTCAAGTGGCAAATAATAAAGTGTTGCTAATCTGTTGTTTAGAGTGAAGAGGACCATTATTTGGTTGTTGTTTGGTTGATGATTATTAGATACATGTCACTAAGCGCTAACTTCTCTCCCTACATGCTTGATATTCTAAATTATTTCAATTAGTTTTGATCCAATTAGGTACACAATTGTGGTCATTGGCTAACAGTCACATTTATATAAATGATATCTAGATGTTAAATGTGTTTTCATTTTCTCCCCTGCCTCTTTATAAGTGATGTACATGTACTGTATGTAGTAGTTAACACAATACAACTACTATCTGTCTCTCCTCTGTGCTTCATCCTCCATTCTTCCTTTATCTTTTATCCGTTTCTCTTCCACCTCTCAGTGTGTGTGTGTTTGTGTGTGTGTGTGTGTGTGTGTGTGTGTGTGTGTGTGTGTGTGTGTGTGTGTGTACGTCTCCTGCAGCACTGTTAATTAGCAGAGTCCAGATGGATGAGGTGATGGCGTGCTACTGTACCCTCTTCACTGCCACTCCCACTGTTATCCAGCACGTGCACACACACACACACACACACACACACACACACACACACACACACACACACACACACACACACACACACACACACACACACACACACACACACACACACACACACACACACACACACCACGGACTCTCTCCCGGGCTTACATAACCCACACAGTGCATTGCAGATGTGCCCTTATTTACAGTTTCATCTATTCTGGGGTGAAAGTGAAATGTTCTACTATCTGTCTGCAGATGATTAGACTGCATAGATGTGGTCATTTGCGTCTTTCACTTTTCAACTCAATATCTGCATTCTTTTACTACTTATTGCTATTTCTGGTAGAGGCGCAAAGCTCGACAGAGTTGTAAGACAAGACTTTTTTCACACCTTTCTAAAAATAATGTGGGCAGCAGCCATTGAAGAAAGTGATGTAAAGAGAGAGGGAGAGAGACAGAGAGAGAGAGGAAGGTAAAATCAGGTTTCAATATTCATGATGTGACTCTCTCTCTACCTGCTCAGACGCACTGCAGCAGTCTCTCTCTCATTCTTTCTTTCTCGCTATCCCCTCCTCTGTTCGGCTTCCTCAGCAGGTTGCCACTATCCCATAAGCATAATCTCACACACACACACACACCCGCACACACACACACACACACACACACACACACACACACACACACACACACACACACACACACACACACACACACACACACACACACACACACACACACACACACACACACACACACACACACACACACAGTGACCTTGACAGACAGCAGAGGCACAGGCTGGAGGCAGAAGTTGCTCTTTGACTCTTAATCACTGATTCAGGATCAGAACAAGCTGTATTTACCATACGCTGTTTAATTACAAGGTCAGATCTGAAGCAGTGCAGGGTATTGTTACATAGAGACAGATATAAAGATAGAGATAGATAGATAGATAGATAGATAGATAGATAGATAGATAGATAGATAGATAGATAGATAGATAGATAGATAGATAGATAGATAGATAGATAGATAGATAGATAGATTGATTGATTGATTGATTGATTGATTGATTGATTGATTGATTGATAGATAGATAGATAGATAGATAGATAGATAGATAGATAGATAGATAGATAGATAGATAGACAGACAGACAGACAGACAGACAGACAGACAGACAGATAGAGAGAGAGAGAGAGAGAGAGAGAGAGAGAGAGAGAGAGAGAGAGAGAGAGAGAGAGAGAGATAGATAGATAGATATAAAGATAGATAGATAGATAGATAGATAGATAGATAGATAGATAGAGAGAGAGAGAGAGAGATAGATAGATAGATAGATAGACAGACAGACAGACAGACAGACAGACAGACAGACAGACAGACAGACAGACAGACAGACAGATAGAGAGAGAGAGAGAGAGAGAGAGAGAGAGAGAGAGAGAGAGAGAGAGAGAGAGAGAGAGAGAGAGATAGATAGATAGATAGATAGATAGATAGATAGATAGATAGATAGATAGATAGATAGATAGACAGACAGATAGATAGATAGATAGATAGAGTCTATGCGTCTTTTAAAGGGTGTTAACAAAGGACTAAACGAGACTGATTAAATGTCATTCTGCTTAACATTAGCCGTCTTTAGCTTAGAGGTATTGACGCGAAATTATGCTAACCTGAGGTAGTTGAATTAAAACATTAACATAGCTATTTACTTCTGGTGATTGCATTTATGCGTCACCAATTATAAAAGTAGTGTTAATATTTGGAGATTATCCTGCTGAACAAAATGTGTACATGAACGTGTCTTTGCCACTTGATCTACAATATCCAAAAGCTAATGGAGAAATCCCAACGGCACCTTTGCGATGCTAATTTCCATGTCATTTCTCCCTTCACTGCCCTATTGATATACTCTATATGCTTGACCCACCAAACAATTGTCTTACCTTTTAAATAATCTAAAAAAAGAAAGCAAATAACAACAATAACTTGTATCAGTGTTCAAGTAGCAGAACATTATAATTACATACATGTACTAAGAGCCGCAGGGGAATCAGCTGACTGGACTATTTTCACATTGGTGTGACTGCACCTAGAGCCTGTATCACATCATGAAGTCTTGTGTGGAGGGGGCCTCTGTTGTGTTGTACTGCAAAGTGAGTTGGAATGACTTTTTCTGCAGATACTGGCAGGGCCTAAATGTCAAAAGCCCCATGAATGGAGATGAGGTGTGGGGATTGCAGAGAGCAAGTTCAAACTGAGATGTGCTGACTGCAGCTCCTACAGGACAGTGCACAGCAGAGGGTGTGTCTGCTGCAATACTATTCTCAGTTTATACAACAGTCTGATGTTACAACCTGGAGCTAATATAGTATATCTATTTCATTCCACGTTGAAGGCAGCAGCATTCGAATGAGTCACACAAAATTACACAGTGGTCACAGCAAGTGGCTTTTCTCCGTGTCTGTATTAATGCGGCAGTGCATTAGCTCTGTGTCTCTGACAGTGGATCTGCTGTAGAAAATGCCACTCTAACCCTGAGGTGTGTGTGTGTGTGTGTGTGTGTGTGTGTGTGTGTGTGTGTGTGTGTGTGTGTGTGTGTGTGTGTGTGTGTAAACCCACCCAGCGCTGTTTAACCATATGACATTGAGAGAATTTCTTCATAGAGTCTTGAGATGAGTTTCTCCAGAAAGTTATCCTGCAATAGTAATGCAGTGAGTGGGGACAGGGACTGTCATCCATCCACCGTCCATCCGTCCATCCATCTATCCATAGTCCACCATACCTGTATATCTATCATCAATCTATACTACATCTATCAGTCTCAAGCCATCCATCCATCAATCATCCATCTACACTGAGAAAACTGAAACATTGACTTTCACATAAGGTTAGATGAAAGCAATAATATTAAGTTTGAGTATAAAAATATTACGTTCAACTTAATAGTATTGCTTTCAACTAACCTAATACAGCCGTGTGATATTTGTTGACATAATAGATTTAAATAAAGTCAACGTTTCTGTTTATTTGTCTTCTGATCTATCTCTCTGTCTCTCTCCCTCCCTCGATCCATCCATCCATCCATCCATCCATCCATCCATCCATCCATCCATCCATCCATCCATCCATCTATCTGTCTGTCTGTCTGTCTGTCTGTCTGTCTGTCTGTCTGTCTGTCTGTCTGTCTGTCTGTCTGTCTGTCTGTCTGTCTGTCTGTCTGTCTCTCTGTCTGTCTGTCTGTCTGTCTGTCTATCTGTCTGTCTGTCTGTCTGTCTGTCTGTCTGTCTGTCTGTCTGTCTGTCTGTCTGTCTGTCTGTCTGTCTGTCTGTCTGTCTGTCTGTCTGTCTATCTCTCTACCAATGGGATTTCCATTACTTACATGTTTTGTCCATACTATAAGCAAACTTCTGTAGCATGATTTCACCGCTCTACCATAACATAGACCTATAGCTGGACAGAGTTTGAACAGTGAAACCTCTAGATCTATGTATTTATCTTTTGTGTGTCCAATTTTGCATTCATCCATCTGTATATCAATCATCCATCCATCCATCATCTATCCATGCATCCATTATTCAGCCATCATCCATTCATCAATCCATTTGAGTCTTGCTGTTCGTCCTTCAAGCAGAACAGTTCTCCCTTGAGCTCTGATCTGATCTGGTGTGATATGCTTGAACATGGTGTTCAAACACTGTTTATTGAGTCAGGGCTGTTCAAATGTAAAAGTTTATAGAATTACAGACTCCTTTAGCTATGCATGAAGCAAAACACAGAACACTACTAGAAAATATACAAAACAAATTAGTTTTAAACTCAAAAGATGAGCAACATAGAAGGAAATGTAACTTTAAGCACCACTTTAAAGCAGACGTGTATCTCTGCATCTGGTGTTAAACTGTGTAATTCCTTAAGTAATGATTTAAAGGGCTGTAAGAACATATTTAGGTTCAAGAAAATGTATAAAGAAAGAATAATTAGTCAGTTTGAAGATTTTAGGTTACCTGTTACCTGTGCTGATGTTAAATGGTTTACTTTTAATTGTGATTCTGGTTTCATGTTGTAAGCAGCTGTGATTGATAGACCATCTATTTCTTATTAAGGGGTCAAATAAGACTTTCTTCTCCCTGCTCCTTTTCATCATAGGCTACAAAAAAAAATCTTTTGTTTTATAGGAATTGCCATGCATGGAATTAACTTATAATAAATAAAATACATATATAGATAGTGCATTACTGGCAATGCAGATCACAGGTGGGTTTAAATCCAGGAGAGCACAGCCCTGTGTTGAGCACAATGAGTGTGCAGACACGGCCACCAAGCCCTCACCTACCAGACATCTCTGTGATTACTCTACTTGTCCTGAAGAGCATGCCTCACCCCGTCCATGATGTGTCTTACTTTTTCTATCCGTAAGCAGCTACTCCATTTCCATGTGCATGTCCTCCATTAACAGCACACTGACATTTAGGTTTAGTTTGCATCCTGTGCTCCGCAACAAGCTGTCTTTTCCACACCATTTACTTTGGTCTTAATAAATGAGCTACCAGCAGATAAACCAGCATTTATCTTGTTATTTACACCATGGTGCGAGTATCTCTCTTATGAAAGTGTCCCATCATTCACATTTAAAGTCCCCTTTCACTTGGTCTTCCCACTATTGTGGATACTGTAACTCTTGTTAATCCTGGTCAGCCTCAGCCGAGCTTTATTCATGCTTGAGCTGTCTGTCTGTTCACATACAGGAACGAGTTGTGCGACCATGTTTCTCTGGGCGTTCTTACTCTTTGTCCTCTCTTAAGGACACCTTGTCCTCATTTTTTCTTTCTGCAATCCTCTCAAATCTTCATTATCGCTGTAAATATCACTTCTTCTCATTTTACTTTTCCTCTCTTTCTGTCGCTCTTTCTTCTCTGTGCAAGCATCACCGATACAGGGGGAGATAGGGATCTGCCAATGTCAGTGTAGCTACTGTAGGATGCTGCTGCAGTCTGTCTCTCTCTCTCTCACACACACACACACACACACACACACACACACACACACACACACACACACACACACACACACACACACACACACACACACACACACTGTGTATATTCGCTGTATATACAGTATACTATAATCAGGGTTTGGAGGGTTATGTAGTTACATCTCAAAAATGTAATCAGTAATTTAATCTAATCTTCACAATATAAAAGTTATGTAATCTGATTACTGAGTAAACTGACTCAAAATGCAATGCAAATAAAAACAAGGGGAAATAAATAACAATAAGATATTTTTTTGTTTTTTTAACACTTTTTTAAAATTGTTTTTTAGCATATATAGACAATACATAAGACAGTACATAGACATCCACAAGACATAAAAAGAAGTACACTAAAAGTCACATACACAACATAATTAAATAAAATGAACTACACAATCAATAAGATGTTTTTTACTGTATGTAACAATGTAACCTTAGAAAAGAAGAAACCAAGATATTTCATATCAAAAATGTAGTTACAATAATAGTTTACAAATACTGTTGAAGTTTAATGCATTAATCACAAGCATAGATTGTGTTTTTGTTACAATATTGTAATTGAATACAGTTACCTGTTTTAGATCTTGAATACGTAATCTCGTTACATGTAATCCGTTACATATATATATATATAGGTATATATATAATAGTCAGACATATATATAAATATATAATATTTGCCCAACCTTTAAAAAATAAACTCTCACACACACACACACACACACAGGGGAAGGAAGGAGATGCAGTGGTCTGATCCAAAGAGACAGACAAAACTGAGCCTCTGCTGATATAACGTGTGTGTGTGTGTGTGTGTGTGTGTGTGTGTGTGTGTGGTGGAATGCATGCTTTGATTAACTGCTACTTCAATCCCTGTTCATCCAGTTAGCCTTATAAAATTGGTTTCCTCCGGTGAATGATTATTCAGTTTGAAGTCTAGCTTTCAACGTAAGGATTTTCACTCTCTGATAACCATGTCAGAAAATATTAGGGTATTTCACTACTGTTTTTAATATAATTAACTCTCATTGCAATGATTTGTAAGGAGCGAAAACTGAAGTATATTAAAAAGATAATTACAAAGATAGATATGGTATATTTATTTCACAATCTTTAATACACGTGACTAAAGCAGTTAAAAACAGTCACTTACAAAATGTTGAAGATGTAAATAAACAATAAAGCCACAAGCTTATTTTAATAGTTACACTCAGGGTGCTAAGTCTGGAAAGATACAAATTGCAAATACAATATCCATTCTATCAATTTCACTACACTCAAACTGAAAATGTGAAATGGTGAAAACACGTAAATACCCTAATCAACTTTACAATGTGCCTCTATCAGTCCAGTTTGTTTATGTGTTTATTTGGTTGTTTGATTGAAGCCAGAATGTACATGTCTGAAGGGTGTAAACGCCCTACAACAGCTCAAAACAGTACCATTCGGCGAAACACGCTGCACTTAAAAAAACATGCAAATGAGGAAATATCCTAATCAACTTGAAAGCACATGCACAGATCTGCAGAAACCAAACGCTGCAAACTCAAAACTGCACAAAGCTCAAACCACAATGGAAATGGGGACACTACAGGTTTCCAGTGAAAGTTGGCCAACTTCAAAAATCCTGAACCTCAGCAAGAACTCCGGTCCCAGCTGTGTGTGTCACTTTTTAGTGTCCCCTGGTTTCTGTTGTGTTTTGAGCTTCTTGCAGCATTTTGTATTTGCAGTGTTTCTTTTATGCAGCGCTTTTAGTAAACACTGCTCATGTTTCATCAAGATGTGAGTTTTTTCTAAATTCTGCACATGTTTTGGCGCGTTTTTATTTTTTGCAATGTATATCTCCTTACGGAAATGCTTTGGGCTGCTTGTGAGTTGGCGTCCGTAAGGATTACAAAAAAATTACCAGCACAATTTTCATCAAACACTCCATTACAAATCCATTACATTTTGGATCGGAACTGAATCACGCTGTGGATGGACAAATTCGATTGTTGTTGTTGTTGGTGTTTGGGACAGGAAGTGATTTGTTTGTCCTCACCAATCAGTAATTGCTAATGCATTTGCTCTGTTTTTATCAATTTCAGAACTTTGTCATTTATTCATTGGAATACTCCAAATAGATGCTTACGTCCATTTAAAATCTAGACATACTGTATCACGTGTATATGAGTAGCACAAATAAAAATCTTCTTTGGTTTGTCATTTGCAAGGACCAAAAAAGACACTTGACAAATGTTTATCCTATTCCTTCGCTGTGAGGACAAAGGTGTTTAATGGAGTGCTACTGTAAAACGCACAGTGGGATAACTTAAGAAGAAGAGACAGGAGGCTGACATATTGTATTTATTGAGATCAGTAGTTTGTTTAATCCTACAGTGGAAGATGAGAATCAGAGAACTGTTGGATTATAGCTTTTGTAGACTTTATGATTTACAAGCTGATAGACCAGTATGTGGACTTTACACCCCCCACGCCTGAAATGCCTCCATTGGACTCCTTTGTTTACCTCAGGAACATAATGACATCACTATGTAAGACAAGCGCTATTATTAGCTATAGCTCCAACACATTGTACATGATAGGGACAGGAGATCTCTAAGTGGTGGACCAATCACAACAGAGGTGGCCAACTAACCAATCAGAGCATTAAAATAAGGGGGGAAATAAAGAGTTTTTCCAACATTAAAGCATGGAGACATGTCACAATAGAGACACTAAATACTGATATAAACCTGAAAACTAGCAGAATATTTCCTCCTTCATTGTAGCACTTTACTGTAGAACTTACCTTTAAATAAAAGTGTTAATCCTGTATCATTTCATTATCAACACACATATTAATAAGAGTCCTCGATCACAAATACCTTGCTGTCTGATGTAGTGTCCTGCTGAACCACTTTGTGTTTTGTGTCAAGATTTAATGTTCCTTTAATCTCACTTTAAATGTATAGATGTAGCTGCTCCATGCCTGCAAATCTGCCTGCCTGTGTGTGTGTGTGTGTGTGTGTGTGTGTGTGTGTGTGTGTGTGTGTGTGTGTGTGTGTGTGTGTGTGTGTGTGTGTGTGTGTGTGTGTGCGTGCGCAGCATTAAGGCAGAGAGAGTGCTGACCCTGGTGTTTCCTTGTAGGGAGAGGCACAACTCAGAGGTGAGTGTGCAGAGGCACTTGGATGGCTTAAACACACACTGCCCGCTGTCCCGGCAGCCTCACACTCTATGCGTGTGTGTGCCTCCCTGTCGTCACCAGGTATTCCACCGACACACTCAACTGCTAACAGTGAACACTGCTGTACTGTATGTCAGTCACATTAACACACTCTTCAAAGCAGCTGAGTCATTTTACACCAGCTCGATCTCTGCCTTCACAAATGTACTTTCAATATTTAAACACTATACACTTACCTGAAACACTAAAACTGCTGATTCTCTCACATGTTTAAAGTTCTGTTGAAACACATTTTTTCCCCACATTTATTTCTGTCATTATTATTACACTGCAAGTTTGGGATTATATCATTTTCTGTAGGTTTCTGCACCACAGATTATTTTTTATCTCGTTTTGTGCTGCTTTGGTTTTACTTAAAGGGCTCCTTTTTTATGTCTTTCGTGTTTTTTTCTTTCCTAGTGACCTATAGGTTTTTGTGCATGTAAATGGTCTGCAAAGGCTAAAATCCCTGTGTTCCAGAGGGAGTTTCTCTCCCACACACTGACGCCTGAAACGCCTCCATTGGACTTCTTTCCTCTCTTGTGTAACATAATTACATGAGTGTGTAACACTCAAGTGCTTCTATTCACTAGCGCTCTAACACATTGTACGTGATAAGGGGCTAAGGGGCAGGGCATATGTAAGCGGTTGACCAATCACAACAGAGCTTGCCAGCTAACCAATCAGAGCAGACTGGGCTCTGGTTTCAGACAGTGGGTGAAAAGAGCTGTAGCACAGACAGTATGAGAGAAATAAAGAGCTTTCTGAACATTAAAGCATGGAGACATGACATCCTAATATGAATAATAGGGTAAAATATTTTGCTAATATATATTTACTGTGGGTTTTGATAGTTTGGCCTTCATGATATTGGACATTTATGATGTTATTTTTATTTGCGAATTAATCTGTGAATGTGGGGTTTCCCATCGCTCTCCATATAAACTGATGTTGAGCTGTAGGTAAAGACTTTCTTCTAATGCTGCTGTGTCTCTTTGATAAATTGTGACCTGTTTGACACCAGGAGAGCAGGAAATAGCTGTTTCCTATGAACCTGTGTAATTAACAGTATAAAAAGAAAAGACCAGGAAGTGTTGTATGTAATTATTTGTACTTTTTGTAATTTGTTAATTGTCAATCCGGAGGAACATGATGGGTTTAAGCCCTGCATGTTTTTTTTTCGTATTTTATATATACTTATTTACCTACAGTGTTTGCCGCTGTGTGAGTGTGTAGTGCAGGTTGAATGCTGTGCAGCAGTATCAGGTCATGCTCCCTCTCAGCATGACCTTCCAACGTGTCAGTTTGGTCAATCGACAGGCCGGTGCTATCACTGCACACTACAAACTCACAGGTTTCACCTTCCTACAGACATTGATCGTCTTTCTCCTCTCTTTCCTGTCCTTAATATTCCACTGTGCTTCTCCTAATGATCCAAAACTAAAGCCAGCCTCTTCATGCTTCTCTACAGCAGCACTCTTACATTGGCAAGCTCAAGCACGCTACACTTGTCGTGGTTGTATGCTAACTGATTAGCACATTGGCTTTTGGTTTGATTTATGTGACCACAAACAAATACAGCAGCTAACACATGTTAATGTGTTGCTGCGCAGCCTGCTGTGGCCAAGCTGTCCGTCTGAGGCAGAGGAAGGCAGAGCAACATTTAAATAGTCTCCAAACACTGTAGATCTTGACCAAGAGCACTTTAGTTTCCTCAACTCATCAAATGTGTTTCTACAAATAAGTCGGATTCTGGGGGTGTGACTAGATTTCTGTCCCTTTCCACTAACTCCAGAGTGAAATAGTTCCAAGTAAAGTCCAATAATATATATATTTTTTAAAAGAGGAATTTACTAAATGTTTTATACAACCATATATTCTACTTCGATATTTGTTGGTGTTTAGCCTTAAAAAACAATATGTTCACTGTAAACATAAAAATGTATGTTTAGGACAATTCATCAATATCAGAAATGTAAAGCTAAAACGTAAATAGTTTGGTACGTTAAAAAAAAAGACGTCTGGCGTTACTGGTGTACGTACATTACGTACACTGAAATATATAACTAGTAATATAATAGCCGAAGAAGGCTGCCAATGCTAATGTTAGTGCTTAATGTACGGATAAATATTTTCAGATGTTAAGCTGCCTTCACATGAAACATGATTTTCTCTTTGCTCACTGTGAGGTTGGGAACAGAGCCTTGTGGTGGAAATAGCTAGTTAGTTTTGTTAGAAGCGTCACCTCTTAGCTCGCACCGCTACATACAGCTGTTATCTGATTGGTTGAGCGTTGCAAGGCCAGCAGTAACTTAGGTCAAAGTGAAATAATTTGAGCTCAAATAAATGTTTGCGCGATGCGCAACACTGACGGTAGTATTTCTGCTGCATACATAGAGACAAAACGACCATGCTAGTGCAGAGCCGTTTTACCGTGTATCGTGCTTTACCCTGTAATCCATGGCTCCTGTCTTTTTTGTTTTGTCCCTGTATTTAAATTATTTTTTTTTCCTATAAATTATTTCAATTTGATTTGCTTCACCTTGACCAAATGAACACGCTGCTCAACTAAGCAGCAGCTTGCAGGCAACATTAGCTGCTACTAGCATAACACACCCCAATAGGCCTTTTTTCAGCCCATGACTTGTAGATTAAGTATGCTGGAAATTAATATAATTGGCAATGTCCATTAAGTGTCCAAGTGATCTTTCCCAGTGATCCAGTGTGTAAAACAGCTATCATTTATGTTAATAAGGCTATTAATATGCCCAGAACTTTTCTATCAGAGATGGTGAGTGCACAGTGACGGGCACAACAAGAGGAAACTGAAATAAAATCCCAGGCAGAATATGAAAGCAGTTTGTGGATCGATGTGCAGCCTGCTTTCCCTCCGGCTGCATTATCATTTCATTTAAGAAATTGGTCCTTGGAATGAATAATATCCTTCATTGCAGTGACTCAGTTGACATAACAGATCAAATATGCAAATATGACACAGTGAGACATTAAAAAGGCTTTCTCAATGCTTAACATGCGCGCACAGTGTTAGTCAGCTGGATGTGTGTCCACAGCAGCATGCACACAGGGGCACACTGATGCTCCGGGGGGAAGCCAACACTCTGATTGGTATGGAAGAACATCTCCACATGCAAATCAAACAGCGACTCAGCAGATATAGAGACGTTTCAGGTCACAGTGTGTCACAAGATGGACACACAATGTCCCCTGATATGCATCTTGGCACATTTACATATAAGGTATCACCAGAAAGTGAACGTTGAGAGATAAAGGAAAGGAAACAGGACTGTACGAATGTTTGCTCTTTTATGGGCACAGCCTGGTGATTCCCCCCTACTCTATAGAAATGAGGCTCAAAATGTCATTGACATGCTGTCAGCACATTCGATCTTCAAAGCGGATAAACCTTTTAGATTTGCATCAGCAGTCGTCTTCCATCGAGTGCCCCCCCTCAGGGCAGCTTTCACATGTTGAGCCCTGCTACAAATAAACCTCAAAAAGCAGCACTCACTGCCCCTGAGATGGAGCACACACATGGAAACATAATAAAGACATGTCTACCATTTAAAAAATGGACCATTTTAAAAATGGAAAAGTAAAAAACTGTGAATTATTAATCACAGTTATTATTAGCTGCAGTATTTGTTGTTTGTGCGGTAACATTTCTTTTTGAGCCACAGGACTAACTGCTGCTGTAGCAGAGTGTCGTGTGGATTTAGCGGTTTTCCTCTCTTTGTGTCTCTCACAACACATTTCATCAGCCCCCATCAGCGAACAAGATTCACCTGGGCTCAGTGTGACATTTCGGAAAGATAGAATGTGAGGAAAGCCTTTAAACTCAAGGACATGCATTGTGTGTGTGTGTGTGTGTGTGTGTGTGTGTGTGTGTGTGTGTGTGTGTGTGTGTGTGTGTGTGTGTGTGTGTGTGTGTGTGTGTGTGTGTGTGTGTGTGTGTGTGTGTGTTTGTGCGCGCACGCGACCGGCACCTGAGGGCATGAGTGACAAAGATAGAGCTGAACAATCGTGTAAGAAATGACTACAAACTAAAAAAGTGTGTGTCAGGGGCTGCATGATTTGAAAAAGAACTAGCAGTGATTATTTTGACTGTTATTGCAATTGCTATATGATTTACAATATTAGAGAGATTAAAGGGATATTCCGGCGAAAATTGACCCCAGGGTCTTTTTCTGCATGAAAACTGATCAAGTAAGCCCTCCAGAGAGTTTGTTTCATTCATCAACCAGTATTGAGCTTGCCCGGAAAAACCGGGAGCAACGCTAATAGCCCAAATGGCTTACAGTGCATTCAATCGGGGCAGTGCGCAGAACGCTTCCAAACATCATTTTTTAACCACTAACATTGCTCGAAATAGCACCAAACCTCTGCAGTAGCATGACTAGGGTATAATTCCAATGAAAGGAATTGCCTGTAAGTTACAGGCATCTCCTTTCATTTCCATGTCAACACTCACTAGATATGAATTTCCATGGAATTATACATTCCTAAACATTCCTCCTTGAACTGAACTCCGGTGCATTCGATAATCGACTTGTGCAGACTTTCCTTGGAGAGGAGCTGGAATGGGGGGCAGTTGGTGAGTCTTGTAAAACAGTTCTTTTTAATAAATTTCGGGTTTGCAAACTACGTTGTTGGTGCTCCGTTTTATGCGTAGGGACCCTAGCAGTGGCGGCTGGCCAATAGAGGGGCGCCGCCCCACCACTCACCTCTCACCACATTTCCTTGAATAGACATAAAAAAAAATTCAATTAAAATGAAATAATAAAATAAAATATTTCGAAATATATGTATATATATTTTTTAGATGTGCAAGATAAATATTTCATAGTTAATGATGAGTAAAGTTGTTTCGTTCGTTGACATTGTCTGATTGGTGACGTATTTCCGCCCTGGGGCGCAGGAATCTTTGCCCATTCGCCTTATTCACCTGGCGGCCATTTTGAAACTCGAACGAGGCTAAGGGGGAACACAAACCCGGAAGTTTGACTCCGACGCATACGATCTATGGAAGATTCAGCAGCACCAGCAATGGAAACTCCAGTGTGGACCACCAACCTTTCTTGTTTGCCAGAATTAACAATTCAAAATGTGGAGCAGTGGGCCAGTACCGACTGCTCCACACACACACACACACACACATACACTGAGTGTGCAGTGAACCTTCCTCAACCCTGGATACACTGCTCCAAGAACTGAGCAACTCTTATCTTATGAATGTTAATACTTAGCTTACCTTATCACTTACCTGATAGTTATACTGTCATTATACTATCATTGTCAACAAGCAATAGCAACATGCACCTAGCGCTGTCTGGCTTTGCTAATTTGAAACAAGATAATACTGTATTTGAGTATATCAATGAGGCTTATGTGATATTACATCAACTAGAGATAACATGTTAATGAGATAAAATCAACATGTTATTTTCAGTCAGACAGGGAAAGGTACATCGTTGATAAAACTCATAATGAACATTTAGCAAGCTGGTTTAAACTGTGGCACTGCTCTGCGAACTGAGCAGTTTGCCCACTTAGCACTATGATACCTGTATGTTGTACGGTGACTCATTTTTCCGCACCGAGGGAAAAGACCTAGCCCTCACAAATATGTGTGTTGGGCTCCTATTAACTGTCGATTAAATACATGTTCAGTTTGAAATAAAATCAAACATAGTACAGTCAACAACTCCATATCACAGCTAAGCTTACTACCCCTAGCTGCTACACGCTAGCAGAAACTGAGGTAAATTAGCGTCCATTCTTACCTTCAATGTCGTGGATAAAACCTTCGATCCAGTTACTGTATCCTTTAATTAACACCGCCCGGGGGATGTTGCAGTCGGTACTGGCCCACTGCTCCACATTTTGAATTGTTAATTCTGGCAAACAAGAAAGGTTGGTGGTCCACACTGGAGTTTCCATTGCTGGTGCTGCTGAATCTTGCCCGGAGTCAAACTTCCGGGTTTGTGTACCCCTCAGCCTCGTTCGAGTTTCAAAATGGCCGCCAGGTGAATAAGGCGAATAGACTCTCGTTAAAAGTTGTACATGCGCAGTAGCTCCTCTTCAATACAAGAGATAGGACGATGTTGGGGCGCACCTCTCCTGCGCCCCGAGCTGAATGCAGCTGGATTTGGCGGCGGGGCTGACGTCACAGCCTTCTGTCATAAAGTATGTGTATTGTCCATGTTATATATGATATATATTATTTAAATATATAGATATAGAGATAGAGAGAGATAGAGAGAGAGATAGATAGATAGATATTTATTATATACTGTATGTATATTGGCCATCTGTATAGTAATATAGCACATCTGTATATTTGTTCATACTACATGTGTTTATACTATGCCAATTATTCCCACCTCTTTATACTGCCATTATCTTTACATAATCACTCTTAACTGCATATACTGTACATACTCTATATATCGCACTTGTTTCTCTTTGCACTTCTATCTATCTATCTATCTATCTATAATGTTGTTTTTGTTGTTTTCATTTATGTAAATACACTCGTTTGATACCTTAGTACATGTATGCATGCTTTTTTTTTTATATATACATTTTGGAGTTATAGCCCCCCCTGGGGAAAACTCCACCAGCCGCCACTGGACCCTAGTCATGCTACTGCAGAGGTTTGGTGCTATTTCGAGCAATGTTAGTGGTTAAAAAAAATGCAGTTTTGGAAGCATTATGCACACTGCCCCGATTGAATGCACTGTAAGCCATTTGGGCTATTAGCGTTGTTCCCGGTTTTTCCGGGCAAGCTCAATACTGGTTGATGAATGAAACAAACTCTCTGGAGGGCTTACTTGATCAGGTTTCATGCAGAAAAAGACCCTGGGGTCAATTTTTGCCGGAATATCCCATTAAACACGTTTGCAACATCATTCACATTATCATTATGCGATATACTGTATTTAGAATTATTTGTGCTTTTTTGGAGTGTTCTTTTTAATTAAGTCTGTAGAATACAATAGAACACTTTGACGTCTTTCCAATTAATTTAGGATAACCTTTACGCATATTTTGTGACCTCCTGCAATTTTAATATTCCAGTAGCCCGTTTTGGGATTCTGATTAGATTCCAATTAATTGTGAAGTCCTAAATGCATTACCACAGATAATTATATTAAGGAAAACAATTGTAAAATCTATTATGATAGAAAAGTGAAAATATTTAAGATCAAATTACAATGTGTGAGGTGGTTGCTAATTTTGGAGCCCTTCAACCCCCCATTTGTGCTGATATAAAAATAAAACATACTTATTGGTTTAGTTATTGTTAGGTAAACATGCTGTTATTTGATGAAATTATGACCAAGCTCTACTCCTATTTCTTCACTGTGTTTCACCCTGTAGCCTCTAGATGACGCTGCTCCTCTGTGAATGAATTAAACTGGGATTCGTAGACCCATTGAAGCTGAAAGGAGGGCTCACACACACACACACACACGCACACGCACACGCACACAAACACACACACACACACACACACACACACACACACACACACACACACACACACACACACACACACACACACACACACACTTATAGACAGGGGCTAAATCCCAGCTTGATGAGTTTGCTGGGAATCTGGAGGACAGCCGACACTAGCTGTGTAAGCTTCACACTGTAGCTACACACACTCATTTAATTAAAAAAAGGTAATTATATTAGTCCTGTCGCTGCTTCACATGTGTCTATCTGTGTTCATTGTAAAATTAAAAAAAAAAAAATAATAAATAAAAGTAGTCGTTCTGCTGCAAATGAGTGTTACTGATATAATGTATGAAATTGTTAATTGATGCATCACTGTTAGAGCTGCATGTCATTGTTGCAGATGCTCGAAGTGGAGCTAGTTTTGACTTATTTTTATACTGTTAGCTGTAGTCCAGTGACTGTTATCCTGAGGGGTCGGACCCCTCTGAAGTCATTAAATAAAGAATTGGAACTATGAATGGAATATAAGAAAACAAAGATCAGTTAAATGAGGTGAAGTAAAAACACTTACCTGTGAATTATTCTAGAGATTAATTCTAAAGCAGCATTGAATGCAAAAAAATGGGTACCTCAAATGGAACTACAGTTCTTATTTATTTTCCAAACTGAAGTGTTATTAGCCCTGAGGCAAGGTACGTTTATTTATATAGCACCTTTCAACACCAGGCAATTCAAAGTGCTTTACAAAAAGGAAACACATTAAGAGCATTAAGGAATAGTGCAGCATAAACACATTATAAAATGGCATTAAGAAATCATTAAAAGCAAAGGGAATACAATCATCACAAAATAACACAGGTATAAAATACAAGAATAAAAGTTACAGTACAATGTTAGATCAGAACAGTTCAATTAAAAGCAGCGGCAAAAGAAAAGTCTTCAGCCTGGATCTGAAAGTAGTGAGAGCAGCAGCGGCCCTGCAGGTTTCTGGGAGTTTGTTCCAGATATTTGGAGCATAATAACTGAACGCTGCTTCTCCATCTTTGGTTCTGACTCTGGGGACAGAAAGCAGACCTGTCCCAGAAGACCTGAGAGTTCTGGATGGTTTATAATGTAGCAGGAGATCAGAAATGTATTTTGGGCCTAAACCATTCAATGCTTTATAAACCAGCAGCAGAACTTTGAAATCAATTCTCTGACAGACAGGAAGCCAGTGTAAAGACTTCAGAACTGGAGTGATGTGATCCACTCTCTCAGTGTAAAGACTTCAGAACTGGAGTGATGTGATCCACTCTCTCAGTGTAAAGACTTCAGAACTGGAGTGATGTGATCCACTCTCTCAGTGTAAAGACTTCAGAACTGGACTGATGTGATCCACTCTCTCAGTGTAAAGATCTCAGAACTGGAGTGATGTGATCCACTCTCTCAGTGTAAAGACTTTCTTCAGAACTGGACTGATGTGATCCACTCTCTCAGTGTAAAGACTTCAGAACTGGACTGATGTGATGATCCACTCTCTCAGTGTAAAGACGTCAGAACTGGACTGATGTGATCCACTCTCTCAGTGTAAAGACTTCAGAACTGGAGTGATGTGATCCACTCTCTCAGTGTAAAGACTTCAGAACTGGACTGATGTGATCCACTCTCTCAGTGTAAAGACTTCAGAACTGGAGTGATGTGATCCACTCTCTCAGTGTAAAGACTACAGAACTGGACTGATGTGATCCACTCTCTCAGTGTAAAGACTTCAGAACTGGAGTGATGTGATCCACTCTCTCAGTGTAAAGACCTCAGAACTGGAGTGATGTGATCCACTCTCTCAGTGTAAAGACTTCAGAACTGGACTGATGTGATCCACTCTCTCAGTGTAAAGACCTCAGAACTGGAGTGATGTGATCCACTCTCTCAGTGTAAAGACCTCAGAACTAGACTGATGTGATCCACTCTCTCAGTGTAAAGACATCAGAACTGGAGTGATGTGAGCCACTCTCTCAGTGTAAAGACTTCAGAACTGGAGTGATGTGATCCACTCTCTCAGTGTAAAGACTTCAGAACTGGAGTGATGTGATCCACTCTCTCAGTGTAAAGACTTCAGAACTGGAGTGATGTGATGATCCACTCTCTCAGTGTAAAGACTTCAGAACTGGAGTGATGTGATCCACTCTCTCAGTGTAAAGACTTCAGAACTGGACTGATGTGATCCACTCTCTCAGTGTAAAGACTTCAGAACTGGAGTGATGTGATCCACTCTCTCAGTGTAAAGACTTCAGAACTGGACTGATGTGATCCACTCTCTCAGTGTAGGGATCTCAGAACTGGAGTGATGTGATCCACTCTCTCAGTGTAAAGACTTTCTTCAGAACTGGAGTGATGTGATCCACTCTCTCAGTGTAAAGACTTCAGAACTGGACTGATGTGATGATCCACTCTCTCAGTGTAAAGACTTCAGAACTGGACTGATGTGATCCACTCTCTCAGTGTAAAGACTACAGAACTGGACTGATGTGATCCACTCTCTCAGTGTAAAGACTTCAGAACTGGAGTTATTCCTGTATTGATATGTAGAGAGTTTTTTAACAGCTGTGGCTGTCGTTTATTTGTTATGATGCTTTAGTGATTTGTTCAGTAGTTAAACCATCAAGTATGGAAAGGTCAATTACAAGGTTTCAATAAAACCTGAGTCATTTTGAGTCTATCTCTAAGTTAATGTTTATATATTTACCTTCATTTACCTTTTTTTTTTTTTTTTTGAGTTAAGGGGCTCATAGTTATTGACAGTTGCTTCAGAATTCTGGATTTTGAGATATCTCCATTTTCACTGAAAAATAAAATAAATAAAAAATAAACCGTTCACCCATATTTAAAAGAGAAAACTTCAGTCTGGAATGAATACACTGATTACAATATGTATTCTATAGTAACACTGAAAGCTTTTGGCCATTAAGAGCCTTTTTTTTAAAGTCTGCAAACTAGATTTTTATTTAGAGTAGACAGAGAATAGAGATACATCACAACTGTCCACAGTGCCATTCATCCTCATCCTTAAAACAGTGTGTCCTGCTCTGACGCACTGCTCACTGTTTTTGGTCTATTTTCTCCCTCCTTATTGTCATGTTTCATCTTTCATTTATAAATAAATCAAAACTGATTGCGACATCAGCAAAAAAACTCACACATTATTGCTACCTCCAGCCCACATATAACACAACATAACAATATATGAATAATAGGAACTCATATAACTATGGTTAATATAGGAACTCAACTCAAGCTTAAGTAGCTTAATAAATACAGTTCTCTTTTTCAGGGTTTCACTAAACACGGTGATAACATGAGGGATAAAACCAAATAATTAAATTATTTAATAGTCACTCAAGGTTCTGTGTGATTGATAGAAAAGATGCAGTACCCTTGGGAAGAAAAGTAAGTATAGGGCACCTTAAGCAGGGAAGTCATTTGTAAGCATTTATATTTTGTGAAACTATAGATTAGCAGGCCGTGTGGACCAGAAGTCAAATTTAAAGTACCAGTGTAGGAATAATCTGTTACAAGCAATCAATATGGATTACAAAAGTCCTGTAATCAATATGTTACTTTAAGTCCAAAAGTAAAAGTAGTCATTGTTTGATTGGTCCATTTCTGAATAATATCTCTGATATGTTTTATAATTATTGATCATTATATCATGATTTAAGGGTTGATTATATATACCATCATTAATCCAGATCTGTAAAGTAACTAAAGGGATTAAATACATGTAGTGGAGTAAAAGTACATGATTTAACTCTTGAATTGTAGTGAAGTTGAAGTACAAAGTAGAATAACATTGAAATACTCAAGTAAAGTTTCTCAATAGTTGAAGTTCAGTACTTTAGCTGGGATGTACGTAGTTACTTTAAACCACTGGTGTGGACATTACACTTTATATGCCCACAGCCGGCGCCGGTGTTTCCACATCTTTATACGAGTCTTTGCAGAGTGTTGCCGTTCTCAGTAAATATAAAACAATGTTTCCAATGAAGGAAACGGAAAATATTGTGTCCCCATGATAGTGGTACTGTGGTGGCGGCAGTGAGCCGCAAATTGTGTTGCCGGTGAGACGGACCTCCCTCTTTATGCTGCCGCCTCGGTAGGCTGTCCTGTCCGCCCGGAGGAACACTAGCCTGGCTGCGACGAGGGCGGAGCTGCCCTGGCTGTCACAAAGACATGTTTCATTAAAAAACTAGCCACTACTCTAACTGCTGTCTATATCTACACGGCTTTCTTTGGGCTTAAGCGCGACGACAGAGCACTCGTTCAGCCGAATCGAGGAGAAGCAGGATGCCGGTGAAAGGCGGAGGAAGACTGGCCTCTTACCCAAGCAAGGGCGAAAATATCGGAGTAAGTGGCGCTGTATTGTATTTTTGACATGTGTGAAGTTACACTTGGTAACATGTATCAACTTCGCCATAACATCCCCACGTTTTCTCAAATCATTTGACCAGCCTTGTTTGTGTGCGTATGTGTCCTTAAAAATCTGCCGAAGTGGCTGAAGCTCTGTCGGGCTGTGAGGTGCATGTCAGCCAGCCAATAGTCAGCGTTTCAAACACCTGTTGTGCTTCAGGAGAGCCAATAGAAAGTCTCTTTACATAAGAGTTGCTGGCGTTTCAGTTCGCCTGAAACCTGAGTAAACTGCTCGAACTTTCGCCTTTTCTTATCCAGTGGTGGGAGTTAGTGGTTGTAATCCTGTCCAGATTGACATCTGGGATTTGATCGGGGTTCTCTGGTGATTAGAAGGTCACTGAATGTAATCACTAGTCCAGAAGGGGAAGTGTGTTTGAGGAAAGTGAATGACTAGGCTGCACTGCCATTAGAGATAGGCATCTAACCTGTTCAGCAGCCACCTGTGGAGTCAATATGTGCGTGAGATCGCTGGCAAAGCAGCACACAGAATAAATACTTTTTTGTTGTTACATTCTCAGTGCCATATTCTAACAAATGGTTACATGAGTCTACTAGGGCAACTTTTTGTTTAAAGAAAAGTTGTCTACAATTATGAAGCACATCATTGTACTTAAGTTAAAGCATTGAGGAAAGGTGATGAACACTGCTTGTCCGTCCCCACTGTGTGTGTGGGTAATTGTGTGAGTGAGAGAGGGAGACAGAGAGTACAGTACTCCCCCCAAGACTCCTTCTGGTCTGGTTTGTGGTGCCCAGTAGGAGAGAGGCTATTCAGATTATGGTTATCCCATTGGGAAATCCGTGTGTGTGTGTGTGTGTGTGTGTGTGTGTGTGTGTGTGTGTGTGTGTGTGTGTGTGTGTGTGTGTGTGTGTGTGTGTGTGTGTGTGTGTGTGTGTGTGTGTGTGTGTGTGTGTGTGTGTGTGTGTGTGTGTGTGTGTGTGTGTGTGTGTGTGTGTGTGTGTGTGTGTGCAGACAGCAGTCTTCTTCAATCCTCTTAACCATGGTATTCTAACAATTTGTCTTAAACTCAGCCTGCTTCTCCCAATGATCACACCTATAGTGTATCTCAACTGTTCTCCCGGCTCCATTCAAACTGTTTATACAATAACTTGAAAGACTCGCTTTTTGAGAAGTAAACGGGTCATGTCCTTAAAATGTTATCTCTTTCCTTGTGAAATATCCTATAAGAGTCACAGCCGAGGTTCAAGTGTCATAAAATGGAGTTGAGGATCCAGCTGATGTGTAATCACAGACCAACTCTGTCAAAGAGTAAGAGATAAAAGTTGAGGTATTTGGCGTTTAAGCACTAAAGGTGTTAAAAAAAAAAAGTTGATTGACGTGTAAGCCACTGCGATGGTTGAAGTGTGTGCACCATAAGCAGTGAAGTGTCAGTTGTATCACTGACAGAATAAGTGTGCAGGAGATGAGCTCTCGGGAACAGATTTTCCTCTCCCTGTTCAGACGACTGACTGGTGAGTGAGTCTTGATCAATGACACATTTCTATTTAAAAATACTAAACTGTACTGAACACAAATCCACTGTACTTAATGAATCATTCCTGTTCCTGCTCCGTGTCTAACCTAGTCAGTGCACATTGTTCCGAATGTGGCACGGCACCTTCATGTATTATGGAAAATAATATCACGTTACAGCCTCTTCTCTCTGTGTATCATCGTGTGTACTGTTCAATGAACGAATCAGCACCATCCAAGCAATCTATGATGTATCCAGATGTCGTCAGTTTTCTGTCAATGCTCCCATGATTCAGTGGGGTCTGTTCATCTGTTCCATTCTTTATTTTACAACAGCAGAGAACCCAGTTGAGCTGTAGTGACGTATTCACACCAGCACAGCTGCTGACGGTGAACAGGGAGCACATTCACACGCTGCCTGGCACACATCACAGAGAGACTGGCTGGCACAGTCACACACTGATGCACTATATCTATGGAAACAGAATAATGAGTGTCTCTTGGAGATGTTGAAGCTTCATGTTAACACTAACGGGCACAACTCTGGCCAGTGTCACCTTTATCTGTATTGTCTATAGTGCTGCAGTGATGACGCTTTTTTGTTGGCCATCCCAGAATTCAGCAATGAAAAGGCTCCGTAGACACGAATCAATAGGTTTCTTCCTTTTGGATTATGGAATGTTTCAGAAAATAAGAAATGTTTATGATATTTCTTTTAAGCAGGATACTCAGAATAAGAATCCCATACGTCCTACAGAGGGGAAATGTACATTGCTACACCAAAGTATAGATGCAGACGAAAAACTAAAATCACACACTATTAAATAAAAAGGCATGCACACAGTATTTCAAACAATTTCTTTTTTTTAAATGTACAGAAGTACACATTCAGGAAAAATAAGTCAGTAAGCAGTTTTTATAAATTAACTGAACATGGTAAAATGAGGCGAGTTGATTGCAGTAGTAAATAAAATAAAACATTTACATAATAACATACAGATCCTTGTTGGAATGGACTAACTGAGAAGTAGTGGCAAGTGCTAATAATTATAATAATATTAGCTAGGAACATATTGCACATAAGTGTTATTGCACAACAGTCGTGTCATCATCTCCACATCTTAACATTTCATATAATAGTTGAATCATAAATGCATCTGAAGAGGTAAATCGCTTTAAAATAGCTTAAAACAATAAAGTAACTGCATCCAGGTTGTATGACTTTCCATATTGACGTTTGGTAGTCTTATTACATCGCTTGTTAGCAACCCCTTTTTTAAGACACATAAAAACTTTACACATTCAGGAGTGGGGTATTTCCTGATATCGTATCACAAAACGCAATCATCTCGTACGCTTATATTAACAACGCTCTTTGTTACAGGCGTCGAACCGAGTTCCAGACGATACAACCCAGGTGCTAAAATGCTAAGTCACTTCCTGGTTAAGGACTCATTCCTGCACTACTTTATTAATCTATTGACTATTGTTTGGATTTAAAGGGCTAAATCAGTTGTGGTTTGGAGCTGTACTCAGCCTGTGAAGAAAGTGAATGTCTGCTCATGGTAGCTTTACTTTAACATCTCTTGACATATTACACAAATGTTCCCAACTTGTCTCGGCTGATTACCCCTGAAAAGAAGCAGTAGGGATTATTTTTAGATTGTTTATGTTAAGTAACTGTTAGAGAGTCAAGATATCTTTGATTTCAGTTTTAACCCTTCTTATTATGAAATATAGAAAGTCTTCCAAGTCAACTCACTGTTTTGGTCTGAAATGAGTGAATATGCATATCAACATTTTCCAGATCCCAAAGTTATATCTTCAAATATGGGTTTTATGCGATGAGGCTCCAAAACCCCTTAAAAATCCAAATAATTGTGTATTTATTTAATATAATTAAACCATTTCCTGACTAATCATTTCAGAAATTTTAGGAGCAGTGGGTCCTCTCCTCCTCTCTGGATTACCTCTGATTTGCGCCCCCCATGGTGCCTCATGTCTGACTGTTAGGACTTAACTAACAATGTTTTATTAAGTGAAGGAATGCCAATGTGTGGCTTTAGAGCTTCCCTGAAGTATGTTAGATGTGCTCAGGTCTATGAACCCCCTCACCTTCTCCCTCTCCAGCCCCCCTCCCCCCAATTGTGCAGCATACAAACACTCTATAATTAGACTGCTCACATTTGGGATGATGTAAAAAGATTGAGGCAGTTTCTGGCTGAATATCAGCTCCTCATTAAAATACTGTAGGGTTGTTGGCGTACTGAATAGGGCTTCACGTGTCTTTTAATCTAAAGTTTGTAAGGAATACTGTTAGCTGATCTAGTTCACCTGGGCCATGTGCTCACCTTACTAGGGGTGTGAGATAATGCTTCACTTGTCAATTGCAATTTTAAAGAGGACATATTCTGCTCATTTTCAGGTTCATACAGTAACAGTATTGAGTGCCTCTCTTGGGACATGCTTTAATGTTCAAAAAGCTCTTTATTTCTCTCATACTGCCTGTGCTGCAGCACCTCTTATCACCCTCTGTCTGAAACCAGAAACCTGCTCTGCTCTGATTGGTTAGCTGGCCGGCTCTGTTGTGATTGGTCAACCGCTTAGAGATGTCCTGCACGCATATCGCGTACTTTTGGAGCGCTAGCCATTAGAAGCGCAAGTGTAAATAGTGATGGCAATAATACTCCCTCTGGGGGGAACTTTGGGATTTTAGCCATTGCAGACCATTTACATGCACTAAAACCTATAGAACACACTAAAAAGCATAATAAGGCCCCTTTAGCTTTTTCAATACCATATTAATTCTCATAAAACAATGTCGTTGAATGTCGTTGATGGATTTGTGGCAGTCTAGCTCAGATGTAGAATGCTGGATGTTACAGTGACGACTATGATGAATGCAAATCACTGCATAAAATGCTCCCATTTCTTTATTTGAAATGCATAATATGCATATAGTTGTTTATTGCTTATAGTTCCTGTTGTCAGCCCTACACCTTGTATCTTCTTTCTTTGAGTTGCATCTTCAACCCTTGGTTAATGTTCACCCATGCTTTGTAATGGTCATCTTTACTGATTTACACACCCTATTGTTGATTGGTTGTAACTTTCTTTAGCTATAGAAAGCTTTTCATTGTGCTGGAGACTTTATCGGTCGCCACTGTTTGGGATCAGTTTACAATAAATAAAAAATGCACTGGTTGCATTTCATTCCTTTATTCCTTCAATGTGGAAACTGTTTAAGCACATAGCTATACAAACTGCATTAACATCAACTTATTGACTCTAAAGAAATAGTGCTTTTAGATCTGAAAGGCATGTAGATAGTGTGTCCTGGTCTCCCCCCTGCAGATTTTGTCACTGCCACGTGTTCTCACTCGTGGTTAGTTTTGCAAGTTAAATCAGGACAGTCAACATCACAAAATTGTATTTGAGAAAAAGAGAGTGAGCAAACAGGATCAGACCAGATGTGTGCTGTAAATGTAATTGTGGTGTTAGCGGAGCCTCACCTTGCTCTATGTTCACTCCCTTCCACTGTTAGTGTACACCTACATTACCCTTGCAGATTTTATCTCCTAGTATCCCATAACACGTTTTTAATCATTGGGTTGGCCATGATGGATGTACAAACAGTTTGTGAGGTATCAGACTGGGTGTGGTAATCCCTTGCATTAGCAAATAATCTGGGACCGACATCATTGCGGACCAAGGGGTTCTTTTCAGATTGTTGGGAAATTTGAATCGGGTAACAATCATCACAAAACTCATGTTATATAATCCGGTACCACTTTACAATAAGACTACCCTTATAAAGGATTCATAAAGGGTTTATAATTAGGTTATTACCAGTTCTAACATAGTTTTCATACATCAACACAGGCTCACTATTTGGCAAGATGACTTAGCCTTATATTGGCTACCTAGCTTACTCCGTCTTCATCATCAACAGCATCCTGGGTATCTGTTGTTCACTGAGTTGATTGTCCCCCCATCCATCTGGATGTTTTGTTTATTTCATATCTTATACAAGTTCATTAATGTTTTATAAAGTGTTCACAACCTAATTAATAAATGAATTACAAACTATTCGTAGACCCTTTATAAGGGTAGTCTTATTGTAAAGAGGTTCCTATAATCCTGGCTTTAGAGGAAATCACCCATTCCCAAACTAAAACCTTTGCCTGTTTTCTACAATTTGTGTCCTTCATTTCAGTTTCATTGTCTCACCGCCGTACGATATTGTACAATACAGTGATACGTTATTATCACTCCAAGTCTGACATTTTTCTTTTTCCCAAAATGTCAATAGCCTTTAACATTAGATTTGGAATTCAATTACGTAGATTTTTAGCCAATGTCTTCTTCCTTTTTATACATGTGACCTGATGTGGAAGCAGGAGGCTTGGGAGATTTTCAAGACCAACATAACTATACACCAGAGAGAGAAACCATGTCTCAAATAACCCTTTTCTCTGATTTTTAAAGCAAGCAGATTGAGTACTATGCCTGTTTATTACACTCCCTCAAGATATTCCAGATATTCCCTGACCGTTGGGAACGTTGCCACTTCGGCTGGAACAGCTGCTGGGAGAGGCTGACTGATAAGATTCCTGCCTCCTCAGTGTCTTTATATCTCCTTCTCCATGTCTGTGTTTGGTGTTTATTGGGACTGCCCTGTGGCTGGGGAATAGGTTCAGAGGCCAAGGGTGTGGTGCATTGCTGGAACCCAAGCTAACATCAGGGAAGACCACATTTAGTTCAGGGCTGCTCTCTTACTGGCCTGTGCATGTAAACAAGGCCTAAAGTAGCATGAAAAGCTTGGTGTCATGAAGTCTGGAATTCTAATGTAGTCAAGCACAATTAGTAGAACAGACACTGACTAGAAAGAGACATTAGTTGACTCTGTACCACCATGATCAAAAGTAAAAGCTTACTGGAACAGTTAGAAGCTGTTAGAAGGTTTATTCTTTAGTGTTGATGCGGCTCAGCTGGCAGTGTCCCCCTCCTTCCATGCCTTGTCTCAAATTGCTTCTGTATTTATACTTGCTGTTTTGAATGCACCCTAATGCAATGTATTAGGGGTGGGGGAAATAATCGATACAGCATAGTACAGTATGCGATATTGTATCGATACACGGACGCCAAGTATCGATAGTTTATTATATAAACTATTCATATTGCAAATCTAAATGAAAGTTGAAATGCGGCATATCGCAATATATCCTTTCGCAATACTTAGCATATCGTAGAATCGTAAAGCTATTGTGTCTTGTCTTAAGTATCACGATAGTATCGTATCGTTGGGACCCCTGTGATTCCCGGCCCTACAATGTATTGCTAAATGCACAATGAGTACCTGGATGGTGCAATCAAGGTTTCAAGGTTTCAAGGTTTTATTGGTCATATGCACAGCAGATACAACGTATATGTTGGCAATGAAAATCTTATGTCCCATGCTCCTCCAACAACTCAACATACATGGTGCAAAAGATAAATAAAATAGTGCAAAAAGAGAGAAGAATATTTACAATAACAACAATAAAGATTTGAGGATGTGAAATATATACATATGTGGAATACATTGAAAGTATTTAAATACTTTACACTGTTGAATGAGGAGGTATGGACAGATGCATATATTATGTATAGCAGATGTATATGGCAGATATGTATAATATATAGATATGTGTACTATAAACAGATATGTATGGCAAAGTGTGAGACGTTTGACATTTGAACACAGAAATATATATAAAAGTATGCTGGTGACAAAAAGCTAGGCTAAAAGCACCCAGACCTATGTCTGAAACCGATACTACAAGATGTTCATAGGAGTAGCCAATCAGGAGAGACGCTCCATGGTACACTAGGTTTGTCTAATGAACTGTGATCAGGAAATAGTTTGGATTTGTTTAACTGTATGGGAATTCCACTAAGTTGACATGGTAGCAGTGCTTTAACGTTGGTAGCCTCTGAGAGTTGCTGCTGACTTCGCTGCTTTTCCTCAGCTGATGAGCCGGCAGTGTCTCTGGGAGTGATATGCTGGACTACTTAACAACACGCTACTAAGCATAGCCGACCTCAGCTCTTCTGCTTCACTGCCAGTCACGAACACACACACACACGCACGCACGCACACACGCACGCACGCACGCACGCACGCACGCACACACACGCACACGCACACGCACACGCTGATGGCCTGTAGTCCAGTGTGAGGGATTGGCCTGTTAATGCTGCATATAACAACAACACTTCCGTAGTCGTTAACATTCCAACCCCCACCCTCAGATCAGTTCACAAACTTAAAATATCCCGTCTTAGGCTGCCCCCCCCCTCCCACCTCTCTGTTTGACTCTGCACTGGTTTCTAAAAGCTGCCATGGGTGCCACATTGCAAGTAGGCACTCTAAAAATAGCTTAAATTCTAAAGAGTCAGAGCGAATCTGCATTATCTGGGATATGCAATAATAAATCTTTGGACTGATGGAGATTGGTCAACAAACAAACACACTATACAACCTCACAGAGTGACTTTGTTTACCAACGTCAGACTTGAGGTCACTGGAGTAGGAACTTGGCCCAGTGAAAGGCAGGGGTTGGACTACAGACCCTGACACACCAAACAGATAAAAGACTGTTGTGTGGCCTCACACTGCCTGCGTCTTGGCCAAAAAGATGCATTCGAACACACCGCAAAGACTACAGGCAACTATCACGTACTGTCTGTCTGCGTGAAAGGGAAGTCATTTGTCATTCAAAAAGGAACCAGCCCTTGTTATAATTAATACATTAGATAAAAGCAGATCCCATTCTCACATCTCTTGCCCATCACTTGTCTATTTGTTGGAAATGTACCGCCCTATATCATATCAACTGCAATGTGTTGGAGCACTAGCCAATAGAAGCACAAGTGTTATGTAGTGATGTCATTACTGTACAGAAGTAAACACTGTAGTCCAATGGAGGCGTTTCAGACAGGGATATGCAAATACTTTTCTACTTTGACTTGAGTAACATTTTGGATGCAGGACTTTTACTTGTAACAGAGTCTTCTTACTCTGTGGGAGTTCTACTTTTACTTCTCCCACCTCTGGTCATGTTGACCAGTCTCCACCTTTACAGCACCCCTAACCAGAACATCGCCCCATCGTAGGTGGAGTAGGGGCACAGAGCAGCAGTAGTTCTTCACAAATCAAACTTTAGCTCTCAATGTGCTCCAGATTAAGGATAGAGGGTTCGAGGTCCACCCACAGCATCCTCTCACCATCCTTTGGGAAGGGCTCTTCACATCTTCAATATTAAAGTCCAGTAAACACTTTCACAGTGGAGATCTGAGAGAATGTTCTCTGGGGAACTGTGTTTACCACTGAAATGCTCAAAGGCTTCCTAATAGTTAATCTCCCCTGTGGCCAATACTGAACTAACCAGTACAAACAGTGAGTGTGCACTGAAAAAACTGATACGTTGACTTAATTACGTGTATCATGTCAACAGATTTGACATACCTCTATTACGTTAGTTGAAAGCAATAATATTAAGTTTAAATAAAAACTTAGGATAACTTAATATTATTGCTTTCAACTAACCTTAATACAGGTATGTGACATTTGTTGACGCAATACATTTCATTAAAGTCAATATCTCAGTTTTCTCAGTGCACAGTTTGGCTGCTCTATACTGGCTTTGTGTCCACTTATGAAAATATGCGACACTGCATTTGGCTGAGTACTGGTCAGCGTGTGTGTGTGTTCCAGCACAGATGTTGTTTCCTGTCAGTGAACATGACTACGAAGACATTATCTGGGGAATTACAGGAAGAGGGAGTGATGGTTAACTTCCTGCTGCAGGAGCCTCTCTCCCATGTTTCCACCTCACCACACCCTGAGCTCTGAGGCCAGGATCAGAGCTCAGTGTTTGGACCAAAATATACAAACTTTATCTCCCTGCTGCCTCAGGCCTTCACTGGTCAAACGATCGCACTGTTAGATATGATCTCTGTGATAGAACCTGTCATCATTATCAGCAGCGAAATGTCAGCGGTTGTGAACTTATCAGGATTAAGTTAAAGGCTTTTTCTTCACAGACCTTTTACTGTATCAACAGAGGTGGGAGAAGGATGTAAATCTTGTACTTGAGTAAAAGTAGAAGTACTCAGGTCTTGTACTTGAGTAAAGTAGAAGTACCAGAGAGTAGGAATACTCTGTCACAGTAAAAGTCCTGCATTCTAAATGTTCCTCCAGTGAAAGTAGAAAGTACTCTCATCTAAATGTACTTAAAGTAGCGACAGTAAAAGTAGTCATTGTTTGATTGGTCCATTTCAGAATAATATCTCTGATATGTTTTATAATGATTGATCATTAAAGTGTTCTCAGAGCTGGTAAAGGTGCAGCTAGTTTGAATGACTTTGTATACTGCAGGGTAGCTGCTGAATTTACTCCAGGTGAACTAAAGTCTGATTTAAGGGCTGATTATATTTACCATCATTAATCCAGATCTGTAAAGGTGTTGAATAAATGTAGTGGAGTAAAAGTACTACACTTAACTCTGAACTGTAGTGGGGTAGAAGTACAAAGTAGCAAAACATTAGAATACTCAAATAAAGTACAAATATCTCAAAATTGTACTTAAGTATATGTACTTGAGTAAATGTACTTAGTTATTCACACCACAGATTATGTGTTTATCATGTTTCATGGAAGAGAAACCTTTTTTCTGCCATCACTTCAGGTTGGTAAACCGGTGTTTGCTGCGTGTTTGAAGCTGCTCAGCTCCTGAAGGCCTGCTTTATGTCGGCCTGTCCTCCCTGAGAACCCCGTCGTCACAGCAGCTCTGTTGCTGTGTTTCTGACCTGCATGCACAGCACACACTCCTTTTACTGGCATTCGCCACACCTGCAAAAAATTGCTGTGTGTGTCTCATATGTAAATATGGGACAGGTGGTGGTGGTGAGTCATGTTGTTTTCCCAGCTCATCCAGATATTGAGCAGCAGGTGCACACACTGTACAATGGAAGTACAACAATTGTGAAGGAGAATTTAGAAATACATTACAAATATGTATTTATTTATTATCTACTTTTTTTATTCATGCATTCATTTATTTATACCCATTTTGTAAAATGTGCATTTATTTTTGGAATTTTGTGTTTATTATCTTTCTCAATTTATTTATTTCACTATTTCTTTCTTTATTGATCTCAACATTTATTTACTATTTTATTTATTTGTGAATGAATTGATAAGTTTAATTATACATTTATTTATACTTTGTATACATGGCAATCATCGTACTTACTGTACAGGTTGTTTACCTGTCCTTAAATCCCTTGTAAATTCAGTGAGACAAGTTCAAGTCATACGTAAAGTAACTCGATATTAACCACTTACATTCCCATACAAAACATGTCTAAAATAGTTTTTATATTGGAGTAAATCAACACTGCACAGGTCTAAGTACACAGATGTTTATAAGTATTATGATGTGAAGAGGAGGTTTTGGATAATTGTGTCCAAACGGCGTATTCAGTTCTGGGTTTTTGAAGCCAGAAGCAACCAAATCTTCACATGACATAAACAAACCATTTTATTTCCTCATATTAACTTCTGAAGAAGAAAACATTAGCCTGTAATCAGTAGTTCTTATACCCTGTGTACATTTGTTTCAGTTATCTCCTGGGGTCCTGTGGAGGCCTTGAAAAGCTTTGCAATGTTACTGTAATCAAAAAGGAGATGGATATCATGTCATTAAGGAGACAGGGACATATCAGCATCCGTCATCTCCTTTCCCAGCAGCCATCTCTCCCCCGGCTCTTCAGGTCACACACTTGAAAGAGCTGTCGAAATCAAAGTCTTGTTCTGTCGTGACGAAGATGTTAATCTGAGAGATGAGACACCATAATTTCTGTGTGTGTGTGTGTGTGTGTGTGTGTGTGTGTGTGCGCTAGCTAGTTTTAATGAACTAAAGGTATTAAATAAATGTAGTGGAGTAGAAGTACAAAGTAGCAAAAAATGGAACAGTATCTCCAAACTGTACTTAAGAAAAGTTATTTTGTGAGTCTACTTAAGTACTTTACACCACTGTCCATGCCTCTCTGTAGAAATAGTGCAGTAATACTTTTGATACTCGGTATTTGTCGGAGTAATTCCACAGTAGTGTAACCACTCTGACCCAGTGCTTGTTTTGTGTGTTATGTTAATACAACTGGATGGAACTGGTTCCCATGACCTTGTGCACGTGACTCTGTGATGGTGTGTCAGTGTGTGTGGGTTGGAGTGTGGATGTACTGTGTGTAATGTCACAAAGTCTCCATTGTTGTCTTTCTAAGTATGTGCTTGTACTTTGAGCGGCTCCTCTAACAGTAGACATTGTCTGCAGTCTCACATTCACCTCCATAATGATTACTCTTTTCACAAAGTCCAGCCAATAATGATAATACCAAAATAAGGATATTGTGAGCATTTGATAAGCATATTGACTGATATATTTTTATTTATCTAATATTTTTTAACAGAAGCAAACTTTCTGACATACCTGTGATAAGCTTAAACTGATAGCTTGTATCTGCCATGCTGTTTCATGTTTAATATAATGAAGCAAATATGATAAAGAAAGGATTGTTATACAAGAGCTTTGGAGTTGTTGGTCAAGCTGCTGCTTCCCCTGTCCTCAGGAGGTTAAAGAACCTTCAATTTTTATAGATTTTAAGAAATATTTCTTCCTTTTAGGTTGCCGAATAGACTTTCTCCCTTTCCAAACAAAATGAAATGACCTGGAAATACCTAAGTATCAGCCACGATAAGAGCTGTTTTGAATTAGTTTTATGATAGGAGGGGAGCTTAAATGCTTCCTTTTATAATCTCATTTAAAAAGGGAAACACTGAGTCATCCTTTACCAAAGGGAAGGATATAATGCAACTTTTAAATGGACGCACTATTTGGCTCTATTCTAAAAAACATCACCACGCAGAATGAAGTAATATATTTTTCACGGTTGTCAACGTTTATTAAACCCACATTAAA
The DNA here is from genome assembly GCF_036324505.1 of Eleginops maclovinus. Taxonomy (NCBI): domain Eukaryota; kingdom Metazoa; phylum Chordata; class Actinopteri; order Perciformes; family Eleginopidae; genus Eleginops; species Eleginops maclovinus. The sequence goes on along the minus strand of NC_086360.1, from coordinate 3,262,035 downwards.
CAACACAACAACAACGCACTGCAGTTGGATTCTCTTAGTATTGTAGTTATCAAGTCCAGATGAATTGTCCTTCACATCTTTTTTTTTTAACTTTATTCTTTTACAACAACAAAAAAACCTTAGTTGAAGATACTTCAATAACAGCAGCTGTTGTACATCAGGTATATTCACCTAAGGTGTCCATGATGTCATCAATCTTCATATTTTACTAACATGATCAACACAGTACACACATTGTCCTTCCCCCACGTCACCAAAAATGACCAACAACAGCTGTACTGTTATGTCAGTAATCACCAGGGCATTACACTCCAGATGAAACAAGTGCAAGTGCAGTGAATCAAAGAAGAAATTAAATAAACTAAAAAACTATTTATTGAGGACAAAGGAGTTGATTTTTTGATTGTTTGACCCTAGGTTAGCAGTTTCCCCGTTACCACAGGTTTTTGTGCAAAGCTATGCTAACCTGGATGAAGTGTTCCTATTTTTTGTAACATCATTACCTACAGGAACTAGCATTTATAAAGAGAAACCAAGATGTTTGATTTAAAACACAGAAATGCGGGTCGCCCTATATCTCATTTGGTAGAGCTGGCAGGGTAGGACCCCCTGAACAGGACCGGGGTTCGAATCTGGCCTGGGATCATCTTTTCCCCACTTTTAAACACATCTCTTGAATAAAGGCACAGATGGCCTGACAAATCCTTAAAAATAAATGCATGTCATCAATCATAAAACAGCATTCGCTTTCATTTTCTGATTTCATATACGTTAGATCACTTTGTATATACATGTAGAATATGAATATTATTAGCAAAAGCATTGAGTGCAGCTGAAAAAGGTTGATCCAGTTTTAATTAAACTCTGCGTTTCAGTGTAAATTATTATTTAAACTAAATTATTACTTTATGTAATATTTTCGTTGCAGCAGAACAATAAAAAAAATTAAAACAAGTTAAAGTAATTACAATGAAATGAAATGAAATAGCATTTAAAAAGAAAGTTAAAAATATACAATTTGGACAAAAAATGTACAGAAAATATAAAGAAAAACCAAATATAAAGCAGAATATAATATGTACAATCAGTGTGAAAGTGTGGAAATTATCGCATACAAGGCTGCAAAGATCTGGAGCCATGTGCACGGCCCTGAGCCTCACCTTGCTGCAGCTCTTCTGGCTCCGATGACCTGCTGCCTGCACATCAGCTGTCAGGCCGCTTCAGCCTCAACAGGAAGTACAAAGCCAGCTCAGCCTGTGCACATGCAGACAGAGTTTACTGTGGGCAGTGCATATTCTGTCTTTTTCAGTTTTAATGTCAGAGGGCTTCTGTTGTTCTCCGTTCTGCTCTGTGCCCGCAGCTGCCTTTCTACCTCAAAGCTCTCATGCCTCATTTCATATGTATGTATACTGACCTTCTCCCTGTTTATAGAACTGCACACTAGCATATTAGCACACACACACACACACACACACACACACACACACACACACACACACACACACACACACACACACACACACACACACACACACACACACACACACACATACACACACACACACACACAACCCATGTTAAAGCCAGTCAATAGGCTATGTTTGATGGTCTTTATGGCTTTAATGTATTATTTCTCATTAGTGATAGTGTGTCTGTGTGATTGTGTGTCTGTGTGATTGTGTGTCTGTGTGTTTGTGTGATTGTGTGATTGTGTGTCTGTGTGATTGTGTGTTTGTGTGATTGTGTGTCTGTGTGATTGATTGTGTGTTTGTGTGTTTGTGTGTCTGTATTTGTGTGTCTGTGTGATTGTGTGTCTGTGTGTCTGTGTGATTGTGTGTCTGTGTGTCTGTGTGTCTGTGTGTCTGTGTGATTGTGTGTCTGTGTGATTGTGTGATTGATTGTGTGATTGATTGTGTGTTTGTGTGTTTGTGTGTCTGTGTGTGTGTGTCTGTGTGTCTGTGTGATTGTGTGTCTGTGTGATTGATTGTGTGTCTGTGTTTGTGTGATTGTGTGTCTGTGTGATTGTGTGTCTGTGTGATTGTGTGTCTGTGTGATTGTGTGATTGTGTGTTTGTGTGATTGTGTGTCTGTGTGTTTGTGTGATTGTGTGTCTGTGTGATTGTGTGTCTGTGTGATTGTGTGTCTGTGTGATTGTGTGATTGTGTGTTTGTGTGATTGTGTGTCTGTGTGTTTGTGTGATTGTGTGTCTGTGTGATTGTGTGTTTGTGTGATTGTGTGTCTGTGTGATTGTGTTTTTTGGTTTATTGCTGCCATTTTATTTTTATATGCTCCCACTTCCTCAAAGTCAATGGTTCTTTGAATGTGTTTTTGTCTAGATCTGTGCAAAAATTTTCACTTGATTTTTCAAGTCTGCAAATTCCCCACGTATCATTAAATAGCGGTTGCTAACAAGTGGCTAAATGGGACACGCTGTACTTTAGCCGCTTTTAGCTTAGCGGTACTGAAATGAAATCATGTGACCGTGCTGTTGTTCATTAATAATTATGCAAGCGCTTTACTTTAGAATTTATTTACGCTTCAAAAATAATATGTACAAAACCTGTAAGTGTCATAAATGTGTGTTTACCACATATCTCTTTTTTGTGCAATATTCTAAAGTCCAGTGAAAAAATGCTGTTGTTTTTTGTAAGAGGGAGCCCTTGCAATGCTAACTTATGGGTTGGTCTGTACGGCATCACTGCATCACTGTGTCGATGGTCAACCTCCTGGTAGTATTCGAAGCCTGCTTGATAGCTAAATTGATATTTGGTCAAGTGTGAGGAGAATTATGGGTTGTGTATGAATTGTAATGCCTCTGTCTGAGAGATGGTTTGACTACAGATCCATCGGTATGGACTCATAGGTGAGAGAATATTTTAGGACAATCCACACATGCGCTACACGATCGACACATGTGAGTTGCAGTTAGAAGTAGTCAAGTTGCCATCACTGCTGCGGTATAAATCTGCATGTGCAGATCTGAGTTTTTAAAATGTCAGGAGTCATGCACAGAAAAACTGAAACGTTGACATGTCAACAGATTTCACACAACTGTATTAGGTTAGTTGAAAGCAAATCTTTTAAGTTGAACCTAATATTTATTTTATTTAAACTTAATATTATTGCTTTCAATTAACCTAATACAGTTATGTGAAATCTGTTGACATAACACATTTAATTAAAGTCAACGTATCATTTTTTCCCGTGTGTTTAACTGGTTACATGATTAGCAAGCAGTCGTTTAATTTAATGTGCAGCAAACCTTTGCACAAAAGTGAACATATTGTGCTCACTTTATGTATCTGTAAGTCAGTGTTGTGCGTGAACGAGTTCAAAAGAACGCGTTCATTGAACACGCTCATTTTTTCGTGAACGTTGAACTGAACGCAACACATTTTTCAATAAAGAACTTGAACGTGAATTAGTTGACATTATGTGTCATGAACGGCAGACATCACTGTAAATGAACGTTGGCATTTGTTTTCCATTGAAAACTGAGTGACATCTGTTTTGTGTTTTGAAACGCAACGAGAGAAAAAGTTCGTCCCTCCTGTAGGTGCCGCTTAAATGATGTATCAACGCAGAAATAGTTTTGGCACTGTATGCGCAATGCATTGCGGGCAACGTAGTGTCCGGCTGAGAATAGTTGACGTTACCCATGATGAATTGCAGCAGAGCGGCTTAGGCATAGCAACGCCGAGAGCGCGGAGGACTGGAGGCTCGAGAGAGAGAGAGAGAGAGAGAGAGAGAGAGAGAGAGAGAGAGAGAGAGAGAGAGAGAGAGAGAGAGAGAGAGAGAGAGAGAGAGAGAGAGAGAGAGAGAGAGAGAGAGAGAGAGAGAGAGAGAGAGAGAGAGAGAGAGAGAGAGAGAGAGAGAGAGAGAGAGAGAGAGAGAGAGAGAGAGAGAGAGAGAGAGAGAGAGAGAGAGAGAGAGAGAGAGAGAGAGAGAGAGAGAGAGAGAGAGAGAGAGAGAGAGAGAGAGAGAGAGAGAGAGAGAGAGAGAGAGAGAGAGAGAGAGAGAGAGAGAGAGAGAGAGAGAGAGAGAGAGAGAGCTGCGATTTAAAAAAAAATCAAAACAAGATGGCTAGTGGAAGTGATGGCACGGAGACGGACTCCGATTCTCCTCACGAACATTTAAAACAATTTTACACTCTTGCAAACCAAGACCCCGACGGCAAAAATCTTTCCTTCCTGTGTAAGATGTGTCCACCTGCGCAGCAAAAACAAGTTAGGACATCGACAACGTCCTTCTCGAATTTGAAACGGCACATTGAATTAAAACATCCATCCAGTGTGAATGCAATTCAAGAGTTTTGCTCATTCCATACACACACATAGGTATATATAATATCATATATATCAAATAATATATTCATATTTCATATTATATATTCTTTATTTAATTGAATGCTTGTAGATTTCATTGCACTAAGTATAGAACTGGTCTATCTTGTCTGTATTGCTACAAGTTTCAGCACCTGTTAAGAAACCCACAATAGCAGTGTTATGAGCAAATGTCTACAATGAACAGTTTCAAAAAACGTATAGTGATTTCTAGCTCGTAGTGTGAAAAAAAGTATTTATTTGAATATCTCACGAAAAAAGTGAAATGAACTGAACTTTGAACTAGTTCAGAATTAAAATTGTGAACTTTGAACGTGAACTGTTCACTTTGAGCATGTATGAACTGAACTTGAACTAGTTCAGAAAAGCTGTGAACTGGCACAACACTGCTGTAAGTTAACTTCATTTATTATCCTTGCATTTGTGTTTTAAGTTGACTTCTAATACGGGCAGCTGTTATGTTTACCCATTATTTTAAAAACTAATTTTAAATGTGAGGTGTTATGGATGTTAGTACGTTGAGATGCAGCACACAGATTATTTAAATGCAGGAACATGTGTTGCATTACTTTTGACCTGTTTTGAAACATTATGATGACATGAGGAATATTATAGCTACAGCTGATTGATGAGCTGTCTGTGAGTGTAGGTAGTCATGATTACCCAACCTACAGTGTATAACTTATCAAAAGTATCCAAGCTCTTATAATGCATTACAAGTTACATATTGTTTCAAGTCCGTTGATGATTGTTAAAGAAAGCATTGACATTGTAGACGTTAGGCATTAATTCACTATGAAGCTCTGCAGACTGAAAAAACTGAAATGTTGACTTTAATTAAATGTATTATTTCCACATATTGCACATAACTGTATTAAGTTAGTTGAAAGCAATAATATTAAGTTTAAATAACAAAAATATTAGGTTGAACTCAATGATATTGCTTTCAACTAACCTAATACAGTTATGTGAAATCTGTTGACATAATACATTTAATTAAAGTCAACGTTTCAGTTGAAACCGTAGTGTAAGTGATGGTGCATTTGGTAAGGCTCTAAGAAAAAAGCTGTATCATCAGCATGTTTCAGTACAATCATATTGTGGTTGCAGTGACCCACATATGCTCTAGGGGGGAGTAGCATGTCTTGCAAAGAGGCAGGTGGCATATGATTGGCTGGATGCAGATATGATGAATATGATTGGTCACCTGTACTATATGTGTTTGGTCTTATGGAACTAGGTTGTGTGTTTCACAAAGACTGTACAAATGAAAAGTCACTTCATTTATTTTTGCTCAATCCTCTGCGCTGAGTGTGCAGATGATATTGTGCACGTGCCTACAGTCTTCTTACAGTGTGAGTTGCTCATCTCTCGAACATGCGGTGTCTGATCCAGAGAGTTCTCTCCTCTCCGCCACTGACTCGTCCTTCGCTCCACTGACGTGGGCTGGAAAGGTCGCAGGCTGATAGGGAATCCCCTGAGCCTCAGCCTCTCTGCTCCTCTTTGAAGATTAAACTTTAATTTTCTCTCGTCCTCCCTCCTTTGCCTCAGCACACTGTGGGACAGAAAGTGAGCCTCATATTTAGTGCTTTTTGTAAGACAAAAAAAGCTGGTATTAGTCTTTTGAAGTCTGACAAATTTCAAAGAGGAGATATGCTGCTCATATTCAGCATCATATTATTATTTAGTGTCTCTACTGGGACATGTCTTCATCCTTTAGTTTTCAAAAAGCTCTTTACTTTTCTCATACTTCACCCTCTGTCTGAAACCAGACCCCAGTCTGCTCAGATTGGTTACCTGGCCGCCTCTGTTGGGATTGGTCAACAATAATTGGAGATGTTTCAAATGTCCCGGCCCTTAACATATCTTGAAAATGTGCAGTGGCTGGAATGTGTCTGAGAGAAACTCCCTCTGGAGGGAACACAGGGATTTTAGCCTTTGCAGACCATTTACATGCACACAAACCTATAGAACACACAGCAGGAAAGGGAAAACCCCAAAAAGCAGAAAACTGTATAGGCTTTTTCAGATATTGTACTTTTCAATACAACATAAATCTACATGCCTTTAATGATTTCATTCTTTAAATAGCCTAGCTATCAATTGTTTTTAAGGTGAATAATCAACATGGAAAATATTTGAGGGGAATATTCTATCCTCAGTCTAGGACATTGAAATCTACCCGTACAAACACATTGAACGGAAATGCTCTGATGATGCTAAAACCTGAAAAGCTTAATTGGAACAGAACAGCTATTTGGACAATTGATTGTCTTTATTGGCAGAGTCCCCTCTGACAGGACAGTGTGCTCCATCAGCACCAAAACCTGACGGCACACAAACACACACACTTTTATCTGTTTACCTTACATTCAATTTGTGCGTTACCTAAAAGCACATGTTTGTAATCGCATGTCTGTACAATTCAAAGTCCTCTTCATACTCTGAACCTTTGACCATTTTTAGCACGACAGCACTTTAAAACTGCACAGCTCTTTCCTTTTAGTCAGACTTATTTTTAAAGTACTTTGTCATATTCTTATTGTATATTTTTTATGTTACACTCTTGTCTGGTTTTGACATTTTAGGATAGTTTCTATTTCCATATCTGCTTCTAGCTTAATTCCTATTTATATTTCTCCTACTGTTTTTTTTACAACAAAGCAAATTCCTTCCATGTGAGAGGAAGAGCTGCCGTCCTCAGGCCCGCACGTTTTATCACTTTCTTTATCTTTCGTCAGTTTTAGCTGGACTCAGACTCAGTTTGACTTTATGCAGAATTCATCATCATGGTAGCACTCAGCGATGTGTTTCCCTACAGTTTGCCCTCATACTGTACAAGCACAGTTCTTCGACTCTGCAGGGGATTCCGATGCAACCGCAACCCTCTGCTTGTGAAACAATATGCAATGCTTGATTTGGAAAAAAAAAGGACATCTAATGGCGAGCTTAGGGTGGAAAAGTTTGAAGTTTCACTGAGTGGTATACTGGCAGTCTAATAAATAAAGAGCCATTCACATCATATTAAACTATAGCTGAATAATCCATTTACTAATTCTGCTTGACAGTCAACATTAATGGGTATTATTGGGCCCTATTAGGCTTTTTGGGAACTTCCCTTTACTGTAGTTTGTTATATAGGTTTTTGTGCATGTCTCCAAAGGCTTCTGTAACATAGTGACCTCACAATGTTAAACTCCTGCTTCTATTGGCCAGCGCTCCAACACATTGTTCATGATAGGCTTAGGGGCAGGAAATCTATAAGCAATTGACCTATCACTACCCTGGATGTATAATAAGAACTGGATACAGCGTTGGAGGCGGGACTTCGTTCGTTCCTACGAGATCTGCTCATTGGCACATGAAGACAAAATGGCCTGAGATTCTCGAGAGGAAAACGTCACAAATGACCCATCATGCCTGGCTGTCGAGACCATAGAGCATGCGCAGTTGAGTTTCCCCTTAAGCCCCGCCCCCGATCTCCCGCTCTCGGCTCAGTAGAATGAACGGAGAGAGAAAATCAATCTGGATTCAGCTTTTAGTGCATTTTACAACTTTAAGGACCTAATGTGTTTAATAAGGGCTATAAAAATAGGTTCATACTGGGTAGTTTATTTGGTTTAAAAACAATTATCCACCGATTTACAGACGTCTCTTTCCCAATGTAAGTTAATGGGAAAAAGTCTTTCTGGGCCGGGTGACGTCACAGACTGATACGGAAGTTATAGTACCCGCTGTTTGGCCTCTACGAATATTTTCTCAATTTCCGGAGCACTTCCTGGGGGCTTGATCACAACAGAGCCGGCCAGCTAACCAATCACAGCAGACTGGGCTCTGGTTTCAGACAGAGGGTGAAAAGAGGCAGTATGAGAGAAATAAAGAGCTTTTTGAACAACAAAGCATGGAGACATGTCCCAGTAGAGACACTACATACTGATATGAACCTGAAAATGACTAGAATATCCTCTTTACATAGATCAATCCCTAAACCTTGCAATTGAGAGGCTTGTTATCAAAATAGGATAGGCTACTTAATTATTTAATTACTTTAACATTTTACCGATGGTGTATAGGAGCAAAATGGTAGTATTTATTTAACAGTGGTCCCAGAGATGTGTCTAGTTTTATTTTAAAGAGTGATGGTGTGTTTGTGTTGTTCATTGTTTTCCGCCTTTACTGTGCCGTGTTTGTGTTGTTGACTCGTAAATATATCTCAGAAACCTTTAAGTGACACAGGTGTATGAGTTTGAGTTTGTGTAGAACACAAAAGCTAAACTCTGCAGATCCCCGTCTGGTTTGCTCCCAGAGAAGTGAAGCGCTCTCATTTCAAAGTGTATCTTGACTTTCACTGTGTCTTGGCTGCGGGATGGATGTTTTCAGTTGACGAGGTCGGCAGGTCGACCCCAGCAGTAATGTCCTCCTCGCCCCTCCTCTCCCCCACTACATGTTAGCTGCTGTTTGTGGACACGTTCAGATGCAGCCCCCTCTTGTTCCACAGAGCGTAGTTCTTCTCATCCCATTAGCGTCCTCTCTGCAGGTCTCTCAGGAGCCTTGTTCTTCGTTCATAATGGAAAGATAATGCTTGAAATATTTACAACAACAAGGGGAGGAAAGGGTTTCAATAAGACATGAGGTAAGACTATTTCAGAAGTTGCTCTCAGCTTTTAAGGGTAAGGAGGAAGGGGAGCTGGAGAGCCAGGGTGGGACTAAGTCAAAACGTCTGATGGAAATGTGGATCCAGTTTATCAGGCAACAATGGAGGATTAGGCAGCGTAATCCAGAGTCTCCAGGTGCTGAGGAGTTATGGAGGAAAAGAGCTAAGCCATTCTTGTCATTAGGCAGTTGCATTAAAGAGTAAGTTAACACAGTGCTCTCTTAATACTTTACTTTATACATTTCCAAAGAGACCAATTAAAAAACCCATATGATACGGTCTCATTGAGAAAGCTGCGGCTCTTCACAGTGGAGAGGAAGCTGCTAAAGTGTGGGAAAACCTCTTGATTTACTACTTGCACTACCGTCAAACTGTGTTGATTTTGTCAAACATATGTATATATTACTTCTGTACACCCCTTTTCACCCCCCCTTTTTTTCTACGCTCTTATCTTTTTATGTTATATGTTCTTGTTTATATTTGCACTGTTGGACTGCCAGAAACGGTATTTCAATTTTCTGTATGTATAACACACGTGGAAACTTTGACAATAAAGTGGACTTTGACTTTGACTTTGATAAATGACTGACCTTTGTTATTAATTAATCAAAATTAATATTTGTATGTGACTATAAAGTGAGGTTTCCTGTTTAATAGTTTGACCATTTTGGTAGAAGTCTCCCTGCATTATACTGTGTCTGCTGCTGTTTGAATATCCATTTGCATTGTGACCTGTAAAGTTACCGTAAATCTGGTATACAAAGATGTTTGTTTCACATAAAAAGCCTTATAGCAATGTTTCTCATGGGATACAATATAAAAAGTGCAGAGTTTCATCAGAATTTATAAAGAGTGGTACAGAAATGCGTCCTAAAACCTGAGGATGAGTTAGCATTTCACCACTTTTTGTCCACCGGTCTAAAGCCAACAGTTTGTCTTATGCAGTTTTGGTTAGAAACCTAAAATGAGTTCTGTCATTAACACATGAGATTTACAAGTTTTGTTCTTCGATATAAAATACAACAGGAAATACCCCACTGGTGATTGTCTGAAGCTCTGTGTCATAAAACGTTGGTTGCTAACAAGTGACTGAATGAGGCTACTTAACGTCATCATGCCGAACATTAGCCACCTTTAGCTTAGCGGTGGTTACGTAAAGTCATGTGACCGTGCTGTTGATCCTTTGTGGTGTTAGCTTTAAAGGAGCTTTTGATTGTAGTGTTTGCATTCAGTCTACAAAAATAAATAAAAAAACGGTGTTATGTGGATTGTTTTTGCCATTTATTTCTGCGATATTCCAAAATCCAATGATAAAATCCCAATGTTTATAGTCTTTGCAATGCTAACCACCGTTTCGGCCAACAAACATCACTACACCACTCTTAAAGGAGCAGCACAGACATGACTCTTCCTTTCTTAGGAATTTTTTGCCTTTTTTAGCGGGCAGCTTCCATTCGTTTGTGATATTGAAGCAGGTACATGCTGAAAAGGGCATGGCCATCGTTTTATTTATTTTTCACTTAAAGGTCTCCTATTATGCTATATTTGAACAATATATTGTAGGACCATATCTATACAAAACATGTCTCTGAAGTGTTTTGCTCAAAATACCAAACAGATCCCCCATTGTAGCATGCCTCATCCCCCTCTATTTCAGCCCTGTTCCTGAAGTGCTGATTCTGTGACTGTAGCTTTAAATGAACTAGCTGCTGCTGGCCACACCCCTTTGGAGCTGCTGCTGGCCACGCCCCTTTGGAGCTGCTGCTGGCCACGCCCCTTTTGTGCTGCGGCTGGCCACACCCCTTTAGTGCGTCATGATCTCTCCTCTGAAGAGAGTTTTCTACCTGGAGAAACTCAGCTAAACGCTGCCCTGATTAAACGCCATATTATGTTCCAAACCACATCCAGCATTATTTCTGAAACAGTATGGAGCTCAAACGTTTCTCTCTCGGTTTACCACAAGGACAGGACCTTTATATTACACACAGTCTCTCCAGTACAGCGTTAGCTCTGAGTGTTAGCGATGCTTGCTAATGTAAACTAAGACCATAATACTTCCAGAACAGAGGGGATTCAGCTCGCTGTCTGTATATGGGGGACGATAGTTTGGGACGTGGGAGGGACATTGCCAGGAGTTTAATCTAAAGCCAGGTCACATTTCCCTCATTACATCATAAGAACAGCAAATCTGGATCAGCTCGTTTGTACCCCTGTTTTTAGAGATGTGGGTAAGGAGGAAAAGAGAGAGGGTTGTATTTTCTGACACTGTGAGTCTCCTTACACACCGGGGACACATATGTATGTATGTATAAAAGACATCAAAAAGTGCATTTGGCGTAATAGGGGACCGTTTCATTACAGATTTTCTGGAAAATATGACCCTAGCCTAAATTGTCCTTTACATTTACATCAAACTTGGTGATAATTCACTTCATCCCTGGTGTTAGGACTGTATGACAGTAAAGTGACCATGTGTGACAGCTGTAGCTACATGAGAAGTATTTTAATTTCCAGTTGTGTGGACTGCAGGCTGAGATCTATCTTCCTCCCACTACACTGAGTTATTTAAACATGGTGTGCCACTGTGCAGAGCCTGTGTGTGAACATGTAGTTAACCCCAAAGTAGCACTGCAGGTCCTCACTGACACTTCATTAGCAGCTAATTACATTAAAGCTATTTCCGGAACAGTGGATGAACACAGCCTCAAGTCCAACTTCAGCTTATGTAAAGTGAAATCACACAGAGAGTCAGTAAAATAATCACAAAATATTACATAAAAAGTGCACTTACACACTGTGTCAAAGTTTAGGTTGGTCATCTCAATGAAAAGATCACGCAACATAACTGCAACAGGATCGGGGTAGCCAGCCCACTTAAGATAAAACAGTCAGGCGCTGTTTTTCAATTAGATTATTTGAGTATTTAAATAAATACGATAACCATGACTCGTTATAATAATACCTATTTTGTATAGTTTTGTTTGTTTCTGGACTTCACAATGTATATGTCTGTTATTGTTTACATGCCGTAAAGCAGACTCTAGTGCGCAGGTGTAATAGTTTAAAGTGACGCTTCAGCAGTCTGACGAGTGTACACGGTGGTTGAAAACGTTTTTTGAACGCACGCGTTTACTTATTATATGCAGTTTGAAATGTTTAATCCGGCCATGGATCGCCAAAAGATATAAGCTATTTACATTAATTAAACTCTCAAGAAGTACTCGTGAATACATGATATTCATGGTAGGTAATTGGACGCATGAAAAGTGAGCCAAACTCAAAATTGTATAATCAAATCAGTGACCTTGTGCGATTGTATCTTTGATAATCGGCCACTACAAATACTGTTGTGAATTTTGACCGTGCCCTCAAAGGCAGTGATGAGAGGCGCTGTTAGCTAGCTAATTAGTGAACTTGACAAGTTTATTTTTTGTGGTAGCAAATCCTTACAGTCCGCTAAATTAACGCAATAAGAACAGCGGCTGCTTTTAAAAACCCACATTTAAAAAAATGTTTTATTCTGAAGCTGTATTAACCTGAGCAACCACTAGTCCCGCATTCCATAACCATTATATGCCAAGATGGCAATATTTGAGTGTGAAAAGTGTCCACCATTCTGTACTCAACATTTTGACAGTGACAGAGTGACCTATTCAGGTACTCAAAATGTGTTTTGCCATACTCAGCATTTGAACACTCTTATGCACTCAAAATAGCACAGTACAGAAACACACTATTTTGTGAACAGAAACAGAAGTTCTTTCAGCATAAATAAAAGTATCAGCGAAGCTTTCCTCCCCTAATGTGCCGTGGGAGATTATATAAGTGTCCATATACAGATTGCATAATTACTATTAGATAATTAAGGCAAGACTACAGGCGAAAACGTGTTTATTCTGAACTGATCAGACTTTTGGCAAACGTACTTCCATAATATAAATGAAAAGAAAATAGAAATACATAAAGGAGTTCATTTACTAACTTTATTTGTTTATATATGTTTTTCTCCTAAATTCACCAGAAGTGAGCATAACAGAATGAATTATCTGAAAATGTAAACTTAACATTTAAAAGAAATCTTGTTTTAGAAAAAAGCCGATAGAAAAGCTGCAGTAGGGCAGTGAAAGAAGTCAGCATGTTTCAAACTTACCAGTCAATTTACTGGTCTGAAAGCATTACGGGTTAAAGGACATCATTTTAAAGGTAATTCCCATGTGGTGGATGTAAACTTACCTGATGTGTGTTCTATAATTGTGTATATGTTCTTTGTGTTGTCACACTTCTACAGAGCCATACACACACTCATCACTGTGTACCTGTGCAGGAGTCCAGAGGATGAGAGGCAGTATAATTCAGATGCCAAATGAATGTATGTCTTAGTGAGCACTTTTGTTGCATGCATCATTGATAGACCTACCTGAGGGCAGACTGTGAAGTATCGTCCATTTTAAAGAATCCGTGTGAAGGCACGGAAACATCCCGCTGTGGCTTTGGAGGTACATGATCATCCTCCAGTCAGTTGGGCAAGTTCTGATGGCAAGGCCAACAGTTTGTGAGTGTGTGGGAATGTAAGACTCCTTGCACTGCAGCCTCTGCCTCGGTATGAATGGTTTCAGGTTTCAAGGTTTCAAGGTTTTATTGGTCATATGCACAGCATATACCAACGTATGTTGGCAATGAAAATCTTATGTCCCATGCTCCTCCAACAACTCAACATACATGGTGCAAATAAGATAAATAAAATAGTGCAAAAAGAGAGAAGAATATTTACAATAACAACAATAAAGATTTCCCTGCTGTTTGACGTCATGATTGGAACCAATGACAATTTCTGGAACTCACTGATGTCCACTTATAGGCCCAACATTTTTTTATGTAAATATACTTAACTACCATAGTAATTGTTCAAATTACAACATAATGTGTATTACACCATAAATGTATATGTGCTTCAAAAGGACAAAATATAATGTGTCCCAGCAGCGGTGACCGCGAGAGTGCAGGACAGTGAGAGTGACACACAGGTTAATTTTAGCAGCGTTAAAAACAAGAGCGCAAGTATCGATGCTTTTCAGCTCTCGTATTGATGTCTGAACTGTTAATAAATGTAGGGCGTTGTTGTAGGAGGGTTGCATATGTGTGTGTGTGTGTGTGTGTGTGTGTGTGTGTGTGTGTGTGTGTGTGTGTCTGTGTACATGATTCACCAGTGATTTCCCTCGTGCTTGCCACCAGCGCTGCTTCATTCGGCTGATCTGATTCTGGCGGGCTAATTATCTAACAACGGGTGAACATCCTGCAACTGACACACTGAATATTCACTTCTCCACTAACTTCCATCATTATCAACCCTTTTACTTATTTTCACAACACCCTCTACAGCACTCTGACGCCTCGCCACCTCCTATCAGTCACGCTATATGAACAGCTCAGCACATTTAAGGCCACTGGGTACAAGCTATGTTTATTTTTATTTGATACTGTGGACCATTCTCCAAAGCACTACTGTAACCCTGTAGACTAAACATTGATATTTAATAATTCTACATTTCATTCACTGACACTTCAAACATTCAGTGCTAGGGCTTTTAAAATTGTTTACAGTGTCTTTGCAAAGCATTTAAATGTACATTCAGTGTTCTGTTCAGTGTTAGGCAATGAAAGACTAGGTTAAGGTCAGGGAAAGATGGCACGTGGTGCAGTCAATGTTATCAGCCTTATCAACGATATATCATTTTGGGCGTTTATATGGTTCATATGTTGTAGCATTTTTTGTCAAGGAACAGTTTCTTCATTCCAGAGTCTGTGACCAGATAGCACAACAACTTTGATTGTTGATAGTTGATAAAAAACATTATATTTTTTACAGTAATGCAAGGCCAAGGTGATCACAGGAGGATTGAACATTTATTAAGGGAGCAGTAAACTCAACATTGACGTGTCCGGAATGCTTGTTATAGCGTCGCATGATTATAGCTAAATAAACATAAAATACAGTAATTGGTATTTATTTCAGTAACTTTAAGTTAAGGTTCTTTGTTTCAGTTACAATGTTGAGTCAGTAGTTATTTTTTTATTTACAATCCTTGCTCTATTAACTAAGTTACAATTTTAATGCATCCGACTAGAATGCAGAGTTACATTAGTTTCGCCTATTGAGCCACTTCTATAGCCAATAAATAGTAACATCATGCACTTCTCTTTGGGAGGAGGGCCACCCAGGTCAGTGTTACGGGGGAACTGGCCCCTGTGTCCCCCCCCCAGAACCGCCCCTGCATATGAGGAGTTGAGTTTTTGCTGTTATTTTCCAATATTGAAGTATAAGGAAAATTCCCAGTGAGAGCACTGGACAAAATAATAAACAGAACATTGGTTAAATCAAATCACAAATCTAACTAAACTGAACTGTACTCACAGAGAGCCAGGGGAAACGGGATGTTACAGCTCTCCCTGACAGCGATACCTTCCTGGCAAGAATCTGCCAGCCTCTGAACACCCACACAGGGGATTTCACTCGCTCTGGATGATGAGACCGTTGATGGGACTTAATGATGTTCACTTTCAATAAGAATGATAGGAGTAATTAGTCTTCCTTAAGATTCTACAGGAGACTCAGGAAGATGTCAATCAATGAGCCTACACACGCCCACACAGTTCTAGTAAGTGGTCTAATAACCCTTGTGTAGGTGTTCAGACCTGGCTGACAAACAACAGCTACTGTAGTAGTACCTTGGAATAATTCTGTGAAATCCCTGGATCTATAAAGGGAAGTTGATACAACGTCGGAGGCAGGGCTTTGTTCATTCATTTGGCAGTTGCTCAGTGGCGCATAAAGCCAAAATGGCCTGCCGCTTTTGAGAGCAAAACGTCAAAAATTACCCATCATGTCTGTATTTTGAGAGCAAAAATACCCGTTCATGGACCAATAGAGCATGTGCACTGGAGTTTTCCTTAAGCCCCGCCTCTCATTTCCAGCTCTCAACTCAATCAAATGATTGGAGAGAGTTCATAACTCTGGATTTGGCTTTTATTGCATTTTAAAACTAAAATACCTTAGTGATTCAAATAAGGGCTATACAATTAATACTGGGTAGTTTTTTAGTTAAACATTTTTTAAGATGTCTCTTTCCCAATGCAAGTCAATGGGAAAAGTATTTTTGTGCCCAGTGACGTCACGGACTGAGACGGAAGTTGTAGTACCTCTGTTTAGCCACTGCGAAAATGTGCTTCCGCACAAAGCGCAAGAGACATAGCATCTCCTCAGCCTTTATATATCCCAACAGAGCCAAAGCAGCACATATCCTGTGGGGAAATGTAACACTGCTTTAAAGTAGCTATGATGTTTTTGATACAATATATCAAACAACGATGTGAAACAACAAAACAACACTGTGAAACAACACTGTGAAACAACGTGAACATGTAAATAGAGTGTTGCAGTTATGACATACAGTATTTTTGTAGGCAGAACTGGAAGTTGGATTTCAGATTATCCTAGAAAGTAAGATATTTTAGCAAACACATGTTTATGATATTTATAGGTTTTATTAGTATAAATGGCAATTTTATAAGATTTGAAGTGTAAATGCAATCGCCAGAAGTAAAAAGCTACTGTTAGGCTATAAACAAACTACATCACAGTCACATGGCTGAATGTCACCACATTGGTAAGCTAAAGGCGGCTAATGTTCGGGGGATGGTGTTTAGTCTTATTTAGACACTAGTTAGCAACCGCAATTTTAATGACACCGACGTTTCAGACATTCACCAGTGGGGTATTAACTGATGCATTATTTTGTTGTGGAAAAATAAGGTGAAATTCTTCTCAGCTTTTCAAAATTGCTAACTCACTCCTGCACCGCTCTATGGAGTCTCTTGTATTGAACAACCTCCACAGAGAATGATCAGCAGAACCAACAGCTCGTCTTGGCATCATAGTGACTTTCTCCTCATAGTTTTTCTGTTCCATCCACAAATGAACTGTTCTGGTTGAGTCTCAAGGTGTCATTTCCAAAGAAAAAGCTGTAAAAGGATCATGTGCACTACCTCTTCAGCAGCAAAACCCGCACAGATGGGCTAGTTGAAGGCAAGCGGTTGGACATGACAGAGCATTCAACAGATAAAAACACAGATATATTTTAGAAGAGAGTTATAATGGGCTTACATTTATTAAGTGCCTCTTGGTGAATTGTTGCTTGCTAACAGCTGGATGTCAATAAAACTTGATGAAATCCACTTGAAGGTGATGATGTGTCAGCGTTGTTTTCACATCAATTGTGTTTTTAGTCTCAGCAGGTTTTGGGCAGCATTCACTGATTTTTGTAGCAACGCAACTAGCTGTTTACCACCGATATGATAGATGATACATCAACGTGCATAATGAAACACTGAAAGGTTGGCTTTGATCAAATGTATGATGTAAACATAACATAACATTTCGCACAGCTGTATTAGGTTAGTTCGAAGCTATACTATTAAGTTGAAACTGATATTTTTTATTTAAATGTTTACTTATAACTAACCTAATACAGATGTAGTCAACGTTTTCGTTTTTTCAGTGCATACAATTGAAAAACAATCCATATTCACACATATTTTTTTACACAGAATCTAGAGGGAAAACAACCTTGTATGTGCACCAATGATAAGACACACTTAGAAATAATTCTAACTAAATGTTGAGCCATCTTCTTTAGAGAGTGCGTAAAGTTAGCAGACGGTCCTCACAAGTACAGCAGAACAAATGTGAGTGTTTGAGTTTAAGTGAGGGAGAGAGTGAGAGCGGCAGAGGAAAAGCAGTAGGATGGGGAGCTCAGTGACAGACAGAGGGAGGGGGGAGGACGGACACGGTGCTCTTTTGGACTCCAGCCTGGCTCTCCCTTTGAACCTGTGGAACCCGCTCCTACCTGGCCATGCCCTCCGGCCTGTGCAGGAAGTGGAGGAGCGCGGTGCGAGCGCTCAGGACTCTCCGCAGGACGGCAGCAATAGGAGGTGGAGGAGACGCTGTGAGTCTGCTGTTATTTTTAGTCTCTCCTCCCTCCCAGGGCTAGGCTAATCCGCCGTGCGCAGGCTAATCCAGATTGGAGGTAGGACACAGAGGCAGGGAGGTTAAACACTTTCTCCTATGGGAAGCTGGTTGCCGTCTGAACTACGCAAACTGAACCAGACGATGTTGAAGCAGGAAAGTCAGGGCTGTGGGTGCCACAGGGCAGGGGGGGCACAACCAAGGGGAGCGCTCCTCTGCTGGGCATGAGTATGGAGTGGCTGCCGAAGGGCTGCTGCGCCGGCTACCCCAGCTGGCAACGATGCAAGACGGGCAAGATTGTGGTCTCAGGTGGCTGCAGGGAAGGGGGAGGCGGCAGCGACTGTGGGGGGACCAGGATCCAGCTGAATGGGCTGGATACTGAACAGCTGAATGGCAGCCTGGTGGTCCTCTACGCACCTGCTGGGAAATCCTGTCTGCTCAGATTGGTGGGACATGCACGGATGGATGGATGAATGAGCAGTGTGTGCTGATGTGTTATATCCTCCTAAACAGTACACTGTGTGTATTCATTTTAATTTATTAGAGTACAAGATATGAAGGTCTCTAACAGGGTACACTGAAAAACTTAAACGTTGACTTTAATTATTATTTGTATTAAGTTGAACCTGATCATTTGTATTTAAAGTTAATAGTATTGCTTTCAACTAACCCAATACAGATATGTGAAACCTGTTGAAATATTACATTTAATTAGGGTCAACGTTTCTGTAAATGTGTCTCTAAAATGTATCGAATAACTATTATTGAAAGATCTTATATTACAAATCTGCCCACACTGCAGTGTGTTTTGAGCAGTTCACTGTTCCAGAAAATTGCTTGAGCGGAGGCAGCTGATGAACTTCTGATGTGTGGCAGAGTCGTGTGTGTGTGTGTGTGTGACAGATAGGCGGTAAAACAGCAGATGTTCGTGTGAGCAGAAGAGAAAAAGAGATTAACTAGTCGATGTTTGGTGGCATGCACGTTTAAGTGCTGTGTTATTTGTTGTTCGTCATACAGCCCTTTCCAAATAGATGATGAAAAAGATGAAAAGTTTGGAGTGATGGAAAAGGAAGTACAAATCGTTATTGCCACTTGGCTCTGTGTCGGTTGTAATCATTGTACATGTGGTCATTTACACTGAAGGGGAAAAAGCCCTTTAGTGGCCACACTAAATATGAGTGGAGCAAAGTTCAGGGTGGATGTTGGGGGGGGAACCCACAGTTCTGAGTCTTTAAGCAAAGCAACTATAGCTTTATTTCATAAACTGAACCACATGTGTGTTTTTGTAACCAATAACCTCCTATCCTTGGCCAAGCGTTTCACTTCATAGTTTTTTAGCAGTGGTTCTACAGGCACAGACTAATAATGTCATACCTCACTGGAGTACATAAGATTGGATGCCAGCACTGAGTTAACAAAGAAAAGTAAAACAGTTCAACAAAATTACAATAAGACAACATGATGTTTGGTGTTTTCCTCGTGGTGTGGAGGCTGCTGCATGTTCGGCTTAGCTGGAGGCTGTGAGGCAGACCATGCTGCTCTTACATTTAAAATGTGAGGTGCAGTATTAAGATGCGTTCAGTGTTTCAATAAGAGAGTATGTTGAAAAATGACAAAAGCGTGTGTACTGTTCTTTGGTCTGTACATCCACAGCCTCCTGCATAGATTGCGTCCATCAGTGTAGGGGACCAAAATCATAAAGAAATAAAAAAGAAAATGAACTGAGAATAAAACGGCCGCTGAGGCAACCGTTGGTGACTCTTACGCAGGGCAAATGATTTAAGTCCATGTTAGAGTATCCTTAATTATGATGATCCCATATCGCACGACAACAGTACAATGAACAGGTTTTATATACTGTATATTCCTTTCCTGCAGCCTTTCCTATTGCTTTCCTTAGTAAAAAAAACAACAACAACATATGCCTATGCTGGTGCACCAATCCCACCACACCTGTCTGCAATTTATACATATCACCAGGTGCCCAAAACTGCGTTCAAAACAAAAGCGTTTATTTAAATTAATCAAAAATAATAATACAAAATGATACATTAAATATAAACAACAACAGTAAGAAAATAAAAGAGTATTAAGAAATCAAAATCAATTATAGCACCAACAGTCAATCAAGTAGCGACTCTCTGTGGAATCACTTTGTCTAAGATAAGTTTAATTAGAGTCAGTGACCGCCAGCTGTCAGTCACACAATAAATGTGCACTGCAGAAACTGAAACGTTGACTTTAATTAAATGTTTTATTTCAACAGATTCCATATACCTGTGTTAGGTTAGTTGAAAGTAATAATATTAAGTTGAACCTAATGTTATTTTATTTAAACTTTATATTATTGCTTTCAACTAACCTAATACAGTTATGGGAAATCTGTTGACATGATACATTTAGTTTAAGTCAACATTTCGTTTTTTTCGGTGCATAAATGTGCAAACAGTGATTAGGCTATAAATTGGGTGTGTGTTTCAGGAGAAATCGGTTCAAATTCAATGCCTTTTTGGAAAGAGACTTCAATGATTTTTTTTTATTGACGTCCCGTTATAATGATGCGAAAATGCCAGATTCTTAGACTGACAAACATATTAGTTTTTAGTGAACAATATTCAATTAATAAATAGGTGAATTATTTTTATTATTGCTTATTCTATAGATTATTTTCTACATTAATGGTTTGGTCGATAAAATGCCAGGAATCTCTAAAATGTCCATCCCGGGTTCTCAAAGATGATGTCCTGTCTTCAGTTGCAAAAAAAAAAAAAAAAATCAATATGATATTTAAAACAGAGAACATCTTTATATTTGAGAGGATGAAAGCAGCATTTTCGGACTTATCTGTAGGAAAAGTGACTGAATGTTTTTTTTCAGCCTGAATGCAGAAAACTGTGAAACTTAACCCAAAAGGACAGTGTGTGGTGTGGTGTGTGTGTGTTGTGTGTCTTGCCTTAAATCACAGCAGTGTGCAGGAAGGGTTTTTGGTTAATTCTTTTTAAATGGAAGCAGAGCTGAGCTGCCCTCCATCACTCCCTCAGTGGATTAGAGTAATAATGCAGACGCTAAAATTAGAGCAGATTACACATACAGTCGGTGGCTGGACCGCAAATTTGACTTTAACATGGCAACCTTTTATCTTATTTGTGTAAAATGTCTGATTTCATGTATGTCAATATTCTATATAGCTACCCTAGTATAATTTTACCATATGTTTTTTTTTCGTCATCAGAATCGGATTTATTACCAAGTACACATACGAATGATTTCCTTTGGTATACATGGTGCATTCAAAGACACAGACAGAAGAATATGTAGCAAAAATATTACTATTATGAAAGCTACTTAAAAAACCCTAACACTAACACAAATACATGTAGAATTTAAAGGCTGTTAGATCAGTAGACTGTAATAAACAAACACTCGAATTGTCAACTTATTTGAAGTGAATATATCTACATGTTCCCTCCTGTTCTAACTTTGAATCTTTATGGATTATTGCACTACTTTATGTCGCTTATGGATGAAATCTTCAGCTAAATGAAATGTATTGTAACGGATCTTCTTCAGGATAAAATCAATAAAGATGGTTAACATACTCACATATAGACTGTGTAAAATGATGGGCTCTATGAAAACAAGTGTAATCATCATCCCTGCAAGGTAAATACACAAAATAAATCATGGAACACACACCTTAGTTACTCCCCTTAGTGTCCAGTGTGTTTTTAATTTACAACGTGTGCCTATTTTTCTATATAATATGTAAGTCTACTCTTTCTAATTTATCTGCAGTCTTGCTTTATAATACCGTGAGTCTCCCTGTTGCAGGACAAATAAAGGAATTCCGAGTATAGATGTAGAGTTTATGACAAAGTATTCAGAGAAACGCATACAAATCTAAATGTGGTGGAAAAATAATGTGGTGTGTGTGTGCTTTGTGTGCTCTGCCCCACTGATCTAAATGTATTTACTGCACACAGAATTGCCTAATGTATATTATTTCTGTGTGTATAGTCGAGTTGTGCCGTGGCTCAGAAATCAGTTTATTGAATGATTCTTTAATTTACATTACTCCCAAATGTATCTGCTGTTTCCTCGGCTAACCTTGTGCTGTGTGTGTGTTCCCTGCAGAGCTCGGGGATGGAGGAGATGGTGTGGGAGCAGTACTCGGTCACTCTGCAGCGGGTGAGTTCATCCACTACACGTGTACACCACCTTCCATCCACCTTTACATCAACCTGCTGCCCTTACCATTCAATTCAATATGCGTCATTAGTCTGCTTGTCTGTGTGGACCGGGAAATGTTGAATACCCCAAAGTTTTAGAACTGTATAGTACAGGTCTGTCTGTTTGTGTTTAATAAATCAAATGGAGTAAAAAGTACAATATTTGACTTTGAAATTAAGTGGAGTAAAGGTATCAAGTAGCATACAATAGAAATGCTTAAGTTAAATACAAGCAAAGGTAGGAGAAGTACTCAGATCTTGTACTTGAGTAAAAGTAAAAGTACTCAGATCTTGTACTTGAGTAAAAGTAGAAGTACTCAGATCTTGTACTTGAGTAAAAGTAGAAGTACTCAGGTCTTGTACTTGAGTAAAAGTAGAAGTACCAGAGTGTAGGAATACTCTGTCACAGTAAAAGTATTCTAAATGTTCCTCCAGTGAAAGTAGAAAGTACTCTCATCTAAATGTACTTAAAGTAGCGACAGTAAAAGTAGTCAATGTTTGATTGGTCCATTTCAGAATAATATCTCTGATATGTTTTATAATTATTGATCATTAAAGTGTTCTCAGAGCTGGTAAAGGTGCAGCTAGTTTGAATGGCTTTGTATACTGCAGGGTAGCTGCTGGATTTACTGCAGGTGAACTACAGTCTGATTTAAGGGTTGATAATACACTGCCTAGCCAAAAAAAAGGTCACACTAATATTCGTTGGACCGCCTTTACCTTTGATTACGGCACGCATTCGCTGTGGCATCGATTCCACAAGCTTCTGCAATGTCACAACTTTTATTTCTGTGTTGATTAATTTTTCGCCAAGATCTTGTATTGATGACGGGAGATTCGGACCACTGCGACATCCCAAAGATTCTCAATCGGGTTCAGGTCTGGACTCTGTGGTGGCCAATCCATGTGTGAAAATGATGTCTCATGCTCCCTGAACCACTCTTTCACAATTTGAGCCCAATGGATCTTGGCATTGTCATTTTGGAACATGCCTGTGCCATCAGGGAAGAAAAAATCCATTGATGGAATAACCTGGTCCTTCAGTATATTCAGGTAGTCAGCTGACCTCATTCTTTGGGCACATAACGTTGCTGAACCTAGACCAGACCAACTGCAGCAACCAAATCTGATCTAATCCAAATATGTAAAGTAACTAAAGCTAATAAATAAATGGAGTGAGGTAAAAGTGCACCATTTACCTCTGAATTGTAGTGGTCTGGAAGTACCTCAGTAGCAAAACATGGAAATACTCAATTAATTACAAGTCTCTCAAAATGTTACTTACAGTAAGTAAAGTACTTGAGTAAATGTACTTAGTTCCTTTCATCTCTGAGCACAAGTATGTCATAACAGTACTTCAGTACAGTAAATATTCTGCCCACCACTGATTTATACTACTGTATCCTCAGTGACTGAGTCAGTATCAGTCACCGTTCTGCTGTAGAGTGTGCTGCCCACAGCGTCAGCGCGCACTGACTGCTCCTGTGGAGATTAGCGGTGAGGTGCAGCAGGGACCGCACAACTGACAACACGGAGGGGGGACACACTTCAGCTCCAGGCTGGGGCCGAGAGAAAAGGAAACGTCTTTTATTCAGGTGACAGACTGAGATGGCGTCCCACCCTGCACATAGCTCACCGCCGTCTTAATGACGCTAGTAGCCCGCTGCTGTTGTGTGCTAGCATTTAGCAGCTATCAGCTAGCGTTAGGACTACGCACCAAAAGCCCACGGACTGACTAGCTACCTACTACTGTAGCAACAGGTAACCTCTGCAGTGATGTCAACATGTCAACATTAGTACACAGAGTACTTAGTATTCTGTGTGATGGCTGAAAACATGTAGGACCAGCTGAGTTAGATATTTGCAACTTGACTGAGAAAAGCTATTTAGATGGGTCTGGAAATATTTGTGACGCCTAATCTACAATTAGTTTTTTTTTTAAGGATGCATATCTTATATTTATAAGACATAACAACATAATAATAATAATAATAATAATAATAATAATAATAATAATAATAATAATAATAATAGCAATAATAAAGCTGTGTAGAATAGTGCAGATGATGTTGACAGACCAATGTGCAAGTAATGCAGATGAAGTAAACTATATTAATGTCAGAAATAAATAAATACAATAAGCTAAATGCTGCAGAGAATGTTGTCAGTGACCACGTAAATGCAGGAGTCGATATACATACAAAGAGAATAAGATAGAAAAGAACCAAATGTAAAGTTATTATTGTACATTGAAATAAAAGGCATTTCCATATGCTTCAGTGCACAGAGCATTATAGTTAGCCAGCAATACCAACTGAAGTGCCAATAGTTTTTGCATCTCTTTAATCTTGGTAAAGACAACAGCTGCATACGAAGCTGGATTTCAGATATAAAATAAGGTTTGCACAAATTGAAGTCTGAAACGAAATGAATTAACAGAACATGATGTGTGTCTGCTCCATCAGCTTGGCCATGGGTCAGCAACCTTTAATCGGATTTCGCCAAATAGATTTGGTCTGGAGCCGCAAAACATATTCGATAACACAGTTTATAAATTACAAACTATGGTTTGTTTATCAAATTATAGAACTACAATAAGGAAAACTGTTGACATTTTATTCCTATGTTTACATATTATTACAAAGGAAAACACTAATCTCTTATAAAAGGAGAAACACATACGTAGCAAACAGGCATGAGTGTTTTAATATACTCAAACACACAACTCATGGCAAATAGCTGCCGCCTTAAAGCTTTAAAACATACAAAATAGTCCTGTTGAATTTAATTATAAGTGACTGACTCATCACAGGCGATTGAGTATGCTTGAGCTAAGTTAATGTCTTTATTTGTTGCCATTTTCATGATGCTTTCCTCCACGGTCTATGCCCAGAGAGACATACTGTATCGCTAATTTCTGAACCAGTCCGAAAATACATGCCTTGATTTTAATGAATGATCCTTTATTGTCCAACGTTTTCCTAGCCTTACTATCTCCATTGCATTGAGCCATAGTGAACGAGTTTTAAGACTTGATCCACTTCCTCAAAATATATTTGTCCTTATCAGCCTTCCTAAGCAGCACTAAAATACGTTTTTTAAGCTCTTTCTTTTATTTTTTTCATGATCTTTTTACAAGAGGGCGGGGGACGGACACAGTATTTGCCGCCTTCATGCAAATACGCCAGGCCGTAGACATTGTACGTTGTGACGCATTATAGTTGACAAAACCTTTTCATTTTAGTGTCAAAGCATCACCTCAATCTCCTAGATTAAGAGATGTTCCTTTTGAAATATTGTCAACTGTGCAACCAAACAAAGAAAGAAAAACTGTTGTCGATGTCAAGCATGGATCAAATGAAGCGTTGATATCTGATATTTTAGATAAAATACTGTGGAAACCATTAGGCATTTTTACTTCTCAAATACAGACCATTAAATGTGTCCATCCATGGAATAAATTAACATTATCTCTTATAGGTCAGATTTCTTCCGTGCACCTGAACAATCTCCTTAAATAGAGCTGCCCTGATCATAGCTTACCCCTCTTCATGAATCGGTCAGTAGCATTTAATGGAAAAGCAACAGGGGCACTAAAGGAAGCTTCATTTAATGTGAAATAGCAAAGGCAATTTTGACATCATAAGAAACATTTTCTGCTGAACATATTTGCAAAAAGGGAACTGCTGGTGTATTCTAATAGTTTTACTACAATGATGTTCTTTAAGGGTTATTTTTGTAAGCTCAATACACTTGCGGTCGAATTGTCTAAAAATCAGCTCCTATCATCTGTGTCTGACCACTAATCCTTGACCTCTGTGTGAACCGTCACAGGGTTAAGGAATAGTAAGGAGATTTCATTGGGATTTAGGGAAAGACGACCGGATTTCAAGAGAATCCGACTGCACTTACACTATGCAACATATTTATGATGCGCCAGTGGACATATAAATGTGCGTCTGCTGTGGGGAACTACAGTCTTATGTACAGCGGACTACTGAAAGCGCATCTACTTCGCACAGTGCTCTGATGGATCGGTTTTATGCGGATTGAGGAACGTGACAACAGGGACAAAATATATTCTCATTACCAAAGTTGGAATTGAAATAAAAAGTAAAGTGAAATTTGTTTTTGTCACCCTCCGGTCTACACGGAGTAATCCACATAAATCCCAAAATGTATGATTGTATTAAAATATTTTAATATAAATGTGTCATCAATCAAACATGTTTGAAAAAGTTTAAGAACCCCCACACAGCTCAATCACTGAAATGTTGACTTTATTTGATCATTTCAGTTCATAAAGGAACTTTCATAATTCTCCTTTTGATTTATATACAGCTGGACGTTCAAAACAAAGCAGTTTGGCAAGTTACGGCAGAAGTTTTAAAACGTTTAATAAGCACCGTAACTTTCATGATACCCATTTCTCGGTCAAAATCGGTTGTTTCCGTTATCAGCTGAATGTTCATGGTAAATTTTGTGGCCGCAAGGCATTGCGGGACAGCTTTTTCTAGTGTTTCCTAAGCTAAAGGAGGTTATAAAGGAAGTTTCAAAGCTCCTTTCCTATCATCTAGAGCAGCGGTTCCCAAACCTTTTTTGCGGCGCACCCCCTTCTACGTCCCAACCGGGTTGACGCACCCCCCAAAAAGAACTTTCCTGTCACTGTCCCAGACCGTAGTCGAGGAGAACAGGGGAAGACTCTCTGTAGTCTTCCAGGGTCCAGGTTCAATAACCCACTTTGTAAAATAAGGCAGGAAGGCTAGCTTTTTTGGGAGGCCGTGGCATTTATTCAGGTTCTTAACTTACAGGAAAATCTTCATGGACATACTTTTTCTGCTGCTTCCTTTTTATCTTCTCCAACACAACCAACCGACGCTCGCTCACCCCTTCTTCTACCATGCCCACCCACACATGCACGCGCCACACCCCTCTCTCTCTCTTAAAGGGATAGCAATCTGACTGCATGACCCTTATAGCATAACACTTTGCTACACTTTTATCGCCATATAAATAACTTTGTCATGATGAAGACAGCGGCTGGTGGCAGCTCAGGGGTGCGCGCACCACACTTTGGGAATCCCTGATCTAGAGAATTCAAACAGCTCTTATCATGGCTGCCACTGAGGGACTTCCGTGTCATTTCACTCCGTTAGGAACCTTCATAAGCTCAACTGACAATTGGACCACAACCTAGATTAAGGTACAGTAAGGGAAACACAATAGTCTTGGTTGACAATTGGATAAAAGTCAACGGTGAGATGAAGCATGACCTGTTTATTACTTGAGTGTTTACTTACTGTTTACTTCAGCGTGTGATGTGAGGCGCAGGAGACTTTGAGCTTCCATCCTGTCTCGTCTCAGTCCAGAGGGTGTTATTGTGAGTCTGTCTGAATGTTCTGTGTTTACTATGTGATTCCTTTTTTCTGCAGGACACTAAGATGGGTTTCGGCATCGCTGTGTCAGGTGGGCGGGACAACCCCAACGTGGACAACGGTGAGACGTCCATCATCGTGTCAGACGTGTTACAGGGGGGCCCAGCAGATGGACTACTCTTGTAAGTCTGACGATGCTAAATGGACTAGGGGTGGGGTGCTGTATAGGGTAGCAAAAGGTCTGTACATTTCCAGAAACTTTTTGAAGAGAAGGCCCGATAAGGGCTTCTGCACGAATTGGGGAAACAGTTATAGTAGGAGGAGCCCGACATGCCCGATATCTTCCATAAACCTATTTGTCATTTTAAATCACGGTTACAATACAGTAATTGTTCCTTAAATTAGATTTTTGTTTTATAACACATACTTAACACATTTAAATATTTCCCTTCATTATTTGGAACTTCCATGCAAACATAATATAGCAGAAATTACAAGGTACTGTGCGCTGAGCTACCACGATGGTGAGAGTCTGTTTCCCATATATCTGTACCACATGGGTTCCTACACTGCCGCACTCTTTAAGGGAGTCAACCTCAAGGAACTCAAGAATACAAATTATGGTGGATTCTTTCGCTGTCACCAAAGCAAGTATTTCACGTTTTCTTACAGGCTATATGCCTTCAGAACATTCTGTCAACAAAATGGCATTTTTTGATGAACAAATTGGAAGAAAATCAACTGTGGTCAACAGCAGCTTGTCTGATGTGTCTGTCTGAGGAACAAACTCTAGCCACAAAGAGAAGTATGTAATAATAGTCAACATTAGTGGCAACATTTTAAGCTTTCGTTTGCAAACACCATAGCCAACTGATCGGGTTTTTTTAGACGACAGCTAAAGACACATTTGTTTAGATTAGCTTGTTTATTAGCGACACCCTCCGTTTTAAACGCTCTTTTAGTCTTTATTAGTTACCTACTTTTATATTGTTTTATTTATTCTATTGGCCTTAAAGGGTTTTGATTTGTATTATTTATTTAACAGTTTAAATAGCAACATTTCCTTTTAAGTTCATCTTTAAATAATTTGACCCTTTATTCAAATTATGTAGGTTTCGTAACTATCATTAGTTTACATTTTATTTTACATGTTTGCTTTTATTTTATAGGGTTTTATATCTTTGCATCGCTTAGTCTTGTGTCTTATTTTAATTTGATTTTGTCCGCGAGGAATCACTATTTATTTTATTTTATTTGTATTACCTTTTACTTCAGTGTGTCTCTTAACCTGTTAAAAGGTTAGATTTTGTTGCTAAGCTGCACGTATCTGAAAAGGTCTTAACATCTGATCTGAGGGAGATTTTTTGTTGTTTGTTGTTAACTTGATGTGAGCCGTTTTGAAAAGCACTTTGAGCTGCAAGTGATATATAAATAAAGCTTTGTTATTATTATTATTATTATATGTGTAAAAGGACGGCAGTAGCTCACTCTCTAGACTGGGCGTGGCAATCCGAGGGTCGCCGTTTTAAGTGTATTTCGGGCCTGTGAAGAACACCGGTGAAGAACTTAAATTCCCCTTGTGGATTGATAAAGCAATCTTTATCGTAATGCTTTATATATGTGGTGATGTAAATATCCAATATTAACTTAAGAAAATATAAACACATTTGCCCACACTATTGAAACAGGAAGTGGATGTTGCTTGTGCAACATCTTTAGCTGCACACTTCCATCACACGGTCAGAACATCTGTCATCCTCTCATCAAAGCACAGTGCATTCTCGCTGTCGGCCATGATATACATCAATGGAGTGAATATATCTAGTCCTATAGTTCCTATATTTCAGTGAGCTGCTCATGATGTCTTGCTAAAGATTATGAACGTCAAAGAGCGAGTGCTGCAGCAGCTCAGGGTCTTATTTATTTCGTTGTCCCTCATAAATCCATCTAAAAAAAATGATTTCTACATTTGAAAGTGCAATTCCAACTGTTTGACACAAAGCTAGACTCTTATTTTTGGTGAAACATTGTTGATGTGCCATTTTTATTGTCTCATTATTATTATTTGTGTGTCTTTTCTAGTGAGAATGATCGTGTCATTCTGGTCAACTCCATTCCCATGGACAACGTGCCTCATTCCTTTGCTGTGCAGTCCCTCCGTAAATGTGGCAAAGTGGCTAAAATAGTGAGTATGACCCACACACACGTTTGAAGAGTTGAAGAGGCCCTGTTTTGTGGGGGTTCTCCCTTTCCTGTCGTGTGTTTATAAAGGTTTTGTGCATCTAAATGGTGAATTAAACGCAAATAAAGGCTAAAATCCCCAAATTCTCTCAAGAGCTATTTTTCTCTTCCACACTCACCCCCCCTGCCTGAATTGAACAGTACTTAAATTGTATTAAAACAGTTATGAATCTTAAGTTTTAGTTGGAGAAAAACCATGTGACTTGTGTTGCCTGCATAGTTTGCATACATGTAAAATAAACGTGTGTGCGTGTTTTTCAGCCTGACTGGCTCTTCTCTCGTGTTGCTGCTTCTCTAAAAGTAGCAGCAGTCCTCTCCCGTGTGTATGCTGGACTAATCTGGCTGCAGCATACAGCTAAATATAAAAGCCTGGCATGTCGAGGGAATCTGATTTGCTGCTCTGAACAACCACTTACACATCATGCAGCTGCATCTTCACTCCTGTCGGATCCACACAATCCACGTTTCCTGGTTAAGCTTTTCTCTCAGAGATAGTCTTGTTGAAAACACCTGTAAGAGATAAAGTCTATTTCTTTCCTTTTTATTTTAAATAACACATTTCTTCTTCAACATTTTTGTTTCTTTAAGTCCACAAACGTTCCATTAGTTTCATGTCGGGCTGGTTGTGGTGGTGCTGCTCTTCTGGTTTAACCCGTGAGCCAACATAGTGGATTATCTTTTATCTAAGGCCAGAATAAGGCAAAATTTAGCTTTTTAGAGGTTTAAGGGTCCCAGATTTGGATTCTACATGGTAAAAAATGTATATATTGATGTCAGAATCATCCATATTGGCCAGGTCTGTGCATATTTATTACTGCTTATGGCGGCCATCTTGAATTTCAAGTGGCCCGCGTACTTTTTGAAAAGAGTAATGTCTAAGGAGTATCTGTGCCAATTTTGGTGCTTATATCACCATTTGAACGATTCCTCTGAAAATATGATGTCATCTGCTCCACTACCAGAACAAATATACACACAGAGTTCTAAACAACATTAAGGGGCTTAAGATAAGGGTCAGAGGTGTTCTGATAAACAATGTCAGCATAATCAATAACGGATAGTATCAAATGAGAAATTCCGCTCAATTGTAAAACAGTTCATTGAGCGATAAAGTGAACTCAGAGATATATATGTTCTTTGGACGATAGCCTTTGCAGACCATTTATATGCACAAAAACCTATAGAACACACTACAGGAAAGGGAAGACCCCAAAAAGCAGAACAGGGCCTCTTTATTAAGTGTGGAGAGTGGCAGTTGGTGTTCAGCTCATTGAATGTAATATATGAAATGTTTTTTTCTCCTTCCTTCTCCCTGTCAGACAGTGAAGAGACCTCGTAAGGTGGCGTTGCACTCCCTGAAGCAGCCCCCCTCCCCAGGCGCAGACAGTCGGGAATACACCCCCTCCACCCACTACTACGACGCCGACAATGACAACGGCTGGTACCGCGACGAAGGCCGCGACCACATCTCGGACAGCAAGGCATACCTGGACCCCGAGTACAGAGGAGGGCGGGACTCCAACCAGAGAGGGAGGAGCCGTGGCCGGAGTCAGGAGAGGAGCTCCCCCAGCCCGGACAGACCCAGGAGGGATGGCAGCCGAGGACGGGCCCTGGACAGCAGCGCAGATCGCCAGAGGTACCACAGCCGAGGACGCAGCCCCGGGGAGGGCTTCCGCACGGAGGACAAGTACGAGCGAGGAGAAGGAGGGGGAGGAAGAGGAGGGAGGTATAAGAGCAGGGACCGGCTTAATGACAACCCTCCATCCCCAGAACCTTCCAGAGAGCTGGAGCCGCTGGACAAACCCGTCAACGTGCTGCTGGTGAAGAACAGAGCCAGTGAAGGTAAGAGAGCAGTGACTGTTCAGCACAGGTCACATGACCGGATACACAGGAGCCAGTGCTGCACAGTTCTACAGACCTATAAATAAATGTCTTGTTTGGTACCGATGCACTTAAAACGACCATAATCATTCAAAATATATGATTTAATTATATAGTGAAAATAAAGGATAATTCCCTTTTTTATATCGCAGATCCTTTTGTATACAAATATTTGCAATTAGATATTTTTTCCAGATCATGCACCCCCAATAGAAACACAATAATTACAATAATGCTTTTTAAGATTTTCTCCACTACCATTTATAAACATACCATGTATTAAACAGAGCATTGCCTCAGTCCTGCATGAACTACAATCTCTGAAAATATCCGGGGCCTCATTTATAAATACAGAGTAGATTCAAAAGAAGGCGTTTGCCGTTTTGAGACAAAGTTTGCATTTTGAAAAAGCAAACTTGACGGGACAAACACCAATGGCAAAAAGAGAAAAGGACAGAAATGTGTAAAAATAGTACCATGTATCTCATGTATCATATATGAAGAGTTTCCAAAAGAGAATACAAGCAAATCTTCAAGTTAAATAAACAAACAGCTGTTTTATACCTGCCTGCACAAAAACACAATTTAGAAAAATCAATTAGTACACATATCCTATTGCAAACAACACCTCAAATATGTTCTCTAATTATTACATGCTACAATATGAAAAGTGTTTGCATAAATGATGCGGGAAACAGAAGGAAAGAATAACGTTTAAACTGAGGTTGTTTTGCAGGCCTGGTTGTAGTGCATGGTTTAATATGTTGTGTAATTCTATGTTTAAAATGAGTTTTTATTGTTAAGCACACTGAAACTTTGCTTTTAAAGGTCCTACACAAATAAGGTTTATTTTGTCATGCCATAAACCATTGCTCATAAAAATAAAGGGATTTGTTAAATTGTACAGCTGATATCACATTTTTTATTTACTTTTACTGTTGGAGTTGCTGCTGGAGCTGGCGCACACAGATGATTGACCGCTGGAACACGAATCACAAAATTAATAGAAATAGTTTTGTAAATTAAGTCCCAACAAGTCCCAGCTTGAATGCATTTCATTTACTGTCATATTCTACATTATAACAGAGGTGTTAAGTAACTGAGTACATTTACTCAAGCATTTTACTTTAGTATTCAATTTTGAAATGTGTACTTTTACTCCACTGCAGTTATTTAATACCTTTAGTATACACTGAAAAGTAAATCCAGCAGCTACCCTGCAGTATACAAAGCCATTCAAACTAGCTGCACCTTTACCAGCTCTGAGAACACTTTAATGATCAATAATTATAAACCATATCAGAGATATTATTCTGAAATGGACCAATCAAACAATGACTACTTTTACTGTCGCTACTTTAAGTACATTTAGATGAGAGTACTTTCTACTTTCACTGGAGGAACATTTAGAATACTTTTACTGTGACAGAGTATTCCTACACTCTGGTACTTCTACTTTACTCAAGTACAAGATCTGAGTACTTCTACTTTTACTCAAGTACAAGACCTGAGTACTTTTACTTTTACTCAAGTACAAGATCTGAGTACTTCTACTTTTACTCAAATACAAGACCTGAGTACTTCTACTTTTATTCAAGTACAAGATCTGAGTACTTCTACTTTAACTCAAGTACTAGATCTGAGTACTTCTACTTTTACTCAAGTACAAGATCTGAGTACTTCTACTTTTACTCAAATACAAGACCTGAGTACTTCTACTTTTATTCAAGTACAAGATCTGAGTACTTCTACTTTAACTCAAGTACTAGATCTGAGTATTTCTACTTTTATTCAAGTACAAGATCTGAGTACTTTTACTCAAGTACAAGATCTGAGTACTTCTACTTTTACTCAAGTACAAGATCTGAGTACTTCTACTTTTACTCAAGTACAAGACCTGAGTACTTTTACTCAAGTACAAGATCTGAGTACTTCTACTTTAACTCAAGTACAAGATCTGAGTACTTCTACTTTTACTCAAGTACAACATCTGAGTACTTCTACTTTTACTCAAGTACAAGATCTTACTTTTACTCAAGTACAAGATCTGAGTACTTCTACTTTTACTCAAGTACAAGATCTGAGTACTTCTACTTTAACTCAAGTACAAGATCTGAGTACTTCTACTTTTACTCAAGTACAACATCTGAGTACTTCTACTTTTACTCAAGTACAAGATCTGAGTACTCCTCCCACCTCTGGTAGGACTAAACTCTGATATGTTACTGTTCTGCTCATGCTGCTACAGAATCAGTGTCAGTCCAACATCACCTCGTTATTTAATCCTTTCTGTGGTTCTTTAACGAAGCTGAAGAGACTGTACCACACATCGTCTCCCTCTATTTCAGCATCACTAGTGGCTGTAAAAGCAACTAGGTTCTGGGGGTGTGGAGGCTTAATTATCAAAAGAAAGGTTCCCTTAGCTCTTCTAACCCAACAGTGAATCAGCTGTGACACCCACTCACACAAAGTAGCTGGGTGTTACTTTCACTCTACATTATAAATAAATGTTTTTTGTGCATGTGTTTTTATGGTATAATGTTTATTAAGCATAAATGTTAATGAAAAAAATATTTGCATCTACAAAGTGGCAGGCATGGTTTTTACTAAAAGTCTTTTTAGAGTACAGGTTTAAGGTAATAAAATAGTAATAGTGCCACAGGGTGATAACTTTGTACATTAACAAAGTTATACTGAAACTACCCCACAATATTTAAACTAAGCAACATTTAAACTCCCATAGCTGATGCAGAACCAGAAGTAAATGCTTGAGTCATAACTATTCAATACGGATTATATTTCGTAGTATCTAAAAGCAGAACTCTATACTCTTCTGAAAATTATAGAGCCAAAGGTGCATGGCGTTGAAAGTCTGCGGCCGAAGATCAGTTGGATTCATTTGTATCGACACTGGTGGGAAATCTGACCTCAAGTCAATCAATACAGCTTTTTTATATATATAACAAAAACAGTTTAAAGAAACTAGATATAGTGCAACAGAAAGTCATTATAAAAAAGGTTTGTGTGCATGTCAATGGTCTGCAAAGGCTAAAATCCCTGTGTTCCCTCCAGAGGGAGTTTCTGAAAGCAGCAGCAAAAAAAAAGTGAAGAACATCGAGGCACCGAGATAAAATATGCCGAGTGTGTTCCTGGGGGTGGTTTGCAGTTACCGGAATGTGTTGTTTGTGTGTGCAGAGTACGGGCTACGTCTGGGGAGTCAGATCTTCATCAAACAGATGACCAGCACGGGCCTGGCTGCCAAAGACGGGAACCTGCAGGAGGGAGACATCATCCTGAAGGTGAACACACACACAAACACACACACACACACACACACACACACACACACACACACACACACACACACACACACCCTACTTTCTGGCTCTCATAACAGGTGTACAATAATTATTTTTTGTCCTTTTTGTATTACATGAATTTAATACTACTATATTATTCTACACTAATATAGTTTTGATTTGAATATTGTAACTTTACTCCACTACATAGCTTTAGTTTTTTTACATATTCTGATTATTTAATACAAAATATAAATATATAAATATAAATCATTCAATAAATAAACATTATAATTTATAGGTTAAGATACCAAGGAGCAATAAATTAAAATGAGCTGCACATACAGACATCATATTAGTGAATAACTGAATATATATACAGGCCTTCATATCTGCTGATACGAAGTTAAAGTTAGAAGGTCGCCATGTACAAAGCAGGTGGACTTGGTTTGTTGATCAGATATGACCGTGTGTGTGTCTGTGTGTGTGCGTGCGTGCGTGTGTGCTTGCGTGCAGATTAACGGGACAGTGACGGAGAACCTCTCGCTGCACGATGCTGGGAAGCTGATAGAGAAATCAAGGGGGAAGCTGCAGCTGGTGGTGCAGAGAGACAGCCGTCAGATCCTCGTTCGCATCCCCCCCCTCGCAGACTCTGACTCTGATAATGATGGTGAGTCCCTGAATGCATGTCAGTGTTAGTGGTTCAGATGCTTACACAGTGCAGTCATACGTACCGGTTGCTAACCCTGGTACTATGTCCAGAGATCTGCAGAGGCCTCCCAGTGTCAGAAATGTTCCAATAGAGTGGTGCGGGAATGAGTCATAAACACGGATATGAGTCGGCTTCTCATCTAGAACGCAACAGTTTTTTTTAACATGTTTTTGGTTAGAAGCCTGAAAAAAAAAGTCTGTGGTTAACACACTTGATGAGATTCACACGTTTTGTTCTACGGCATAAAACACGTAAATACCGCACTGGGGAATGTCTGAAGCTTCTGTGTCATTAAAATAGCAGTTGCTAACAAGTGACTCAAATGAGAGTACCAAACGTCATCATGCTGAACATTAGCCGCCTTTAGCTTGGCGGTGGTGAAGTGAAGTCATGTGACCATGCCGTAGTTCCTTTATAGCCCAACACTAGCCTCCTTTAGCTTAGCAGTGGTGGCGTGGAGTCATGTTGACCATGATGTTGTTTTTTGTCGAGGGACCCCTTTCGGTGCTAACTTCCTGGTCGGCTTCTAATAATACTTAATCCTTGCCCCACTCTATTGAATGAAATGAATATGATGACACTATGTGACCTTGTATTACTCAGTTGATAATTTACATGAACAGCTGTGAGTTAATTTGTAATAATTTCTGTTACTCGACCAACCTTTGAAGCACATCTCGGCGTGTGTAATGCTGAGGCTGAAGTTGTGATGATGGTTCAGGTTAAAGGGTCAACATGCTGTGTTGAGCTGTATCACTCATATGATAAAACATGTTTTAAATGAAGAAACTTGCTCCAAGCTATATTAAAAAATGTACTACAAGTAAAGAAAAAATAAATAAGATATAGTTTTTGTGCATGTAAATGGTCTGTAAAGGTTCTCTCCCACCGGCCTACAATAAGTCAAGAACACAGAACGCATTGTAAAAAAAAAAAAACTCTTGCCAAGAAACAAATGTGTCCAAAGGCCATTAATTATTAATAATTCATTAAAAAGAAAAGAAAATGTAATGCAACATCGTGAAAAAGAATAGCATTTAAATTCTAAATTAAATGACTAATGTATAATTATATTAAAGCAGAACTAAGAAATACAAAAAAGGTAGTTATTTATCCTTTTGACATACCTAAGTCTCCACACCACACAGTATAGTGAAGGGAAGCACGTACAGTTAAAGCAACGCTTCGGTTGGCATTATTTCAAATTTTACAATCGTGTTGACGGACACACCTACAAAGGTTGAAGATATCAAGTATTCCGGAATCTACAAATAGATGTGTAAAGTGAGCAGGGTGAGGCTCCCGCTGCTCACTCCTCCACCCTGTGTGTTTGTGTGTGTGTGTGTGTGTGTGTGTGTGTGTGTGTGCCTGAACTGATCCTGTCCATTTTGCTCATCTTAACAAGCTGAAGCGATGCCAGTAATCGCTCAAAAGTGCAATCTCTCTCTGTGTTTTCTCTTCCAGATAATATGTCATTCTTTTAGATGAA
Organism: Eleginops maclovinus; assembly: GCF_036324505.1. NCBI lineage: Eukaryota > Metazoa > Chordata > Actinopteri > Perciformes > Eleginopidae > Eleginops > Eleginops maclovinus. The sequence goes on along the minus strand of NC_086360.1, from coordinate 3,224,791 downwards.
GGACTCCCCCCTCCCCCCCGAGACACAGCATGTGTAACCCTGTTGCCTTTCTCTAAGCTGTAAAACGGCTGTGACACAACCTGACTAAGTTGTAAAGCTTTCACACCTTTTGCACTACACTTTATACTGCTCTAAATCTCTTAACTTTTTAATACGTGATTTTTCCTGAATAAATAAACATATTAAATCACTATTTGCTCTGAATTGTGTAATTAATGAAGTAAGGAGGGGAAGTAAGGAGGGGAAGAAGTCGGTGCGCTGCCTCCAGGTGAATGTGCTCTCATATTATCGGAATATTGACTCAGGATGCTGCACACAGAGTGATGATTTATTTTTGTGAATACAGAAGGTTGCATGCCAGAGCGTGGCTCGTGCAGTGGGTAAGATGTCTGTTGACTTTTCAGTGTAATAACATATTAATCATTCGTTCTAACAGTGTAGCCAATCGCCGTTGTCTGTCCAGGTGATCCATCTGAAGTCTCTCCTCTAGCTGCTGTTCCACACACACATTCATACGCTAGCGCACATCTCACCACACTGTTGGTGGTCACCAACCCAAGGCTGAGGCAACATTTCAAGTTTTTAAATATAATTATTTATGTTAATATGGCTGACCCATTAAGCCTTTGACTCTAGTTTCCATACCAGAATCTTTAGTTATTTCTCCACCATAGAGTCTCCATCCCCACCCGTTAGAAGAATCCCTAGTGTGTGTGGATGTGTTGGCTGTTTGTGCTGCATTGTTTACTGATTAATACATAAAACAAGATTACAACTGAAAAGCTTCACTAGCAGCCATAATCGCCATTTCCCCCCACGATAAAAAAGAACTTTCTTAATCCTACATTTGTGGGGCCCATAGTGAGCCATTTCCATGAAAAGGGTTCATCCTCTGAGGAACATGAATGGACTGAGCCAATAGCAAAGCAGACTGTCAGTGAGATGTTTATTCAAATTGTTTATAAGAATTATTCTTTTTTTTATCCCTAATTGCAGTGAAAAGGTTAGATTGAGCTTTTTAAATCATACAGCGTAAACAAAATACAATGGATTTTGCTTCAATTTGAAAGAGAAATAAAACAATAAGGTTTTAAATAAAATGAACATTGCTTGAATATTGGAACTGGACCCCTCGTACTGTGGGGTTCAAGCATATATGAAGCCCAACTTAAAATGAACAATATACAATAACCTGATTGATCTGTGCTTCATGTAAAATGACTCCAGGGCTCATCAGAACTGTGCTGCTTTGAAGGTCTTTCGTAATTTAAAAACTATTCCCTTTCCTTACAGACAATCCTGTCTGGGTTTCAGTCTTTAGCCCTGTTACAATTTTGATCTTTAAAATCAAAGATGCCAAATAGTTTGCCTGAAGTGTTTTACAACTGGGCGAAAAATGAATTCACCTCGACAGGAAAGAAAAATAACTCTGTATTGATCAGCTGTGATGGAGTCTTCCACATCGACACACAAAGGTGGTGTTGTCTAAATGACTGATGTTGTTTCTGACATATTTGGTCGACACTTCCCTTCACTTCCACATCAGGTTTGACACATTACCCTCACATTCCTCTTTCTCTTTCTGTCTGTCTTCCTTACAGCCTGCATGCAGAATGTCTCTAACCCTAATCAAACTAATCGACACGCTCTAGATCGCACCTGTGCCAGACTCCATGTGAACAACGGTCTGCTGATTTTAACACGCCATGTTGTTTCTGAAGAACATTTATTTTCACTTTTCTGTTTGCTCTCATTTATGTGGTTTCTTCTGTTTCTGTTTCTTGGTGTCCCGGCATCCGTCACAAAGCTCCCTCCCTGTCTTTCGGAGCTGTGTGCTGAGTGCCGCACTCTGACGGATAAAAGCAGCCAAATCAAACACTCTGCCACACATGTTCACTTCAAATGGGACCGAGTGAGAGCAGAGTGCTCTCTGTGGACCGTCAGCAGCTTGTTTCTGTGCAGTATGAGCTTCCCTTGTATTGGTGATGCAGAAGTTGCCTCAGAGGTCCTTAGATTTGGATTTCTGAAAAGATCACTGAACATGAATTACCCTCTGTAGGTTACAATACCTGCAGTTAACTTGAGATTTAACTCCAATGTGATATTAGTGACGGTTTTTCAAAAGCTTTCAATGTATGCTTCCATACATCTGTCCAAATCTGGATGTGTGTCAGTATGGCAGCAAGTGTCATCCTTCCTTCCTAGCTGCATCCACCAGGAACTCCTGGGAATCCTAAAGTGTTCCCAGGCCAGATTGTACGTGATTCCTCTACAATGTTCTGATTCTTCTAGGAAGCATCCTAGTTTTGTTGGCAGAACTTGTCCGAAGTCTTCTGCAAGTTTGGGTTCCTGTAGCAGGAGCGGTGGAGTCCCTGCATTCAGGAATTGCACACAAATGATTTCCTGATACAGCTCATTGATAGTTCTTTTATTTGTTTAAGGACTATTCTAGGCTTCCAACTAGTGGAAACAGTTTGGGGAAGGGCTCTTTCCTGTTCCAGCATGACTGTGCCCCAGTGCACAAAGCAAGGTCCATAAAGGCATGGCTGGATGAGTTTGGTGTGGAAGAACTGGACTGGCCTGCGTAGAGCCCTCACCTCAACCCCACTGACACCTTTGGGGTGAACTAGAATGGAGATTGTGAGCCAGGCCCTCTTGTCCATCATCAGGGTCTGACCTCACAGATGTTCTTCTGGATGAATGGGCAACAATTCCCCACAGACACTCCAACATCTAGTAGAAAGCCTTCCCAGAGAGTGGAAGCTGTTACAGCTGCAAAGGGAGGGACCAACTTCATATTTATGCCTGAGAATTTGGCATTTGGGTGTAATGTGTAGGTGTCCCAATACTTTTGTCTATATAGTGTATGTCATCTGAGATATAGACCATTATTTAAAACCAAAGTCACCTCAAACTCGGACACTGTTCTGAAGGACCTGGATTGCAGTGGTCTTTAATTTGAACCGAACTGTGGTCTCTATTAAAATACACCAGTACCAACCGTGATCTTAACTGCTGATACTGATATGAATGGAAACCAATCCTTTTGAATCCCCCTAATACTTTTGAACATTTCTGATGGTTTCAGTGTGTTGGAGTATTGGCTGCTTTTATGGGGCTGTTTCACCACGAGTGTGTCCTTGTAATTTTGACCTTCTCTAACAATGTCCTCACTCTGTCCTGGGCGCTAATAAGCTGGTGTTGGTGCCTCCGGAGGCAACAATTTTCTACTGCTGGTGCTGGTGGTGGTGCACAGTATGGACAGGAGGATGTAGTCTGTGTTTAACTGAATGTATGTCTGTCTGTCTGTCTGTCTGTCCGTCTGTCAGACATATCAGAGATGGAGTCATACCATTCCTATTCCCCCCCAGAGGAGAGGAGGTCCCGCCAGTCTGACCTGTCCTCCCACTCTTCGAATGAAAGAGACAACCCCAGGTAGGATAATGAGAGGACTTCCTGTTTGATGATATAGACATATGACCTGATGTGGATGTGACGTGGACTGGGATATCCACTCCAGACTTCTGACCTACTTTGTTCTGACTCCTGATTTGCTTGAGATATACATTTGATAAATCTCTCTGGAGGGTCTTTCTCTCCCCCCAGTCTTTAATCAGCTGCTGTGACACCTAGCAGTCTCTCATCCTTTGTGTGTGTCTGTGTGTGTGTTACCTTGAAACAGGGAAGAACCCATGAAGACAGCTAAGATGTCAGCCATGGCCTCCCCCTTCAGAGTACCTGAAGACCCCCAGGCCTCCGCAGAGCTAAACAGAGAGTCGGGGCACATCGAGCAGCCTCCAGGTCATCACCACACAGCAACATCAAAACACACATCTTGCACTGACATAGACACACTAGACTCTCTATCATAAATGACTTAAAGCTGATTCCACTGATTATAAAACATCCACTTGTTTTGAGTTATCCAGCTCCAGAAAAAAATATGGCTGCCATTCCACTGTCTGTTGAATTCCAACACAGAGAAATGTTGTCAGTAGTTTATAGAATACAACAATAAAAAACAAACATTTAACTCAAAGACACATCTATAAATAGTAAAACAAGAGAAAAGGATAATGCTGAAGTGGTCTCTTAATTTTTTGCACGGCTTTATATCATAAACAGTATTCATTTATTCACCCCACAGCGGGGACATTTACAGTGATGCTGCAAATGGACAGTGAAGATACATTTAAATACACTAAGTAGGCTCACTTACATTAAGAGGCAAGGACACATTTATAAAATCAAATAAGTACACAATTAGGAAAAAAAGGCAACAAGTATCTGACGTACGTGAACATATAAAGTAGCGGAGGTAGCATCCTGCAATAATAATAATAAACTCAACAACAGATCATGAGCAGTGGTTTTGGAACAACTTCTTATCAATAGTTATTGGTAGTTGGATTGCACATCAGTAACAATACAGTCTTTATTGGTGGTGCACTGGGTTCCGTGATGACTGAACAGTGACTATTTGTATACCTGTTTACCATATATATATTCCTAAAGCTGCTAATATTGTTTGTTTTTTTTTACACAAGCTGTAAACCCAACACTGACATATTTTCATCCTAGCTTGATATGTGCTAGTTAACACATAAAAATGATACATTCACAAAAGTAAACTCACATTCATTTGGATTTGAGCTTGTGTTCAACTTCTGAATCTTCACAGAAAAAAACAGAATGTGTGACTGTTTTGGAAAACCGGTTGATGTGAGCAGAGCTGCAACTTGTAAAGCTAAAACAACAAGCTAAAGAGGCCATCAACAGAAACGTGAAAAGACTATTCCTGTGTCTAATGCAGTGTCATAATTACATTTATTAGAATCAACAGATCCAAATCTCGGTAGATTTGGAGGATTACATGAATATACTGTATAATCTTTAAAGTAGTTATAAGTAATCAAACCCGGAAATGAGTTAGCATTTTACCTGTACTGGTTCGCTTGTCTCTAAGTCAACAGTTGTTTGAAAGTGTTTTTGATAAGAAGCCTGAAATAATGCTTTTGGTAACACAAGAAGTTTTCAAGTTTTTCAAGTTTTGTTGTACAACATAAAATACGTCAGTAAATACTCCATTTGTGAATGTGTGAAGCTTCTACGTGTCATAAAAACAGTGGTTGATAACAAGTGACGAAATGAAACTACAAAACGTAATCACACCGACCCAAGTCCGTCTTTAGCAGTGGTGATGCAATTGTTTGTTTATGGCATTACGTTAGCTCTTTTATTTGTTTTTGGAGTAGTAATTATATAATGACTTTATTATCACTCTATCAGCTTAGTTATGCGTTTACTTTACTGACAGGTCATGTTTGTAGCATAGCAGATGCTAACAACTGATTTTCTTATCTCTAGTTGCCATAACCACGCCAAAGATTCTCCTCCGACCAAGTCCAGAAGATGAAAAAATATATGGGTGAGTTTGTCCTTTTTTCTCTATGATTGGCACAGTTTAGGTACCTTAAAGATTGACATCCGAAGCATCCATGATATTTATAGCTTGGATATTTTCCCCGACTGAAATGCCTCCATTGCATTCCTACTTCCATAACATAATGACATTACTGTGTAACACTCGGGCTAACATTCTAACACATTATACATGATATGCTAAGAGTGGGACATTTCTGACATATTTCTAAGCGGTTGACTAATCACAACAGAGCCGGCCAGCTAACCAATCAGAGCAGACTGGGGTCTGGTTTCAGACAGAGGGTGAAAAGAGGTGCTGCATCACAGGCAGTATGAGAAACATAAAGAGCTTTTTGAACATTAAAGCATGGAGACATTTCACAGGAGAGGAGAAAAATACAAATATGAACCTGAAAATGAACTTAATATGTGCTCTTTATAATCAATTAAATCAACAAATGAATCACGACATACTATTATGGATTAAGACACCTAGCAAAAATGATGTACATGTTAATGCACGGCTTATTATAATCCTGTGTTATGATATTGATATACGAGTACTGTCAGTTTTGGTACTTTAAGTATATTTTGATGCTTGTTTTGTACTTTACTTACCTAAGCAAAGGATCTGTATGTATCACATGCTGCCCCGTCACACAGCAGCAATAGGCTTGATCTTTCATGCCATGTCACATGCAAAAAATGGCAGAAGATTAACATGTAACTGATTCAGCTGGACTTACAAGCTCTGACATTTACATGGACTGGGTCTGAATAGAAATTCCTTGGCTCTGTAACATTATAAAACCTGGCTCATATAGTAAAGAGCAGAATTTGTGTTCTCTGCAGGCCCAACACGGTGATGGTGAACTTCCAGAAGGGAGACAGTGTGGGGCTGAGGCTGGCAGGAGGAAATGATGTCGGCATCTTCATCGCTAGTGTTCAAGAGGGCAGTCCTGCCGAGGAAGAGGGTCTGCACATAGGGGACCAAATCCTAAAGGTGACCAGTTCAGAAACACCTTCCATCCATTTCATAAACAGCAATACATTCAAATGAGCGTTCAAATCACAAAGGCATGTGTCCTTTTGTTTGTGTCTCGAAGGTGAACAATGTGGATTTCCAAGGAGTAGTGAGAGAGGAAGCCGTGCTCTTCCTGTTGGAGATTCCTAAAGGGGAAGTGGTCACCATCCTGGCTCAGAGCAAACCTGACGGTAACACACTCCACTGACAGCAGCAAACACAGACTTACTTTATTTCACTGATAACATCTTCATATACAGTTTAGTTGTAAGGTGGACTGCTACTTGGAGAGGTCCCAGTTCACCTCCTAGGAGGGCTCTGGTGCCCTTGAGCAAGGCACCGGACACCTCCAATCCCCCCTCCCCATTGCTCCCCGGGCGCTGCACAATAGCTGCCCACTGCTCCTAGTACTAAGATGGGTTAAATGCAGAGGACCAATTTCACTGTGTGTGCTCTGCTGTGTGCATGTATGCGACTAATAAAGAGGGTTTCCTCCTCCAATTCTAAAATTCTAAATAAAAGGAACAGTATAGTGCTGTTATCAGGTAAGAATTTAAATCTGTGTATCTACGGACCGTTTTTTTTTCTTTCTTGAACCAGTAAACGGAAGAGCGTTTGAGAGGCTTTTTTCATTTTTGCTTTTCACCTTTCTAAATGGTCAAATGTTCATTGGAGCGAGGGGCGGGGCATGAGAAATGGTCCGTAGATACACAGATTCTTTTACAACAAATATGCTCTTTTTTAAAAAAAATTTATGTAGAAATATAACAGTATTCTGATGCCGTCTTTTGTGTAACTATAAGGGAATAAAGCTATGATTAAATCAATTAAATAGCAATAATCAAAACACTTTTTTATCTGTTGAAAATGTACCCCTAAAGCTCTTAATTGCTTTACTCAAAAGTACTGTTCATCATTATTGAAACAATCAAAAAAGGAGGTCATTTTTGTTATGCTCTTTTATACTTCCACTACATTTTAAAAGCCTATATTGTAATTTTTACTCCTTTGCATGTAACTGACAGCTTTATGTTATTTACAGATTCAGATGATAAGCTAATAAAAAACATAAATCAAAATAGATATTCAATTATGGGTTAAGTTATCAAGCAGCAGTATGATTTACAAAAGTAATTCAAATTAGCTCTACCTTAACGTGCCATGACACATGCATCAATGATCATAATCATCTCATTTAATCTATAGCATTCTGAAAAGGGTCATTACGCATAACAAGTGCTTTCCTGATCCTGATTACATTAATCCGTTACATGTGATCTGCTACTCCTCAAGCCCGTAAAAAGTAGATAACAGACCAGATGTAACGTGGGTATAAAGAGGAAATATAGCTAAGTTGAAACAAGTTAACCATCACACGAAGCGAGTGGAAGACTTAAAGATAGTGTTCTCAGTACCACAGCCTGTGCTACAAACACAGAACCTTTTGCTATGAAATGCCAATGTGGGGTGTAAAAACAAAGGTCAAGGCCTGGGCTAGAATATGAACAGGGACATCTTCAACGACATTTCCAATCTTCAGCCGTTCCGTAGCGCTTGGAGTCTCATCAGGTTCCCAGAATGCTCTGCAGACGATCAGAGTTTGATACATGGAGTTTTTATTCTTAAGAGAATGAAAACCCGGGCCAGTCTCCGCATGTGAACGCGCTTTTCCTTTTTAAAGTCCTAACCCCTGCAGTTCCATCTACAAACTGTAATCCCAATGTTTTGACAACTTGTACTATTTTGTGACTTTCTCCTCCTATGTTGGCTAGATTTTTGAAGACTTCAGTGTTTTCTAATAGGGCCGAATGCCCTCCAGCTACTCCTGCCCGTGTTAGTTGTTTTCCTATATTCGTGCAAACGCTCTCCAGCTACTATTCAGGACCCTTTCCCCAGCTATCAACCTTCAACCATGGGCCTTCTGTCCTTGCATGAACCCTCCTACACACACACACACACACACACACACACACACACACACACACACACACACACACACACACACACACACACACACACACACACACACACACACACACACACACACACACACACACACACACACACACACACACATACACCTCCCTACTCCTGCAAACAGGCCTTAGCTCTGCCCTGTACTTTCTTACACATGTAATTTCACACGCACATATCTGATGCAGTCACTGGGCTGACACTGTGCACACCTCATCAGAGCACTTATTTTACTGAATAGTAATAAAATACTACAAAACCATTCTAATACATACAACCCTGTAAAGCCAAAATATAGAAAATACAGCAACTTTTTTTTTTAACCTTTCCGATGTTGTTGTAGGAAGCCTCTTGTGCAGAAATTAGAAAAGTTTTTAGGGTAATTTTTTTAATATTGCAATGTAAAATAAAATCTAAATAACATGTGATGAATGTATTCCACAATAACTAAATATGTACATGTTCTAAACATTGTAATATTACAAAAACAAGTATTTGAGGCATTTTACTTACTTTAATGTGACAAATCCAAGTCCAATAAAACACAGAGATGTTGCTTGGTTCTGAGATTTGGAAGTTGTGTGAGTTGATGGCCAGACGGCGGGACCTATAAACACATTTTCTACCTGATAGAATTGTGAGACTGACTGTGTAAATGTAGTCTTTGAAAAAAACCTAACATTTACTGACTTTTTTAGGATAACTAAAAGTGATGTTGTAAAATTACAAGCCAGGGCCTTACAGGGTTAAGGAAAACTTTACCCCAACACCAACTGCTGGAACATCCCTGAACACAGCACACTTTCCCACAATGCTTTGCAAGCCAACTGTCACCTTCACAGCACAGAACCACAGTCTCTCTCTCTCTCTCTGTCTCTCTGTCTTTCTCTCTCTCTCTCTCTCTCTCTCTCTCTCTCTGTATTTTCAGTGAATGATCGAGATACCAGCTTGCCCCCCCCGAGGCGTTTAGTCCAGATCAGGCTAGTTTTGGTTCAGCCAGCCGTGACACAGATGGGCACACGCCTCAAACTGTTGTGTTGTGTAATGAGCGCATCGGCCCCCTGAGCTAATGGCCTTTTTATTGGAGGAATCTATTTATGAAGCAAAACCATGTGAAAGGAGCAGAGCACCGACCTCCCGGTACACTGTGTGCCCCCCCCAGCCCCCCACACAGCTCTGAGGAGAGGACATGTAAGGTCATCAGAGGGAAGCTGGCAGGTCCTCACACCAAACGCAAATGGTTGTGGATGAGTAAAGAGAGGTCAGGGAGGTAGTTTTGGACGCAGGAAGAACTTCGGAGTGAATACAGACCCTACACAACTCCACTGAAAAAACTGAAAAGTTCCATGTTGTAGTTCCTGTGGGTTCTGCTCACAAGAGTAGTCTTTTAAAGATTTAAGAGGTGTGCCTTTTTTGTCTGTATCTCATCAGTGTGACTGTGGACTGGGTGTGTGCTGCAGCTGAGTCCACAGTGTGTGTGAAGTGGTGTGTGCAGTAGTGGAGTGGAGTCAGTATGACTGTGGCCTCTGTTGGTCCTTTTGGGTCAGCGCTTTGTCAGACCAGACACATCACATCAGGAAGCCTCCCTGCAGCCCGCAGCAGGCTGTACAGTTCATTTCAACAGTCAGATAAAATATGCGCTATTTGCTTTGAATGTGCAAATAAGGAAGGGAATGTGAACATGAAGGTTAATTGAGGGCATGGAATAGAAGTTCTCAGCTCAAAGGTCCACTTCCTATATTTGTGGAGCTTTGAACTGCAACAGATGGACATTATTGTTAATATTATTATGAGCTCTCCGGGTAGAGTGGGCATCCTGCAGCATATCTGCCATACTTTCTGTTCCCTGTCTGTCTTCAGCTGTACCGATAATAGTAGGAAAAAGGCCCAAAATATTCACCATCGCCTACATCCAAGAGTATTAGCCTGCTGTTTGTCTTTCTTCCTTTATTGCAGCATATCTACATGTTACTCAACTGTAGATCACTGATAAAATATGCATAACTCTTCTACTAACTACACAGAACAAATACTCAGAGCAGCTGACGAAATTCCCAAACCAAACTTTTTAAAGGGGCCCTATTCTGCTTTGGAGGTTTTCCCTCTGCTGTAGTATGTTTTGTTGCATGTTGATGGTCTGCAAAGGCTCAAATCCCTTTGATCCTTCCAGAGGGAGTATCTCTCCCACCAGCTGCCTGAAACAGCTCCATTGGACTCCTTTGTTTACTTCTATAACATAGTGACATCACTAAATAACACTTAGGGGCGGGACATCTCTAAATGGTTGACCAATCACACCACAGCTGGCCAGCTAACCAATCAGAACAGACTGGGCTCTGGTTTCAGTCAGAGGGTGAAAAGAGGTGCTGCAGCACAGGCAGTATGAGAAAAATAATTAGCAAGAATGACCATTAAGAGAGTCTCTGAGTGACACCTTCATATTATGAAATTATTTTTGAAACTGTATAATCATACTCTGTCAGAGCCTCATTCTGTTCCTTTGTCCTCCCGTCTTTAACGCTCCCTTCTCCTTGTATTCCTCTAGTCTATAATGATATCTTGGTGTCGGGGCGTGGAGACTCCTTCTTCATCCGGACCCACTTTGAGTATGAAAAGGAGACTCCTCAGAGCCTGGCCTTCAGCCGGGGGGACATCTTCAAGGTGGTGGACACCCTCTACGACGGCAAGCTTGGCAACTGGCTGGCTATCCGTGTTGGCAAGGACAAGCAGCTGCTGGAGAAGGGCCTCATCCCCAACAAGAGCAGGTAGGGCAGTCACTGCTTTTAATATTTAAGTAGTTTTACTTAAGTGACCTTTGCAGGCCTTTATGTCTATTGGGATATTTTAAAATTGTAGTATATCTACTTTTACAAAAAGGAAAGGATAAAGGATCTGACAATTCTTACATCTCTGGTTCCATGCTACCGCCTCAAGAAATAGCGCCACACCCAGATTCAAGTTATTTCAGTGACCATTGTGGGTTTTTCTTTCTTTAACGGAAGGGTACCAACAATTTTGTCCACGTCTGTATATAATAGCACAAAGAGATGACACAATCCGAGAGGAAAATCCTAGTTTGGTTTAAAACATCGCTGATGTGATGTCGAAATATTGTTGTCATAGAAAGAATAAAAGCAACTCTTGGAAGAGTCTCTGTCCTCGCTCTTCGGGAGTATTTCTGCAAAAGTTTCATACTTTATTGCTAAGAACCAGCAAAGGTCACAGGGAGGTGTTTACTCTGAAACAGGGGTATTCGAAGTTAAGTAGCAAAGAACCAGAGATGATGTCAATGATACAGAACAGTGCCAGGATATACACCAACATGAAAAACTTGGTCAATTAGTTGTCCTTAACATATACAAAGGCCTTGTTGTCTTATATACAGTAGACACAGTGTGGATATGGCTCCTCCAACAGTGCCTGAACCTGGATGTGATGATTGAATGTTATCTGTGCTCCCTGGCAGGGCGGAGCAGATGGCCAGTGTGCAGAGCGCTCATAAAGCAGTGGCGGGCGATCGTGCAGACTTCTGGCGTTTGCGAGCTCAGCGCTCTGTGAAGAGGAAGGACCTGAGGAAGAGCAGAGAGAACCTGAGTGCTCAGACCCTGGCCACCCGCTTCCCAGCATACGAGCGGGTGGTGCTCCGAGAAGGTGGCTGAGTCTCTGTTTATGAAAACAGTTTCCTCTAGGGTCTGACTGAAAAAAACATCTACATGTTATAGGTGGATTTTAGTGTTGTAATCGACACTGAAAACACTAAGACAATGCCTTTAATTAAATGTATTATGTCAACAGATTTCACATAACTGTATTAGCTTAACTGAATGCAATAATATTAAGTTTAGATACAACTACTAACCTAACACAGTTATGTGACATTTGTTGATATTATACATTTACTTAAAGTCATCGTTCAGTGTTTTATGGGTAGATGTCTTTCACCATTATGTAATGGACATAAACAATGTGCGAAATACCCCTCAATATTCGGGGGGCCCATCTCCCGATTGTTGCGCAATACCGATCTAAATTTTCTCCATATGCAATAGGACTACATAACATTACAATGAAAGTGTTCGGGAGGGTGTCTTTCTCTTTCATCTGGGCTATTTCCACTGACCTTGAGTGGGCCTGGCTGTCCCTGTCTGTATATCTGCTTTCATAGCCTCTTTGCTTCAGAGCTAGTAACCTCACTGTTGATCCATTCTTCTTTGAGGTGTAAACCCGGTCCCTTTTCTGAGAGTAGCAACGTTTTTTTTTGCTTTTCTACACACTTATCACCCCAATTTTCCTGCCTTAATGTCAAGTCACTTGTGCTAGCAGCAGTAGCAGCTAGTGCTAACATAACCTCAGCACCTTCTGCGTCTTCGGAGCACTTGGCCTCAACTTCACGTTGTTCTTCTGGGGAGTCACTGGGTGGGAGAGGATCCTCTGTTCTGGTAGCGAGTGGGCCCACTGTGCTAGCTGCACCAGCATCTTCTTTCGGTGCATCTTCATCTCTGAGTGCCACCTTTTTGGATGTGAACCCAAAGTGTGTGAGTGATACGCTCTGGTTTAGCTTTTGCTTGCTAGCCATTTTTAGTATGACTTCTCAACGTTAGGTGTTTTTTCTGTTTGGCGCACATGGCTAATTTGCATTCGTGCACAGGACTGGCTGGCTCCTCTGGGCAAACATATTTGTGAATAAATATTTTGAATTCTGGATGCTGGACATGGTGAGCTTAAAAACATTTTAGTGACCATTAGTGACAATACATTATTTTTGACAAAATTGTTTTGTTTTTGAGACCCCCTTCAAATTTTGCTTTTGGTGCTTTCAGGAGGTCTCATGGGTTAATTGAGGGGTTTGAGCCCCCAAGGCCCCCCTGTATTTCGCACCCTGGATATAAACCAGCTGAATTATCACGTATTTACAGTTTTTTTCCTGTTTTATGTGATAACTGTCTAAACGTATACATTATGCCTATTTACTCAAAGAGCATTTGAGCCCTATGTTCTTCTGGAATTGTCTAATTAGCTTCAAACAAGATTAAATGTTGCATAGCCACAACATCATGCTCTTAGATTGAAAACACTCTGACAAATATTAGCAGGTTAATATTATAACAAGAATTATTTATGGTCTGTATGATGATGAAACTTCCTCATTACGTAGTTTATCCACCAGGTGAAACTGTCAAATGTCTTGTGAATTACATACCTCTTTTGTGTTACCAAGGTTTTTTCTTGCTACATCATGAAATGCATTGAAAAAACTCAAACGTTCACTTTAATTAAATGTATTATGTCAACAAATGTCACATAACTATTAGTTTGGTGAAAGCAATAATATTAAGTTGAACCTAAAATGTTTTATTCAAACGGAATATTATTGCCTTCAACTAACCTAATACAGTTATGTGACATTTGTTGACATAATACATTAAATTAAAGTGAACGTTTCAGTGTTTCTAGTGTGGAGCAGCATTGTAATGAGCAGCGTGTCGTTGCAGCTGGTTTCCGCCGTCCGGTGGTTCTGTTCGGCCCCATTGCTGATGCTGCCAATGAGAAGCTGGCCTCCGAGTTGCCCGACCTGTTTGTGATTGCCAGTGAGTCCCTGCCCGCCCTGCTCGCTCGGTGTCAGTGGGTGTTAGAGGTCCTGGTGTTTCTGCTTGATCACCCCTCCACTGTTTCTGTGTTCTTATGTTAGAAACCGAGCCCAAAGACGCCGGATCTGAGAAGTCCTCCGGAGTGGTTCGCCTCAACACCATCCGACAAATCATCGAGCAGGTGCCAACTCACACTGAAAAACCCACACACACACACACATACACACACACACACACACACACACACACACACACACACACACACACACACACACACACACACACACACACACACACACACACACACACACACATATTCAAATCTATGCAGGGTCCTATTCATCTATCTGTATCCCTGAAGAGTGTGATTTAAAGGATTTTGTCTACCAGCTACAGCAGTATCAAGGCAAGGCAAGTTTATTTATATAGCACCTTTTAACACAAGGCAATTCAAAGTGCTTTACAAAAATGAAAGACATTGAGAGCATTTAGAAATAGTGCAGCAGAAACACATTATAAAATGGCATTTAAAAACAGTCATTTAAAAGCAAAGATGATGAAATAAACACAACAGGTATAAAATACATGAATAAAAGTTACAATGCAATGTTAGATAAGAACACTTCAATTAAAAGCAGCGGCAACAAGAAATGTTTTCAGTAGTAAGAGTTGCAGCGGCCTTGTAGGGTTCTGGGAGTTTGTTCCAGATATTTGGAGCATTATAACTGAACGCTGCTTCTCCATGTTTACTTTTAACTGTGGGGACAGAAAGTTGACCCGTCCCAGAAGACCTGAGAGTTCTGGATGGTTCATAATGTAAAAGGAGATCAGAAATGTATTTTGGGCCTAAACCATTCAATGCTTCATAAACCAGCAGCAGAACTTTGAAATCAATTCTCTGACAGACAGGAAGCCAGTGTAAAGACTTCAGAGCTGGAGTGATGTGATCCACTCTCTCAGTGTAAAGACTTCAGAACTGGAGTGATGTGATCCACTCTCTCAGTGTAAAGACCTCAGAACTGGAGTGATGTGATCCACTCTCTCAGTGTAAAGACTTCAGAACTGGAGTGATGTGATCCACTCTCTTAGTGTTAGTGAGGACTCGAGCCGCAGCGTTCTGAATCAGCTGCAGCTTTCTAATGGATTTCTTAGTGAGACCTGTAAAGACACCGTTACAGTAGTCCAGTCTACTGAAGATAAAAGCATGGACAAGTTTTTCTAGATCCTGCTGTGACATTAGTCCTTTAATCCTAGATATGTTCTTCAGGTGATAGTAGGCGGACTTAGTAACTGTTTTAATGTGACTGTTGAAATTCAGCTCAGAGTCAAGGACTACACCTAGGTTTCTGGCGTTAGCTGTTGTTTTGAACATTGCTGACTGAAGCTCAGCACTGACTTTAGCTCGTTCCTCCTTTGTTCCAAAAACAATTACCTCGGTTTTGTCTTTGTTTAATTGGAGAAAGTTCTGAATCATCCAGTCATTGATTTGTTCGATGCACTTTCTCAGTGTTTGAATTGGAGCATAATCTCCTGGTGAAATGGTAATGTAAATGTGTGTATCATCTGCATAGCTATGGTAACTTGTTTTGTTGCTTTTCATTATCTGACCCAGTGGTAGTATGTTGGTGGATGTTAAAGAGAAGAGGCCCCAAGATGGAACCTTGAGGAACCCCTCATGTCATATTGGTCAGCTCTGATGTGTAGCTGCCTATAGAAACAAAGTGTTTCCTGTCCTTTAAGTAGGATTCAAACCGATTTACAACTGTTGCTGAAAGTCCCAACCAGTTTTCTATTTGGTCTAGCAGTATGTTGTGGTCAACAGTGTGAAATGCAGCGCTTAGATCTAATAATACTAACACTGAGATTCCGCCACTGTGTTTAAGTGGATGTCAAGACCTTAACAAGAGCAGTCTCAGTGCTGTGGTGCGGTCTAAAGCCTGACTGGAACACATCAAAACAGTTATTAGCATCCCAAAAATTACTCAGCTGTTTATGAACTACTTTTTCAATGATTTTATCTAGAAATGGGAGGTTTGATATGGGCCTGTAATTATTCATTGCTGAAGCATCTAAATTATTCTTCTTTAAGAGCGGTTTAATTATTGCAGTTTTCAGGGCCTGTGGAAATACACCCGAGTGAAGAGACCTGTTTACTATATGAAGTAGCTCTGAGGACATGCTATGAGAAACTGTTTTGAAAAAGCTTGTAGGTATAATATCAAGGCAGCAGGAGGAGGACTTCAGATGTTGAATAATGTCCTCTAGGTCTTTATCATTAATCTGATGGAATTGTGTCATGGTGTTTGAATTGATTTAAAGTCGACACAAGGACAACACATTTGCTGTACCTGATACGGAACACCGACTGCCTGTCTGATTTTCTGAATTTTGTCAGTGAAGAAGGAAGCAAATTCATTGCAGGCCCTGGTGGATTGAAATTCTGTTGCTACTGACACTGGGGGGTTTGTCAGTCCCTCAACGGTAGCAAACAAGGCACGTGAGTTGTTTGTGTTTTTGGCAATGATGTCAGAGAAGAAAGACTGTCGTGTCTTTTTTTATTCCAAATTATAAAAGCCAAGTCTTCCTTTATAGATTTCAAAGTGAACCTGGAGATTTGTATTTCTCCACCTGCGTTGAGCTTTTCTTTTTCTGTTCTCACGCTCATGGCCTTTCTCCATGGAGATATTTTTTTGCCACATACCTCCTTTACCTTAGTGGGAGTAATGGTATCTATGACATTTTTAATTTTTGAATTAAAAAGATTGACTAGCTCATTTACTGAGATATTAGTGAGGGCTAGTGTGGGAGAGAAATTCTGAACAAACATTTCCCTTGTGTTTTCAGAGAAGTGCCTTTTTGTGGTAATTTCTTTTCGAACATTTTTGTGAACAGAAATAGAGCTCTCAAAGAAAACACAGGAATGATCAGAGAGTGCAACATCAGTCACCGCAACCTCAGAGATGTTCAGACCCTTTGAGATGATTAAGTCTAGAGTGTGCCCCTTGTTGTGCGTCGGAACCGTTACATGCTGAGTCAGTCCATAGTTATCCAGAACACAGACCAGTTCTTTAGCCCCTCTGTCCTCGGGCTTGTCAACATGGATGTTAAAATCACCAACAATGACTACACGGTCAAAGTCAATACACATTATAGACAGCAGTTCAGCAAAGTCAGCAAAAAAGCTAGCACAGTATTTGGGGGGTCTGTAGATGTTTAGGAACATAGCTCGAGAGGAGCATTTCAGCTGAAGGGCCACATATTCAAAAGAAGGGAAGGTTCCATAAGAGGTCTGCTTGCATTGAAGGGAATCATTGAACAGAATAGCAACTCCACCCCCTTTCTTATGCATTCTAGCCTGACTCATAAAACTAAAGTTGGGAGGGGTTGATTCGATAAGAACAGCTGTGCTGTTATTTTGGTCTTTCAAAGTTGCATACTTTCGAAGTTTCAGTTAAAAACAGAAAATCCAGATTGTGCTTGGTGATACAATCATTGATTAAAAAGGCCTTTCTGCTAACGACCTGACGTTTAATAAAGAGTGTTTAAGCTTGTTGAATACACTATCAGTCGGATTTTGTGTGACAAACTGTGACTGACGTGGAATCGCAGCTAAATTTGATAAATTCACACTAACAGTTGAACACTTTCTGTTTCTTAGCTGATTCACCGTTCTTCATCTCTAACCTATCAACACAGATATAGGCAAAGCTATTGGCAGGCAGGGTCCCGGCTTGTCCTGGAAAGAGTTGAGAGTGCCATACGCCCTTGAGCCTGGACCAAGCACATATCAGTTAGAGCTTGTTGCCTTTTCTACACACACATCCTTATCAGGCTCCGGAGACAGCGGATGCGGTCTCGAAGGGGAAGGAGGTGGTGCACGTTTTGGTTTGGATGATTGTGGTATGCATGGTGATGAATACGGGGGAGCTGGTGCACCTGCTGCTTCCGTGATTGTAGTTGAGGGACGGGGGTCTGCTTGCAAATCTCGTAAACCATATTCAGGCAGGATTGTAGGCAGTCACTGAGCTGCTGGTTGGAGTAGTCTGGGCTCAGAAAGCTGGATGGCGGTTTGGGTGTTGAAGGGAGAGTATCCTCAAAGGTGTTGATAAGGGGGATAGGTGGCAGTCAATACCCCTCCTTTTGTCTCATAGGTCTCCCATAATAACGACTCTCCTCAGGCAGGTGCAGTGATAGGTCTTCAAGGCTTTCTATGCACTGTGTTGTGTCTTTCTCATGTTTTGATTCCTGTTCTTGCTTGTTCTTGGCATAGGGAGCAGATTGATGATGCAGGCAGTTGAATATGTTAGAAATAAAACAATTTACTCCTGACTTGTTCAGAAAAAGTCCATCTGCCTTAAAAAGATGTCTGCGGTCCCAGAAAAAGTTAAAATTGTCAATAAAATGGACAGAATGTTCAGTACAGGCAGTTGAGAGCCACGTGTTCAGTGCAAACAATCTGCTGAATCTCTCCACTCCTCTTCTGACTGGCAGTAGAGGGCCACTGATGAACACCTTAGCATTTAGAGAGCTGACAGTTTTCAAGAGACATCTAAGGTCTTCTTTCAGCCATTCGGACTGTTGTTTCACAACATCATTTGTTCCAATGTGCAGAACCACATTTTTCACAGTCGGGTGTTCAGCCCCAATATGCAGGATCCTTTTAGCCAAGTCAGAGTCCATATTCTTGGGAAAACAGAGAACTTTGGTGTTTTTTGGTGACTTTTTAAATGTCTTACAGCAGAGTGACCCACAATCAGAGTTTCAGGCCTAGTCGTTAGCTTTCCCTGTGGCCTTTTACTTTCCGAGTAACTTTTTGTTCTTACCCTGCTGTGTGAAGAAGACAGGTTATCCAGGTCATCAGAAAAAGATCTTGGGTTCTGTGTCAGTGGAGCATATCTGTTCTGAAGTGGCACGCTTGGTTGTTTAGGAGGATTGTTTGCAGTCCTACCTTTAGCAGCTGTCCACGGCTGTTTCCTAGTGTGAACTGGGGTTGAGGAGGCGCTCTTCTCTGATGTGATCTGTGTTTATCTTTGGGATAAAACGTTAGTTAGTTAGTTAGACAGTTAGTTAGTTAAATAGAAACTTAGTTAGTTAGTTAGACAGTTAGTTAGACAGTTAGTTAGTTAAATAGAAACTTAGTTAGTTAGATAAAAAGTTAGTCCGATAGATAGTTATTTAGTTAGTTAGTTAGTTTATTAGTTAATAAGTTAGTTAGATCGTTTGTTAATTAGTTAGATATGTAATTGGTTAGATAGTTACTTAGGTAGTGTGTAAGTTCAATAGAAAATAAGTTAGTTAAACATACAGTTATTTACTAAGTTAGTTAGCTAGATAGTTGGTTAGGTAATAAGTTGGTTAGATTGTTTGTTAATTAGAGAGAAATGTAATTAGTTAGATAGTTACTCAGATAGTGTGTATGTTAGATAGAAAATCAGTTAGTTAGTTAGATCGTTTTTTAATTAATTCGGAATGTAATTAGTTAGATAGTTACTTAAATAGTTAGTGTGTAAGTTAGATAGTAAATCAGTTAATTAAAAATAGAGTTAGTTACTAAGTTTGATAGTATGATGGTTTGCTGGTTAGTTAGTTGGTCAGTGGCTCTCATGGGGATCTCAGATTCCAGCAGCAGCTGTGGATGAGGGAAACATCATGAACAGGAAGTGATGAGTTCCTGTTATGAACAAGCTAACCATCTCGTAGGTCAGGCAGTCTCTGTGTGAGATCCAGTTTAGGGAAGTGCAATCTAATCATTTACAATAAAGGAACACAAATACAATTGATACAGCTCTATTTAGGTTTGTTGAAATAGGATGCAAATGGCTGAGTAATATATACATACACCCACACACCCTTATTAAAATAAGCCTTTTTTGATCCCTGGGGGGCAACTGTTGTAACGCAGGGACAGAAGTTAGCACAGATACATAGATACCAGTACTAAATAAAAGACATACTGTATGTGAAGGATTAAAAAGAAAGAGACAGATTGTCAGGCCATTACTTTTAAACAAAAGCTTTCCAAGGCACAAAGTAACTCTTTCTTTGGTATCACTACTTGTGTGCCAACTTTAACCCCTAAATGACTTTTTCTGTAATCCTGCTGACAGTCACACAAACTGTCAGCTGAAAAATGAACCTCCTTAGCAAAGATAAAGAGCGATCTGAGCTGATCCACGCTCGTCTGGGGACACAAAGACCCCCATTAGGCCTGTTAACCATTGTGTCTCTGTTCCTCCCTTCACAAAGGACAAGCACGCCCTGCTAGATGTGACACCCAAGGCAGTGGACACCCTGAACTATACCCAGTGGTACCCCATTGTCATTTTCTTCAACCCAGACAACAAGCATGGCATTAAGACCATGAGACAGAGGATCGCCCCCAACTCCAACCGCAGCGCCCGCAAACTCTACGAGCAGGCCGTGAAACTGAGGAAGACCTGCCCTCACTTGTTCACTGGTACAGTCTCACACACAGTCAGCTGTATTACAAGGGTTGGGAAGTAACAGTGTACATTTACTCAAGTACTTTACTGAATTACAATTTTGAGATACTTGAGTATTACCATTTTATGCTAGTTTGTACTTCTACTCCACTACAGTTCAGAGGTAAATGGTGTACTTTTACTCCACTACATGTGTTTAATCCCTTTAGTTACTTTACAGATCTGGATTAATGATGGTAAATATGATCAGCCCTTAAATCAGACTTTAGTTCACCTGGAGTAAATTCAGCAGCTACCCTGCAGTATACAAAGCCATTCAAACTAGCTGCACCTTTACCAGCTCTGAGAACACTTTAATGATCAATCATTATAAAACATATCAGAGATATTATTCTGAAATGGACCAATCAAACAATGACTACTTTTACTGTCGCTACTTTAAGTACATTTAGATGAGAGTACTTTCTACTTTCACTGGAGGAACATTTAGAATACAGGACTTTTACTGTCACAGAGTATTCCTACACTCTGGTACTTCTACTTTACTCAAGTACAAGATCTGTGTACTTCTACTTTTACTCAAGTACAAGATCTGAGTACTTCTACTTTTACTCAAGTACAAGATCACAGTACTTCTCCCACCTCTATGTATTACAGTAGTACTGCTGCAGCTCTAGTTGTATATGTGTCATTATTTGTGTGTGAATGCTGAGGTCGGATGGTTTTGTCATTCAGCCACCGTTGATCTGAACTCAGCCAACGACGCCTGGTATGGCAGCGTCAAAGACTCTATCAGAGAGCAGCAGATGCAGGCTGTGTGGGTTTCTGACGGCAAGGTAAGCACACACACGCACACACACACACACACACACACACACACACACACACACACACACACACACACACACACACACACACACACACACACACACACAGGCATACCTGTACTTCTGTCTTTGTGAGGACAGTCATTGACTAACCATGACCCTCTGCAGTGGCTCAATGAGGCTTCAACAACAAATGATATTGTATATCTCTCCTCAAACGACAACAAAATCCTGAGAAACAATTTCTTTACTTGATCAAAAAAGGAAAAAAAAGAGAAGCGATCTGTGGCTTCTGGCTTCCACTGAGAGGAAAAAAAACATATTCAATGGGACCCGGTCAGTCAATACACGTATATTTGTGGGAAACTTCATCAGAGCTACATTATGATGCTAACTGGAACCATCAAATGAAAGAGTTGTAATGTTAAAAGTCAAAGTAGTGAATATATCTAATGCATTGACGTATACAAAACACTGAAAAGCCAAGGAAATTCTAGTTTCAGTGTTTGCCTGCTTCCTGCCACTCGTCCACCAGCAGACTGACAGGAAATCCATCCCCTATTGATTTAAATTAAACCATAAATTGCTGCTGATCATCGATCTCCAGTGAAATGTTTAATTGTATATTGATTATTGTTTGTTTTGTATAGCCCTGATTGAATCCCGTACCTTTGGCATCGTCCAAGGATAAGGAGCCTCCTTTTTTCTCGTCAATGCCCACAGACGCGCACACGGACAAACACACCCCACTACGAAACAATCGAAGCTCCCCACACACAACACACACCCAACAATACAACACAAGGCATACTTACTTCTGTCGTGTGTGAGCAGTCATTGACGTCCATGCTCTGATGTTCAATTTGAGCATTTCAACAAAAATATTATATTTCTGCACATTGGACAATTTTTACTTGATCAAAAAGGAAACAAAATAGGAACGATCCTTCTGGTTCACGTTGTAGTGGTTTAAAAAACTTTATTCATGGACGTATCTACGTATGTTCTGTGAACTTCATAGGCTACATTATAGTCAACTGGATACCACTGGATGTTAATGTTAGTCCTAAGTAGTGATTTCACATTGCCAAATACCGTATGACATAATGAAGCAAAGAATTGCCTGACTGACCGTATACATTTTTTCATTTGACTGGCGAAAACCTGCTAATCTGTATTTAAGGCCAATGAAATTACAACTAGTGTTTGGAAACTTTTTGTTTAAGGTTTTGTCAACTTTTATTTGCATCGGATCCTTCAACGTCTATGTCCGGGTGTTTTTCTCTGGGGGAATAGCCAATCCTGAGATACATGCCCCTGGCGTTGGAAATCTAACCATGTATAAATCCAAAAAAAGAAAAGTCACAAATGAAACAGAAAGTTAAGTTCTACTTGTATACA
Source organism: Eleginops maclovinus (assembly GCF_036324505.1). Taxonomy (NCBI): domain Eukaryota; kingdom Metazoa; phylum Chordata; class Actinopteri; order Perciformes; family Eleginopidae; genus Eleginops; species Eleginops maclovinus. Next base: position 3,202,110 of record NC_086360.1, on the reverse strand, counting down.
TTATTTTCCCTTCACTGCCAACAATGCTGGCTGCCTGTATACCTGATATACTGTGAGAAATTAGCAAAACACAAAACATGTCCTCTTGATAGACATTCCAGACCAAAAACACAGCATGTGCTGATTCTTATGTCATAATGGGTAACAATAGCAATATACTTTCATCATTTTGAATTTATTTAGTTATTTATCAGATGCAACAAACTATTTTTTTGTAGTATAATCATACAACACTTTATAAGCTTTGTTATAAAATATGTTAAGCGGATCCAGATAAAAGCGATTTTGTGGCAAAGAGGAGTGGGTGGACCCCTCCCCCAACCCTAATCTCAAATCTAAAATAAAGATTATAACCTAAACTATGAGTCTAAAGAGGACATTGAAGAAGTAAGAACCAGGGAAAATGTCCTCACTTTGAAGGTCTACAACTCAAATGGGTCCTCACAAAGATAGATATACAGGCACACCGACACATGCCTCTGCAGTGAACATCAGTCAGTGACATCAAGGTAATTAAAACCTCATTTAGTCATCACAATGCAATCAACATATCTTTGAAATGATCCTGATTTCATATAAAATGTTTGTGTTTAAAAATGTGGTTTTAGTGAAATCTAGACATGGCTTTAACCTCGGTCCTTTGTACAAATATGTAGAATGCAACATTTCAGTCTTACAGGACTGGAAAACCGACGTGGCAGCAGACAATTCTACCCTGATGCATATTTTACTTCTCAAATCAACATTTATTACTGTTCTTACATGCTAAACAACATAAATAATCTGCATGCAAAATCAAAAGAGACAAATGTCTAAGGGACTCTGGACCAATGATTTCCCTGTTGTTAGGCAGAATAAGTTTTATTTACAGTATATAGGACATTTCATTTTAAGCTGTAGCCACTGTGTAAATGTGAAAAATGTTGTACTTTTGCTCCACTGCATTTATTTAATCCCTTTAGTTTACAGATCTGGATTAATGATGGTAAATATAATGAACCCTTAAATCAGACTGTAGTTCACCTGGAGTAAATCAGCAGCTACCCTGCAGTATACAAAGCCATTCAAACTAGCTGCACCTTTACCAGCTCTGAGAACACTTTAATGATCACTAATTATAAAACATATCAGAGATATTATTCTGAAATGGACCAATCAAACAATGACTACTTTTACTGTCGCTACTTTAAGTACATTTAGATGAGAGTACTTTCTACTTTCACTGGAGGAACATTTAGAATGCAGGACTTTTACTGTGACAGAGTATTCCTACACTCTGGTACTTCTACTTTACTAAAGTACAAGTTCTGAGTACTTTTACTTTTACTCAAGATCTGAGTACTTCTACTACCTTTGACTGTAACAAAACTCAGCAACACAGACTACATCCTCCTCAAGGATCCTATTACAGCTTCAACACACACTGAGGCAGCATAACAGGACTGTTGTTACTTTGCATTAGTTGTAGCCCGGTGGCTCCTGAATGTACCTGTAGTTCCTCTTCAGTGGCAGTAGTCTGTAGTGGACCTTTTATCTTCCTGTCACCTGCATAGCAGCCACCTGTGTGTGCGCTGTGAGCATGCTCACTGTGTGTCTTCCTACTTCCTGCCAGTAGTGCTCTACAGCTCGGCTCTGTTTGTCTTTCTTTCTTCTCTCTTGTTCTCGTGCTCTCCGTCTGTCCATCCTTCCTTCCTGTGCACCCAAGATCCATCATGTGTCTCTTCTAGCTGGAGGCAGTAGAGAGTGATCTGGACTGCCAGGACGTGGAGCGCCTGTCCTTCCTGTCTGCCATGTCCGCCGACTACCTCAGCATGGACAGCCGGCTGACCTCTGACCTCGAAGACACCGCCGACGAGGGTGGGACCTACACTGACAACGAGCCCGACGTGGAGATGATGCACATCTCAGCCATCAGCCGCTCGTCTGAACCCGTCACAGCTGAGGAGGTCAGACACACAATCACAGATGAGAGGATAGTACTTGGCATATTTTAAAGATTACCTCATATTGTCATTCGACAACAATAAAGATCAGACCTGAACAAAGGCATATCGATATTTAACACCCACAGGAGTTCATTCAGTCACCTCCATGCTGTTGGACTTATTTCCCTTATTTACTTTTGAAAAAGTTGAAATAAGGGTTGCAGTACAACTTGAATGTACTTATACCTCGACTAGTATAGGTTTCAATGGGATTAAAATTTACTAATTTTTATATAGTGTCTTCTAACTTTTTGTGTGTTTCAGTGATGAACCGTCATGGCCTTCAAGGTATCCAGAGAATACCCTGGAACCCTCAGATAAAAATAAATGAAATCGAATTAATTATACACATAAAATGTAAATAAAATGAATGAATGAGAATCGTATCTGTGTTGTTGATCTGTAATGGTTCAGTGTTACGTTGATTTGTTTGTCTTTGTCTCGGTCCATGCACTACGCATTTGAGTGGTTTTGTGTTAGAAAAAAAATGCAACCAATCAGATATTTTTCTGGGTTTCTGGGAAAAATATCCTTCAACCGGGGTATTCTATATCCTTGATAGAAAGCCCTGGCCCGTTCGGAATGACGATTTGATCAACCAATCAAATATTGATTTGTAGCCAATGGGCGTATTCTTCCAGATTTTCCCACGGTTCCAGGGTATCCTAGAAGACCCGTTAGTTCACTGGCTCGAAACAGAGGATCTAGCTAAGTGCTACATAGCTATTCACGAAGTTTTTATTTTACGCTGAAATGGCAACAGGTGAAGATGATGTTGTCGCAGAATTGTTGTTAGTACGCTTTTCAAGACAACCATTCAGTGAAAAGATGGACATTTAAAAAAAAGGTTAGAATGCTTTATGATAAACCAACCTATTACTACAAAAATAATATAATATATAAAAAAATAAACAAACAAAGGATACAACATAGAAACAGGATATCTGATGTCGCTCATATTCATGGAACTCAAACATATTCCGTAGAATGGATATTTCCCTCGGAAGGATCAGCTGCAGCTGTCAGCTGATCAGGGGTCTGTACCTGCAGCATGATTTCAGGCTTGGTAGTTAACATTTGGGATTCAAAGTGAGCACTGACCTAAATACAGTGCTGGAGTAAACGCTACTATCCCCCTCTGCCCATCATCAGACACTCCTTAGCCCCGGCTAACAGGACAAATAGCCTCACAGCTCAAATGTTTAGCTGAGATCATTCTTAATCATTGTCCCTAAACAAATGACATGCTTTTCATCAACATAGTCATGCTTTGATCTTCTTTTTCTCTTTGTATCTTCAGCTCTACCTAACTGTGTTGGGATGGTGTTAAGGGCTTTATGATGACATATATGTGTTGCCCATAGTATGCTGCTGCCATCTGCAGTGCAGACAGGAGAATACAGCTCCAGTAGCTTCTGTACAGCTGTCCCATAGTTAACCAGTGAGTTAAAGATCTGTCCCATCAATGTAATGCATTCTCTATGGTACTGTAGTTATGTATCCACAGTTATTATGAACACACAAGTAATAAATACACCAAATTAGCAACAAAAATCTTAAAGGTCCCCTACTCTTCTTCATCAATATATTATTGGTCTCTGTGACATCACAAAGTGGCCAAATCTGATCAGCGGATTTTCAGACAGGTTTCCTTATAGATGGATCAGGACAAAAAGAGAGGGGTCTTTTCTCCTGAAACTTTCAGAATCTCTGAAAACAGAGGAGGCACATATTTCTGTATAAAAGACATCAAGAAGTGGATTTTGCATAATAGGACACATTTTAATAAATCTTTTTTTTTTATGACTTCTTCTGTGTGTGTGTGTGTGTGTGTGTGTGTGTGTGTGTGTGTGTGTGTGTGTGTGTGTGTGTGTGTGTGTGTGTGTGTGTGTGTGTGTGTGTGTGTGTGTGTGTGTGTGTGTGTGTGTGTGTGTGTGTGAGTGTAGATCTTGCGCAGGTACAGTCCAGACATCAGGAGTCGCTTAAGGAAAATGAGCAGCCGTGAAGTCCTCAGCAGGTCCAGCCCCCCACCTGTCTTCTCACCAGACGGCAAGGTGAGGACTCACACAGTATGTCTGCACACAGGTTTTTCCAGAGGTGTGGGAACCTCAGGAAAAACTGCTTCTGCGTCCCTAAGCAATGCATCCAACTGTGAGGATAAGAAGATACTTTCTTTCTTTGGGTTTTGGACTGTTGGTCAGACAAGACATTTGAGCTATTTATTGGACAATAACTGGATTAATCACTTATCCGGGTGTATCATGAGGTGTAAAATCAGATAGTGACATCACTATGTGACACTTGTGCCTTTATTGGCTAGTGTTCCAACACCTTGTATGTTTTAGGCTAAGGGGTGAGATATCTCTATGCATTTAACCAGATCACAACCAAGGTGGCCAGCTAACCAATCAGAGCAGACTGGGCTCTGGTTTCAGACATAGGGTGGAAAGAGGAGCTGCAGCGCAGGCTGTATGAGAAAATAAAAACCTTTTTCAACATTAAAGCATGGAGACATGTCCCAGTAGAGGCACAAAATACAAATATGAATCTGAACATGTAGTCTAATATGTCCTCTTTATTTATTTGTTTATTTATTCCACACATGGCAATTATTTTAAAACAAAACATGTGCACTACACAAAATCTTATTTTACCTGTTTTTTAAATTACAAAAAAATGAAATAACCTTTAAAAAAAAAAGTTGTTTTGAATATTTTCATCAGCAACCACTGTGTGTCGCACAAGCTGTTCCACAAAGTGAAATGAAACATCCTGTCTATTATCACCAGCAGCAGTAGAGTCTTTTTAGCTGCTAACATTGTAAAGGCTGTTGTGTTGTTTTTCTCCTGTGTATTAATGTAAATTAGCTTTACTGAAGTAATTTAAAGGCCGGGAGATCTGGCCTACACAATCTGATGTGTTGTTAACCTTAGTATGTGTACACAATGATGTGCTAAATGTCTGCTTAAGTAGTTAGACTACTGTTTACTGGAATGCTGTTTTTTTTTTAACAAGAAATACAAATATATGAAAAGGTAAATCATATCAGAATATCTCAATCTATCTGGAGACTATGTTGGCCGTATGTTATATTGTAAAGGGGCAGCATTGGACAGAAGATAACATGTCAGCTATAGCTTACCTTAGCTCTGCCCCCTAGTGGCCAAAACCAATACTTGAATGCAGAGTAAAACTAATGGTTAAAACATGTGTAAAGATATCAAAGTAAATTGGATAACTTGAAACAGGAAGAGTTCAGAGCTGCCTCTAAATTGAAACTAATTTAAGGAGGACTCATATCACACTGGGTACAATACTGAGCGTCCTATGATTTCAAATGTTTTATTGTGGAGGGGTCAAAACAATGATGTACTGTAAGAGAACTTTAACACTTCCATTTCACAAAAACAAATGTTTTATTTGAAGGATAAAAGATAATGTTTTTTACAAGCAAACGGTAACTATGGACACCTCTAGCAACTGTGACTAACCTCCGCATGCACCCTGGCAGCTCTTTACCTCCATCGAAAGGAACAAACTGCCCTTCCCTTTGAGGAACGGCCTGATCTGGAGAGTGCACTCTCACTGCTGCTCAGAGTCCTCCGACGTCAGCTCATTGGACCAGATGGGTACCCAGAATTCCCCTCACTTATTGGTACATGGTGGTGGGCTTGTGTTTAGCAGTAGTGCTCATGTTTTCATTCCAACGACACATCTCAGCATGAATCTCTATTGCAGGTAGACAGTAAATGTTGTTGAGGACCTGCAGTTGGAATGAAAACATGTTCTCTTTATCTGTCTCATTAGTTCTTTCCCTTCTAGGCAACGTGTTGTGTACTTAGGTTTTGACGTTTTGACAACCAAGGCTACCACTGAAGCAGACCTGCTAGTTTATTATATTTGAATATCATTTGTGGAATATTAAAGAGACCCTATTCTTTTATTTTGCAAAGGCGAAAATCCCCGCGTTCCCTCCAGAGGGAATCCCCCCCTTCCTGAAACACCTACATTGGACATACTGACATCATTATGTTACACTTGTGATTCTATTGGCTAGCGCTTTAACACATTGCACGTGATAGGCTAAGGGGTGGGAAATTTCAAACACATCACTAAGCGGTTTACCAATCAGAACAGAGCCGGCAAGCTAACAAATCAGAGCAGACTGGACTCTGGTTTCAGACAGAGGTTGAAAAGAGGTGCTGAACAGGCAGTATGAAAAAAATAAAGAGCTTTTTGAACATTAAAGCCTGGAGACATGACACAGTAGAGACACTACATGCAAATATGAAACTGGAGATGAGCATGTCCTCTTTAAAAGGTTGTAAATTTTTTAGTGAATGTTTTTATCCATCGAGAAAGAACCAAAAAAAGATTATAGTAAAATAACATATAGATGACATGAAGTGTTTTGTTTCCACTGTTCTCTATGGGGACACATTTCTCCACCCTTAAAGGACACTGCACTTCTGTTTGCATCCTACATTATGGGTCAGATTTCTCCCAGGTGACATGGAATAGATGTCTAAACCACGCAGGAGTTCATCAAGGCTCAGTCCTTGGCCCTTTATTCTTCTGTCCCACTACATAAAGGATGCACTTGTACTTCTGTGTGGCTTCTCCTAGCTATGTAGACTGCTTTTCTTGTCATCTGAAACGGTCATCTCTCCTTGCCTAGTTGACGTCCCGTAGCTGTTGTCTAGACATTCCCCGAAGCTCAATATGAACATGTTTTTTTATCCTGTCCAAAACCATTGAAGTTTATTAAGAACATTGCTTATATTATTGAGTGCCTCTAGTCTCAGTATGGAGCTACCTGGCTGCATTATGGGGTTTCTGTTTAGTTTCTGTTGCCTTTTAAAGTCTGATTTTTACCCCAACTAACTGTGAGTATCTGCTCGGCTCTAATGCTTTTTCTCCAGGTGAAACTGTCTCTGAGGGACGATCCGGCCCTCCTATCAGGATCAACCAACCCACACCATCACCACCGTCAACACCACCCTCCACCCCCCAGCTCCAGCAGAAGTTACGATTCTCCCTCCAGCAGCAGCCCGGCCAGCAGCAACAACGACCCCCCACCACTCATCCCCCGTTCCGCACCTTCCTCTGGCCCACTGCCCCTGCCTCCGGCTCACCACTTTAACTCCTGCAGCAAAATGTGGCCTGTGAGAGTGCCTCAAACCCCCGCCGTGCACAAGCCCAGCAGTTGTGGGGGCACAGCAGAGGCTACAGTCCACTCCCCCGGGGCTCTGCCCAGTGCACTGGTGGCAGCCTGCAGGCAGCAGGAGGAGGCGAGGGAGAGCCCTGGGGAGGATCCGTCCCTCAGGTCCTTCTCAGGGAAGATCAAGGCCTTCGAAAAGATGGATCACTTCGCCCGGGCCCACAGGATCCTGGAACTTCAGGAGGCGCAGAATGCCAGGGTGGGCATAGCTCTTTGTTCCTATTGGCCATCTGTAGTATCAGGAGGTGAATTACACACAAGGGAGGTCAGGCGGATCTATCCGAATCACAGGACAATCACAATACCAATTAAACGTTGGTAAAAACAAAAACGTTGCTTGATGAAAATATATCACCAACTGGAGAGCAAGTGCAGACCAATTAGATCAGTGGAGCAATAATGTGCTGAGAAAAAGGCGATGTAATGAAGTAATAAAACGTTCGCTAAGGTGTGGAACATAATTACAGATTTCATCAAAAGAGTATTCCACGACAGAGCCCTCAAAGCCTCAAAAGACAATATCCTTAATTCTAGGCAGATTTGTCTTTGGTACAACATATTAATGTTTTCATTTTAAACGTGTCATCTTCAGACTCACCTGGGCAGTGTTTTATACAAATTATTCATTTAGTAATTTCAACATAATCCTTTAACCCTTCTAAGAAGGTATTTATGTTGTGTTGAATGTATTTGTGTTATAGTAATAATGAAGACATTGTCAGTTTATGATTTTAATACACAAGTATTTTAGTTTTGTTATGAAAAGTTTGTCGCAAAAAAGTTCTCAAAAGTAACATCATAAAAATCTTGTATATCACCTTTCAAAACTGAGTTACATAGTCTTTTGAACAAAACACACAAGCAAATAGTTAATGGCTTTTATAGTGTAAAAGTAGGCTACATTTTATTTACCAAAGAAAAATATACTGAAGACATTATTTTATGAATATCACTCATGTATCGTGTAATTATAATTACACTTCTCATCATGAATAGATCTGTATTTATATTTACTATATTTCTTATATTCTATTATAATAATACAATATTATTTCATGAAACCCAAGGACACGGTACAATGCATTACCCAAGAAAAGATCTGATCTGAAGATCTGAGTATTGAGGTGGGATTTGATTTTAGTGATGTCTTTTCTCTGACTATTTCAGTAAAGTTGTTTTGTATGTAGCCCTCCCAACCACTTAGCTCAGGACAGGTTAAATAAACCATGACCGTACTACGAGCATGGGAGGAGCTGTGGTGGGATCTACTATAAGCTCTCCTATCTAGGGTTCTCACTTTGGTCGCTATAAGCCCTCAAGTAGCACGGTGATAGACCGTAGCTATACTGCAACATAATAAATCTCCCATGCAACTCCAAATATCAGCTCTAGAGCCCCCACTCTGATTACCATCAGAGAAATATTCCATTAACAGAAATACCCGAACTGTACCTGAAATGATTGTCAATCTGTACACACTTTACTTTCATAACATGTCAACTTAATAACCACAACACATATTCCACGACTCGGTTCAAAACAAAAGAAATTACATTACCCGGGATTTTAGTCAGTTATGGTACACTTGTTGGCGCGCTAGATGGAGCTCATATTCCCTCCACACGGCCAGGGGCGCAGATAGCGTGTACGTCGTGGGGGTTCTGACGTACACAGATTCGAACGACCTTCAATCCGTCCCCCTCACTTTTATTTGGAAAAAAAAAATCAGCTTTCTGTCTTTGCATAAGGCGAACCTCTCAGACAATCAAAAGACTAATTTACTGCTTTGCAACAACTCACATAAAACAGTCAGATCAAAGACGGATCTTCGTTTTCAGAGATTCTAAAAGTTATCTTTCTGGCGTTGTCTCACGCCTGGTTTCCATGGTTACCCAGAACGAGTATGACAGGCATCAGTGAGACACCTCCTAATTCAGGACCCCATAACACATGCAGGATGAGGCCAGCCAAACCTAAGAAGCAGAAAACTATTGCATCGTTTTTTTTAAAAGCATCAACTGTAAGTAAACTGTGCATTACGGTATCATATCACCTTGCATTTTTTTGGTTGTCTGTTCGGAGTAATGTCGCCGTTTAAGAAAAACTGTATGGAGTAGGCCTAGAGACAGACAGTGAGAACGTAGAGGAAGAGAAGTGCCAATTTCACAAGGGGAGGGAATCAACCTTTATGCATTTATTTATTTATTTATTATCAGTTTAATCGGCCATTGCAACTTTCTGGAGTTGTTGGGGGTCTTTTGGAAATGTGTACTTGAATCTGTGATGGTGTATCTAATGGTGTAGGCTTAGCCTAAGTTGTTACAGGTTGAATCATGAGAAAAACGAACTTTAGAGCTAGACAAATGCCACTGTAGTGGCGCTAACGTGATCATTTTAAACTATAAACAGTAATTTTAATTACTAACACTCAGTCAGATATCATGACAGATATTAACTGAAATGGACATGGTAATATTCAATCATTTAGACTGACGCAATGTGTTCAATTTAAGGTGAATCAGTGTTGGCGTTTAGCAGATCCCCATTGAACCTCCATTGAACTTGAATGACTGAGCCTGTTAGCTTGCTATCTTACCAGACACAGTACATTATTTTTTGTCCAGAATCGAACTTTGTAGGCATTACTAACCATTATAGACAAAAGTGCACTACACAAAATTACATATATTTTATTATTTTGAAGCTTATGAAAATAAAATGCTTGTAGGCTACTATGATGCTGGTTGACACACTCATTTATACAGACAGGAAGTTTGCCTCCCATAGCAACACATTATGTTGGCATACTTATAGAATCTTACAATCTCTTGTAGAGATATGCCGTCTGGGACCGGTAGCCTCTGTGGTAGCTTGTATGTCCACGTTAAGTTACTGTTAATGGTGCTAATGCCTTAAAGCAGTTATAATGTTTATAGTATATTAAAATGTTATCATGGTCCTGGCCTGCAGGTAGTTCCTGAAGATGGCAGTGAGAGAGGTGAAACTGAAAGTGATCCACCACTGGAGGGTAGCAGCAGTGGTAGTGCATTAGGCCTACAGCTGGAAGAGGCAGAAGGAAGAGAGGGAGAAGAGGGAGGGACAGAAGAAGGAGAGAGAGGAGGAGGGTCAGAAGAAGGATGGACAGGAGACGAGATGGCAAGGCCAGAGGCAGATGTAGGAAAGGGAGAGGAGGTTGACATGATTAGTACATATACGAAACCAAATCAACCTGACCCTAAATTTGTGAAAAAACAAGTGATGAAGGACCGTACTCTGTCATTCCAGAAAGCATGGTATGAAAAGCATCCCTGGCTGCATGTCAATCCTGGCATCGATGGTGTTCTGTGTTTTCAGTGCTCTAAATATTACAGAAGTGCAAAACCAGCTCAAGCCAAGAGCATAGACCCAGCTTTTGTAAACTCCGGCTTTAGAAACTGGAGAAAAGCCCTGGAAAGATTCTCCATCCACGAAAAATCAGCTGGTCACAAAGTGGCTGTCACAACAGCTGCATATGAAAGTAAACCTATAACCACACAATTGAGCAGTGCAGTCAGTGCGCAACAGGCAGAAAGCAGAGAAAGCCTGTTAAAAATAATAGGGGGTGTTATGCACCTGGCAAGGCAGGGGATGGCCTTTAGGGGGCATGAACATCATGAAGGCAACTTTAACCAGCTCCTGAAATACAAAGCTGAGGGGGATCCAGCTTTTACAAGATGGTTGTCTGGAAAGAGGGGAGTGCACACATCTTGGGATTGCCAAAATGAGATGTTAGATTTGATGAGTACATCAATCATCAGGGAAATTGCACATGAGATACAGTCCCTCCCAGTTTTACAGTATGCCATCATAATGGATGGGACAAGGGATATCTCAGGCGTGGAGCAGGAGGCCCTGTGTCTACGTTATGTTGACAAAGATTTGATGGTGCATGAAGAGTTCATTGGTTGTATGAGACAACTTCAACAACAGGCGAAAATCTTGCCAAAATCATTTTGGATGTGCTGTTGAGATTAAATCTGCCAATATCGAGCCTTAGAGGTCAGGCATACGATGGTGCTTCAAATATGTCTGGCAAATATGCAGGCGCCCAAGCAGTCATCCAAAGAAGCCAGCCATTAGCACCATATATCCATTGTGTGCACACTGTGTAAATTTAGTCACACAGCGAGCTATGCACAACACCCCCCTTCATCGAAATGCCCTTGACTGGATCCATGACCTTGGCCCCATTTTGGGTCAGTCTGGCAAACTGAAGACAAATTCAAACCCCATTGCCGCATCTGAAGGAGAAGGGCCAGTGGCAGTCCTATCGCCTTCTGCCCAGTGCAAGGTGGCAGTCCGCACAGCTGCATGACGTGCTGTGGGAATTGCCACAGGCTTCAGATCACCGATCAAGCTTCGAAAATATCACTTCGCGCAAGATCTGGAACCTCAGGAGGCGCAAATGGCAGGGTGGTACTCGTGTCTATGTGGCCTTAGATGTATCAGGGAGGGAATTACCCAGGGTGAGGCGATCTATCAAATCCAGAAAACACCAACATTAAAGTGGTAAAATCCGTCTGCTCTGTTGAAAAGATTTAAGATCCAAGGAGAGAAGTCAGACCACTGGAGCAAGTGCTTAAGAAAGGGGAATGGTATAAACGTCTCGCTAGTTAAGCATTTACCAGTTTCACACAAAGGCCCCTAAGAGCTCATGCCAAAGAAATCCTGCATCAGGCCCAGATTTGCTGTGGTACACAGAGTGAGTTTTCATTTGAAAGTGATACATCAACTACCTGGCAGTGTTTATGCAGCCGAAATATCATTAAGTAATTAAACATTCCTTACCCCTTCTAAGAAGGTATTTATGATGGTGAATGGTATTGTGAAGAATATGAAGCCCCATGTCGTTAGATTTTGAATCCAAATTTAGTTTGTTTATGAAAAGTTAAAATTCCAAAAACATGCATAATCTTGTCATCAGCCCTCAAAAGCATGCAGTTAACTAGTCTTTTGACAAAAACATGCCATAGTTAATGGCTTTGCTGAGTGCTGAGGCAATGAGTTTCCAAGAATATCTGAGCATTTAATACACTCATGTTGCGTTTAATTACACTCCATCAAGTGAATGAATCTGTTTTCATATCTAATTCTTACCATAGAGCTACAAATTAATGAACAAGACATGTCACAAGATATCAAGAAAGATCGCTGAGATGAGTAGGGGAGATTTTGTGATGTCTTTACTTGAATTCTAGTTGTTTTGCATTGAGCCCAACATTGAACTCAGGCAGATTTACTTTTAAACCATGACTGTATAAGATGGGTATGAGCTGTGGTTGGTACTACATAAGAGCTTTTCTAGTTCACTTTGTTTTACAGCCGCTCGTGCGGATGTGAACGTAGCTAATGCACATTAAATCTTATCAATAAAACAGTCTAGTTGCCCATACTCTATTCCATCTAGAGGAATATTGAACAGTACCAACTGTACTTTTTGCAATGATTGGCAAATAGTCTTATTTATTACATGTATACGCCTTGAAGCCACACAACATATTCTTCGCACCGTCAAACAAGAATTATTGGGGGATTTGAGGTCGTTTGGTACACTTGTTGCCCCTAGTTGAAGACCTATACCACACGGCCGATCCATAGACGTATCTCCTAACTTAGCCGTTGCTACAGAAATAGGAAATATGACAACTTAACGAATAACTGACACTGAATGTACTCTTCTTGTAACTTAGTGGTGACGAAACAAAACAACATGCCAATACACATATGTATAACCCTTTCCATTTCTTTATAAATGAAAATGTAAACAGAAATTAGTAGGGCACTACATGCAGAAACTGCACTTTGGATCCCAGTCACAACCAGCTAATACACTGATCTGTGTTTGCAGTTGGAAATCGCTCAGAAGCACCCCGACATCTACGCCGTTCCTCTGAAGACGGCAAAGCTGGAGCACAGCCGCCCTCAGCCCATCGGGTAGGCTCACTACTGCCATACGATTCCGCTGTGAGTGACCCTCAGCGGCTCGGAGTAACCTCCCATCTTAGGCTTGCATTGTTAGGGAAATACATAATAGTAACCTATCGCAATATAAAGTATTGTATCCTGATTACTTTCCATTACTTTTGGATTACCTCAATATCAAATGCTATGCAAATAAATACAAGAGAAAAGAAACATCAATAAATGGCTTTAACTTTAAGTTTACCCAATTCAATAAAAATATTGATTTGCCAATATATAATCCACTGGTAGTTAATCAAGTTATCTATTTAATATATAATATTATATGGGTGTTAAATGAAATTGAGCCTACCTTGTAAGGTATCACAGAATACCGTCATTATAATTTAAGTTTAAGAATAGGAAATCAAAATGTCCTTGCAGCTTCTACAGCATGATGTGTTGGCCCGCTTTAGAGAGTTACTTTAAAAGTATACAATTACTAGTTACCTGTAAAAAATGAAATCTGATACATCATTTAAGTATAACATTATAAAAGTATGGTAATAGATCACTTTCCGTTAGTTTGGATTACCTCAATATCAAATGCAATGCAAATAAATACAAGAGAAACAAAGTATCAATAAAGGGCTTTAGTTTTCAGTGTATTATGAAAGACAACAGAACAATGTGACGTTAGAAAATAAGGAAACCACGATACTTAGGAGCATAAGTCCTCTTAAATTATAGGCCTTCATAATAGTATAGTTTACAAATGCTGTATTGTTTAATTGCTTAATGAAAACCAAAAAGAAACATTCTGGCAGTACGTCTATCTATAATACAGCTCCGGAAAAAATTAAGAGACCACTTCAGGTTTATCAGTTTCTCTGGTTTTACTATTTATAGATATGTCTTCGAGTTAAATTATTATTATTTTTTGTATTCTATAAACTACTGACAACATTTCTTTCTGTTGGAATTCAACAGACACTGGAATGGCTGCCATACATATAGAGATAAAGATTTAAGGACAATGTGGAGTGGTCTCTTAATTTTGTCCGGAGCAGTATATTGATCTTTATCTTAAAATGTATTGTAACATTGTAATACTGCTAGTAATCCCCTCTTTCCTTTTATAAATGAACCACTTTTCTGATACTTATTATAATGTAACTGTAAGGCTAAGGGGAAGGATATTTGTGACACATCTGTAAGCGGTTGACCAATCACAACAGAGCTGGCCAGCTAACCAATCAGAGCAGACTGGGCCCTGGTTCCAGACAGAGGGTGAAAAGAGCTGCTGCAGCACAGGCAGTAGTAGAACATTAAAGCATGGAGACATTTACCAGGAGAGACACTACATACTGATATGAGCAGAATATTTCCTCTTTAAAGTAGGAGTGTGGCAGGACTCAACACAGTTTGTATTGTCTGTCCCTCCAGCTCCAGCTCCCGTCGTGAACCCCAGACTCCTCCGTCCTCCAGGGAGGGACGTCCCTTCTGCCCCAGGGAGGAGGAGGTGGAGGAGGAGGCAGCGCCTGAATACTACACCGCCAACTCCTTCCAGTACCAAGACACCCAACTGTAGCTGTGCCAGCCCTCAGCGTCCTGGACACATGTACATGCACTGCATATGCGGTCTATAACACACATACCATTCCATCATGCCCTGCACAACAAGCTGCTGACTTTGAACAAACTCTCGCTTCTTTGATATTAAAGGACAAAAACTTTTATTTTTGATTCACAGAAGTTTAAGCAATCTCACTATCCATTTGGATATGAACACTCACCTAACTGTGTATGTTTATTCGATGGTTTCTTCATTCTTTACTACCTTTAAAGGGTAAACTGAGTGATCAGGAACCACTTGTTTTCTGGCCTATGCAACTCTTCAGTTCGTGCACAGCAACTGAAACGTATTACCACAAGTTTTGCCCTCACGAAAACCTCAACAAACCTAAAAACCACAATGCGCTTTATCACATCTCTCCCCATCTTTTTCAAGCTACTATTATTGCCAGCTACGATCAATAAATGTTACCTATATATTATGATATTAAACGTATATATGTATATATATATATATATATATATACATATGCACAGTATATATATGTATTTAAAGTCAAGTGTTTATACTCTGTCTTTGCATTCCTTCGTATATGACAATGCCTGTGTATACATACAGTATATATCTATATATAGTCTATCTAGTTACACTGGAATTTGTAATAATTTTTTGAAGTGCCTTTTTCTTTCTCAGTCCCGTGAGGTTCGGGTTGTGTTTCCTCTGCCCCTCAGCCGCCCAGCCGTACTAAAACCTCTGCTGCTGTCAAGCTTAAAGGGAAACCAGGGAACCAGTGACACCAAAATCTCAATGCTGAGCCCATTCACCACACACTGAACTGTCTGCAGCCAGGATTTAGAAAGAGCTCACACTGTCTGAATGCTAGAATCCACCCACAGCAATATCAGTTTGAGAGTTTACTTTAATAAGAGTATTAAAAACTGTTATCTGTAAAGGCCCGGTCACTCCAGGATTTAGGTGGCAAACAGATGTCAATAGAATCTGCAAAACTGGTGGAATAGCTCGAAGGTTAGGAGTTTGATTTTAGTGAACTAGCATTAACACATAGTGACTTGTTGACATGCGTATCTTTGAAGGAAACAAGATGCAGACTGTCAAAACAAAAAGAGGCTATCATAGCTTGCTAGCTCTGGTGCACTTAAGGATTTGATATACTTCTGAGGCAAAAAGTCTCAGAAAAACTGAAATGCTTTTGTTGAAGCCCAACTGTTTCCAAGTTGGCATGTTGGCAGCTCAATACATCCTTGAGTTAGCTCAACAGCTACAGGAGCTTGTTAAATCCTCCTGTAAAAACTTACTGCATCACTTAGCTGCGAGCTAAACTCATTTTAATGCCGTATTTTTGCTGAGCCTTTTCTGGTGTGACCGCGCCTAAAGATTGCTTGTCGTCATTGTTTTCTTCTTTGGTGCTCAGCATTCATTGCTGTTCTGCTTTAGTACCGCCAAGCCAAAAAGGGTTTGCCAGTTTTTACTGAGTGGCCAGTAGCGTGATGTCTTTAGCCTGGGATTGTTTTGTTGGTTGACTTTCTGCAGGTGATGCCCTTTCCTGTCTGTTCAACCATGGAGGCTATCACTGCCTATGCTAACATCCCTGTTAAATGATATGGTTGGTGACATTCTACATTTTTCTTATTGTCAACAAATCCCATGTGCAGACCCAAACCAACAATGAATGTATACACTAACAAGTATTGTGTGTGTATTCAACACCTGATACTGAATATCTTATTTCTCTGTGCCATAGAGCTCTAATGTTGGTCAAAAAACTGTAAGAGGCTCGACCAGAGCAGCAAGAGTGGATTAATTCACTGCTGTTAGTACTGCAGTCCCCAACAAATGCACTATTTCCTCCTGTTTGAAAAGTAACTAATGTGTTCAGTTCTTTGAAAAAAATAAACTATATATTTGTGAGCTTTTTAAAATATATATATTTATGTCTTCAGAAGGAACCAGAGAGTATTGAGTGGCGGACTGTCGCTTTTGTGACAATAAGAAGAATATGGAATAACACCAGCCTTATTTACTAAAGCTGTTTCCCATTTTTGATACTTGAAGCCTGAATAAAGTGGTGCAGGAATGAGTCCTAAAACCAGGAAATTAGGTTCACACTCCAGGTTCCCTCGTCTCAAAATCAACATTTTTTGGAGCATTAATGCTTAAGAAATGTTCATGTTTTGTTCTCCCACATAAAATACATCAGTAAATACCCCACTGGTAAATCTTCGAAGCTTTTATGTGTGTTTAAAACGGCGGTTGCTAACAAGTGACTAAACGTCATCACGTCAAACATCAGCCGCCTTTAGCTTAGCGGGGGTGACTTGCAGCCATGTGACCGTGATGTAGTTTATTTATAGTCTAGTGATAGCTGTTTACTTCTGCCGATTGCATTTGTGATTCAAAAATCATAAAGAAATTGTAACATGTGGAGATTGTCCTGCTGAACAAATGTGGGTTAGCCACAGATCTTATTTTCTGCAATATTCCAAAAGCTGAATAAAAATCTCATTACTTTTTGTCGGGGGAGCCCTTCCGTTGCTCTCTCCCTGGTTCTGACAAAAAATATATCATCACTGGGGAGGGAATCCAACCCTGTCTGAAGGCATCTTCTTTTATTTGTCCAAAACAAAACTGCAGATGATATGACTTCCTGTGTGCCAGCAGACATTTACCTGCACAAGCCTATCAGACAGGGAAAGCAGCAAGGACAGGATAATGAGCTGGCCCTGTTGATTGAACAGTCATCCACAGAGGTCTTCAGCCAGAAGGACATCTGTGATAGAGGACTTCTGAAGCCACACATGGTGTGTGTGTGTGTGTGTGTGTGTGTGTGTGTGTGTGTGTGTGTGTGTGTGTGTGTGTGTGTGTGTGTGTGCGCGCGCGCGTGTGTGTGTGGTGGAGGCAGTTTTATTTGGGCTCCACCATCAGTATGAATGAATGGTGTCCCACATGTTTCAAATATGATTGATTGTATATCTCAGATCACTGTTCAGCTCCAAACATGAGCTGCCAAGTGCTTACCGTCCGAAGTGCTAATGAGTGACGTCCCTCACAATGCACCGGCACTGAACTCATGGAGTATAGTGTATGTAGAGGGTCATGGCAGAGGGTAATACTGTAAATGAAACAGAGAGAATGAGAAGAATGATTGGACTGTGTATACTGAGTTTTTCCATGTTTTCACCTTAAAACACCAAATAAAACAAAAACTCTTAACCACGAGTAGTGCATGGACTGTGATCATTTTCACAACAAGGGATTTCATAACTACCTGAGTCATTAGTATGAATTATACAACTTTGAAATGAATGAAAGTACTTCTTTGTGTTTCCACAACGTTGTGACAGCAAGAACCCAAAGTTTCTAAAACACACACACTTACAAATATATAAATAAAGTATGTGTATGTTGTCGCATTCTTTATTAACATCACGTTAACCAGCTATATGTGTGACGTATTGTTTATACTCACCATACTTTTAATGAGCACCCGTTTGCTGTCATTGGCCGTTTTTCACACCAGCAATAAGCTGTAATTGGCTCAAGTTTTTATATCTGACCATCAGAAGAAAACGGCTAATGCCACAATGATAACAAAAACCACATACTCACTCAAGGCATTAATGGTAAATAACTAAAATGTCACATGTTTATAACCAGGTAGTGTTCCATGACAAAGAGTTGTATATAATGTCTAATGATTTTGTAAGCTGTTGCCTCATTATCAGACTTGCTTTGGTGGCCAGGCTTACATTGTACATGTAATACAAGATAAACTTCATTTATTGTGCTATGTTGTCCATCTTTGTCAGTTCAATCTGTAAAATAAATAAATATCTTGGAAATATGCATCAGGGGACGTTACTTGTGCAACAGTCAGACCGTTAATCACAACTTTCCAGCAGCTTTCCAGTTGCTGAACCCTAGTGGCAAAAACATTAACCACCTCAATCTGAAGAACATGGCTTCACAGGAATAAGAGCAACTTGAGCACAGCTGCAACGCAGTCCACTATTGTTGTTGTGAGTGATATTCACACTGGCATTGCTGAGAAAAGCAGCGATATAAACTGTGATGTCATGACTTAGTATGCAATTTATTTAGCTATTTAATTGCTACCGGTTTTTAGCGATGGGTGAGTACTTATTTGTATTTATTTCAGTGCTTTTTTCTATTTATTTAACATGTTAGCTCCTCTTTATTATTATTTGCCTTTTTTATCACTTTGCTGTAACGCTGTGGAACAAATAAAATAATTCTGATTCTGATATGTAAAATAAAATGAGAGGAGTGTGTAGAATGTGGTGGAAGATAGGGTGCCCTTTTTCTATTCAAGCCCGTGCTCTTCACAAGTTTGCACACGGCCCTGATCCAGTACCCCTCCTTGCTTGGTGAACAAATGTACTGTAATGTCTGTGGTGCAATCTAAGGCTTCAAGTGTCCATTTCATTTCGGGGTGGTATATTCTGAAGGTTTCAAGAAGACCCTGCCTGTTTACATGTTACACATGGCTGCTATGCCCCTCCCCCGTCCTCACTTTTCTCAACCCGCTGCCAAAATATGTGAAAGTCAATCCAAGCTGCAGCTCCATGCGCATGTTATTTAAAACTGGACACCATCATGGCAGGCGCGGCGGGCAGCTCCACTGAGCTCAGCGAGGATCCACCCTTTAGCCCGAGAAACATCGCTTCTGTGGAGGACTAGAGCTCCGAGCCCTTCTGCATTTTTCTCGAGGCTTAGTATGTCGCTCCCGGTGGTGCTGCCGGGGTCTTGCTGTCCGGTTATCGGGGCATCGCAGCTTTCGGAGCCGCCTTACCGAAACCGACCCCGTGGCTTGTCCGCCTCTTCCCGGAGTGCCGGCGGGGGCTCTCGGCTGCTGCTGCCCGGGCGGCCGCTGCTCTCGTTGGGCTTGCTGCAGCTGCTGCTCGGCGGCTCCATGGTGGCGCTGTGTTTCGGAGCTCTGTCCCTCAGCAACTCACCCCCCATCCGGAACTCATGTCCCTTCTGGGCAGGCTCCTCGGTAAGTTTCAGTGTGCATGACAATTGTGCCTGTAACTTTATCGCAGGTCACCAAACACCCCTGGCATAGCCTATGTATAGTACATCCGGTACATTGTATGAACACTTTAATATAAATACCATTTCAAAACGGAAGTGTCACTCAGGATGGATCTGTCAGATGCTTCCACATGTGTCCCTGTCAGAGCCACTGGAGAGGGACTATTATTTAACTGGAGTGTATGGTGGCAAAAAAAGTGCCAGAGGTGGGAAGTAACGCAGTACATTTACTCAAGTTAAGAATTCATTTTGAGGTACTTGTACTTTAATTGAGTATTTCCATGTTATGCTACTTTGTACTTCCACTCCACCACATTTAAAAGTGAAACAATTGTATTTTACTGCACTACATTTATTTAACAGCTTTAGCTACTTGGATCTATAAAAGTTAAACTAGTGGACCAGGATTCTAATTATTTATATATTTAACAAAAAGTCCATCAGAACTGTGTTTGTCCAAAACAGTAAAATGCTACTTGATGCACCTCATTATCTAGAAATATCACATGTATACATAATCATATACACACTTAAAGGCAATTTTTCTGCGCAATGATTACTTTAACTTGTTATACTTTAAGTACATTTTGCTGATTTTTTAAATGTTTTTACATTTTATTTTATATCTTTATTTATTTAAGTAAGAGGATTTTTATTTTCAATGAAATATTTGGACAATAATATTCGCACTTTTAGTAAAGTAAAGCATCTGAATAATTCTTCCACTTCTGCTTATTATACATTAAAAATACATCCATAACGCTTCATTTAAGTTGTGGTCAAGCATCATCCCTTAGAAAGTTACATGTGGATTGTCACTGCATTATTTTCTGTGTACTTCTAAAGGATATTAGAAAACAGTTTAATAGGATACATGTATAATGATTATTGTTGGCCGGAGGCAACAGACCAGATAGTTTTATTAATTGCAAGTTACATGCTTATTAGAAGTTAATTACGTTGAGTATTATTTTCTTTGCATTAAACTAATTGTGGGCCTATAATATTGTTGGTATCACTTTATTCCACTACATTTATTTTACAGCTTCAGTAACAGTTATACTTTCAGAATATAAATCAACTACAAAATCATGATGTATTATTATAGTTTAGCTTTAGCTACACATTGTTGTGGAAATGCCAAAATTCTGGTAAGAAATCAACACATATAGAAGTAAAACAAAGTTGTGTTATTCAATAAAAGGTGAACCAAATCAATAACATTTAGTTGAAAGGACTTCTGCTACAGGGATCTGACCATGAGCACTCCCTCAAAGAACTGAAATGTTGACTTTAATTCAATTATGTCAACAGATTTCACATGACTGTATTAGGTGAGTTGAAAGCAATAACATTAAGTTAAAAATACAAATATTAGTTTCAAGGTAATATAATTGCTTTCAACTCACCTAATAGACATACTGTATGTGACATTTCTTGACATAATACATCTAATTAAAGTAAACGTTTCAGTGTTTTCAGTGCAGGTGTGAACATTAGAGACTTTGTTGCTTCTGACATACAACTTGCTTTTGACCGCACATATGGCTTTAGACTTCTTCAAATGCAAATGGCACAACTTCCCAATTTCCAGGCATTTTTTAGGGCCAACATCCCATATTTCAGGAGGTAGTGTAGCTGACTCTGTCAAACAAACACACATTCAAACAAATCCTATCAGATATGATTTGTCATACTGTGCTACATAATATACCTTGTTTTTAAAATTTAATTTTTACAACTTACTTTTTCTATTAGATAGAACATTTGAAAAGTTTCCTCTTGTTTACTTTCATAACATAATGACTCACATCACTATGTAACACCTGGGCTTCTATTGGCTAACGCTCCAACACATTGTACATGATAGTCTTAGGGGCCTCTTTAAGGCTAAATAAATTCCCTTTTTATCACATTTTCCTTGTGTGTCTCCAGGTCATTCTGTCCGGAATCGTAGGCCTTACAACATGGAGAAGGCCCATGCTGCTGCTGGTAAGTTAGATGCTCCATGTCCTTATATAAAGCAGTGCCCTACTTCTGTAGCATATCCATATATCACATGTAGATTAGGAAAAGTCAGATATGGAACAATATGGAAGAGCAATCTATGGTAAAAGGATGCCTCCACCTCTATCTGATACTTTCTGTTATGGTCAGTTTGGTGATGCTGGTGGTTACCATAGTAGCAACAGGTTTAACACTAGAGTGGCTGATGGTATGTGTGTTTTGTGGAAGTGGCGAAAGGAATTTCCATTTTGCTTTATTAACATTTTCCTACTAGTTCTTCTGGAACAATTTGTGGGAAAATTAGTACATTTTATATAAAGTGCTAAAGAAAATGCATATGAAATGAGTTGTTGGTCTTCTAGAATTTCCATTAAATTGGATGTAAATGCATATTTAGAGACTCGGAGAGCTCACCAACAGTTGTAGATGTCCCATGGTTGTGTATGATTCCTAAAACAAAGCAAGATGTGAGACAACAGAGCAGCATAATGATGGAATGGGAGTGTTCTGCAACAAGTCAGTCTTTAAAAGTTCTGAAATATCTAGTAACTGTGTCTGCAGACAGTTAAATGCAGTTATGATAGTGGGGATGTCAGCAGGACAGTGCGGCCTCTATTGTTCTGCAATACCCAACTGACTGCTCCCACATCGACGTAGCTACATAAAAACAAAAACAATTGAAGGCCTTATTTCATGTGTGTGAACATTTACTGAACATTACTATCAGAATCATTAAAGCTGATTCTGATAGTAATGTATTAAAGTTTATTTTTATTTATGCAATGATGGGTTCATGACTTGTTGTTATAAACCAATAAAAAGTATCAGAAAATAGACAAGTTCAGTATTGATAAGGTGTACTTTGAAACTTCCCAATATTGTCAGGTTATACCACAAGGGAAGTTGAGGGAGAGGGACTGTGAGGAGGGAGAGTTAGCTAATTCTTTGTGGTCTGATAAACATGAAATTGATCAAATTGATCAAAAATTATGTTTTAACACATATTACATTCCATATTAAGAAATATTGCTCTTACTGCAATTTGAATATTGCACATACATTACATATATTTAGAATTTATACACTTTGGAATGCTGCAGTCTGATTTTAGGGCGCCACTAAAAATACATCCAGTGGGGAAGAGTGCCACCCTTACATCAGTTTGAGAGTTAGAAGGCTGATTTCCAGTCAGCTGTAGCACAAATACATTCTTAACCTCCTATTAGGGATGGGTGTCATTAGGATTTTAACGGTGCTACTCTTCTTACCGGGACTCCTTATCGATCCGGTACTGTATTGGAATCCTCATTGGTTCTTTTGTTACTTTTTAAGGAAAAAGCAAACAGAACCAACACTGCTTTTTTAAGGAAAAAGCAAACAGAACCAACACTGCTTTTTTAAGGAAAAACAAACAAGAGAAACAAGTTTCTACAGCAAACAAAGCAATGTTTTTAACACATTTGTAACATTAGAGACTAATGTGAGGATGTAAAGTAAAACAAATGAAATAAAAAAGGATTTACGGCGAAAGAAAATACAGGGACGCAACACAGATGGGACGTGCAGGTAGGCTCCAAAAGGTTGGTTTATTGTAGTTTTAGTATTCTGAAACTTTAACCAAACTATTAGCTGGTTAATGGTTAACTTTAATTATTTAAGTAACCTATGTTTGTTTAATTTAGTTAATTCCGTGTGTTGACACTAGGTAGCTAGCATACACACCTGACCAGCAAAGCACTTATTGCAGTTTTGACAATGAGCATCATCCACATCGGTCCTTGTGAAGTTTAACCGCACTTTAGAAAGCCGTATTCTCTCTCCCATTGTCACTTTCAGATCTCTGTGGAAGTGTACGGCAACAAGCAGCAGCATTGAAATTTGAGTGAGCGATTGTAGAAACATTCTGTAATGGAATTTTTTTCCAGGACCGATAGCAAAACCGATATGGTCGGAACATATCGATGCAATAGTCTTTTAAAATGTAGCCCCATTTGAACATTGGTCTTTCTTGCAAAAGAGTATAAGGGTAGGTGTGTTGTGTCTTAATAGTTGTCCTTGTTTGATGTTGCAAATGGAGCTGCTATGATGCAAAGAAAATGTCGGACTTGACTGAAGTATTATCATATTGATAATTTGAGTTGGACTGTTGAGTAAGATAATCTCATGTCACCTCCCTGTTTGTACATGTTCCATTACAGCAACTGTGTATCTCCCAACATGTGTTCACATCTTTATTCTGTCTTGTTTTACAGAATATGTCCACAGCACCACAATAATCCATTCTCCCTTCCTTTTCCATCACCCCCTGTCCCCATCCTTCCATCTCCAGGTCAATGTGTTTGTCCTGCTGTCTGTGGTGTGTGTGCTCCTTAACCTGGCTGGATTCATCCTGTGCTGCCAGGGAGCCCAGCTGGTGTCCAGTATGACCAGCTGCCAACTGGTGAGGTTGTCCCCTCTGTGTTCTCCTAACTCTGTCTCTGCTACTCTCGGCAGTGAATGTAATGAAATCCTGCTTCCCAAGTTGATGTATGACCAGTTGAACCAGTTTACTGGGGGAGGATATAGTGTGGTGCACTGATGGTGTTTTTTTGTAGGCCGATCCAGAAGTTATCATGGCAAGGACTCCTTCAACGATAGGATTTTCCCATTGGTTTTCAGAATATTGCAGTGGCTAACAACTGTTAATGATGCTGAAATGTATAGTTCTGCAGGATAATCACAACTTTTATTATAGTTGAAGCATAAATGCAAGTACCAGACATATAAAGCTAACGTTAGGCCTTGAACTAACTACCTCACTTTTGCGAGGCTGTGCATCACCACTGCTAAGCTAAATGCGGCTAATGATGGGTGTGATAACATTTAGTTGTCTTATTTACACACTTGTCAACAACTGCCATTTTTATGACACATCAAAACCAGTGGGGTATTTACTCAGGTATTTTATATTGTTGAAATAAAACATCAAAATCTCTTCAGCTTGTGTTAACCACAGAATTTATATCAGCAATCTTACCAAAACGCATTCGAGAAAACGTTGATTTAGACAACAGAACAGGAGGAAGTAAAATCCTTACAAATTTCCGGGTTTTTGGAATCATCCCTGCTCCACTATAACTAGAGGCGCATTGATGATTGTCAGGTGATAAAGCAGATTCTGTGCCAGTCTGATAAACATACAGTGAACAGCGGAACAGACAGTAACCAACTTTTTGGATGCAAAACCCACACTCAGTGTTGCTAACTGTCTCACTAAAATTAGAACCTTTTCAGAGCCTCTTAGAGACTTATACAGACCATCAGGAAAAAGGGAGGAGATTATATTAAATCATGTTATATTGTAATCCATTTCCGATGCTGCACAGAGTACTGACAGTGAGCATCCTTGTTTCACCCTAGCAGTTGATTCCAGGTCATGTTTATTCCATTCCAGTGGGTTTTATCTGAGCTTTGGGACATATCCAGTTCAGATAAAGACCAGATGTACTAAAGCTTTTGAATTGTGCAATAATATGCAGAGACATGTTAACAGTATTGCTCTGGAAATATTTGAGTGTATTTTGTGAGGAAATCTGTCCGGGATTTACAACAGCTGATCATCTTTAAATGGATGAGGGAAAAGTTATTTCTGGGGATTAGAAGGAGGAAAGCCTGCAGTTTTCTGACCACATTTAATGCACGTTATTGTATGCATTATTTGATATATTACTTACACAGTAAGTTGCCTAAGCAGATGACAATATGTTTGGATTTATTTTAATTTTATTTTATCGATAGTTTTTATCGATCCTTTTTTTCACAATTAATTTGTTGGTATTATTTACCCATATGATTATGTTGTAATAATGTCTTTTTTTTTTAACATAATTTATGCTCTAATTCATTGAACATTGTAGGTATGTGTATTAAACATTGGGATGGTGTTGTACAGTTCTTCATTTAGTCTCTGAGCAGAGAAAAGGATTTGCAGGTTTGCTGCAGGAAAGGCGTTGAGTCTTTTCAGGCTGGAGCTTGTGTGTGTGACCTTTTGACCTTTCCTGCTGTTGTGTCGTCGTTTCTTCCTCCGTCTGCCAGGTTTCCTCTCCTCTGTCTCTATCCTGTCGCTATGTTTTTCACATATGCTCTCTGTGAGGATGTACAGGGACAAGATAGATGGGGTTACACACTCTTTTGCACTCTGCGCTATAAATACTGGTGTGTGTGTGTGTGTGTGTGTGTGTGTGTGTGTGTGTGTGTGTGTGTGTGTGTGTGTGTGTGTGTGTGTGTGTGTGTGTGTGTGTGTGTGTGTGTGTGTGTGTGTGTGTGTGTGTGTGTGTGTGTGTGTGTGTGTGTGTGGTGTGTGTGTACCTATTTCCAGATCAAGTGCAGCAGCTCTCCCAATGTAGCTTCCTCTGGCGTCAGATGTAAACAGATCCTTTCTTCAGTAATCAATATTTCTCTATTCTCTTTTGCAGAGGTATCTTTGGGAGCATATCAACATTAATGTGTAATCACAAATCGAGGTATAAAGAAACGTTATTAAAGCAGAATTCAGTATAGCATCTGCTTGTTCCATCTGGATCAGATTAATATTATTGTCAAGTCTGTGTAAGTACACTAGGAATTAGACGAGGTTAGCCTAGCTCAGCACAAAGACTGGAAACTGGGAAACAGCTAGCGTGGCTATATCTAATATTCAAAAATAAAAAAGCTATTTTACTTTGGAACATACATTCTTTGTTTAACCTGGACCCAGAGAGAGAAATGTAAAAATGATTTGTGGTTTTAGGGGAGTGGTGTGATGACCTATCCCTTTAAGCATGCTAATAGCTCAGTCATTAACGCAACTTTGTAACACAAATATACTGCATTTATCTAATGCTTCACATAATTCTTTGATTTCATCTTGTTTATTTTGAATAGGTTTTACATTTCTGAAAATATGTTCCTACTTTCCGAGAGTGGAGTCAGAAAGTGGTTAGCCTAGCTTAGCACAAAGACTGGAAACAGGGAAACCACTAGCCTGGCTCTGGCTAACAGTCAGAATTACAAGAGCAGATCCTCTAAAGTTCACTGATAGACATGTTTGTTATTTGGGACATTATTTGTGACTTTAGGCGATGTATGTGTTTACTCATCCCCTAAAGCATGCTGATAGCTCAGTCACTGAAGCCACTGCTTAACACAAACATATTTCATTTATTTGAGGCTTCACAAAAGGCTTTGATTTCATCTGATTTACTCAAGTATATTTGACATTTCTGAAAATATTTTCCTACTTTCAGGGAGTCAGGATGTAGGTAGCCTAGCATAGCACAAGGACTTGAAACCTAGCTTATCTGTAAACATATATATCTTTTGCTTTAGCTTAGAAAGCTAGGAAATTCCAATTTACTTTCATTTGTTCTCTTTATTTTCTACAAGTATTATAATTGTTATTTACTGTGTGTCTATGTTGTTCCCTGCATACTTTTTCCAATGCTGTACCATAAACAAAATCCAGTGACTGTGTTTTCATTTAAGGTCATTTATAATTGGTGTCTGCTCCTGATGGGATGTCATGAATTAAGAAATGTTTGAAATGGTATTAAACTCCACCTTTATGTGTTTGTGTGTTTTAGAGTGAGGCCGGAGATGTGTGTTACTGCTGCTCCCTGTCTCCCAGCTCCAAATGTCCCGAGGAGAAGCTTCTGGAGCTCCACCCAGCCCATTCCTGCAGCACCATGAGGATCCTGCTCAAGGTAGCCTTTGAGCTAATCAGTGAAACACACATTTAATACATTTACACTTGTAGAAAAGGCTCCAAACGCGGTGAGGAGGGGCTAGCTCACGTGTTTTGTGTGACGTGGCACTAGGTCAGACGGTGGCCATTACAAGTAGTTGCGGGAAGGTTTCGGCGTGCCGTTTTGTGTTAGTGTGCGTAAATGACGGAAGACCATACATACACATACACACAGACCATTAAGAGACATAATAAAGAAGGTCAAGCATCATCTCAGCTCCTCATTTCTGGACACTGGACCCTTGGCCTTAAGTGGTGTTCTGGCCGACATACCAGGGTGAACCTAGTGATAAACTAGAGAACTACTGCCAACACGGAGTTACCTTTAACTCTCCACTACAACACTTACATGCTTTTGTACCTCTGTGCACACAGGGTGTGCTGTATTAGTGCTTCTGCAGCCGGTCATTACACTGTCATCAAAATATTCTTACATTGTTTTCACATTTATCTGGCCAGAAGGTTTTTTGATCATGAACACACCTAGCTTATGTAAGATAAGATAAGTCCAGTTTAGAATTCCTTTATACGTGTCGCATCTGAGAAAATTACATTTTTACAACAGCATACACGTGCAGATAAAGTGAGGGATGCACACAATTTTTTTATTTTATTTAACCAGGTAAAAGACCCATTGAGATCGTGATCTCATTTTCAAGGGTGACCTGGCCAAGAAGGCAGCAGCACACGTCATCAACATACAAGATACAAATACATTACAATAAATAGGGCCACAAGTGAATAAAATAACAACAAAGTGCAAGAGCAAAGGAATCGATCATAAGAAATAATTAGGAGCAGAGGCACCGTCCAAATATTTTTTGTTGTCGGTCCTTTAGGAACCGGCGGAAGACATTAAAAGATACAAGTTCAGACATTTGTAGTTCGGCCTGAAAATTGTTCCAAGTTGATGGGGCAGCAAAACTGAACGCTTTTTTCCCCAATTCCGTCCGAGCTCGTGGGATATGCAAACAGTAACTATCGCTGGACCGTAAGGCATACCGGGTTTCTGCTCCTTGTAGGAGTGAACACAAGTAGGAGGGAACCAAGCCAAGCAGAGCCTTAAATATGATAAGCAACCAGTGAGTTTCTCTGCGAGTGCAGAGTAAAAATCCTCAGTGCACTGTGATAAACAGTGTCCAAAGCTGATAGGCTTTTAGACGAAGCATACATGTACAGCACATCTCCATAGTCATCTAAAGGAAGAAAAGTTGACGACACAAGCAATTTGCGCACTCGCAAAGAAAAACACAGGTGATTTCTTTAATAGAAGCCAAGCTTTAGCCTGAGTTTTTTTTCCATGTTTTCAATATGTGATTTAAAGGAGAGCTCCTGATCTAAAAGGAAACCCAAATATTTGTAATTGGTGACAACCTCGATTGGATTACCTTGAGCAGTTATTACAGACGTACTTTCAGTTGAGTAAGGAGCTTTTGAGAAAACCATGATTTTCGATTTTTGGGCATTTAGAACCAGTTTGAGACTTTGCAGGCGGGCCTGTACAACATTAAAAGCAGACTGTAGCATCTCAAATGCATACACAACAGAAGACGCACAACAATAAATAACAGTGTCATCAGCATAAAAATGATAGGCAGCGTTTGACAAATTGACACAAAGATCATTTATATAAATAGAAAATTGTAAGGGTCCTAGGACCGAGCCCTGTGGCACACCTTTAGTGATCTCTAGTGAGGATGATGAGGCATTGGCCATCTGAACACACTGAGTCCTGTTAGACAGGTAGTCAGCAAACCAGGTAGATGCCTGGTTAGAAATGCCAATTTTCTTCAGGATACTGATCAATATCTCGTGAATAATATTACAATAATAAGAGAACACAACAAAAACAGAATTGCAGATCAGTACAGCATGGTACAAAGTAGCAGTATATTTGTTATAAAAAAAGAAACCGACCATATCTAATGAAAGAGTTGGCTTGTAGTGTATGCCAATTGTAAATAAACTGAGAGAAAAATAATAGGTATATTGCACGCAGTTCTATATTTACAGTGTTATTGCACATCAGGGTATTCAATTGTTCAAGGAACTCCCAGAGTTGGTTTAGAAGATTGTGCAGCCTGCTGTAAATATAGTGCTGATGACTCTCGGGTACCTGTGCAAGGGACATGCCCCCAAATCCTAATTGTATTAAATTGTGGATGGAGACTCACTGTTACTTTGATGTAATGTTTTATATCAATATAATATCCACTGATATAATGATTGGATGTTAAGTTGCAAGTTATAAAAATATGAAAAAGTCGGATGAAGATGAAGTATGGACCTAACGATTTCCGTACTACCTTTAATATACCGGGGAGTAAAGACAGATATTTAATGATCCATGATGTTATCTGACATCAGCTCAGTAATGATCACTTAGGGATGTTAAGCACTGTCCTCAGTTGTTAGGCTGTGTGAAGGTTAACAAAAGCACACACATTACTGTAGGTTCCTTATTTTGATTAGAATTACCTGATGAAAGTAAGGTCCAAGGAAGTCCAAATAGTGAAACCCCCGGTGAAAAAACGCTCCATCCTTTCCTGAGATCGATTTAAAAGAGGAGATGAAGGGGATAACGTGTGAAGGAATATAGGCAGGAACTGAACCTGCAGTGATTGTGGAAAGTAAATCAGGCTGCTCATTCATCATCGTTTCGTGCTAGAATATTAAGATAAGATAAGACAAGATAAGATACGATGAACCTTTATTTATCATAGGGAAATTCAGGTGTCATAGCAGTAACAGAAAAGACCGAAACACAGAAACTACACATGGGATAATAAGAATACAAAAAATATAACATGTAGTAATAGTATGAATCGAAATAACAAACATGACATGAGTTAAATAGGTGAATGTGCATATTTACAGATATTTATACTGGTTAAATATATATACATATACTGTTTCTGTGTCTGATCTGATGGTGTGTTTTTCTCTCTCAGAAAGTCTTGTTTGCACTGTGTGCTCTGAACGCCCTGACCACCGCTGTGTGCCTGATGGCCTCTGCGCTGAGGTACCTGCAGATCTTCACAGCGAGGACACCCTGCATGGTATGATCCGCTACAGGCAGCAGCATGGCTCATGTTGGCCATCACCTTCACTGCGCTGGCACCGTAATTTACTCTTTTGAAACATCCAAATTCTAAAGGATATGAGACGATGAGGTTTTTATATATAACTGTGTGTCAGCTCTTACCTAGACAGCCAGTCATTTCAGTTATAATTATTTTCAAAAATACACCTACTAGCTCTAAGGCTTGCTAATAACTATTGTTTATTGATTATTGATAAGAGGCCCCTGCTGATTCTTTGTCTGTCCCTTCTGGAGTTCATAGTGTATGCTTTATTGAGTGTGTATACAAACAGAAATGACTTGGTTTTATTAACTGGCTACGGACAGCATCTTGCCCACAGGCCATGTGTTATAACGTCTAAAGAAGTGCGTCTGATGTAATAGAATAATGTGGTGAAGACTTATTTTTGTAGGGCGACCTGGAAGTCAGCATAGCAAAGGTTGCCTGGACAAAAGCAATGGGATGTTTCCATTGGATTTGAATTTTCGAAGAAGCTCTGTTGCAAATTATTATTTTTTAATCGTACACATTTTGTTCGGCAGGATAATGTCCACATAATAAGTAAGGGCTAATGTGAGGCCTGGCTGCACATTATCCAGCTCATTACACAGCCACACACTAAACAAACTAACAACTTGACTCCCAATATTAATTGCAATTATGTTATTGATTCTAAAATTGCTTCCACTAAGAAAAGAAAACTATGTTCCACGGCATACCAAAAGCTGGAAATGCTACAACAACAACTTCATTTAAACAGCAGCACTGATGAAGGTTTTCTTTTCCACTAACAAGTCCTTAAACACCGCCAGAGCCCATACTGTGTTCCTGTTAGCGTTTACTTACTGTCTTTCTTCTTCTGCTGTTCCTATTAGTGTTTACTTCCTGTCTTTTAACCTTTTCTCCTTTGATCCTCCTTAGCAGCAGTGTGTTATTGAGTACTAATAACCAAATTGACCCATCAGAATCAAGTATTCAACTAAGCCTTGTGATAACACCAATAATGAAAACGTTGTTGCATAAATGCAATTGCCAGAAATAAAAACGTTTATAAAGGAACTACATCATAGTCGCATGACCTCAGGTCACCACCGCTAAGCTAAAGGCGGCTAATGTTTGGTAAGGTAGTCTCATTTACCGCCTTGTTAGCAAACGCTTTTTTTATGTCACATAGAAGCTTTGCACATTAACCAGTGGGGTATCTACTGACGCATCTTGTTGCACAACGTTAAAATCTCATCAGCTTGTGTTATCATCAGACCTTATTTCAGGCATCTAACCAAAAATACACCAAAAAAATCATTCACTTCGAGACAAGCAAACAGGAAGTGCTAAAATGCTAACTCATTTTGGGGTTTTAGGACTCATTCCTGCACCACTCTATAGCTTTTAACATGGTGTATGATGTCACTGCTCTGTGATAGGACGAGCACAGGGCCACAGCTGAAGAGAGGGAGGAGCCTGCTCAGGTCCCTGACCCAGATGAGTTTGTGGCCCCAGCCCCTCCTCCTTCCTACTTCTCTACTTTCTACTCATACACACCACGCTTGGCCCGCCGGTAACTACCTCCCCCCCACCCCCACACACATACATCTTTATTACTCTAGTTTTTAGTGTCTATGTGTCACATGATAACTAGTTTATTGTGTGTGTGTTTCAGGATCCTCGGGGATAGTGTGATCCCCCTCCCTCACATCTACGGTGCTCGAATCAAAGGGGTGGAGCTCTTTTGTCCCTTGGACCCCCCACCTCCATATGAGGTTGTTGCTGGAAGCTCCGTAAATGCAGTCACACAGGTACACTTGATATTAACATCCTTTACACTATATTACATTATAAATGTTTGCAGTTACAGGACAATTTTTGTTCTCCTGCATCTGAAGATTATGAGAGCTCATTACAGAACAACAATCGAGCGAACACGTGTAATCTGAAAGATCAAGGATATAGGAAACTACGTGCTATATCATTACAACTATATAATAATAGATGAGAAACCTTTCTTTCATCCCAACAGCATCACAGATCACAGATAAGTTACTTATTTACACCTGCATCAAGGAGTTACTGCCAAAGTTACATCAATAAAGAATAAAGGTACATTTGGACACTAGTGGACATAACTAAAGCAGTGTGGGATGTGTGTTTCTCCCAGGAGACAGAGATCGCGCTGACAGAGCTGACCATAGAGGCGACTGCCTCTCCCTCAGAAGACTCAGATCCAGGTAGGACATATTCACACATCAGGGAGAGTGCTGATTGGTTGACAACTGCTGTAAATCTTTGTACTGCCCTGTGATCAGGCGGAACAAAATGCTGTGACAGTAGTGCTCAGTGTCCTGTACAGTAACTCCTGCTGTATCCTACTGAAACAACTGTAACGTTGTAACTGTATTAGGTTAGTTGAAAGCAAAAATATGAAGTTAAACCTAAAACAATTATTTAAACTTAAAATGATTGCTTCCAACTAACTTTACACAGTTATGTGAAATTAGTTTACATAATACAAGTGTTTGGAAGAGAAACTCCCTCTGGAGGGAATTTAGGATTTGTAGCCTTTGCAGACCATTTACATAAACCTATATAACACTCTAAAACATGTTTTGGAATGTGTGTTACATTTGTTAGTAGGAGCATTCATTAATAATTATTTTTGTTTCATTGAAAATAAATGTTCTGATACCAAGTGTGTCTATCTGTTTCTATTTAGTCTCACACAGAAGTCCCCAAGTGGTATCAACATCACCAGGCATCCCACTGCGTGCCAAGCCTCCACTCCAGCTCCATCCTCAGCTCCAGGATCAGCTCCAGCCTCAGCTCCAGCCTCAGCTCCAGGATCAGCTCCAGCCTCAGCTCCAGCCTCAGCAACAGCCTCAGCTCCAGCCTCAGCAACAGCCTCAGCTCCAGCAGCAGCTCCAGGACCAGCTCCAGCCTCAGCTCCAGCCTCAGCTCCAGGATAAGCTCCAGGATCAGCTCCAGGCTCAGCTCCAGGCCTCAGCTCCAGGATAAGCTCCAGCCTCCTCCAGCCTCCTCCTCCTCAGCAGCAGCCTCCCTCCCCAGCACTGAGCCACCGGAGGAAAGAAAGGATGCTCCGCTCCAACAGTGACCCGGTGTTGATAGACATTGCTGCTAAAGGTTGGCTTTTTTGCTCATTTGGAATTACGCAATCTTTGGAAGTTGGTATACAAATGTTGTGGAATTAACATATTTATGAAGGACATCAGTAGGACATTTAATTAAAGATCTTTATCGGAGGATTTACAGAAGTCCATCGACATTTATTCAGTACTTTATCTAAAAGCTATCCAATCACTATAACAACACAAATGCATAAAAAAGGTGTGTTACTGTATTTGGTCTTTACACCTATATATTAAGTCACCACAATACTCTCCATGGGTGTCAATATTAATTTCTTTTAATAAAAGAGTGCTAGCCGTGTTGATTTGAGTCCAGGAATTTACTTATTATATCCCATAAGTTGCTTAAGTTGGATGCCAGTACCTGTATATTTGGAGAAGCTGACCTCCCTCCCCCTCATGTGTGCAGTGCTGAGCAGCAGCGATGCCCCCCATGCAGCGTCTCCTCACACCACAGACTCCTCCACACAGACGTCCCAGCCCACACTGGCTGCTTGCACCCAGGGCCAGGTCACACTGCGGCGGGGCAACAACTGCGGCAGGGCACCCCGGAGACCCCGGCCGTCCTCTATGGTGGACTACCAGAGCTACCGACACACACAGCAGCTGGTCAGGAGGATCCTGGAGCAGCCGGCTGCCCAGGGCCTGACCCCTGAGGTGCAGGAGCTGGTGGACAGCATCCGGACCGTCCTGCAGTCTGATCAGGAGCACATGGAGGAGGCTGTACGCTGCGCCAGCTATATAGAACAGGTAGGAGGTGAAGCCGCTTTATCCACTACTCTCCCAAACTGTGGAACACCCTACCCAGGAATATCAGAGGCCAACTCGTCTTTTTAAATAAGCTTTTTATTAGCGACACCCCACTTTTAAATGATCTTTTAATCTTTATTTATTTTTATATTGTTTCATTTATTTTATAGATTATATAAAAAAATATGGAATCTAGCATTTTTATTTACGACATTCGCTTTTAAGTTGGTCTTTTTACCAGAGAAATACTGTTATCACCAGATAACAGAAACCCTGGTCCTGGCTATAACCTGGATGTCCATTTTGAACTTTCAGAGTGTTCAAACTGTTTTAAAAAGAGGACTTGATTTTAAATATTGGATAATGAAGTTTGTGCTGCTGTTGAACTCTATGTATTTGCTTCCAGGTGTTCACAGACTCAGAGATGGGTCCCAGTCAGCCCAAACCTCCCCAGCAGGCAGCAGGCAGCCACTCCCAGACGTTCCCTCGCGCCCCCAGGAGGAGGCCCGGTCTGCTGCACCTGCAGAGCTGCGGTGACCTCAGCTCCTTCACCTGTGAAGCAATCGAGTCTGCAGAACACAGAGGGAGCAGCAGGAAAGTGGGGTCCAGGGCAGGGTCCAGGGCAGGGTCCCGCCTGGAGCACCCTGACCGCCCCCACAGTCTGATCGGAGTCTGCAGAGAGACGGTGCTCTAAAGGGGAAACCAAATGTATTCAAATATGTGGCAACACAGCTAGATGCTGCGTAATCTGTTGCTGAACTCTGAGAGGAAACTGTTCTAGTACAACCACTGAGGAGGATCTGCAGGTGTGTGTGTGTGCCTGTGTGCCTGTATGTGCCTGTGTGTGCCTGTGTGTGTGTGTGTGTGTGTGTGTGTGTGTGTGTGTGTGTGTGTGTGTGTGTGTGTGTGTGTGTGTGATCATTTAAATCTTTTTTTTAAAGTTGCTTTGCTCTACTGTACTTTAGCATCCAGAGTAGTTATCATTTTGCAATTGTTCCACTCAACTCACAACAGCTACACTGAAAAAACTGAAATGTTGACTTTAATTAAATGTATTATGTAAACAAATTACACATAACTGTATTACATTAATTGAAAACCATAATATATAGTTTAAAAAATATTAGGTTCAACTTAATTGTTTTGCTTCTACAGACTGAATACAGTTATGTGGAATCTGTTGACATAATACATTTTATTGAAGTCAACAATTCAGTTTTTCAGTGTATACTATTCACCATATATAATATGTTGTTTTCTATGCTAAACATTTCAGATATTCTAGTGATATTTACTAATATTTCAGAATTGACACAAACCTTTGTAAATGTTTAATTTTTTTACTATAATTTGAAAATACAACAAAGTGGTGATAACAGATAATAATTATAAAACTATTTGAATACTTAATTATACACTGTACTATAATTATAAAAGGCTATAGACCAGGGACCCTCGGTCCCAGTTTAAAAAAGTATTTTAAAGTGATAAACCATTTAATAAAGTGTTCCCGGTAGCAGCCAGTGTAGCGGCAAAGCTGCTTGTGCAGGTTCCTCAAATCCAGGCTTTGCAAGTGAATTGTGGCAGTTCCAATGCAATGAATTGACTAAGTTCTGAAAACAATGAAGTGTGGGAACTCATGTGAAGCTTATGATGGCAAAGATAACTGTGTTTACAATGACTGTCTGTCCCTGTCGTTTAATTACCTTGAACACAGACGTTGTCTTATTTATTGGCAAGCAGAGTTAGATAAAACATTGCACATTGGAAATACAAACGTTTGTGGATTCATTTAGCTCTCCTACTAATTCTTATATTCTCCATGTCATTGGACTGCACTGATGTTTTTATCTTTGAAGCGGAGTTTTCCCATTTCGCTCGTGGTGCATCTGTGGGGAGAGGAGTTCTGAGGACACTGCCCACCTTCTCTGAATGGTTTATGTGAAGTTTTTGGCACACCACAAGGGCAAGCTGTCAAGCTAGGTCAGTGCTCAGCGGGATTATGATGGAGGTCAGGCCAAAGTCAGTATGTTCCTGCAGTTTTAGCTGACGGAGGAACGAGGCTTGAGCCAATAAATGACACCTGTTTTATCAGTACCCTCAGTACAGTACACCTTCTATATGCATACAGGAAGCCATGGTGTTTTTCTATGTGTGTGCCTTTTACTGACTGGACATTTCAGCTGTTGTCATGCATTTTATGAACATGTGCACATAGAGATCATTGTATATTAAACTTTATTAACATGGTCCTGATTCTATAAAGTCCCCAAGAGATCATGGTGGAATTGCTTTTTTTTTCTAAACCACTTTTTGTTGTATCAATTTAGCTTGTTATCATTTTTCAGTTCGCTTGCAACACATTCCTCAGTTTCAGCAGGGAACAACAACAGGAGCTACCTGAGCTCTGTGCTGAGGATGAGCCTGCTGCTTATAGCTATGGCTGTTGCAGGGACTATGGTTGAAGCCACGACCATGGAGACAGAAGTAGCCTGAATCCTAGAACATTTCTGAAGAAGGCCTTCAGCACAGCTTTGTACGAGTGAGGAGGAAAGTGTTCATGCATAGTGACCCGGTCTCTCTCCGCAGCTGCCGCTAGTTTTCCTCCACAATGAAATGTATCCTTAAACATAACATCCTGTGCTCTCATATTTTTGAACTCTTTATGTTGTGTTCGAAAGCTGTTTCCGTTGTTGGTCTTCGCGGGTTGATTTGACCCATGATTTAACTCAGTCCAAAACAATCAAAAATAATGACTATGATCCAATATTGTTTTTACTGTATCATAACTAACTTATTATGCGTTCATAACCATACAATCCTGTTGTAATTTGTATTTATGGCCCCACAACACGTTAAACCACATATTTTGAAAATAAAGAATGTGATTATATTCACTCATTAAATTCCCTATGGTGAAACAGTGGAATTGTATGTTATCTGACTATAATAGAGTTATATTAGAAAATGATTGTTACAGTGTAGGAAGGGGGTGGGGATGGGGTGTCTAAAGTCAGAAGAACACCAAATTACACACTTTTTTTGTGGGAGACCTTCAGACTTGACTAAAATTCAGTTTTGTAATGTTTATCAAGTTGTTGTAGAGGATATCATGAAGACTACTTCAGAAAAAAAAAACTAGAAGGTAGTAATTTTAACTTGAAATCGGTCACAGGAGATTTGAACACAACATAAGGGTTAAAACAGCCTGGAGGTCTTCCTCATCACCAACTATGCCAGTCATGGAAGATGATGGCGCTCGATGCAGGAAGTATAACAGATTTTACAGAAGAAACTCTGATTCCTCTGTCAATATAGCACGCTCTGAAAAATAAATAGCTTCAATAAACTACATTTACCATCACCACATCCGCACACAAATTTCTCTTTTAACTTACATTCACAAACAATGGTGATACAGTTTAGCGTGAATACTTCTCTTTTGCAGTTCCCCATGGTCTCTTCATCTTTCTTGCTTGCTTCTCGAGTTACGGTCATAAACAGAAGTATTGCTTCACATTTTGATCTGATAATGGTGCTTAAGGAGTCATAGAACTGCAGATGTCTGCTAGAATTTTATGATTGACTGACCTGAATTCCAAATAATTTATTCATTTAGGATAAACCTCTTGAGATGAACCGTTTTGTTTTAAAGGGGGTCCTAACATATAGGCCTAGTACCAACAGCAAGACGGTAACAAGCACACAATACATCCACAGACGAGACTACAACAAACAGAACTCAAAAACTAACGATACAAACTGGACATAACCACTGTATGGCCGCAGAAAGGCCA
Organism: Eleginops maclovinus; assembly: GCF_036324505.1. Lineage (NCBI taxonomy): Eukaryota > Metazoa > Chordata > Actinopteri > Perciformes > Eleginopidae > Eleginops > Eleginops maclovinus. The sequence continues at coordinate 3,163,777 of NC_086360.1, read as the reverse complement.
TGAATAAATTAATTTCCCTAGCAATACACAAATAAATAAATATAAACTTAGTTTTTGTACTTAGCATGTACAGTTAACAGCAGAAAAGCAACAAATCATTTTCAAGCATTTGAAAATAATTTACACTTTGTATATTTGGTGGCAAAGGATTCCAATCTGAAGGAGCTTTAAACTTAAATGACCCCTATTATGCAAAATGCACTTTTTAATGTGTTTCATACATAAACATGTCTCCCATGTGTGACTCAGAAAGTTTCATCATAAAAGGTTGTGTCTCTTTCCTTCCTGATATGAAAGACGCTAGAAATTGGCGAACTAGGTTTGGTTCATACGTGATGTAAGGTTCATCTTTGACGTCATTTGTGGGTTGTACGGCATTAGCAACAAACCATCTGGTAAGCCCCTGCCCACCCTCTTACCTGAATCCCCTCCCGCAGCACCTCTGTGTGTCTGTATTTTAGGCTGCCGCTTTTTAGACATCTTGCTGTTTCAGGCTGCAAAAATCCGGCACCTCTGAGTTTCTGCCGGTGGACATTGTGAAACTCTTCTCTTCTGCAGTGCTCACCTTACCATGGAGCTGCTCGGGTTGGGGGCAGAGGCAAAAGGGCGTGGCCAGCAGCATCTCATTAGCATTCAAAGCTACAGACACAGAATCAGCACTTTTGGAACAGGGCTGAAACAGAGGGGTTTATGGGATGCTATAATTCATGATCTGTTTGGTATTTTGAGCAAAAAACTTCAGAGACATGTTCTGTATATATCTGAGACCTATAATGTATTGTTGAAATACAGTATAATACATGACCTTTAAATGGGCTTTTACCTGCTGTTTTGGATACCAAGGGAGTGGAATAGAAATATTGTGTGAGTGCCTCAAATATTATGTGGAGGACTGCGGTACTAATAACTGTTGAATATAATGCAGATAGTTTTGATGTATACATTTAAATGAGATGCAGCCAATGAATATGTCTTCTAATATTGAGCGGAGGCCATTTTAACGAGCTATACATGACAATGATCAGTAGTGTTGGTACATCCAAGATCAAATATATGCTTTTTTAAGGGGATGGAGGTCAGTTTTGGATGCATTTTGGTAAATATCAGCATAAACACAACGTTTCCTGAAGCTCAACAGAAATTCCTTTTGAAAGAATGTTTTATGACTGAAAAATGGCAATTGTTTCCATCAATGTACAGCTATACCATCCCATAAGACTATACTCACTAGCCCTGTTGAGGGAACCACACACCAACATGCTAAAGTAAGAATGACACTTTTTACAAGAAAATAACTAAGAATAGAAATATATACTCACATGTGTTCATGCAGGGCTAAATGATATTTCAGTCCAGGCCAAAGTGCTTCTGCAAGTCATTTATTGTTGTAAATACTGTTACAAACATTCTGGCTCTGGTACAGGAATGTAGCTCCATTAGCTAGAACATCACAGAAAAAAGCTAGCAAATAAATAAAACATTGCTGCTGCTTTACAGAAATGGTGTTGTTCTTGTATTTATATTTTTTAAATCTTCAGACACATTGAGAGTCAACGTTTCAGTTACATTCAAAATGAGTGCACTTAAAAATACTTGTTAGCCAACCCTGCTGCCTGCGCTAGCTTCAAGTGCTTGTTTCTTCTGTTAGCTACATCGTGTCACGCTAGCCTGACAGTCCATGGAGGGAAAATATCACTCACACCTTACTTTATCTTGTGCTCTAGCTTTATGTCTTTTAACATAATCAGTTTCCTACATTCCGTTGACATGAGAAGCCCGTTCAAATTGCTCTCTAATGAAGCTTACCTTTAAGCCAACCCAAACACACAAAACCATTAGAAGTATATACCTTTACATAGTTTTCTATATTTACTTTATATGTGTATTATATATATCCAGCTGGTTTTTGTTTGAACATGGAGTACATTGGTTTAAATCACACTACACACACACACACACACACACACACACACTAGAAGTAAGAACAGTACAGCTTAATCTCTGTAAGTCCAGAAATGGCTGCCCTTGCCCCTATTCCTCTTCATGGTCAGTTTTACCATCATAAAGAGTCCAGTAGTAGAAGTAAGGCCAAGATGAGCTTCATCAATGAGGTCAGACATATGGAATAAGCAGTGGGTTTTAAAGTTGGAATATACAGTGGGGTACATGTGGTCGAGCCTTAAACTCAGAGGGATGTAAACAGGAGAACAAGTCCTGTTCTCGTCGTCCAACAGAGGAAATAAAGCTGTTCAAAGCAACAAAGTTGGGCTGGTGTAGTCAGGTACATTCCCAGAGATGCAGAGGAGTAGGTGTTCAGTTCTAGTGCTTTAGGATGACGAGAAAAACGTCTACACTGATTCCCCCCCAAAAATTGAAAGCCCAAATTGACTGGCCTTTTAAAAGTTTCCGAGTTGTTTATCACTCGGAATATTAGTTTTAACCTCCTTAGTAAACCTTAGTGTACACCATTAGTTCCCTCCTGTAAAACCTTAATATTGACTGGAGAGAGAAAACAATAATGGTGTGCTCCATTTTAAAGGACAAGGGGGTCAGTTCGGTTTAAAGGAACCCTTTAAAATACAATTTGAGAATTAAATAGAAAATGATTCCGAAATTTGATTTGTATCTTATAAATAAATAAAAATGATATGTTACGCGCTATTCCCTTTTTGAATTTAGTTATTTTACATGAAGCACAATGGCTCTGCGGCATTGTATGAGGCTGCAATAACATGAACCATTTCTTTCAATTTTACCATAAAAAATGTTCCCTTTTTAAATCGTTTTTAAAGCTTTTTTGACACTCAATGTGTTGTGATTATAATACATGTGCAGAACCTGAGCCGCATGAACATTCGTAGCCAATGACAATCATCGTGTTAAATAAGTGGCATCAAAGGCAGTGTGAAAAAAAGCAGTGTTTCTGAATCTGCTTTATGTGAGCCGCAGACTGAGATTGACTTATTGTTAGGGTTCATTATCCTTTTAGTTTATTACCTCCTGGAACATTAAAAAAGGAAGTAGAGAACATCTTCTGTGAGTAAACCTGTTTTAAAGGTGTTTAAGTTGTAACACAAATCCTTCTCACCACTTAAGACTAATATATTTTACCCAGAACACCGGCAAGAAAGACGTCCTCACTTGGTGTTACCTTGTCTCATGTGATATCAGCACCTTTATTATTCAAATTAACTTCATAGTGAAGATCATTTTGAAACTACATGCCAGTAGGTCTATATTTAACCTTTTACCTATATGCCCGTCAACCACGTTCCACAGCAGAACCTTTGTTTTAATTTCTAGCTTTAGGAGGCGGACACTGATTTCCAGTGATTTAAAATCGACATTTTTTTGCGAGCTACTTTTACAGAGATGGTTGTATTACAGTAATACAACAAATGTGTATTATGTAGTAAATGGGATAAACACCAGTTGAGTCATTTAAGGGTACAGCGATGTTGTCAGTGTACATGAGGTCTTATAAGAAGCACCACAAAAAAAGCTAAGGTACAGTGTAATCTTGTGTATTAATACAACATAAAAGTAACAAAGAACATTTAAATAAGAAAAATGTGACCAAAAGAATCATATTTCTAGTTAACAAAATAAAACATTGCACTTTGGATACGGAAGAGTCTGCAGTGCAGGAAGAGAAAGTCTGTACTCCTTCCGGAAAGTCAGAGCACCTACCGCACGTCATAACACAATCTCATTTCAGTTAGAACTTCAGGGATCTGCTGCGTTATAGGTAATCATAACTGAAAATATGCTAATAATCCTGATAATATGTCTCCCCATCCTGTTAAATGCCCGCTCCTGCTACTCTTTCTTCCCATAAAAGCAAATAAAAAATGTCACGTTTCACTGTTAGACTCATAATAAAAATTGACAAACACAAATTTGGTTATTGAACAGTGCTACATACAGAACGCTGTATATGGGACGTCTTTGCTGATATGATGGTGGTAAATGTCTCTCTGGCATTATTATATTAACAGAAAGAAATTCAATAAAGGCTTAATCTTACTGTTAATTCTCAAAATAGTGTTGGAGGCCTTCTCTCCCTCAAATTAATCAGGCCTTACCTGAAAGAGGATTGTATTTCTCGTTATTAGTCTTATATTTCTTTTGTTAAGCAGCCTGAATATGTTCTGATCTGCTTCCCTTTTAATTTTGTAATGTGAATGCAGACCAAACCCTGATAAAACTGTGGCAAAATGGTTATATTTGCGTACTACTAACTTGTCGGAAGTGAGATCTAAAAATACAGCTGCAAATACCACTCATCGCCAGAGAGATCTTTGGGATTCAAACTTTGAGCTGCTGTCACTTACACGAAACACCTGAACACACAGGTAATAGTAAAAACCTTGGCTAAAAACCAGTGGCCTAAAGGAAATAAAGCCTCCAAAAAAAGTCTTTAAATGTGAAAACTGCAGCGATGTTTCAAAAGCAGTATTTATCACAGAGAAAAAAAGCCACTGGAAGATTTACTGAATTAGACCGGTGTTAGAAGGAGAATGTGAAAGGCAGTGACACGATGCCATGACTGTTGTTGAGCGGATGAATGTGCTGCGGAAAAACATATGTAGGGGCCAGTCTTTATCTGTTGGAACCTCGCCTATAGCTACATCCTTTAAAGAGGCTTGTATGCACTAAACCCTTTACAATGTTATGGAAACAGACTATACACATGTACAGCATGCAGTGTTTGTGCATCCACATACAGTGGCATGACGCAGAAAGCTGACTCCACTACCTAGTTAATACTACATTAATCAACCAGCAATGAATAAATCCCATTTCTATAGAAGCCAAATTATAAAGGCTTCATTTCGTGGTACTATGTGTGTTCAATAGAATGAGCTGTAAAGCCCAGAAATCAGTCAGGTAATTATTTTACTGTGTCGAGGCCTGCTTTTACCAGTTTTGTTTAAAGACATAAAATATGTCAGTAAAAACCCCCCTGGTGAATGTCCAGAGTGGTGGTTGCTAACAAGTGGCTAAATAAATAGGACTGCTTAATGTAGTCCGTTTATAGGATTATGTTAGCTTTTTACTTCTTGGGATGCATTTTGGCTTAAACAATAATAGAAGTGGTGTTAAGATCTGGAGACTACCCTGCTGAAGAAAACTTGTAGGAGTCACAAACGTGTGTTTGTCAACGTAAATTATAATCCGAAATCCAATGGCAAAATCCCATTTTTTTTTCTTTCTAGGGAGCCCTTGCTATGCTAACTTCAGAGTCGGCCTACAAAAATACATCACACTATACAACACAGAGGTTTTCTTTGTAAGGTTTTAGGGGAGTGAAGCGATAGAAGATCAGACAGTATATTCTTCACTTTGTTTGAAGAAAGCCGCCTGGGATTGTTTAGAATCATTCCATCCCTGAGTCTTGTGCCAACACCTTGACACAGGGACATGGTGGTGCAGGTGTGGTGTTACGCTCCCATGTTTGGACAGCAAGGTCCAAGGGTGGTGTTAGTTTAGTGGGGGTTGTTACATGCTGACGGAGCTGTAGCTTGTGCTCGGTACACAGGATACAAAAATGTAACAATTCATCAGCCAACTGACCCTTACAATGAAACGTATCTGTTGGAAATGTGCAGCAGTCAACTCTTCTAAAGCAGCGGACATATGGAATGTGACAAGGGGAAGTGTGTGTTCACACTCATCTGTCAGCACACTTCACATAGTCTCTGTGGAGACTTCTGTTATGTGCAAAGACCAGTGTACAGAATGTGGACTGAGCTTCAGTAGCAGGCTCCAGCTTGGTCCCATGAAATGTAGCTAAACATGAAAACCTCAGATCAGTAATCTGGTGGAGGAAACATATGAAGACACAGGCAGTCATCTGCCAATGAAATAGCAGCATGGCAGAAAGGACAGTCAGGGTTGGATTGGAGATTGCCTTTGAGACCACAATCAGGGCTTACTTAATGTTCATTAAAGAGAAGGTTTATAGTGTGTGAGAAGTTCCCATTTTCTGATTAAACAATAACCATATTGTTAAATGTTGCCTGAACTGAACCTTAAAGATGCTCTGAGGAAGTGCTCCCAACTTTGAAAGGTCGAAGTGTGTTGAGGATTGCGGGGCATACTAGGCGCAGAAATGGCAACAGGTGTAAACATCTTTCACCGTTTGTACATTTAGCCAAAGAAAGAAAACACATCTCTTAGTGACAACAGATGCTGGGGGTTTCTTTGTGGTCACTTGAAGATGAGGCAGAGCAACAGAACAATCCCACTAACAACACACTATAGTCCACCAGCTAGGACTAGAAGGGTGCAGGGTGAGCGGCTGGGCAGGACAGAGGGGGTTAAAGGTGTGTGAGGTCAGGGCTTGGTCTTCTTATATGTAAACAGGCTGCTCCTGGGCGGTCAGCAGGCGGTACATGGCTGCAGGCATTGTCTTCATGTGGATCTGAGAGAGTCAAAACAGAGCAAAGCATTTCATTGATGGAATTGTAAGCAAATGTCAAGTGCCAAAGGGTAGCAGCCATTGCCATCCCAGACATTCCCCAGTTTTAGTAAAAGCACAGTCACTGAGTAACCAACTGTGTCATAATAAGCACAATTAAAGAGGCCGTATTCTGCTTTTTGGCAGTCCTCACACTCCTGTAGTGTGTTCTATAGGATTTTGTGCATGCAAATGGTCTGCTGAGGCTAAAATCCCTGTGTTCCCTCCAACGCCTCCATTAGACTCCTTTGTTTACTTCAGTAACATGATGACATCACTAGGTAACACTTCTATTGGCTAGCGCTCCAACACATTGTACATGATAAGCTAAGGGGCGGGACAAGCAGCTTTTTGAACATTAAAGCATGGAGACATGTCCCAGGAGAGACACTACATACTGAATGAACCTGAAAATGAGCAGAATATGTCCTCTTTAATAAAACGCATGAACTCTACACAGGTTGGTGATTTAAAGCTTGCACTAAGTGTTGTGCTGCTTACACAGGGTGCACTGGCATTCACTTTTGGGTGTCATGTAGCTGCTGTTGCTGTTTATAACCGAGCACACAGCGAGCCTGACAGAGCTGCAGCCCGTCCGGAGACATCTGATGCTGCTGCTTCTGCTCAGCAACCGAGCTCTGTCATTCCCTGCTAATAACTCTCATGATCATATGGCCAGGCAGAAGTCAGGTGATATTTTTAACCCTTAGTGGCAAAAGGGCTTTGATTACCAGTGGTGTGAAGTAACTAAGTAAATATACTCAAGTAATGTGCTTAATTACTATTTTGACATACTTTTAGTTTGCTAAATTATTTCCATTTGCTCACATCTTATAGTTCCACCCCACTACAATCCAGAAGAAAATACCATACTTCACATCACTCCTTTTTGTATTACCTTAGTGAATAAACACAATAATGCATCAATGATTATAATAAAAAAAAACATAGTCTGCATAGTGAGTATTTTTACTTTGGTAAGTCATGTTTAATGCTAATGGATTTGTACTTTTACTGGAGCAACATTTTGAATGCAGCTTATTACTTGTGAAAGAGTATTCCCAGAAGTGGGAGAAGTACTCAGATCTTGTACTTGAGTAAAGTAGAAGTACTCAGATCTTGTACTTGAGTAAAAGTAGAAGTACTCAGATCTTGTACTTGAGTAAAGTAGAAGTACTCAGATCTTGTACTTGAGTAAAAGTAGAAGTACTCAGATCTTGTACTTGAGTAAAAGTAGAAGTACTCAGATCTTGTACTTGAGTAAAGTAGAAGTACTCAGATCTTGTACTTGAGTAAAAGTAGAAGTACTCAGATCTTGTACTTGAGTAAAAGTAGAAGTACTCAGATCTTGTACTTGAGTAAAAGTAGAAGTACTCAGATCTTGTACTTGAGTAAAAGTAGAAGTACTCAGATCTTGTACTTGAGTAAAAGTAGAAGTACTCTGATCTTGTACTTGAGTAAAAGTAGAAGTACTCTGATCTTGTACTTGAGTAAAAGTAGAAGTACTCAGATCTTGTGCTTGAGTAAAAGTAGAAGTACTCAGATCCTGTACTTGAGTAAAAGTAGAAGTACTCAGATCCTGTACTTGAGTAAAAGTAGAAGTACCAGAGTGTAGGAATACTTTGTCACAGTAAAAGTATTCTAAATGTTCCTCCAGTGAAAGTAGAAGTACTCTGATCTTGTACTTGAGTAAAAGTAGAAGTACTCAGGTCTTGTACTTGAGTAAAAGTAGAAGTACTCAGATCTTGTGCTTGAGTAAAAGTAGAAGTACTCAGATCTTGTACTTGAGTACAGTAGAAGTACCAGAGTGTAGGAATACTCTGTTACAGTAAAAGTCCTGCATTCTAAATGTTCCTCCAGTGAAAGTAGAAAGTATTCTCATCTAAATGTACTTAAAGTAGCGACAGTAAAAGTAGTCATTGTTTGATTGGTCCATTTCAGAATAATATCTCTGATATGTTTTATAATTATTGATCATTAAAGTGTTCTCAGAGCTGGTAAAGGTGCAGCTAGTTTGAATGGCTTTGTATACTGCAGGGTAGCTGCTGGATTTACTGCAGGTGAACTAAAGTCTGATTTAAGGGCTGATTACATTTACCATCATTAATCCAGATCTGTAAAGTCACTAAAGGGACTAAATAAATGTAGTGGAGTAAAAGAACACCATTTAATGGTGTAAGTAGTATAAAATGGAAATACTCAAGTGAAGTAAAGTACATACAGTATATCTCATAATTGTACTTAAATCTACTTCCCTCCTCTGAGTATTCCTATACTGTAGTATTGCTACTTTTACTTATAAGCACAAAATCTGAGTAGATCTGCCACCTCTGTTTGAACGATTCCTTTTGAATAAGTCTCTGATAGGATCCAGAGCTCAGGGTTGGTTATGTCTGAATGCAGAGCGACCTCTCACCTCTCCCACAGCGTTGGACAGGATGTGGACAATCTTTTCATGGGGCGTGGCCACCACGCTCTGGCTGTTGATCTCGATGATGCGGTGTCCCACTCTGACACCGCCCCTCTCAGCAATGCCCCCACGCATAAGGCTGCAGATCTGTTTGCCGACAGAGGAGTTCTTTTAGATCACAAATCAAAAAGCTATTTTACAGAATACAGACACAGCTCAGTATCACCCACAATGCCGTTCTGTACGCTGAATCCCAGCTGGTAGCGCAGGTCTGGCCGTCTGATGAGCACAGTGGTCACTGGGGGACATCTGACGATGTTTAGCTTGATCCCAGACTGGTTCTTCAGACCCTACATAAAGAAATGCATAGGGTATCAGCGAAAAACCACAATGTTCACATCCCTGCACACACAGTGTTAGATCCCAGCAGCACCTCACAGCAAAATTAAACATGTTCACTGAGTTTTTTTCTCCTCTCTAAATGTTAATCCCATTTTCTCCTTAAATACCAGAAATCTGGACAATGTAGTTGCCAGGCAACACATTGAGGTCTTTGATAACACTTGAAAAGTTTGGATCTAGCTTTCATCAGCATTCGTACTCAATTATAATGAATTTAATATTCACTCTCAGCATTTGGCCCGTTAACAATTGCATTGTGTTTGGCAGGGGGATATTATGGGTCAAAGTTGTCTCTTCATATTGCAAAGGAAATGGGTCGATGATAGGTTTGCAGTGCTCCCATTTCATTAATTTTTTCCGAATATACAGTATATATATTCATATTTTCCTCTCTGGCAATATACTGTATCTGCTGTCATGGCATGTCGTTAAATCTTTTTGCTGAAGACACCTGACTAAGTAAGCTAGGTTCTACGGGACTACACAAAGTCTTTTTGAGAGGACACATTGATCATGAACTGCTCTATAGCAAATTTCAGAACAGGTATTTCCAAATCATACAACATTGTAGCTAAAAATCTTCAATCCTAACATTTAAATTACATAAAATAAAGTATAATTAAAGTAAACAGCCACACTTTTACTTGACTTACTGACTCAGATCATGATTACTGCCCTGTTTACCTGCTTCAATCTTGAATTTACTGCACCTGCAATAGCCCCTTCACACAGACTCCTGTCTCTTTTATTTAACTGATCTTCACTTTAAAGATGAGGAGACGGGGACACTAAAAAGTGATGCACACAGCTGGGATTGGCATTCTGGGATTATAAAATTGGCCAACTGTCAGTGTAAACTAACCTCTATATTTTATTGTGATCGCATGATTCCTTGTGATATTATTGCAGATCTGCTTTAAACTAGCTAGTTAACGTAGCTAACCTAGCCATTTTAAATATACTGACAGAACACTTTTATGGAAGCAAACTAACTCTGCCAACAGAAACAGTTGGACAACTTTGTAATTCCTGAATGTGTAGAAGTGCTCCGGTCCCAGCTGTGCACGTCACCTTTCTGTGTGTGTCCCCGTTTACAGTATGTTGTGTTTAGAGCTTCTTGCAGTGTTTTGTATTTGCAGCATTTGTTTATGCAGCGCTTAAAGTAAACGCTGCTCAGGTTGTCCAGTTGGTAAAGATGTTTGTTCATGTGCATGTGTTTTGGAAATGTGTGGGTTTTTATATTTTTGAAAGTGTTGAAAGCGTTTGCACCTGTCGGCCACCGTATACATCTCTAGTTTTTAAATAAAGCCAAAACTGCATCCAACTAACCTAATGAGCTTCAACTAAATAAAAGTAAATTGTCAGAAAAGTAATGTATTTAAAGTTAAATTGTGTTTTGTGAAAACATAACCAAGCTGAAGGTGCAATCCAGCTTGGATTGGTAGAAGGAGCATACAGATCTAAGCACACACCTTGATGATGCTCTGGCAGGTGGACAGTGGCAGTCCCACCAGACTGGTGCCGTTAAGGGACATGATCTGGTCACCTATGTTCAGTCTGCCAGACCTCTCAGCCGGCCCAGCATGCATCATGTTGGCGATGATGACGGTGGGCAGGATGGAGCCCCACCCACTCTCCACAATGACCACACCCAGAATCTCCCCCTTTGCTTTCTCTATGAACACCTGAGGAACCAACGCAAAATCATGTGAGTGAATTAAATGGCGACTTTTCACCTTGTTTAGAACAGTTCCCTATATCATTAAATAGTTCAGTGTTAGAGGTTACTTTATTCAGGTTTAGGGATTAACAAATGACAAGTAACAAGATTTTGTTATCAGATTACAAAAAAAGGTACCTGTATTCCCTCACACTTACATGAAAAAGACGAATCAGGTAATTGTTACACTTTAATGATTGGGGATCACTATAGCAGGACTAAATATTAGTAAAGGTGCATTTAGTGTTTGTTGTAAAGGATCAGATGTTCTCTCTCCTCTGTCAGTGGTTCTGTAGGCTAATACTTTAAGTGTGAATCTGTACGCCTACTGCCTGAATCTGCTTTATGGTTTCACTTTCTTTGGTTCATTTGTTCTGTTTTTAATTCAGCAGGTGAACCTATATGTTAGTATTTTGTTTTATAAAAAAGCCCACCAGCCTCTCAAGAGACAGAGATGGCTGAAAGCTGCCTTCATGGCACAGTTTTTACCCGTTTAAGTTATAGAAGCCTATACAAAGAAAAAAGAAAGTAAGAAAGACCACCTAAGTTGTTTTTATTTGATTTAAAATATTCCTCTTTACAGGTGACTATTAATTGTAACAGAATACATCTTTAAAGTAATACTCCCAACCTTGATTTGATTGTGTTCACAGTGCTCAGAACTGTCAATCACTATATTGATGTCGAGATTCAGCTTTGTTAAGGTTTGAAGCTTCCGTGAATCTGGTTTGCAAAAGGGTTCATTTCCTCGAGACAGTTTTTGCTCTCAAAACCTCTTTTGTGTAAAACAGGCAGATATGACCTCTCATCAATATGATCATTGATAGACTGAATTCCTGATGAGTTAAGGCTTGGGAATAACTCTCTCTTTCTCTCTCGTCTTGTGCGTTCTGTGTCTGGATTGCTATAGTTTTTTTTTGTCACAGTTTATTTTTTTTACAACCACGAAAAGCAAGAAACCCAACTATTGATGTCCTCTGCTGCGCTCAAGCCTGTTAGGGATTATGTTCCGGTACACATTCAGAGTGACAGACTGTTCTGAGCACTATGAACCAGTGGCATTGGTAATGGCAGTGATGTAAGACTGATGAAGCAGCAGTAAAAGTGTTTGCTCGATACACAGGTTTACTCACGTCTTTGCAGTTTTCAGACTTAGAGAAGTGGATGAGGTCATCATTGTACATGTCCTGAGTGTTGAGCAGGTCGCTGTACTCCTTCTGGCTCAGGTCCTCGGGGTTAATACCGTTTGCCCGTAAGAATTCCTGGTAAGCCACACTGAAGGCCTGTCCGATGGACTGGGCGATCAGCTGGGCCTAGAGCGCATGAGGAGTGTGGGAGAGACGCTTTTACATCATGTACACAATCTGTTATGGTCAACTCAACTCATACAAGCAAGGACATCTTAAGACTCACATCCTCAGACTCAAACACGTGGCATATCATCTTGTACTGCCGCTTGCTCTCTTGCCCTGGATCTGAGGCCTCCACGTTCTCCTGAGAGTCGGGTCGAGGCATCCTGCGCCGGGCCATCAGAACCACGATGTTACCAATGTCAGCAATGTAGGAGATGGTCCTCAAAGGGTGGTCCATCATGGTGTCCTGGAAGTCAGAGAGCCAGAAGAGTCTTAGTAAAACCCCTCAAGGGGACAGCTAAAAAAAGAACGATATAGGTTGTGTGTTGTTTAGAGTGTTTTAGTGATGATGTGTTTTTGTAGGTTAACCAGGAAGTTAGCGTCATAAAAGCTCCTTTTCCAAATCCAATGGGTTCCATTGGATTTGGAAAGATCTCGTGTTAATGATACTAACACAATTTGTTCTCCACATTTTAACACCTTGATTTTGAAATGCAATCGCCAAAAAAAAAAAAGCTAACGTTAAGCTAAAAGGGAACTACATCACAGTTGCCTGGCTGCACATCACCAAGGCAGTATTACAAGTTGTTTCATCAAGCCACATGTTAGCAACCCTGTTTTTAAGGTACAGGTACAGGTACATGCTTCAAACATTCACAAGTGGTAGTGCCTTAGGTTCCTAGGACTCATTCATGCACCACTCCTGACTTAGCCCACCAAAGTCTATTTCCTCTTAAGCTTTTTTCTCCATTCAGAGTTTCAATATCAAAATATTTGTGTACCATATGACTTTGAGGCTTGAATGCAACACCTTTTATAAACCTTTATTACTGGGTCCTACAAAAACATTCATTCATGTGTGTGTGCATCCTGCATGTTTGTGAATTGTTCAGACTTTTTTAAGAACCTTTTAAGCACACATAAATTGCAATTTAATACCTGTTTCCCGGGCTAGAATTATTAACCAAGTGCATGATCTTATTGACATTTAAAATGACATTTGTCTCACAGCTTTTCCAGCTGTAATACATGTAATAATGTAAACATTGATTTAATTCAGATACAAAAACATTAAAACATCAGTAGTATTACTGCCAAGGGAAGGGTATGGAAACATTCAGAGAGAGTACCTGAGAGTCAGCGTTGAGCACTTTGATTCTCTGGGTGGAAATAAACAGATCCACCTCTGTCATTGGCTGAGGCTCTCCCTCGGGGGCCTGCACACACACAAACACACACATAGAAGCCATATTACACACACATTCTCTGAACACACAGACAGAATGAGCAGATGTTTCTGAATGACTAGACATTTAAAGTTAGAGGTCAGTAACGTGTCCTTCCAACCAGAGCATACACATACATTTAATTAAATAGATTATGTCATGAAATTTGTTTTTAGGGTGACTAACAAAATCTGTCCAGGGAGTACAGATGAAAAGCAGCCTCTTGGCTAACTCACATAAACGACTAAATACAAAAGTAAACTGATTTCACACAATTGTATTAGCTATAATATTAAGTTGAAACTAATATTTTTAATTTAAACGTAATATTATTGCTTTCAACTAACCTAAAACAATTATTAAATCTGCAGAGCCAACTGATATTTAAAGACATCACCCTGGAGAAAATAATTGGCAGGTTGATCAAAAATGAAAATAACTGATAGTTGCAGAACTACAGTTATCATATTAATCAGAATCAGAATACCTTTATTCGGCCCACAGAGGGGACGGTAGTTCTGTTAAGACAGTACTCTATGAGTGTACTAAAAAGAAGTAAAAGTACATGTTTTAGAGTTGAGCAAAAATGCTTGGCACACTGGACTAGTGCGTTGATCTTCAGATTAGGGGAGGACAGACATTGTGTCTTCGGGCAAGACACTTCACCCCAAGTTGCTCCTGTAGGAACTGGGTTGTCCACAATAATGAGTGGATGTAAATCGCTTTGGATAAAAGCATCCAACAAGTAACATGTAATGAGACTTGTGTTTTACAACAGATCATTTCATAGTAAAACTAGTACAGCATGCTGTGTAACTATTTTACAAACATTGCAACATGTACACTCCTTATACACAAGAACATGAACATGCCATGTGACTCATCGCATGTTCATGTTTTCTGAGTGCATGATTAGAGCATGGCCTTTTTGATAGGATATTACACAATAAAGTGATGAGGTTAAAATCCAGACTTTTAACCACACATAGCTGGAGGGATAGTGGTGCTGTCTGTCCGCTACTGTGGTTCTGTCTTGACACATTTTGGATGAATTGTGAAATCTGCCAGACATTCATGTTCCCCAGTGGAGGAATCCTATTGACTTTGATGAGGCCATGATTGTTGACCTAGCATCATCATCATCGGGTCAAACTCACAATGTCTCTCAGGGCTGCTTCTCTAACTAACACCATGGTTGACATTAACCTTTCAAACATCATTATTTAGCTCAAGGCCCAGCAGAGCCTAATTACAGCCACTAGCATAGCTTCTAGATAAAGTTTTACATCTCAAATGAATGAAATTAAATGACACTGAGTGGGTTGGCAATCAATAGTATCTGAGTATCATTACAATTACAGACTCAGCAGGAGAAAGCACACTTAACACAACCACAAAGCTAGCACGGTGTGAGAAAGATTACAGCAGTTTCCTGGATCCAGCACACTGTGAGGAAAAAGCTAGTGTTCCAAATTATGCGTGACGAGAGTCTGGAAGGAAATACAAAATATGGAAAGGACTGGAGACTGAAGGAAGGGACAAAGCAAGGCTGGAGTCGGAACAATGCCATCAATCCATGAGAATGACAGACACAGAGAGACAAAGAGCCAAGCAGAGGAAAAAGAGATATAGGTACTACACCTTCTTCTTGTTCTGGGCTAATTTCTGGGCCGTCTGCCAGGCATGGAATAAAGCAAAGAGGAGAGTGAAGGGTTAGAGCGAGCACAGGAGGACTGGGAGGATCACACAGAGGCAGGGACGGCTATTCACTGCATGGCACATATCACATTCTTTCAGCAGGTGTGTCATGTTGTTTTGTGGTTGTTTTGTATTTGTGCGGGACCAACATCAAAACTGACAACGACCTAGTGTTGTGCATTTGATACTCAAACTGGGCCTGCGTTAACGGAGCATCACAGAATCAGTCCCACCAATGGCAGCAGTGACGGTTTTGCTAATCTTAAGGAAATGTATTAACCTTTAAGACATGCCTATAAAACATGACGACCACCAATAATGTGTTTCTCCGTTTGAGTTGTATTTATTTAATAGTACAAACCAATCAAATGCTGAATTTTGCAGCTGTTTCGGTCCTATAACAGTTAGATCACTGCTTCCAGAGCCAGGGCAGGGCTTCCAGAACCAGGGCAGTATTGTGCAGCATCTGGCTGCACAATACTTCCCACCTACACTCCCTGCTCTCAGGGTTCATTCTCTTCTCATACTGTTACTGAATGCACTCATTGCAGTAGGAGCCTGGCCTCTTGCATAACCCTTCCTCCACCAGCAGGTGTCTCTGTTGTTTTGGCTCCAGAATCAAGTTCAGCTTTACGTTTTCTCAGTGTAAAAATAAGTACAAAGACTAGAATGATTCAATGTTTATTTTCTATGAAATTATCATACGTCTTTACTTCGACTATCTGTGTGAGTACAGCAAACTGTATTTTAGTTTAAAGACATGTTGCAAATAAGCTGATGTCACACAGAGGGGGACAATAATGCCATACTCCATGGAGAAACATGGAGTATATGTACATGTTGAGTGGTACTACACTGAGAGGAGGATTACTTCATTTGCTGTTTTGGATTGTGTAACTACTCAGAAAATGCTTGCCATTTTACCCACTTCATCAATCAGGAAATTATAATAACATTGAAATGTAGTATCTAAAAGTACTGAAAAGACTTGTGTCTCAGTTAATATTACAGTCTATCTTATATAAAAGAACACAGTTTTCCCTTGATAATATGACCACAATATTTTCTGATTTGAAATATGGAGTACCCAAGGGCTCTGTTCTTGGTCCTTTGTTCTTCTTTATATGCTTTGCCAAATTAAACATTGTCATATAATTAATATCCAGTGATAAGCTGGTGATACTCAGCTCTTATAAATATATCTGAACGTCACAACATTTCCTCCAGCTAAACTCATGTAAAACCTACATGTTTATCATCGGCTCCTCTCCACATAAACGTCAGTTAAGTAAAAATCTAGACAATTGTGTGTTTTCTCAAAGTCTCATAACATCTTAGAACAATAATTTAACTGCAGGTAAATAAGCATGGGTTTATATGTATCTCTGTCAGCTAGAGGAAAGACGTCCCGCTCTTTTGCAGTTGTAGAGCTACAGTCAGCTGTGGTATTACAGAGGGAAACATCTTTCCTCACAAACTAC
Organism: Eleginops maclovinus; assembly: GCF_036324505.1. Lineage (NCBI taxonomy): Eukaryota > Metazoa > Chordata > Actinopteri > Perciformes > Eleginopidae > Eleginops > Eleginops maclovinus. The sequence continues at coordinate 3,147,025 of NC_086360.1, read as the reverse complement.
CCTGAGGAGCAAAAACTCACGTTCCTGCTGGTGCTGGTGAATTATCTATATAATTATGGTAACGACTAAGAATGATAAACACATAACAAGACAAGTCATAGTTAGGTAAAATACTTCATTTAGCTGTTATAAAAAATGAAATGCAACAGTTTGACTTTAGTAGTAGTACTCTACACATAAGAGACTTGACTGTGCATTGTAAACATAAACTATAGTGTGTGTGTGTGTGTGTGTGTGTGTGTATGTGTATGTGTGTGTGTGTGTGTGTGTGTGTGTGTGTGTGTGTGTGTGTGTGTGTGTGTGTGTGTGTGTGTGTGTTTACCTTGATGCGGCTGACCGCCTCCTGTGCCTGCATCATGCGGATGTTCTTGGACGGTGTCTTATCCGACAGCAGCTGGGTGGAGCCCAGGTAGTTGGCTGCGAAGATGATCCCATCGATCAGGTCCTCTGGGTCACATGGGCCTGGGACTGAAAGGGGGGGAGAAGGGTTCAATCTCCCTATGAAACACTATGTTTCACTTCAAACTTAAGATTAATAGAGGAAGAAGCAGCCATTTCACAAATGTCATACTGGATGCCTGTTAGCAATCGTCAGAGTTCATCTATCAGACATATTTTAGCATAACACATTTCAAAAAATAAAATATCATCTTTTTAAACTGAGTTGACATTGAGTCCTCTCTTTATCATCTACCAATATATCAAGGTGTGAATATATGTTCAATCATATTTTACATAAAGGATATAACCAGACCAGCAGCTCTTTGAAAGCCCCTTTCTCCTCTGGCATTGTTGTAGGGGTGCCATTTCTTAATAGTGTGTGTGTGTGTGTGTGTGTGTGTGTGTGTGTGTGTGTGTGTGTGTGTGTGTGTGTGTGTGTGTGTGTGTGTGTGTGTGTGTGTGTGTGTGTGTGTGTGTGTGTGTGTGTGTGTGTGTGTGTCTACCTTTACTTACCCCCCCTGTCTCTCCCCTCTAAATCTCTATTGGCTCCTGAAGGCCCTGGCGTTAAGGAAATGCTAACACAGCGTTTTCAGCGGGCTTAGATCAGCAGCGCCGGTCAATAACTGTGTATCACCAGCTTACAAACTAAACAGTGACAGTGTAGGCCAAGCAGAGGTTGGGAGGACATCCTCCATCACTGCTCCATGATTTATTCTGTTTGCCATGTCGTTGTGCCTGTAACAGCTAAAACCTCTGAGCTCAAATGATGACCTCGTTCTTACAGTTAAAGTAAGTTAACCGTAAGAACAGAACAACAATATGTGTTTCTATTAAAGCAATTACCATCATTGTTTATAGTATGGGAAAAGTACTCAGGTCTTGTACTTGAGTAAAAGTAGAGGTACTCAGGTCTTGTACTTGAGTAAAGTAGAAGTACTCAGATCTTGTACTTGAGTAAAAGTAGAAGTACTCAGATCTTGTACTTGAGTAAAGTAGAAGTACTCAGATCTTGTACTTTAGTAAAAGTAGAAGTACTCAGGTATTGTACTTGAGTAAAAGTAGAAGTACTCAGGTCTTGTACTTGAGTAAAAGTAGAGGTACTCAGGTCTTGTACTTGAGTAAAAGTAGAAGTACTCAGATCTTGTACTTTAGTAAAAGTAGAGGTACTCAGGTCTTGTACTTGAGTAAAAGTAGAAGTACTCAGATCTTGTACTTTGAGTAAAAGTAGAAGTACTCAGATCTTGTACTTGAGTAAAAGTAGAAGTACTCAGGTCTTGTACTTGAGTAAAAGTAGAGGTACTCAGGTCTTGTACTTGAGTAAAAGTAGAAGTACTCAGATCTTGTACTTTAGTAAAAATAGAGGTACCCAGGTCTTGTACTTGAGTAAAAGTAGAAGTACTCAGGTCTTGTACTTGAGTAAAAGTAGAAGTACTCAGATCTTGTACTTGAGTAAAAGTAGAAGTACTCAGATCTTGTACTTAAGTAAAGTAGAAGTACTCAGATCTTGTACTTTAGTAAAAGTAGAAGTACCCAGGTCTTGTACTTGAGTAAAAGTAGAAGTACTCAGGTCTTGTACTTGAGTAAAAGTAGAAGTACTCAGGTCTTGTACTGGAGTAAAAGTAGAAGTACTCAGGTCTTGTACTTGAGTAAAAGTAGAAATACCCAGGTCTTGTACTTGAGTAAAAGTAGAAGTACTCAGGTCTTGTACTTGAGTAAAAGTAGAAGTACTCAGATCTTGTACTTGAGTAAAAGTAGAAGTACTCATATCGTGTACTTGAGTAAAGTAGAAGTACTCAGATCTTGTACTTTAGTAAAAGTAGAAGTACCCAGGTCTTGTACTTGAGTAAAAGTAGAAGTACTCAGGTCTTGTACTTGAGTAAAAGTAGAAGTACTCAGGTCTTGTACTGGAGTAAAAGTAGAAGTACTCAGGTCTTGTACTTGAGTAAAAGAAGAAGTACTCAGATCTTGTACTTTAGTAAAAGAAGAAGTACTCAGATCTTGTACTTTAGTAAAAGTAGAAGTACCCAGGTCTTGTACTTGAGTAAAAGTAGAAGTACTCAGGTCTTGTACTTGAGTAAAAGTAGAAGTACTCAGGTCTTGTACTTGAGTAAAAGTAGAGGTACTCAGGTCTTGTACTTGAGTAAAAGAAGAAGTACTCAGATCTTGTACTTTAGTAAAAATAGAAGTACCCAGGTCTTGTACTTGAGTAAAAGTAGAAGTACTCAGGTCTTGTACTTGAGTAAAAGTAGAAGTACTCAGGTCTTGTACTTGAGTAAAAGTAGAGGTACTCAGGTCTTGTACTTGAGTAAAAGTAGAAGTACTCAGATCTTGTATTTGAGTAAAAGTAGAAGTACTCAGATCTTGTACTTGAGTAAAAGTAGAAGTACTCAGGTCTTGTACTGGAGTAAAAGTAGAAGTACTCAGGTCTTGTACTTGAGTAAAAGTAGAGGTACTCAGGTCTTGTACTTGAGTAAAAGTAGAAGTACTCAGATCTTGTACTTTAGTAAAAATAGAAGTACCCAGGTCTTGTACTTGAATAAATGTAGAAGTACTCAGGTCTTGTACTTGAGTAAAAGTAGAAGTACTCAGGTCTTGTACTTGAGTAAAAGTAGAGGTACTCAGGTCTTGTACTTGAGTAAAAGTAGAAGTACTCAGATCTTGTATTTGAGTAAAAGTAGGAGTACTCAGATCTTGAGTAAAGTAGAAGTACTCAGATCTTGTACTTAAGTAAAGTAGAAGTACCAGAGTGTAGGAATACTCTGTCACAGTAAAAGTCCTGTATTCTAAATGTTCCTCCAGTGAAAGTAGAAAGTACTCTCATCTAAATGTACTTAAAGTAGCGACAGTAAAAGTAGTCATTGTTTGATTGGTCCATTTCAGAATAATATCTCTGATATGTTTTATAATTATTGATCATTAAAGTGTTCTCAGAGCTGGTAAAGGTGCAGCTAGTTTGAATGGCTTTGTATACTGCAGGGTAGCTGCTGGATTTACTCCAGGTGAACTAAAGTCTGATTTAAGGGCTGATCATATTTACCATCATTCATCCAGATCTGTAAAGTAACTACAGGGATTAAATAAATGTAGTGGAGTAAAAGTAGCTTCAAAATCTGTTAAATATGTATGTTTATTTGTGGCTTGTCACAATCACTGGAGGAACAGTAGCTGCTTTGTCTTCATTTGTGGCTTAGGTAGCCTAGCTTAATATCCTCAATTACCATAGTGATAAGCGTCAAAATCACTGAGATAAATACAATAACTAACGTAGCATCTTTTTCAGATTTCCTCCAACTCCACTGTTTGCACCAGAGATAAAGCACTCACCTTCCACATATGTGGGGAAAGATGCAAGGCTTCTCCTAGACTAAATTAAAGAGAGGAGAAGGAATCGATCAAACATTAATACAACTTGATGTACAAAAGTGAGAATTGGACAATTTGTAAGAAAGGGTTAAACACCTCTTTACTGGAGGAAGAAGATTGGAAGCCATCATCCTGCAGCAGGAGTCTGCTGGAAGACTCTGCTCCTGGAGGGGAGGGCGAGTCTGAGCCAGGCGACTGAGGGAGGAAGCAAAAGCAAAATGCAACAGTAAGTTAAAGGACACATTCTGCTCATTTAAAGGTTTATATTTTGTGGTTATTCTGGGACATGTTAGGGTTAGTGTGTAGGAGAGAAACTCCCTCTGGATGGAAGAAAGGGATTTTAGCCTTTGAAGACCATTTACATGCACACAAACCTATAGAACACACTGCAGGAAAGGGGAAACCCGGTAAAGCATAATTTGTCATGATCCTTGGTTTGTGTCTGTTTCCTGTTTTATTCTGAAAGGTTTTCCCCTCTTGTGTCCTGTTAAGTTTCACTCCCTGTCTTTAGTTTCCCTCCTGTGCCTGATTGTGTCATTGTGTTCACCTGTTGCCCCTGTGTTTCTCCTCCCCTCTCCAGCTGTGTGTGGTCTTCTGATTAGCCTTGTGCATTTAGTGTTGGTTCCCCTTTTGTCTCTTGTTCTGTCGTTGTCGTTTCCTACCTGATCCTGCCCGTTCGTCTGTCTGCTCCCAGTGTCCCTGTATCCCCTGGTTAGTGTTGGTGTGGTTAATTTTGGTTGAAAGTACAGCTTTAATTTAAATACAGCTCGCCTTTTGTTTGGACCCATACCTGCCTCCCGTTTGTTTTACTGCACTTGGGTCCTGTTTCCCCAACCCCCTGACAAATTGGGCCTCTTTAAAAAGAAAAGGCATCATGGCACAAATGGACACCTCATTGGAAAAGCTTTTGGAGAGGGGGATCAGGTTTATAAACTGGTAGTCTGACAGGTATTCATTACCAGCAGTGACAGTGTTGTGGTGTTGTTTTCACCTGTGAGTCTGTGTGTGTCATCATGGCAAAATATGCTCATGGAGAGTACCAGAGGGGAGCATCAAAAACATGTGATCATATAGATGTCTGTAGAAGACATGAACACAGGAAAAATTGAACCGTTGACTTCAATTAAATGTATTATCTCAACACATTTCACATCACAGTATTAGGTTAGTTTTAAGCAATAATATCAAGTTGAACCTACTAATTTGTATTTAAACTTGATATTATTGCTTTAAGCTAACCTAATACAGTGATGTGAAATGTGTTGGCATAATACATTTAATTGCAAAAATCAACGTTTCATATTTTTCAGTGTACAAGTAGCCATTGGCCGCCTCTCTTTACATCCCTGGCCTGTAAGTGCTGCTGCAGCTGGTGTGAACCTCAAACATCATGGTGTCCAGTTAAATAAAGACAGAGAGACAGACAGACAGACAGACATAGTAACCCTAAAATATTCTGTATGTTGTTAAAGAGCACCTGAGAACGCAGTTTAAATAATCTGAAGTCAGTACTTCAGTGTGTAGAAGACACGCTTCAGTATATTGTAAGCCAACAGGGGGCAACAACACACATCTTTGAGGATCCACAAACATCAACAGCACCACTTACACATTGCATCTCATTGCATTATGCTGCGACAGGGTGAGCGGACACACCACATCACAACACGTCACCTCCACTTTGTCCTCACACAGGAACATGTTGCACACTACAGCTCTATTAAATAAAGAAATGCTGTCAGTAATAGTTTACAGGGACACCACTCGACTGAGTCTCCGGAGATCTCTGAACTCGAAAAGAAACAAAGGTAAAAACCCTCCATCTATGAGTGGCATAATAACCTCTCCCGTTGTCTGGCCTTGGAGAAATGCACCTTTGCTCTAAAAGAAATTTGATAACTTGTTGAAGTTTTGGAAATTCATGGATTTTTTGGAAAGGAACTAAATGTGACCTTGTTGAATTGTTTGCTAACATTGGATGGAATGTAGCTTCCTCTTTACCAGCTTTGTAACTGTTTCCATGTCCATTTAGATATTTTTGATTAATTTATGTTTTTTTGTATTATCTTTGAACAAAAACTACTAAGATTGTTATATTTCTGTGTGATTTGTCGTAGTTTTTTAATTGTTATTTTCTTTAGGTAGGCGTACATTTGTGTAATCCCTTTTCCAGGAAAAAATATGGGGAAAAAAAGTATTTGACCCACTTCAGTAAGACTCACTTTGTGTAGTGATTAGGCAGTTACACGGTATGAGTGGAAATGAGGCTGATAATTGGAAAAAATACAAATACACCTCAGAGTATTAATTAAATTAAAATCTACAAATGGTATCTTTTCACAAACTCTTGTCCGTACTTCAAGTGCGAAACCTTTTTATTTGTTACGTATTTTATTTTGGATCTTGATATTGTGTCTGAGGATGTGATGTCGAGCAGATTATAGTCGGTGAGGTAGAGAGCATGACTCGGCAGATTGCCCCTGGCTTTTTTTATATGCATTTAATGCCCATTATCTGATCATCACCTTCCATCTTGAAATATTAAAAGACACTCATATATCTTAAGTTCATTCGCTGTAAAGAACAATATCAGTTTGGATTTCATTTGCAGGTCAGTAATTAATCCTTTTTTTAATGTATTATTAGAATCTTTATGAGGTTACACTTCACACAGTATGTGATGTGTTGTATATTTGTTTGGGAAAACATTTCAATGGCTATGGGTGAATGTGCAGATACAACTGCAGCGGTCAATATTGAGTAGATCATGTTCAGGTCACAAGATCACTTCTCCATTGCTGCAGTGCGCAGTCCCCTCATTACCACAGTCAACATGTGTTCTGTATAATTGAAAGCAATGTCGCGGCTTCCTTCCTATGTTTCCATCTAGACGCCGTTATCTTTCATTCATTTGTTTTACTCACAGTTGTGATGTGTTTGGCTTCCGATAATGTGCTCATACTGTGCGACTCAAGTAAAATAATAAACTCTCACACACGTTCAACAGAGAAAATAAGCTAGTGTCTAATTATCAAAACAAAACAGGCAAAACTCATGTAGAAAATAACCAACTTAGATCCGCTTTTTTCCGTTTCCCGTGCAGACTAATATAACTGAACGATAACTGAACGGTGTTGGTGTGGCACAATTTATATATAATATTACATATTGGAACTGAACCAAGTGTTTTGGTATCGCCTATCAATTTTACAACAATGGAAATGATGTTCAAATGGATTACATAGTAAATTGGCCAGGTAAACACTGTCTCTATTTTCCATTAATGAACAACTACTATTTATGTTACAGCACACTCCCTGCTGTTGCTAATCATAGCTATTATTACGATTACGCTACATGCATCGATTTAAATAACACTCTATATATTTTTTTGATATGTTTTAAATTTGATAATTACCTCTTTTGCAAAGAATCCTTTTCCTCTTTGACGAGTAATTCCAAATTCACATACAAAACTGAACTGACGGACTCAGTATGATTGTTTTTTAGAACTACAGCATAGTCTGAATGACTTTGATATAGATATCAACTTTTTATTGTATAAACTGTGCTCTTTGCTCTTCACTGCTGTAAGCTAACACATGAAAACCCTCAGCAGACTATCTGCTCTAGATAAGCAGAACTTCAACAAGCAAACGGACAATCCATCCCAAACTCGACTGATGACACACCTCGTCTGCAGCATGGTGCTCAGTGTGCTGCTGCTGCTGCTGCTTGGCTTGTTCCTCCTCCAGCTTTTCTACTTGATACATCCAAAAGTTTTCCATAGCTCCCAGTAGATAGAACACTACTGCCGCAGCTCAACAAGTGCTCCAGATGAACCAGAGAGGCATACGCAACACCACGGTGTGCAGCTGCTCAGGTGACGCACAGGTATCAGGATTCACCCTGTCTGTCTGTCTGTCTGTCTGTCTGTCTGTGTACCCCTCCGTCTGTCTGTCTGTCTATGTGTCTGTCCGTCTGTCTGTCTGTCTGTCTGTCTGTCTGTCTGTCTGTCTGTCTGTCTTTCTGTGTACCCGTCCGCCTGTCTGTCTGTCTGCCTGTCTGTATGCTTTTTCCACCTTCTTCCGGATTAGATTTTTATATCATCTCATCTTGTAATGTGCTGATTGTTTTGCACAATTTAAAAATACAATCTAACCAACGATAAACGGTGCAGGAGAGGCATATGATCAAATAGGCTTATACCTAAGTAATGTTAAAAATCACAAAGATTAGCTCAAATTCAATAATTTCACATAAGTGTGTGTGTTTATATGGAAAACCTGTTATTGAACGATAGGCAAATAAACGTTGAGGATTTTTGGGGATAGTGTGGAAAGCTAATCCTGAATGTTGTATCCCTACATGGAATGGAAAATGTTCCTCTGTGAGTGAGACACCTGGGACATTGATTCCTTAAAGTATATATTGAAGTGCATGGGAATATTCCCTTTACCTGAAAGTATGTTGTTAATCAAAAATTGTAATAAATGGCAAGAATCTGAAGCCTGTGAAATAAAGGTGTGTGTGTGTGTGTGTGTGTGTGTGTGTGTGTGTGTGTGTGTGTGTGTGTGTGTGTGTGTGTGTGTGTGTGTGTGTGTGTGTCATTGTGTTATTGGATCCTCCCTGAATTATTGAACTGGTCAGGCCCTTTTCTGGTTTCTCTCCCCTTACTGAATAAATCATCTGGAGTTTGGATTCAACACCATGACGATGAGAAAGCCAAATACAAATACGACTTGAGTTTTTACCTTAACCTTATCCTACTTTATCGGAAAGTTAAAAACATATCTGCTAACGCTCCTCTAGTGGTAGGCTGCTCATCCTTTCAGATGTGTTCCCAGCATTGAAACCTTATTTCAATGTGTCCACTGCAGTAGAGGAATAAGTACTCCAATGCTTTACTTGACTGAAAGTAGGAGACAAGGCACCTTGCTGCCCAATATGTACACACATGCTACAACCTGAGGGACAGTGAATGAGACACACACCCTTACCCACACCCACACACAATCACGCACCCATACTTGTATTACATATACAATTAATATGTAACCATTTAAATGTTTATTAATGTTGTGTAATTATTTTGATGTGTTGGCAACATTGTTTCTTTAACTTTCATGTCTATAAAGCCCCTTTGAATTGAATTGAAAAAAAAAGTACAACACATTATTGTCAAGATACTCCATTAAAATGAAAAGTACAAAAGTATTAACAGCATAAGGTCATTAAAGGTCACCTATTATGCCAAATCCACTTTTTCATGTCTTTTATACATAAAAAACTTTACGGAGAAAAGACCCCCTCTCTTTCTGTCCTAATCCATCTCTATAAAAACCTGTCTGAAAGCATCTGATCAGATTGGGCCACTTTGTGATGTCACAGTGTTTTTTTTGGGTTGTGCAACCATTAGCTAATCACCAACCAAGGTAACCCTCGCCACCTTATCACCTGAATCTCCTCCTAGAGCACCATTGTGTTTTTTTAAACCAATCACTTCTCAGAGGGGCGTGGCCAGCAGCAGCTCAGAGACAGAATCAGCACTTTTGGAACAGGGCTGAAACAGAGGGGTTTATGGGATGCTACGATGATCTGTTTAGTGTTTCAGCCAATCAGAGACATGTTCTGTATCTGAGACCTGTAATATATTGTTGAGAAAGATATAATAGGGGACCTTTAAAATATATAAAGTAATTATTGTGCAAAAAAATGGCCTTTAGTGTGTATATAATGATATTTATATACGTGACAATTCTAGATAATATTGTTTCATTAAATTGTATTTTACTGTTGTAGACAAACAAAGATGATTCTGATTGACTTTATTCCGAAAATAATAAATTATAATTTGACTCTTGTGAGATTCATTTATAGACATGCATTTTGTAGCTAAATCTGTTAAATAAATGTAGTAAAGTAAAATTAAAGTGTTTCCCTTTAAAATGAAGTCGTGTAGAAGTAAAAATGAGCATTAAAAGGAAATACTCAAGTAAAGTACATGTATATATACCTCAATATGTGTAAATATAAGAAACATGTGTTTGTTATTGTCTGCATTATTCTGAAATCACATAGAAAAATCCCACAGCTTTTTGTTGAGGGAGCTTCAAACTTCAGGGTCGGCCTACAGAAATACGTCATCACTGCACCACCCTTTAGGAACTGCTCACAGGTTTATTCAAACCATATAACTTGAAACAGGTTGGGCTCAGCTTCAGTACTTTTGTGTAGAGACACCATCACTGCCAATACGCATGCAATATGGAAAAACAGACTAATAGCTTCAAAATAAAATGTAAGGTTTAGATTGAAAAACGTTCCGCATTCACATTGAGCAATATCAGATAAATTGTGCCACTCAACCTCATTTCATTATTAATTAGTTCATATCAGTATGTAGTGTCTCTCCTGTGAAATGTCTCCATGCTTTAATGTTCAGAAAGCTCTTTATCTTTCTCATACTGCCTGTGCTGCAGCACCTCTTTTCACCCTCTGTCTGAAACCAGAGCCCAGTCTGCTCTGATTAGTTAGCTGGCCGGCTCTGTTGCTCTGTGATTGGTCAACTGCCTAGAGAGGTGTTGGAAATGTCCTGCCTCTCAGCCCATCTCATACACTGTTTTGCAGCGCTATGCCAATAGAAGTATGAGTATTACATAGTGATGTCATTATGTTACGGAATAAAACAAAGGGGGGGGAGGGTGCGGGCCCATTAACATGCACACAAACATATAAAACACTAATGGAGAGGGAAAACCCCATAAAGCATTATAATTTACATTTGTGAAGGACACTAATGCATGCCTTTGCTAACATTGGACTGGAAACACCAGAACAACTAGATCAATAAAAGCCAAAGCTGCTCTACTCACATCCCCCCCCAGTGATGGCTGCAGGTCGCACTCTGCAGTGGGGCTCAGGTCCTGCCTCATGACCCAAATGGGCTCCTTGGGCTCGTCAGGTGTGTATGGGGATCTCACCGTTCTGGTCTTCACTTCCTCTATTGCCTCCTTAATGTCCTTGATGGCCAAGGAGATGGCGTCCTTCTTCTCCTGGCTGTTCCTCACTGCGACCGGCTCCTCTGAAGGACTTCCACACGGTGTCAGGTCTGTCCCTGTGTCGGCAGCTTGGTGGTTTTTGTCAAAGTCGATCTGAGACTCAGCTTGGGCTTTTTCCTCTCCTTCCTGTAGCTCATTTTCCTCATCTATGGTGTCCTCCAGAGCACGATGAAGACTCTGAGAGCTCAGGCTTTCTTTGACCTCGGCCACGATGGTGTCGATGTCCTCATCCTGGTCGCAGCTGTCGGCGCGTGGGTATGGGGCGAACTCGGCCTCCTTCTCTGGGCTGTCCGACTCGCCATCCGAGCGTTCATCATAGTGCCGCAGGCGGGAGCCCACTGCCTCCTGCTGATGGTAGTCTCCACCCCCCTCCCGACCCTCGAACAGCTTAAATCCGGCACGCCTCTGTCGGAGTGCCTCTGTGTCCTCAGCCCCGTCCGCAGCAGATGAAACTGCCATGGGAGCATCGCAGATTTCCTCGTAAACATGCTCAGAGAGTGAGTATATGTCATATGGCTCGGAGTACGCTTCGTCCCCGAGAGCAGCATCCAAGCTCTCCAGGCTCTGAGCGTAAGACACGTCGCCCATCCCGCTGGAGTGACTGAGGGGCTGGGTGTAGACGTAGTTGGAGTAGCCGGCGTGCAGCATCTCCTCGGCTTCACCCTGTCTCTGGGGGCTTTGGATATCAGGCAGGGGTTCAGGTGGCTGAGGGGGATAGTGAGGATGGAGATGTTGCTGTTCAGCCTCAGCACTCTCAGTGTACCCCTCCGCCTCAGGCCTTAGCTGGACTCCGTAGTTCCCAGCATCGTCCTCTGCCTCTGCCTGGCCCTCAGGCTCCAGAGACATCATCACCAGGCCGTCATCCCCCTCGGCCCGGTCCGTGTGGGTGTGGAAGTTGCTCTCTGTGCTGGCTGAGCGGGCCAGTGCAGAGTCGTCCCGCTCCCGCTCGTCCTCCTGGCTCCTCTGGGCGCGCCGCTGCTTCTCCTGCTGAGCTAGGTGTTGCGCTCTCTCTGCCTCCCTCTGCTGCCTCTGCCGGTGCCTCTGCTGTTGGGCTCTGATCCGGGCCTCGCTGTCCCCCTGTCTGCGGTAACGCGTCACTGCGGGTCGGGGAATGGGCTGGGTCTGTGGGGGCTGGGCTCCATGCTGTGGCTCCTCTTGCTCCTCCTGTGGCCCCCTGCGCTGCTGTGGCGCCCTCGCTCTGCTCCCACTACCTCCTCCTGCAGGGGCTTCAACGCGCCTGTAGCGCTTTTCCTGGTTGCTGTGGTTACGGGACCGGCTGTTGTGGTTGTTGTGGCGGTGGCGAGGGGGGGCGTCGGCCTCCTCCATAACCTCCTGGCCGAGCTCCGTCTCCTGGGGGTTCATGGCGGTCTTGTCCGGGTTGGTGGAGCTGTTTCAGTGAGAGGTTTTAGTCCGTCATCAGCAGGGGAATCTAGGAGGTCAGAGCAAAGGCTGCTGGGAAGAGCCTGAGAGAGGTAGACAGAAAAGATGGGTGAACAGAAGGTACAGGAACAAGTACAATGTATTGCTAAGTTTCTGGGTGTGGAGATCCTCTTAAGAGAAACAAATAAATGATTCATAAGCAAGGGTGTCTTTTGTTCTAGTTAATGAAGTCAAAATACAAATCAATCTCAAATAGTAGCAACAGAGTAACAGGTGTTACAGCCATTTTTTGTGTTGATTTATAAATTAAATATTATCTAATTAATTTAGGTCTTAATATATTCTTTCAATTTATGAACTTGTATGAAATTAAATATTCTAAGAATTATTTGGATTTATTGTGATCAGCTGTTATATAAGGAAGGAGTGGGACTGAGCCTCAGAAACAAGGAATCGGGACAGTCTTTGACCTCACGTTACACTTATAGTTTTTATTTATTTGTTTGTATAACTTTGTGGGAAAGGAAAATAAATCAGCCAAAGGAAGGCGAAGATATCAGCGCCTGCAGAGCTTTATTTGTACGTGTGAGTTTGAAAACATCCAACGAGAATGTGCCACGACAACAGGGCTCGCACCAAGGACACCTCTAGCACTCCATCACATCCTTCCCATAAATTCTCTCAGACATTATCTAAACATTCCCATCATTAAACCATAAATCCCTCCACACTGAAAAAACTGATTTCACATTTGGTTGTGAGCAGAAAGACAAAAGTGCGTACACTGATCGACGCTAAGAAACTGAAAGGATCGGGTACCTACATTAACGAGCATCTGACAAAAAGGAACGCGTACATTGCAAAAACAGCCAGGGACCTCCGGAAGGTGAATAACATTCAAGCAACATGGACCAGGGACTGTGAGATACTCATCAAGAGCTACCAAGGAAAAGTCTTACTTGTGAAGGACCCCAGTGGGGACATCCAGATATTAATAATGTCTACAAGCTGCCCCGAGACATTCTGTCCGACAATAAGGATTCCTCCTGCACTATTATTGTTCAATCAACCACAAGTTAAAGTTATCTGCCTTCACTCCATTCATATAGGATCTGCCTTTCCACTTCTACTAATGTTTTTTGATTGTCTGTTTCATTTATTGACTTTATCAATAAGGGAAAAATTGTAGGTTCAACTTAATATTATTGCTTTCAACTAACTTAATACAGTTATGTGAAATGTGTTGACCTGATACATTAAATTATAGTCTAAATCTACAACCGTGGAAAAAATTAAGAGACCACTTCAGTATTATCATTTGTTCTTGTTTTAATATTTATAGGTATTACTTTGAGTTAAATGATTTTTGTATTTGTTAATTGTTTTATATAAACTATTTTTTCTCTGCGTTGGAATTCAACAGACACTGGAATGGCTGCCATACATGTAGAGATAAAGATTTAAGAAAAAATTGGAGTGGTGTCTTCATTTTTTCCGGAGCTGTTATGTTTCACCGATATAGACAAAATACAATTTAACTATTGAGCATAGGGCAAGCAGAGTATAAGACATGATGAATATATGATTTTATGATCAATTGAAAAGACACTGGGCACAGCAGAATCTGACACAGAAATGTTGCTGTTGTGCACCACACTTTATTCTACAGTGATACACTCATTTTATTTCATAAATACTGCTGCTACTTATACCTGAATGTGTATTCCTGTCCTTTTTCATTTTATTTTTTGCCTGATATAACAGTGTTCTATTTTCTTCCTCTATCTATACTTGCTGTAACGCCATAGATTTCCTCTTTGTGCGACGAATAAAGGAATTCTGATTCAGATTTTTTGTGTGATCAGTCCTCAGACTCACTGCTGTAACCACCAGGCCTCATTTTTTCGAGGTGTATATAATAAGAAGTTGTGAAATAGAATATCCCGGCCCATTTTCAGAGCATCTGACTATTATAACGTTTGAAAGCAAGCTTACTTAAATATCTGCCATGGCATAAGTAACCGGAGCATGTTTTGGACCTCATTATTTATGAAATCCTGGGTACGTCCATGTTCAGAATGCTCTCAACCCAAAGAGGGACACATCTACTGTGGCCCATATGAACCTACACTCGTAGTTCAATGAACTCTCCTCATCACTGAAGAGAGACACCACATTTGGTTCCATTTTAAGTACAACAACTGCCAAAACATAAGGATGTTTTTAGCTCTGTGCCTCTGATCTGGGAAGATATTCACAGATTGAGCTCATACACAAACACACTGATGCAGAACCATTTGAACACATGGCAGCACTCCGTTAGCCTGCTGCCGTCTCACTGGAATGTGGGACACACAGAACATTCAGAGCCTTCTCGTGCTGGGGCTAGAAGACATCAGAGGAGAGGAGGCATCAGTGAACTGAAGCAGGATAACAGTATAAAGCCACAGCAGTGCCCCCTAGAGGCCAACATGTTCAATACACTCAGAAAGATGAACATACCAACAATGGCTTTGTGTTCTAACCTGGATAACCCCGCCCACACCTCCACCAGCAGCTGGACAGACAGCTCTAGCTCTGCTGCCACAAGGACAGACACAAGAAATCATTCCTGCCTACTGCAATACCACTTTATAACAACTCACCTCTGGCCAGCAACCCAGAGAACCCACAGCTCCAGAGTGTTCTTCAGTTGCGCTTGTTTGACCAGACGCCACTCAAATCACTAATTCACTTGTTTGTATATTGTTTTCAGGTGGTCCCTTTAGGAACTTAATTTAACTTAAAACTGTTTTTATTCTGCTAACTCAAATGTAAACTGTAAAGTGTATACTGATTTCATTGTTTACAGTTGGTGAGTTTGAAAGGCTGGACAAGCATAATGTACAAAGCCTCTATTCTGAATATCTGTATATTTATGTTGTGTATTCATACACACACACACTCTATAGCTATTTTCATTATTGATATATTCACTTGTTTGCATATTTTGTTTATCTTCTACTGCCGATACGTACTGTATCTCTTAATTGTTTTTATTTTATTTACTTCTAATTCATGTGCAATGTCTTATCTACATGCTGCTGTGACAAAAACAATACCAAACTGGAATCAACCAAGTAAATCTTATCTTATCTTTTTACTTTATTTTCATTTCCTGTTCCTGTTCATTTACACAAAATACCAGGGGCCGCATTTATAAATGTTGCGTACTCCAGTTTCAAAGCAAAGTTTATGATTTATCGAAGCAAGCTTGATAGGAAAATGTATGACACCGATGGCAGAAAGACGAAAGGAGAGAATCCCTCCTCCTGGTCCTTGGTCAGACACTTGGATCCTCTCAGCTGGTCCTGCCTGGAACTCCAGCCAGGTGGCCTCCTCCTGAGTTCTTGAACCCCCTCAACTGGCTCCTTTCTACGAGAAGGAGCAGCAGCTCTACTCTGAGTCCCTCTCCATGACTGAACACCTTATCTGGTTCTCCCCCTCACTACCCTCACTACCCCCACTACCTGAGCCCCGGTGAAAGTAGTGAAAAAGATGGAGCGTTAGAGCAGGAGCTTTGATTCTCCGGCCGTTCTCACGCGTATAATGAAAAGAAAATCTACATGTGAAAACGTTTTTAGAAAACAAACTTCACATGTCTCACAAACTCACAGGTGTACTAAGCAGTAATAAAAAGTGTCTATCTATGTTATATGTTAAATATCACCGACTTACCTTGAGTTTTCAGGAGTTCATTGACAGCAGCAGTTTTATTTTCTGGGCTGATTTCTTCTAAAGTCCACCCTGAAACAGAGAGTAGAAGCAGAATTAAAACCTCTGTTTTAAGTGCTGTTTAAACATGATTTATTACATTATTATATCTTATAAATCCTCAGAGACCCACGTCCTAAACAAAGCTCAACACTCAAATGTAGATAAAGCTAAGAAGAGACGAGTTTAAATAAAATGTTATTTGTCCTCTCCAGAAGATAAATATTTTATCTAACTTAAGATAGATACTGTAGTTGGCATCTGACTATTTCCCTTTGATATTCCTGTGATACAGAAACAAAAACATTTATCATTTTTGTGTTTTTTCATCACAATTTAGCTATATTTAATTCAGAATAAGAAGCAAAAGCAGTGTTTTGCATTTATTGTTTGAATATTTTATAATCAATAGAATACTACAGCCAATAATTAACATAGCGCTCAGTCAGAACCTCCCTGTTTGTTTTACATATCTCTCAAGCTAGTTAAGTAAGGATGTTAAACAGCCTATAGCCTCTAGTTTTGCAGAAATATTCAATTCTACATTCTGAGTTTATTTCTCCTGAAGAAAGATCATAAGGTCAATGAAATTAAAAGGGTCCATCCTTCAGTAACAGTGGGGCGGGGGAGCGAGCAGCCATCGTGCAGTGATTTCACTTGGTCATGTGATGTGGTAAAAGCATCTAGTGTATAAGTTAGAATAAAACAGTGCAACAGGAAGTCAGGTTACATCCATCGCATAACCTCCAGGGACTGATGACTCGAGGTTATCTAAAGGATGCTGAATGAATCTATCAGAATAATGTCCTCCCATCACAGAGAGGAGGATCACCTTCTACTTTAGCTGACCCATAGACAGAGAGCCGCTGGAAGTCTGTGTTTCTACCCCCCAAGAAAGACTTTCATATGAATTAAAGAAATCAGTGTGCTGCTTTTAAAATCAATTCAACGTCTGTGTAGCTTCAATATTTGGGTTTTTCCATTTCTACTCCAGCCTCAGACTCCAGTTTGAGAGTGTTGGGGGGCTGCTAGGTGTCTGTACAGATACTGTATGTGGTAAGGTATGTAGGTGGGAGCTAATACTAAGTCTGCACTTTTAATCAAAATGTCAATATGGGTAAGTTCAATACTCAAATCGCAGGAAGCACAGAATTCGGTACAGGCAAAATTTGTGAAAATATTCACAATTAAGGATTGTGGCGATGCACTGATTCCGTGTTCAATGAATCGTTTTTGCAATTTCTGTCAAAATAATCACAATTCATATTTTTTTCTAATTTGTGCAGCCCTCGTAATTAAAAATAAGCCCCGTTGAGTGATGTTTCTTATGTTATATCACATAATAGTCTAGTTGCCAGCAGTGTGAACCCGGAAACGTTGAGTACCCCAAAGGTTTTATGATAGACATGTGTAGGAGGCACAGTGCATATAAACTGCTGGATGCTAACTTGTATATGTAGGGCAATTTGCACAATAAACATTAATTGCATTAATTAAAATGAATGACATTCTAGCCTATGCTGACAAAAAAGGATTGAACGACTTAGACAATTTAAGAGTGGTTTCGGGGTTATTGAGGATGCTGAATCCATTTCTGACCTTTTCAGGATCGAGAATCGCAGTTTTAACATGCGAGTGGCCATATCGGTTTTCTCGGTGGGCATGGTGTTGCAATCATTGGAGAGTAAAGGATGAAAATTATTATCTTTACCATTCTTTTTCAAATAAATAAGCAATCTGTGCAATCCAAATGATCAAGATTCCACTTCAGAATCGACCGAAAAATAATCAAGCCCTTTTGAGCCTAAAAATAAGGCCTCTTTCTGACTAAAACTGCCATTTTGGATCCTAAAAAAGGCCTCAATAACCCCAAAAACTACTTCAAAATTGTCCAAAATCTGCCAAGCCATTTTTGTACTAATGTCCAGATAACCAGAATTTATGGAAATAAATGCTAGTTAACGCAACTCATGCTAATTGTGCAAATTGCCCAACATATGCAAGTTAGCATCTGGCAATTTCTTTGTGCTGCGGACCCTTACTATACATTTCTCTCATTAAACTTTTGGTATACTCAACATTTCTGGGACTCTATGAGCTGTTATCTAAACCAAACGTAATGTGTATGAGCAGAGAATGTGCAGAGTGTGTGCAGAGTATGGTGGTCCTAACAGTGATCCTCTACTGTATGACGGATGTGCTGACATATTTAACCAGCAGAGAACACACGGAGTCCGTGTCCCTGCTCCAGACAGTGATGTTCAGCAGACGGAGGCATCATCCTCTTCCCTCCCTCATTCTCAGAGCACAGGCGGTGGCATGACCGCTGGTTGTCATGGAAACCACTGGGTAATTGCTCTCTGTGGGAGGGTGGATGAGGAGGTGACCTCTCCGGGGGGGCAGCAGTGTTCTCCCACCTCAACCGCCACGGCTGCAACACCCTGCCCTTTACCATCCGCTGAAAGCAGACTGATGGAGAGCCAAGGGCAGAGAGGGATTTTAAAATCAATATTTTATCTTTACTACCTTCTATTTGGGTTGACTTGAACCAAGTTTGATACTGTGACATTATCAGGTGTAAATGTTTATTTTCAGTGGAAAAGGAGAATTCTTTCCTCTGCTAATACGAAAAGAAAAATCCCTCTCCTTTAGCAACAATCTCTTACATCTCAATACATTTTCTGTTAAGACAAATTCTGTTTTCAACCCTTCAACTCTGCTCTCCCCTCTTGATCTTTAATTGTTCCATTCTTTTATTTGCATAGGTAATGCTCTTTAACACTTTATAAGGGCAGCTGTTGTTCAGTGTGCAAATAGTCTGGCATATGTCCAAGAATTGACACAAAGAGAGAGTGATGCCACCAAAAGAAGGCAGAGTTATTATGAGAATAACCTTAATAAAATGAGGTACTGTTAAATTAAACGGCAAGAAGTAAAGATGTGATTTTCCACAATGTCCGTACTGGTGTTAGAGGAGAATCAAAAAGCCTCCAGAGGAAGTATGTAGACCATTTGAATCTGAAACGTATGATTCTTTACGGTCGAACAATAATTTATGGACCGTGAAAACAAAAAACTCTTGAGCATTTTTACCTAGAAGAAGAAGAAAAATAAATCAATAAAGATTAGTAAAACTACGCAATAAATTGGTTCAAACTAAATAAAAATGAAAGATACAAATAGAAGCAATGTGCTATTATATTGCGTGAATGAAGTAAAAGCTCCACGCACCCAAAGGGAATGACTGACCTACAGTGTGCCAACACCAGTTCATTTCCAGATGTATGTCCTTTGAAACGTCACCATCACATCATGTCAGATAAATGCAACAGATGCCACAAAAGATGCAATTTCTCTGCAACAATTTAAGTGTGAATGGTCAACTTTTTGTAAAACTTTCAGTCACTGACGATTGAAATTAAGGAGAGTGATACATTGTTACTTACAAACTATCAGCTCTGTTAATGAGACAAACACCCTCTGAGAACAGAATCACTGGATACTCAATTGTTACAACAGTCAGATAAATAAGTGAGAGGAAATTGATAAACGAAAATAAATATATATGATTTCTACGCCTAATGATGGAGAGTGAGCCCGTCGTGCCCCCAGGCTCAGCAGGGCAGGGGTGACATGTCCAGGGCGAGGGCATGATCAGCACCAGAATCGTAGGGTCGCCGGTTCAAGTCCCCGAACAGACTTGAAATAAGGAAAGTGGACTGCTACTTGGAGAGGTCCCAGTTCACCTCCTTGGCCCTGCTGTGGTGTCCTTGAGCAAGGCACCGGACACCTCCAATCCCCCCTCCCCATTGCTCCCCGGGCGCTGCACGATAGCTGCCCACTGCTCCTAGTACTAGGATGGGTTAAATGCAGAGGACTAATTTCACTGTGTGTGCTCTGCTGTGTGCATGTATGTGACAAATAAAGAGGGTTTCATCCTCCGATTCTTCTTCTTCTTCTAAGCATTACCTTGCAACCGCTACAAGAACTGCCCCAAAGTGCTAAAGTGGAATAGTGCCTCATGAGAACTGCCAGGAAAAAGCAACAAATTCAATCTGCAGAATCAGTCGTCATCCCCAAGGAAGTTAACTCCAAAGTCATCGGCCAATCCAGGAGCATGGCCCTGCCAAATGTAGAAGGAAAGATCTTTTCCTCGGCCATTTAAAAATGATAAGACCTGACAGAGAATGGCTATATTGAAAACAACTGCCAGAAGGCGGGAATACCAGGCTTCCCAGGGCGTCCAGATCCAAAAGTCCAATTCAACTGTAAATCTTTCTGAACCTCACCAATGCTTATGGATTGGTCCCACACCAGACAATCAACTACGCAATGGAGTTCTTCCACATCCCCTTTTGTATCCAGACTTTGATAGCAAAATACTTCAGTGGTTCAGCTGGTTTTATCAAAAGTGTGGCAGCCTTCGCGGTCATTTTCTGACTCTTTGTAGTTGTTTTGGTCTTTTTGTAGACATATCTCATTGTCAATCCTCAATAATCCATCATGGACGCAAAAAAAGACATCATAATCATAATGTTGCCTTGTCTATCCTAGATGTGTTAAAAGATGTATGTACCACTTTACAATAAGACTGCCCTTTATAAAGGGTTTACGAATAGTTTGTAGTTCATGTATTAATTAGGTTATCAACACTTTATAAATCATTAATGAACTTTTATAAGATATGAGATAAACAAAACATCCAGATGGATGGGGGAGAATCAACTCAGTGAACAACAGATACCCAGGATGCTGTTCATGATGAAGACGGAGTAAGCTAGGTAGCCAATATAAGGCTTAGTCATCTTGCCAAATAGTGAGCCTGTGTTTATAAATGGTTCTTAATGATTAATAAAGTGTTTACAACCTCATTAATAACCTAATTATAAACCCTTTATGAGAGTAATCTTATTGTAAAGTGGTACCAAGATGTATTATGCTAATATGTTTGCAACTTTAGAAGGGTTTAATATAACATTGTCAAATTGACAGATTGTGGAGGGGGGGAGCATTTTATTAGGATCGTACTTGAGGGTCTAATTAGGAGGAGGCCAACAAAAACACAGCAGCCAAAAGTAGGCCGAAGCATGCAGACCCTTATTTTATCTAGATCATTTTATTTCATGTCCTGGTGCTGGTGGTCTTCGACTTATCTGATCATGGATCAGCTGAGACACTGAGGACAGAGCTTTGCAGGATACATAGTAGATGCTAAGTAGGATATCAGAGTGTGTGCTGATCATCATCAACTAGGTAAAAATGTAATTAGTGATAAATGCCACACTGCAGAGCGGAGAAGATGCTCTGAGAAAGGTCACTGATGGAAATGTTTGCACTTCTGTAAATAAATAATGGGAAGAAGAGTGGCACTGGTGTGTGTGTGGGGGGGGCTTCTTCATAATGGACACCAGCTGGTTTGGCCAGCAGAATTTCTTTCTTCATTAAAGACTGAAGAATGATATACTGTGCTATTTTGAACATTTTTCATCGAGGTGTTATGATGCCTTTTCCTTGCTCCTGCAATTGTCATGCATTCTCACATACACGGCCAACAAGCTACAAAATGCAACAGGATTCAAGCAACATGAAACCACATGCAGTTTCTGTGTCTTTGTATGCACTTATACTAAAGCAAATTCCTCCTATGTGTAAACCTATAAAACCAATTCTGATTCTGATTTTGAAGAGCAATCGTTCAATTCTTTAGCACAAAAAAAGCCATTTGTGTTTTGGGTGTTTTATCTTTCCTGTAGTGGCTTATATTGGTGTGCATGTAAATGGTCTGCAAAGGCTCAAATCCCTGTGCTCCTTCCAGAGGGAGTTTCTCTGCCAAACACTCCCCCCTGCCTGTCACGCCTCATTTGGTCTCCTTTGTTTACTTGTGACATCACTATGGAACACTCACGCTTCTATTGGCTAGGACTCCAACATATTGTACGTGAAAGGCTAAGGGGCGGGATATTTCACAACAGAGCTAACCAATCAGCTGCAGCACGGGCAGTATGAGAAGAATAAAGAGCAGTTAAAGCATGGAGACATGTCCCCGTAGAGACACTACATACTGATATGAACCTGAAGATGGCCAGAACATGTCCTTTTTATAAAGTACCCAGCTCAGGAAATGAAACCTGTAGAAAGAACAGACCATGTTTAAAGATCGCTAGACAAACCCAGCACTGGTTACAGCACATTACACTCTTCTGCATCACTTTTTTTATCAGCTTTTTTAACCTAATTCTATCAGTCAATATGGCCATCAGAGTGATGAGACATTGACACAAATGGGCTACTTTCTAGTTAAATAAATGTATTCTGATTTAATATGGACATCTCTAGTCATATCCTGTGGCAAGATGTGATAGAACAGATGAATTATGCTGCAAACACAGTTGAGTTGTTGAAAATATTTTTGATACAGGGGCATACTCGTAATTTGGGGGCCCAATGGAAACCTGTAGGTTCCCCTTAAAGGCTTTCTCGGCCTGCCATCTAGTGGCTGTTACTTGCTTTTATGTAATGCCATATAGAGTGATGGAGAAATGAGCAGTGATGGGCAAGTTACTCATGCTCCGTTTAAATGTGCTGAATAATATGTGATAGCGGTAACATGACGTCTCTGTGTGTTATTAATAACATGTTAGTGGAGCCTCTGCACGGCCCTGTGACCTGCTGTATATCAACGAGTCTCTATTCAACGTTAGCTCACCTTGTCATTGGTGTGTTAACGGGGATTTGGCTGACAAGCTTTCTAAAAGTCGGTGATTCCACAGAGGACAGAGGCTGCATATCTTCAAGTCTCTGCCACGAGTCTCTGAACTTCTCAGGGTTCAAGCAGCAGACCCAGAGAAAGTGACCTTCTGTTGCTTTGGCCTGCGCGCACTCCTGTCTTTCTCTGTTCTCTTCTCTGAGCCTGCAGCTCTGCATTGTGAGCCTGCAGCTCTGCATTGTGAGCCTGCAGCTCTGCATTGTGAGCCTGCAGCTCTGCATTATGAGCCTGCTGCTCTGCATTGTGAATCTGTTTCTGCAGCCCTCTTAACCAATAGTAAACAGGCTTACTGAGTTACTATTCTACCCTCACAATTATTCCTCTGGTGTCGGAATGTCTCGCCATGTTTGTGCATTCTTAGAAACAAAACACCACATCATGTCGGGTTAAAATGTGTTGTAACTGCGTTAATGAGAATTGTAACCGGTATTATATTACCCACATTTCAGAAGTAATGCGTTATATTACTGCGTTACAGCAAAAAGTAATACATTACTGTAGCTCAGTTTCTTTTATAACGCGTTACACCCAACTCTGGAAATGAGTTAGTATTCAGGCTCTGCAGGTTCACTCGGTGCCGTACATGAGGCAGCCCAAAAGCTTAAGCCTTTGTTCCATAACATACAATATGTCAGTAAATAAGTCACTGGTGAATGTTAAATGTTCTTAGACAAGGTGTATGCTAAGAAAAGCCAAAACGAGTCTGCTAAACGCCATCACGCCCAAATGTAGCCACATTTCGCTTAGCTGTGGCGGTAGGAAGTCATGTGTTCAAGATGTGGTTCCTTTAAAGCAGGGGTGTCCAAACTACGGCCCGGGGGCCAAATGCGGCCCGCAGGCCATTTTGAATCGGCCCTCAGCAAATTCTAAAAGTATAATGCAATATGGCCCACAAATTAAACTTTTGCTTGTCTTATATTGTACTTCTCAAATATATATGTTAAAATATATTAATGAGCCCAATTTCAAATAAATTCAATCATTTAGAATTTAAAACATTTTCTGCCAACACAATTAATGAAACCCTAAAGACAGAGGGGATGTAGTCTGTTTTTTCCTGAAACCATTTGAAAGTATCGCGCATTATTCACCTACATTTGATTTGTTTTGCTAACTTATAACTTAACTTATGAGGCGATATTCACCTCTATAAGTGGCCCAGCTCTTTGTATATTTTTCTGTATGTGGCCCTCGGTGAAAAAAGTTTGGACACCCCTGCTTTAAAGTCCAAAGTTATTTACCTCTGAAGATTGCATTTATGCTTCTAAAATCATATAAATTGTAAAGTAGTAAAATGTGGAGATCATCCTGCTAAAACAAAACGTGTCAGTATCCTAAACAATAGTTAGCCACAGAGCTTATTTTCAGCACTGGTCCAAAATCCAACAAAATACTCCCATTCACTTTTTGTCAAGGGGACCAATGCAAAGATAAATTCCGATTCGTCCAAAGAAAATGTGTGTGTACATTTCAACTACTTTCAATGTGCAGCTAGTTTAATTAATCTTCTCAACACATATTAATAACTCCAAAGATATGTTATGTACAGTATGTCAGGGTTGGGGAAATAGGACACAAGTGCCGTAACGGTAATCAAAAAGGTTTCAACAAAAAGCGAGCTTTAATCAAAAAAGCCGGTTACAATTAAACAAGAAAGAACCTAACATATACTACAGCGGAGCATGACTGAGACAAACATGGAGAGAACAAGAAATGAGTTACAGACCATGGGGAAAGCGACGACGAACGAACAAGGAGTAAAAGGAAAGACAAGACTAAATACACAGAAGGGTAATCACAGGA
Source organism: Eleginops maclovinus (assembly GCF_036324505.1). Lineage (NCBI taxonomy): Eukaryota > Metazoa > Chordata > Actinopteri > Perciformes > Eleginopidae > Eleginops > Eleginops maclovinus. The sequence continues at coordinate 3,122,458 of NC_086360.1, read as the reverse complement.
CAAGACACAGCTGGGGAGGGGAGGAGAAACACAAGGGCAACAGGTGAGCACAATGACACAATCAGACACAGGAGGGCAAACACAGGAAGTGACACCAGACAAGACACAAGGAGGAAGATATAGTTCAAAATAAAACTAACAAAAACCCTTCCAATGTATCAGCATTATGAAGCCATCATATTGATGTGCTGTAGTTCCAGTTAATATAATTTCAATATATTACCAAAGTTTGCCTTTCCCTGAGTTAAGAAAACATTAGGCCAGTTATAAAACATTCAAAATGTAAAACAGGGGTGAGGCGTCTGATTCTCCCCACCGCATTTTTACAGCCCCCCTGCTCGTTTTTCACACGACACAAGTGTGAGTCTAGAAAGACTTACACACTCGCTGAAGTCAGGAGCTGTGGGTGGCTGGACTGTGGATAAAGACACGTCATCCACGCACCAGCAGGCCGACACAAATGCATGTCCATTGGCTGTATGGGCATGGAAGGACTTCCTGTCAGCATTTCAGCTTTGCCTGTTTTGCACTACAATTCTGTTTGTCATTTGAATAGATAAAATAACCAGACAGGAAACAATTTCATGAGATTTGATTTTCACATTTCACTGCGTCTGTATAAACTGTTGGCTTGATTAGGTATATGTACAATGCATATCCAGTTCTCAACAATTAGTAAGTTAGACAAACAATCATGTTGTATTAATAAAAAATGATCCTTTAAATCCCAGTGCTCCCCTGAATGAAAGCAGAGATCATGGCAGTGGGGCAATAGTGAGACAGTGAGGACGCTCCCGACAAAATCACATTGCTAGCACAGACAGAAACACTATCATTCTAACTATAGGCTGGAAAACACCAAGCCAGGAGAAAAGAGACCTGACACAGCAAGGACCACGCTTCCGCCCACACCGTCCTGACTCACCGGCCACCGTGCCACTGGCAGAATGAGTAGAACAATTTAAAGAGGACTTACTCTGCTCATTTTCCGTTTAATATTAGTATTTTGTGCCTCTACTGTGACAAGTGTGTCATCAAAATAAAGCAAAACCACAACCTTTCCGTCTGCTCCTGCTCTCCATGACTTCTTAGCTGACAATGACTGTGCTTTTAAACCCTCTGCCTCAGGCGGACTGAAATGCTCAAGGAGGCAGAAATGTACATCGTCAAATGGATTCAGCTTGTTACCATTTCCTCGTGTATTTGCCTAACCTGAATGTATTCCAACTGAGGCTCGAGGATTACATGGCCTCTCTGGGGATGATACAGGAGCTTTCGAACAAATAGAGATGCTATTTGCCGGTGGCGAAGGGCTCCTTTTCCATGTCTGCCAAGATGTCCATTTATTTTATTCTCCTTTTGTCTAAGCGGGCGGCTGACAGCAGGCTGCCACAGCCACCGTCCAATGACATGGACACAAAAGGGCCTGAGACAAACAGGCTGAAACTAAAGCTAGTGGGCAGCAGTGGAGCTGTCTGCTTGTTGCTGACCAACAAAGAGTCGAAGAAAGCGGAAACTGCAACATTGATGATCTCGTAGAAAATGGATAGAGATTATTCTAAATATACCCTCATCAATCCCAACTCAGGGGAGAAGCCATATGAGTTTTTAAGAAATATTAATGCCATGAGATCTACGCATGACATATTTAGTTTGTAGCAATATCTCATTATTTATTACACAGCTTTGTTGAATGCTCAATTCTGATCTGATTAATTTGGACATATCAGAGGTTGTGAATACTCTATAACACACAAATTACACTGACGGACAGGAAGTTAACACTAAAGGGGAACAGCAGAAGAAGAAATACAGGAAGTAAACACCAACAGGAAGACAGTATGGGCTCTGGCAGTGTTTAAAGACTGGTTAATGGAAATGAAAATGTGAACAGACTTGGACAGTTACAGAAAACACATTTTTTTCACATTATCCCATTGATCGCATGGATCAGGGCAAACACTTTTAAATGAGGATTGGATGAAAAGGTAAGTCAGTACAAACATCTGGAGGAACCATGGACAATCAATTGGCCTTAAATTCATGGAAAGTGACACCATCACACTTAAAGAGTCATTTTGTCGAAGAATGTGATGGCACATGGGAGACCACCTCGTGAAATAGTCAAGCCTCAGCCATCTAATGGTAAGACAAATGGAGAATAAGTCGCAGAATGAAGGTTACAGTGACGTCAGGGCTCAAACTGCAGGCAGGAAGATCAAATGTCTGTTGTATGGAAACTATATTATCATGTTTGCTAGAAAGAAACAGGACAACCCAGAAATACTCAAGAAGATCACAGACCAATGCAAACAAAACGATCAACTGTGATCCTGGTTGCCCAGAGTACACTGGTTGTTAAAAACACTGGAATCCTATCCTAATGTGGACACAGTGACAGAGGATAAAGTAATTTAGAATATTGTACATCAGCTTTCAATTTAGCTGTGAAAATGTAGAAGCAGAATTGACAATTCTCCCGGTATTTATCCTAGCCTACCCTGCAGACACCACAACCACTGCTGGAGTCAGAGATGAATGAGATGGAGAAACAACAGAACAGTAAAAATCTTCTTGCTTCTCTGAAGTCTCTGCGTGGCGACATTTTGCCTGCTCGCTTAGGTTAGCAATGAACACGACATTAACGGAGAACTACAGTTTGTAGTTTATGCTAGCAACAGGTTCCATGCACCACTGCAGCACACTAAATATGGAAGGACATAAACAAACAGGTTTGACCGGATAACGAACATTGGCACAGGCAGCTCCACCATAAAATGGATCTGGTTGCTTTTTGCAGGAGAGGGAACTCAATAAAAAACTAATATCACTGGCACAAAGCTGTTTGGTTTGCAACTATCTTTATTTGCCCTGATTTCTGGAAAAACTTGGATTAATGGCAATGGAATGAAAAGCACAACTGACTGAATAATCAAACCCTAGGAAATAGGACATCCATTAGAAAATGTGCAATTGTGTCTGTCCACGTGTCGTAGAAGATTTTCTTCTCCTGGACAAATGGAAGAAATTCCCATATTGTCTTGATGTATGTCTTATGTTGTGATTTTAATATTAACCTGCATGATATCTGTCCTACCACAGCAATTTAACACCCAAGAGCTGTTAAGGAAGCTGGTAACAGGAAACAAAGCTGAGGGAGAGGCAACTAATGGCCTCTGTATGTCTATGACTAAGCAGCAAGAGTACTAAGCAGCCACAACCCAAGAGAGAGTGTGTGCTTTGTGAGTGCTGATGGGCATACACACTCTCACAGGTTCACTCTGCTGTCCTAGTTGAAATGCCCTCGATGCCCTCCCTACTCATCGGCTGCCTCACTATGTTGCTTTTCTAAAGTAGCACACACTGAACAAATAAGCTTCAAGTGAAAAAGGCATGTGACCTCCAAACTAAAAAGATCCCATTGGATCACCACTAATGGAAGACTAGAGCAACTTTTAATTTGATCGTTTACATTATCAGTCAGGCTTCCATGTTTATTTAAGACCATCACTACATCTTTTCCATTACAATTTTCTTTAATTTAATGTGTAACTCGTCAGGATTACAAGAAGAGACCCTAACCTCCAGGACTATGACTTAGTGTCCCTAGCCTTCCAGGACCAGGATGGAGTTCCTAACCTCAAGAACCAGAAATAAGATTCATTAACCTTGAGGACCATTACAGAGCCCCTGACTTCCAGGACCAGAACTGAGAGACTTTGACCTCAAGAACTCAGAGTCTCTAACCTCCAGAACCAGAAATAAGATTCCCTAAGGATCAGGACTGAGAGGCCTTTGCCTCCAGAACCTGGACAGAGAGTTCTAAACCTCCAGGACCAGGGCCTACAGAGTCCCTAACTCTGTAATATGTAACTTTAAGCCTGCCAGTCAAATTGGGGTCAATGCAGCACCAAGTATGAAACAGAAGCAACATTTTCTTCACCCTCCGAATGGTGGAGCAGTCCTACATCAATCCCAGGATTCAGTTCCTGGTGAGCAGACTGCACCCACTGTAGTCCAGTTCTGAAAAATTAGGCAACAAGCCTCTGGCTGTACCAGCAGAACTGAGCTGAGTAACTTTATGAACAAAGACCTATAATTGATAAGAGAATAAGAGATAAGTAATAAGTTCGTAATTAATGCTGGAAAAATAAAATCTTTAATAATAGGATCAAATCATCAGTTAAAAGGTGAACTCAAATTGTAATTAAATTTCAACCATATTCAAATTGAACAGTTCAAGGAGACAAAATTGCTAGGTATAACCCTGGATCACAAATGATCTTGGTCTAAACAAATTGAAAATGTTGTATGTGAAATGGGAAGGGGTGTATCACTTGTAAAGAGAATTGTTAAATATTTGCCAATAGATGTCAGTAGACAGGTTCTAGATGCTTTGGTTCTGTCGCAGCTTGATTATTGCTTTGTTATTTGGTATAGCGCTGCTGAAAAAGACTTAAACAAACTACTAGTAACACAAAATAAGGCAGCCCGATGTGCACTGCAGTGCTCCTGCAGGACCAGAGTAACAGAAATGCTGGAGAAACTGAAATGGTTAAGCCTAAGGGTTTCATCCTCCGATTCTTATACTTTGTTAAATTGTGTCAGAAATATTACAGTGACGCACTTACCACATATATTATCACAAAGCTTTATAGCATAGTATGCTCAACATAACTATCAAACACGACATGCAATAGAAGGGAGGTTCATATTACCCAAATCTAAAGCAAATATGAGACAGAAAACAGTGACGTACAGAGCCATGGTGAGCTGGAATTCTTTACCGGTCCATATCATTCAGGAAAATTCTCATGTACAATTCAAAAGGTAGCTAAAAATCATCTCAGCATTATAAAGTATAATTGAACTGTGCCTGTGGCTATGTATTATTATGCACAATTATTTGTATTTTTGTATTACCTTAAGGTTAAAATTGGATGACCATTTTAGTTTTCACTTCATATTGCATTGTAAATTGCGTGAAATTATGAGCTGTTTGTTTGTTTTATGTTTGATTGTGTGTGTGAGAACCCCAGGAAGAATAGCCAATGATCATGCTAGTGCTAATGGGGATCCCAATAAAGAACAAGAACCAAGCCATCTGTCGGCGTCCTGACGCCATTAGCTCCATTGAGATTTGAGTAGTTCCTTCCCAACATCTAAAACGGTTCACCAAATACTTTGTCAAATCTAAATATATATAGGGACACACTGGGTGATACATATAGATATGACAAGATAAAGGAGAAAGAGAGATACAGACTATAGGAAAAAATTCCAAACAGGCGGTGCATCATTGAATATGTTTCCATTAAGTAGAAGTTAAGAACAATATGGTGGCTAATCAGTATCTTGTTGACCAAAAATATTGTCCCATCGCCCAAGCCTACTGCAAACCTCCCTCTGAGAGTCCTGACTCTTCAGCACCACTGCTAATAACTCAGCTGTGGTTTGTAAGCTAGCTATTGTTTACGTTGTTTCTTTTTTCCCTGCTGGGGTTAAGCCTACACCTGCTGTCAATCAAATTCGGGCACTGCCACGCCCCATAAAGCTGCTGATATAAAAAGGATTTTCCCTCAAAACGTATTTATTTCCCTTTAATGTAAAAATATCAATAATACGATTCTAGAAGGAAAGCAGCTTTTGTACAAAGAGATATGGCTAAATGCTATTTTGGTTTCACTTCAATTCAGAATGTGAACTTAAAACCTGGTTTTCCCTGTTGCATGAGATGCTGCAGCCAGACAGTAACCTGCAGCATCTCTCAACAACAAACAGGCTCTGCAGAACATACGGTATGTGTCTGCATCACACAGAACACAAGCTGGGTCCTGCTTTGACAGAAACATAATCAAGGGAGCCACGATACTCAAGAAGACCCAACCAGGCCACCGTGATGACCAGATTGTGGTTAGCCCTGCTGGGACTCTGCACCTGCCACAAACAGGGCCCTATGGACCGCTTCAATATCAGCACAAAGCCTCGTCCGCGCAGTCTATGGTGCATATCGTGGGGAGAATATAGCCAGAGCAGTTTTTCTCATATCTGTGTTGCATTTTCTCTACCGTTATCTTTTCCCGTAGCCCCTCCTCAAACAGTCAACAAACCGAGCCTCGACAACACACCGTCCGCTCGGTGCGAACAGACCCGCCGTAGGGCTGTCTGTCTCCCCGGGTTGTGTCGTCGCTGTCCACTAACAGTGAGCCCAGTATGGGGCGAACAGGAGGCTCACTCACCCGCTTTCAGCTGCAATGTTGCTGCAGGCTAGAGGTCCGCTCCGCCGCTGCCACACCATCCTCCATCTTCCCTGTAGCGGCTGCTGTGTGTGTGTGTGTGTGTGTGTGTGTGTGTGTGTGTGTGTGTGTGTGTGTGTGTGTGTGTGTGTGTGTGTGTGTGTGTGTGTGTGTGTTCGGCAGCCTCCCAGCCCCTCCCTCCTCCATCCGTCACCGTCACATCATCGCAGGACACAGCCTCTGCACTGTTGGTTGGTACAGGACCTGCAGTGGTGTAAAGTAACTAAATAGATTTACTAAAGTACAGTAGGCATACTTACGTACAATGTTGAGGGTCTGTTACTTTACTTGAGTATTTAAATTATTTGCTACTTTGTACTTCTGCCCCAATACAATTCAGAGGTAAATGCTGTACTTTTACTCCACTACATGTATGTAATAACTTTGGTTCCTTTACAGATCTGGATTAATGATGGTAAATATAATCAGCCCTTAAATCAGACTTTAGTTCACCTGCAGTAAATCCAGCAGCTACCCTGCAGTATACAAAGCCATTCAAACTAGCTGCACCTTTACCAGCTCTGAGAACACTTTAATGATCAATAATTATAAAACATATCAGAGATATTATTCTGAAATGGACCAATCAAACAATGACTACTTTTACTGTCGCTACTTTAAGTACATTTAGAAGAGAGTACTTTCTACTTTCACTGGAGGAACATTTTGAATGCAGGACTTTTACTGTGACAGAGTATTCCTACACTCTGGTACTTCTACTTTTACTCAAGTACAAGATCAGAGTACTTCTACTTTACTCAAGTACAAGATCTGAGTACTTCTACTTTTACTCAAGTACAAGATCTGAGTACTTCTACTTTTACTAAAGTACAAGATCTGAGTACTTCTACTTTTACTCAAGTACAAGATCTGAGTACTTCTACTCAAGTACAAGATCTGAGTACTTCTACTTTTACTCAAGTACAAGATCTGAGTACTTCTACTTTTACTCAAGTACAAGATCTGAGTACTTCTACTTTCACTGGAGGAACATTTAGAATGCAGGACTTTTACTGTAACAGAGTATTCCTACACTCTGGTACTTCTACTTTATTCAAGTACAAGATCTGAGTACTTCTACTTTTACTCAAGTACAAGATTTGAGTACTTCTACTTTTACTAAAGTACAAGATCTGAGTACTTCTACTTTTACTCAAGTACAAGATCTGAGTACTTCTACTTTTACTCAAGTACAAGATCAGAGTACTTCTACCACCTCTGAGGGCCTGTACACAGTCTAAAGACCCACTCTGGAAGATTTGCAGCACTTTTACTTGTTAGAAAACAAATACGTTATTAAAAAAAATCAGACAATTAGGTCATTGTGTAAATCCAGAGAGAAACTGAAATGTAGACATGTCATTTGTTAATTTTTTTAGGTCTGTATTTTACTTTAAAAAAATGTTTGTTGATACATGCATCAGTGTTATGCTCATTTCACTATATATATATTCATTCAAATGTTTAAGGGCATTTGTTCCCTGTCTTATTTTCTCCCTTTACATTATGGTATATAAATCCTGTTTAAAGATTGTATCTGGGTTATTGCAGAATTAGAGGACATTTAGACTTCAAAACGTATTAACAGCAGTCAATGGTGGGCTAGAACTTTGAAAACATTAGAAATTAATTCTAAAAATGTTTATTAGCCTCTTGATCTAACTTTAATTTAAACACAGTTTTGTTCATTTAGAGTTAACTGATAAGAAAAAAGGTTAATTTTTGCAACATTAACATGATTAGGCTTCATGGTGCCAATAACAAAAAAAGGCCATTTATAATCTGGAAAAATACAGTAAAACATTTAAACATGCTAAATCATACAAACATTTGATCTTTTTACTAAAGAAATAATAAATTATACTGCAGTTAATTCAACTCTGCAACTGTATTTACTCTAACTATAGTCACAGAGTTGCAAATCTGACTTGTTAGCTTTTACCTGAGGAACTAATGCTAGCTGCGGAATGTAATGCTACTTTCAAGGCAAAGACAAACTTTGACAAAAGAAAGATAACTTTGAATGAATGAATGAATCTGAAAAAATAAGAAAAATATGTAAAATAATAGAGAGGAGTAACCTATGGTCTACCCATGGCAGCATGGTTTGATGATGTTTTTTCACTTCCTGTGCCAAGCTTAATAGGTTTCTGTAACAGGGTTGTGCGCATGTTGAGGGACACACCTTTAGTGTAAAATAACTGTTATTTAAAACATGTGTATGATTTAACACATTGCTTTGACCTTTACAAGAGACGTATCAACACAATAATAGTTTCAAACATTTTAAATGTTATATTTGACATGCAAGTTGATCACCAAAAGGAAGGACAAGAGAAATAGCTATTTTAGGGGGTGATCGAGAGCTATTTGATATTTTGAAACAAGTTTTTCTACAAATGAATATTCATTTTGTCTAAGGACAAGTATATCCTGCACAACAAGTGAATGTTTTAGCATTTTGGACATGGATTTTTATTTTTATTTCATAGGTGGGACAGAAAATGTCCTCCAATTCTGGAATGACCCATAACATAACATACATACAATATCCCACTGGTGACGGTTAAAAGCTTCAGTGTCCTAATAACAGCAGTTGCTCATAAGTGGCTAACTGAGACTACCACCATCATACCAAACATTAGCCGCCTTTAGCTTAGCGGGGATGATGCGCAGCCATGCAACTGTTGTTTGTTTATAACCAAACATTAGCTCTTTACTTCTGGCAGTTAAACGTATACTTCAAAAACTATACAATTGGTGTTCATAAAAGAAATTCAGGAGCAAATCTAAAGTTCTTTTTTGCTTTTCATCATGGGTAGGCTGTTTTAGGGCTGTATGAGTTTACCTGTTTTCCCATTCACCACTTATTAACACTTTGATAAATAGTTTTCCAGTTGGGGAATAAAAGGTTTTGTAAAAAAACAAAACAATTAAGACTTCATTTTGACATGATTATGTCATTATGTGCAGTTCTCAGACCCTCCTGGAAGACGTGTGTTGTTGCGCTGAGTGAAAAGGGACAGCAGGTGTGAATAGAATAAGAGAAGGATGCTTGTGAGTAGAGATATAGATATCAAAGCAGATAAGATACACATTGAAAATAACAAGCTGGAAATAATACCTTTACCCCAGATGATATTTATTATCTTGGTAAGCAGATGACAAAACAATGAAAGTGAAGATAAAAGACTCTATAAATAAATAGAAAATGAATGAGATGCTAGGGATTATTCATGAAGGACATACCCTCCACTGAAGTAAACTGAAGAATAAATTAGAAAAAACAAAAAGCTACATTAGTCTTTTAAAAGCTTGTTGAACCTTTAAAAAAACATTTCTGCATAGATAGTCTTGTATTCAAAAGTTTGTGTACTAGGTATACAAGGTTGTTAAAATACCCCCACCGTACAGTTCTGATATGCACCCGTTCTTGGTTTACAAACTTAAAGAATACACGGCTCAAAAAATACTAGTTTCAAGATTATCTATGATCATATACACAGTGATCTGAGGTGATAAAGCATCTTACTTCATAACTCTTACATTGTAGTTTCTAAGAGAAGCTAGGTACAACGTGGAAGCTAATGGAGATGGTGGAACAGGGAGCTTGGCAATGTGGACTAGCCAGCGTCTGCACAAATCAAAATGCAGCATTTCCTCTTGATCTAGCCAATCAGAAGGAACCTCTACATATTACACACACTGCACCTGGGCCCACTGGAACGCCAAGCCTCCTGCCACATTCAGATGTGATCTGAGATGCATGTGAACATAGTAGTCTAGTTGCGAGCTCATGGAGCACCCCAACGTTTCATGTTAGAAATGTATAGTAGGGGTCCCCAGCTCATAGAAACTGCCGGATGCTACTGTAACTTGCATATGTTGGACAATTTGCACAATGAGCATAAGTTGTGTTGATTTGCTATCTTTACCATTATATGTGGACAATAGTGTGGACATGGCTTGTCAGATTTAGACCATTTTGGAGTGGTTTTGGGGGTTATTGAGGATGCTTAGTCCATTTCTGACATTTAAGGATAAAAAAAATGGCAGCATTAAGCAGAAAATGCCAATATTTGTACTCTCGGTGGGCTGATTTTCATTAATTTTGGATCCATTTGGAAGATTTAGGGGTTTCTGGATCATTTCGATTGGACACATGGCCTATTTATTTGAAAAACAATGGTCCACATTAGAGGTAATCCTTTTCATCTTGTGCTTTCTAAATCCAATAGTTGCAACAGTGCTCATGGTAATCAAAATCATCCCACAGAGTACAAATATGGCCACTCTAAGGTTTAAACTGCCATTTTTAATCCTGAAAATATCAGATGGACTCAGCATCCCCAATAAGCCCCCAAACCACTCCAAAACGGTCCAAATCAGCAAGGTCATTTTTTGTTTTACTATTGTTTATATAGCCTAGAATGCCATCATTTTAATTAATACAACTGATGCTTGTTGTGCAAATTGACCAACATATGCAAGTTAGCATCTGGCAGTTTCTATGAGCTGAGACCCGCACTTTGCATTTCTAAAATAAAACGTTGGGGTACTCCACATTTCTGGGTTCACAGTGCTGGCAACTTAACTATATTGTGAATGCTAATGTAACAAACTCCTCCGTTAATGTATGTTGTTACCTTGTGTGCCGATATAGTCATTGACAAAGCTAAACAAATAGTGAGAAGGGCCCATAATGGATCCTATTCCAACTGACGTCCATTATATTTTTCTAATACACCATTCTTCCCTTATTAATACAGATGAGACGGTGTGGAAAGAGGCGCTAGCATTTTCACCTTCTACATTATAGAGTGGTGCAGGATTTAGTCCAAAATCCCAGAAATTAGTTAGCACGTTACCACTTCCGGATCCCTCGTCTAAGGAGTTTATTGGAAGTCTTTTTGGTTGTGATTAACACAAGCTGAAGAGATGTTTGAATGTTGTTTAACAACACAACATAATTCCTTAAATACCTCCCTGGTGAATTTCGGAAGCTTTTATGTCACAAAAACAGCTGCTTCTTACAAGCGTCCAAATGAGTCCATTTACACTTAACATTAGCCGCCTTTAGCGTAGCGCTGATGTGAAGTCAAGTGACTGTGCTGTAGCTTATAGACTAACGTTAGCTTTTTACTTCTGATTATTGCATTTAAGCTTAAAAAAAATCATAAAGTGGAGATTATCCTGCAGAACACATGTGTAAGTATCAATTACTTTTGATGGATCTTATTTTCTATCTTTATAATCCCATTGCTTTTAATTGAGGGAGCCCTTGCGATGCTAACTTCTGTTACTGCACCACTCTATTGAAGGGGTGGACTGTGCAGCATGTCACAACTCTTAAAGAGTGTTATAAGTTAATCCTTAACACAAATACAGAAGGTAGACCATGACCTTTTTCCTGTTACCTCTATTTTTGTACAAGGTAGTAACACAAAGCAGATAGGACTAATTGTTAACAAGCATGGTGCAAAATAAAAGACAATATGTTCAAAAATAGTTAGCAATGGTACCCCACAAACAATGATTGCCTATAATCATCAAATAGTCCAAAGTGCTGTTCAGTGTTACACACTACACACCTGTAACAGATGAAGTAGGTATAGAAACGGCAGCATGTAGCACCAGAGAATGTCGGGTGGGGAGGGCACTTCCCCCGCTCTTTATCCTTCAAGTCAAACATCAGTGCCACTAAACTGCTAAAGCTAACATTTCTCTGCTTATATATTAAGTGCTTCAGGTTGCCAGAAGGTACGACTTTGCAAGTTAGCTAGGACTCCACACATGGTAAACATAAAGTTTTATTCCGCTAACTAATAGCTTTTTTTGGCTTTCTGTTGCAAGCTACTGTAACTTAGCACTTAGCTACATAGATAGGAGTCACTGAAAGTATTCAGCAGTGAAATCGACCAGGAGCAGCAAACCAAGGACCCACAGAGAGGGAAAGGAGAGAAAATGACATGATTAATAAATGTTACCACCTTCAGAAAGGAAATTTAAGAAGTTTGAAGGAAAACCGGGATGTGCTTGAACACTGTCACTGCAACAAATGAGGGCAGAGATGTCCCATGATCCTCTGCGTCAGGTCTCTTGAGAAACAGTCTCATGTCCCATTGAGAAAAACGCTGGAACCTAAACAATGCAAAGTGAAGTTTTCCTATTGTTGTTCCTTTTTATCATATTCCCCCTCAGCTTCCACTTTAGAATTAAGACATTTGAAAGGAGAAGAAAACTCAAAGAAAACTGTTACTGTAAAATACAAGTAATAAATAACAATTCATATTAATAAATTGAGGTTTAATAATTATGTGACAATTTATTGTGTCATTTATTAATCCTACTCTATTTATTTATGATTATTTCCTTTGTTAAGTGAGGTTTTTAAGTGAGTTAGAATGCATGCACATTCTGCTTTGTGCTCCTCCTGTGGCAGCTGCATTTCGTTTCTGAAATACTGAAACAAAGTGAGATGTGCAGAAGAATGCCGAACTGCCACTGAAGGAAGCAGTGGCAGTTTGACCTGAGGTGACCCGTGGTGGCCACGCAGTGAACATTTCCATTCTGAAGGGGTGCTGGCTCAGATGAAGCTCAAGAGAATCCAGATGTTTCAGAGGGAAGAACAGACTTAGCGTCGTCAAACTTCCTCGCGCTCTCAGAATAAAGGAGAGTGGCCGCGCTGCATCTGACACACCATTAGTCAGCTGATCGTAAATCTGTGTCTAAAGGCAACTCGATGGGGCTCAGTGGTCTCTTTCAGGGCTGCTGACTGATAACAGTGTCTAACCACTTCTTGTAGGCCAGTGCGAAGCGTCTCTGCTCAGGGTTGCAGCAGCCGTCCAGAACGCCGCTCACAAAGCTGGGCTCAGAGGGCAGGGCGGGGGGGCTAGGCAGCAGGACGCCTGTCTTTAGGCGCTTGCTGTCCCGCGGGTCTGGCAAGGACGCCCTGTCTACCTCCATAGCTTCAGCAGCGCAGCCCTGTCCGTTCACACTGCCCCCCCCGCCTGCAGAGCTCTGGGCGTTGAGCGTGTGGGGGCCCGGGCCACCATTACTGCCGAGGACCGGCGAACTGCTCTCTTGGTTTGTGCTGCACAGCTGCTGCTGGTCCCTCCTCCAGTGGTGCCACAAGTAGAAGACGTGCCTCCTAGAAGGGATGGAAACACATTTGGTTATGACCAGTGCTGGGGGCTACCAAGTAACATGTCAAAGAAATCAGATTACATTTGTCTGAAAAGCAGTCATGTAACGCGTTACTGTTGAAAACAGTATTAATTACATTACAGTTACCGAGAAGGAAATTATCTCGTTACTTGCGTTTTTTAAAAGCTCTCCTATTATTTGAACAATATATTATAGGTCTATACCTATCCATATCTATACAAAACATGTCTGAAATGTTTTGCTCAAAATATCAAACAGATCCCCCATTGTAGCATGCCTCATCCCCCTCTATTTCAGCCCTGTTCCTGAAGTGCTGATTCTGTGACTGTAGCTTTAAATGAACTAGCTGCTGCTGGCCACGCCCCTTTGGAGCTGCTGCTGGCCACGCCCCTTTGGAGCGTCATGATTTCTCCTCTGAAGAGAGTTTTCTACCTGGAGAAACTCAGCTGAACGCTGCCGTGATTAAACGCCATATTATGTTCAAGACCACATCCAGCATTATTTCTGAAACAGTATGGAGCTCAAACGTTTCTCTCTCGGTTTACCACAAGGACAGGACCTTTATATTACACACAGTCTCTCCAGTACAGCGTTAGCGATGCTTGCTAATGTAAACACAGACCATAATACTTCCAGAACAGAGGGGATTCAGCTCGCTGTCTGTATATGGGGGACGATAGGTTGAGATTTGTCACGTGGGCGGGACGTTGCCTGGAGTTTAATGTAAAGTCAGCTCACATTTTCCTCATTACGTCATAAGAACAGCAAATCTGGATCAGCTCGTTTGTACCCCCGTTTTTAGAGATGTGGGTAAGGAGGAAGAGAGAGGGTTGTATTTTCTGACACTGTGAGTCTCCTTACACACCAGGGACACATGTATGTATGAAAGACAGCAAAAAGTGCATTTTGCATAATAGGGGACCTTTAAGTTCTTCGACTATCTGCATAACGGGAGGACAGAAAATAAATGAAACGGTAATGGGCGGTAGTGTAGGCAAGTAGGGGGTGGGAATCACTAGGGTCCCCACGATACGATCGTATTGCGATTCTGCGAGATGCTAAGTATTGCGATACGATATATTGCGATATGGCACATTTCTGATTTCTTTCTCCGCTGACTCCATCTTTGTTTTAACTTCCTGCCAATCCCACTGACTTTAGCCATGGCCATGACCGCACAAGAAAAAGCTCAGCACCATCTAGTGGATTGAAAAAGCAATTGTTACCAAAAACTTTCATTTGGATTTCCAGTATGAATAGTTTATAGAATAAAATATTGATACTTGGCGTCCATGTATCGATACAATATCGCCACGCAAAGTATCGCCATACTATGCTGCAGATATGTGGACTTGAGTCACATGACTTGGACTCGAGTCATGATTTTTATGACTTCAGACTTGACTTGATCAAATTCGGCATGACTTGCGACTCGACTTGGACTTGAGTACTGATAACTCGAGACTTGACTCGGACTTTGCCTCTTTTACTTGTAATGACTTGACATGACTCGAGTCAAAAACTAAATTTCCTGATCTTGGACAACCTTCCCTGCAATGCCAACTTGCGAAGCCCCGAAGACCGTAAAGTGCGAGAACCGGCAGGCAAGCGCAAGCGATGCAATCATGTGGCAGATTTTGGCCTTTTTGGATTGGATCAGGGATTTAACCAACGTGATTGGATAATCCCCGGTTATCCCCTCATTAATATTCACGGTTTTCCCGGATTTCACCTACGGAAAAGATGCAATTGCGCCGCGGAAAGGGTCTGTCTGTCTGTCTGTCTGTCTCACTCACGGAGGCACAACCAGAGAAAAATACATTTTCCTGATGACTGTACTGATTTCTGTCGCACAGACAGACAGACAGACAGACAGACACACACCTTCCGTGCTAATACAATTCAAACCCAATATTCACTCTCTATACTTTGAAGGTCTTAGGGCGCATGTGTATATCGTAAAAGATTTCAATACAGAAACATTGAACATATTTCAATCTGTATTTATAAAATTAGACTCGACTTGGCTTTGATGTGACTCGGACTTGGAATAGACTTGCCGTTCTCTGTCTTTACTTGGGACATGACTTGGAATTGACTGCTAAGACTTGGGACTGACTTGTGACTTGGTCCCATCTCTGCTATGCTGTATCGATTATTTACCCCACCACTATTCGCAATCTACCTGGACCAGAGTTCTGAACTACAGAAAACATGGCTTTTTATTGTATTATGACATGACTTCTGAATGATTGGCCATATTCCGACACTTTGTTAATCACCGAAAAATCCGACTACACGTTAGTTGCCTTAGTCGAACAATTTTTAGTTTTAAAAAAGTCTAGTGGTGGTAAATTAAATACAAATCCATCTGGCCACTGTCTTTTCAAGCGTCGGCTGAGGACCCTCACACTTCATTCAGAGCTGCTCATTGCTCATCAAGGTCATTTTCTTGGTGAGGAAATCTCAAAGTCTGGGATCATTTTGAGCATGTAAAAGACGAGCTGACATGCAAACTCCGCAGGCAAAAAGTCGCATACCTCGTCCCCGCCATCGAAATCTTATCGAAAGCCGGCTTCATTGCAAAACAGAGCTAGTTTGAATGGCTTTGTATACTGCAGGGTAGCTGCTGGATTTACTCCAGGTGAACTAAAGTCTGATTTAAGGGCTGATTATATTTACCATCATTAATCCAGATCTGTAAAGTAACTAAAGGGACTAAATAAATGTAGTGCAGTAGAAGTACACCATTTACCTCTGAATTGTAGTGGAGTAGAAATGCAAAGTAGCAGAACATTGAAATACTCAAGTGAAGCATCTCAAAATTGTACTTAAATAAAGACCCTGAGCAATTGTACTTAGTACCTTTACAATTCTGGTCGTAAATAGTCAGATCTTTTAAATGTGAAAACCCCAACAGCAGCAAAGAAAAGCAACAGATAGGTCCCTGCAAATTGTCAAGTGTCTGTTACTGCCCCCCTCTCAGGGTTCACCTGTGACTCCAGAGGGTCTCATGCCCGGGGAAGGACTGGATGAGGTCTGAGCAAAGCTCCATCTCCTGGTGGAGCAGCTGAAGGACCGTGTTGACGCTGAGCTGCCACTCCTCCTCAGCTGCTGCCTCTGCTTCTGACAGCTCCCCGTTGGCCTGGCTGTGGCTGTGATGGGGGGGGCTGCTGCTGCTGGGGGCTGTGCTGCACCGCTGCTGGGGGGAAGAGGTGGAAGCTGGAGTCTGGGAGACCTCAGTAATCAGCTCCTTGAGCAGGAACTGACGGTAGTGGAAGCCGCTGTGGTCGGACACGTGCATGGACACCCACAGGCGCATGGAGGACAGCTCATCATGGAAAACCTGCGATACGATACATTGGATAATCATTTATTGTCAGGTCAAGTTTGACATTTGACGTGCTTCACAGCAGCTCCATTTGCAACTTCAAACAAGGACAAATATTAAGACAGATACAAGGGAACAAACATTAAACATAACATCACGGTCACTGATAGAAACATGCTAAAAGACCCTTTAACGTTAATTGACTTAGAGTGCTTCAGTCTAACTTCGTTCAATCACGAGAATACCGTGTACCTTTTAGTGTTTACTTCCTGTCTGTCTTCTTCTGCTGTTCCCTTTAGTGTTTACTTCCTGTCTGTGTCATTACCCGATCTGTACCAGAAACCCGATCAGTTCTGCGCAAATATTGATTTACGGTGTTGATGAGAATGTGTCGAAATCTTTCAAAAACTTTATTGAATAACTGTTTCAACAACAATATCCAAAAGATAATATACTGTGGAACTGATTACTTCTTCCAAAGCTGAATAATTTAGTATACCTTGATATACACCTGCGGAAAAAATTAAAAGACCACTTCAGCATTATCATTTTCTCTGGTTTTAGTATTTATAGGTACGTCTTTCAGTTAAATGATTTCTTTTTTATTTTATTGTATTCTATAAAACTACTGACAACATTTCTCTGAGTTGGAATTCAACAGACACTGGACTGGCTGCCAAACATATAGAGATAAATATTTAAGAAACATGTAGAGTGGTCTCTTCATTTTTTCCGGAGCTGTATACAAAAATCATCTCTTCTTCATCCTACCTTGACGTTGCCGTGGGCCATGTGCTGCAGCACCCAGATGCGGTGGGACCATGCGTTGTAGTTGCTGGGGTAACGGCAGGCGGCGTCGGAGCACACCTTCATCTCCTGGTGGAGTGTGCGGGCCAGATGCTCGCTGAGCTGCTGGCTCCTCTCTGCGTCCGCTTCGCTCTGCTGAGGCTTCTTGCTGCGGCCCGCTACAGAGCTCTGACGCAGGATCTGCTGCAGCACCCAGCGCCTGCACACAACCACTGCTGGATGAGCATCATCAGGACACTGGTGCACGCTTAATTTTTACCAGACAATCACAATAATAATAATAATAATACACTTCATTTAAATAGAACCTGGCATGCAAGATGCAGCTAAGACAAGATACATAAAAAAGAAAGAATAATATATATATATTTTAAATAAAGAGTATGGGATATATTTAATATTTAAAAACAAGTTCTAAAAACAAATAGAAAGAGTTCAATCATAAAACAATCAAACATGAACAGTGATACCACTCAAAACAACCCCAAATGTTAAATGTAGTTTTAAAAATTCCAAGGGAGTTTGCAGTTCTAAGACCCAAGGGGAGGCTGTTCCACAGTTTGGGGCCATAAAAACAGAAAGCAGCCTCCCCAGATTTCTTGTGAAATCCTTTATGTACTTCTAAAGGAAAGATATTGTA
Source organism: Eleginops maclovinus (assembly GCF_036324505.1). Taxonomy (NCBI): domain Eukaryota; kingdom Metazoa; phylum Chordata; class Actinopteri; order Perciformes; family Eleginopidae; genus Eleginops; species Eleginops maclovinus. The sequence goes on along the minus strand of NC_086360.1, from coordinate 3,104,217 downwards.
GGATCGGAGTGTCCTTTATAAAAAGAAACGCAGTAACTGAAGCATGTAGGCGCAGGGTTTTGTAAAGCCATGATCAAATTTAACAATGGCTCTCCTCGCACCACTGGAGGTGTGAAGACCCGATTAATCAAAGCAGCCAAAGGGACCTTTATTTGGTCACAACAGCAGACGGCAGGTAAATAAGTTTGAATTTGAAAAACAGGAAACAAAGTGTCTGATGGAAATTCAGAACTATCAAACAATTTTGACGTTTGGTTGTTTTGTATCTGCACCTCAGCATGGTGAATAGAATAATAATGTATAAACAAAGAGACAACACATGTAATTGTTGTTCTCAGCGAAAATAATGCTTATGTGCATGTCCTCCTTGTCTTTATAGAAACAGGGATCTAACGACCAGTTTCCATTGCAGAAATATCCAGGGGCAAAGGACATATACAGTGGGGCAAAAAAGTATTTAGTCAGCCACCAATTGTGCAAGTTCTCCCATTTAAAAAGATGAGAGAGGCCTGTCATTTTTATCATAGGTATACCTCAACTATGAGAGACAGAATGAGAAAAACAAATCCAGGAAATCACATTGTAGGATTTTTAAAGAATTTATTTTCTAATTATTGTGGAAAATAAGTATTTGGTCAATAACAAAAGTTCATCTCAATTAGGGCTGTTTTCGACTAAGGATTTTCATAGTCGAATCTGATTCGTCAGATTTTGCCGTAGTCGACTGATAGTCGAACCTTTTTTTTCCAGATAGCAGCTTTATATGTTTCAAACAAAAGAGCTCAAAAAACATGGTAGGTGTGAAACAAATACCTTTATTTATTTAAAGCCAGATGAACGAAACTGAGCATATTAAACATCAGAACAGTTCACATAAAATCGGAACAAAATGGCTTCAAAAACAACAACGTGCCAAAACATGCCTTTATCGCTCAGTTAAGAACCTATTTCTTGGCTTTTAATTCAACGTTTACACTCGGGAATCAGGATAAAATAAATAAATAATTAAACTTATCGCAACAGCCTGGAACTAGTGCAAAATGACATGACATACTTCTTTCCAGCCCTGGCCCTTTAAGCTCCCATCGCCTGTCCATCTCCTCGGACAGCGTAGTCTTGATGATCTTTGTGGTTCGACTGTCGTCCGCATGCACCACCAAATGTCTTTTTTTAATATTCATAAGCATGGGGACAGTGGCAGACAGGGATGCATTATTTTCTTGGGACAAAAGCTCTGTCAGAGTGATCATTGGTTTAAGAACAGCGACAATGTCCTCTGCTGTGCGCCACTGTGATGTGGATAGCTCCAGGTCACGATCGGACCGTTTGCTCACACTGTCATCTGTGAGCACGGCTGAAACTGGCCCCTTCTATTCGATCAAGCGATCGAGCATCAAATAAACAGAGTTCCAACGGGTGACAACATCCTGCATCAGTTTATGCTGAGGAACATTCTGTTGTTTCTGTTTATCTTGAAGTGCTGTGGTGGCCTTTGCGCTTTTTTTGAAATGAGAAACCAAGCGCCTTGCAGCAGCAACAGTGCGGCAAATGGGGTCCTGCTTCAGAGCGCTGTTTATGCAGAGTTGTAATGTGTGGCCCGCGCAGCGCACCCCTTTCATATTTCCCCAGGAGGGCTGCTGGACCAACTGGTTGGTGCACGCAACCATGTTTGCTGCGTTGTCATGCACCACAGAAACGATCTTGGTACTTGGAATGTCCCACTCGCAAATTATCTCCGTCAGTTCTCGTACAATGTGATCGGCTGTGTGACTGTCCTCCATTTTTTTGGTTTCTAAAACAAAACTCTCCAGTCGCCAGTCTCCAGTGATGAAATGTGATGCGACTGTGAGATAAGCCTCCATCTGAAGCGAGGTCCAGATATCAGTTGTGAAACTGACAGCTTCACAGTCCTGTATTGCCCTGTATATCTCTGACCGTGTCGATAGATATTTTGTGTGCACGATATCCATCACTGTAGCTCTTGTAGGGACGGTGTAGCCTGGCTCAAGTGTGCGCAAGAGTTCTTTAAATCCCCCACCCTCAACAATGCGCACAGGCCTCATATCAAGTGCCACAAACTCCGCAATCTGTTCAGTAATTTCCCTTTTTCTCTTCTCTGAAAGTGGTGGTCTCAAATCAAGTTGTTTTTTTTGCGTTAATCTCGGGGCCGCCGCTGATGCAGACTTGCCGGCTGAGTTGTCGTCATGACACTGCGGTGTAACTGTAAATGATAGAATAATATAACAATAATATTTTAATGCCTGTATTGATAAAAGAGTGGTAGAACTGTTTGTTTGTTTGTAAAGTTAACAAGCCTTACCCGCTTCAAATGATATCCCATGTTGGTTGTCGTCGTGTGATATGCAAGAACCTGCTCACACAACTTACACTTCACTTTCTTCGGGTCATCTTTAACCTTTTCAAAATAGTTCTACACTTTTGACGTCTTTTTAGTAGCCATTGTGAGCCAATAAATCCGTAAACACTAACGGTCTTGTGTGCTCCTCACCTGCGCTCATTTGGATTGCGCAACTGCAGTGGGTGTGATTTATTAACACCGTAATAAACTAAGACTACCCTCTAAACGAACAAATCATTGGAACTCTTTATTAACATAAAATAGACAGATTTTGCATTAAAATAGGCTTTTATATAACAAAAAAGACATTCTATGTAACAATTAATGCTTGGCAGCCGCGGGCACCCCATATAGTCAGAATGGTATGGTCTTTGTTGTATAACAACATTTTACGAAGATTCGACTACGAGGTTCATAGTCGAATCAGACCTCTCCGAATCGAATCGTCGAATAGTCGAATATTGGAGGTCAGTCCTAATCTCAATACTTTGTTATATACCCTTTGTTGGCAATGACAGAGGTCAAACGTTTTCTGTAAGTCTTCACAAGGTTTTCACACACTGTTGCTGGTATTTTGGCCCATTCCTCCATGCAGATCTCCTCTAAAGCAGTGATGTTTTGGGGCTGTCGCTGGGCAACACGGACTTTCAACTCCCTCCAAAGATTTTCTATGGGGTTGAGATCTGGAGACTGGCTAGGCCACTCCAGGACCTTGAAATGCTTCTTACGAAGCCACTCCTTCGTTGCCCTGGCGGTGTGTTTGGGATCATTGTCATGCTGAAAGACCCAGCCACGCTTCATCTTCAGTGCCCTTGCTGATGGAAGGAGGTTTTCACTCAAAATCTCACGATACATGGCCCCATTCATTCTTTCCTTTACACGGATCAGTCGTCCTGGTCCCTTTGCAGAAAAACAGCCCCAAAGCATGATGTTTCCACCCCCATGCTTCACAGTAGGTATGGTGTTCTTTGGATGCAACTCTGCATTCTTTCTCCTCCAAACACGACGAGTTGAGTTTTTACCAAAAAGTTCTATTTTGGTTTCATCTGACCATATGACATTCTCCCAATCCTCTTCTGGATCATCCAAATGCCCTCTAGCAAACTTCAGACGGGCCTGGACATGTACTGGCTTAAGCAGGGGGACACGTCTGGAACTGCAGGATTTAGGTCCCTGGCGGCGTAGTGTGTTACTGATGGTAGCCTCTGTTACTTTGGTCCCGGCTCTCTGCAGGTCATTCACTAGGTCCCCCCGTGTGGTTCTGGGATTTTAGCTCACCGTTCTTGTGATCATTTTGACCCCACGGGGTGAGATCTTGCGTGGAGCCCCAGATCGAGGGAGATTAGCAGTGGTCTTGTATGTCTTCCATTTTCTAATAATTGCTCCCACAGTTGATTTCTTCACACCAAGCTGCTTACCTATTGCAGATTCAGTTTTCCCAGCCTGGTGCAGGTCTACAATGTTGTCTCTGGTCTCCATTGACAGCTCTTTGGTCTTGGCCATAGTGGAGTTTGGAGTATGACTGTTTGAGGTTGTGGACAGGTGTCTTTTATACTGATAACGAGTTCAAAAAGGTGCCATTAATACAGGTAACGAGTGGAGGACAGAGGAGCCTCTTAAAGAAGAAGTTACAGGTCTGTGAGAGCCAGAAATCTTGCTTGTTTGTAGGTGACCAAATACTTATTTTACCGAGGAATTTACCAATTAATTCATTAAAAATCCTACAATGTGATTTCCTGGATTGTTTCCCCCATTCTAACTCTCATAGTTGAAGTGTACCTATGATAAAAATTACAGGCCTCTCTCATCTTTTTAAATGGGAGAACTTGCACAATTGGTGGCTGACTAAATACTTTTCTGCCCCACTGTACCTGTGTTTAAATAGAGTTTCTCAGTCTATATTTAGATCCTAAACCACAGTTCCCCAGCTTTGGACGCAGCACTTTGATGGCACGGTGACTATTGGGGCAGAGGTTGAATGGTCCAACAGAAACCTCGGGGCTGCTACAACTTGTGTACAGCATCGTAATCTCTTTTGTTGTGCCTTTTGAAAACAAGCTTTATCATTTACTTCCCGACTGCTCTTCGCAAAAAGATAAAGAGAGTGTGTGCAATGAGGTCAGAGTATGACAGTAAAAGCGAGCCGAGGGAGTTGCCATTAAGACAATTGTGGCAATATTATAAACCGAAATGACCACGTGCAAGCACTCAGACAATTGTAGTCATCGATATTCTCTACCTCTGCATCATCATTTGCCATCTCAAGTGCAACTGTCATTGTTCAAATCTATTATCAAACTAATAAGCTTACTGAATCATGTTGATGTCATTGAATATAAAAATGACCAAAGGGAGTAGCTTGAATCAATTTCTTTGAAAAACACTTACCTGCTTACACCCAGATGGTGCTTGAATCATGTGACCCATTTTTGACTGATTTAGATGTTCAACAGCTTCCAATCATATCAACCACAACGTTGAAGTCACTGTAATGTGCAGGAGTGAATATGACCGTGTGTGGAGAAGCAGCAAAGTCTTACCTGTGTATCCATGTCTCTGGGCTCTTGGGGAATTTGGTGAGGGCCAGCTGACCCAGGTAGAGGTCTTTCTCTGGGTTAAGGACTCCGCACTGCAGTAGCTCCTTCCTGCAACAACAAGCAGCCACACTTCACTATCAGTGTTGGGGCAGTTACTCAAAAATAGCAATGCCTTACTTTACTTAGTTCATCACTGCTGAAAGTAATGAGTTGTGGCACATCACCCCCAACACTGATCATAATAGAACTACACAGCAGACTGTGGCCTTCTTCTGCAACAGAACAACTTTATCCAGCTTTTAATACTGTATCTTGTGTAGAGATGTTCGATTTTTCAAGAAACAATGAACAGCTCACCTTTAAAGAGAACAAAAATTTCTGCTGTGAAAATGTATCTGTACCTGACATTCCATGCAGTGGTGAAGTCCGGGTTTAGCAGCAACAGAGTGCAGGTGATATCCGCTAAAGCTAAGAGACACAGAAACATCAAGAGTTAGCTTCTCTGAAGTTCATTTTTAATGTAGCGACAAAAACTCCCAGTGGGCAGTCCAGAGGCTAAGGTAGGCTCACCACTTTGACACGTTCAAGTCAGAGTCCGTACTGAAGTTATAGTTTAACGGTGTTTAATAAACAATAACTTAAAGGGGACCAAGCGGTCAACAGAAAATGTCAGAGCCAGCTCACCCTCTGTGTCGCACCAATTACTGGCAAACAGGTGGACTAAATACAAACAAACCACACCCATGTGACAAACACCGGAAGTGATAATTACAAACGAGTGTGTGCAAACGGGCTATTATTTGAAACAAATCTGCTGAACTTTCAACAAAAACGAATCTATATCGATGTTGACGATAGTGTCTCGTTCTATATAAGCCCTAGCTTAGCGTTGGTGATGCTCAACCATGCAAACATGTTACATTCAGTTTATGCATTTATGATTCAAAATCAAAAAAGTGGTGTTAATATGTGAAGATATTCCTGCTCAAAAAACCTGTAGCTATCATAAATGCGTGTTTCCCACAGATCTTTTTTTCCTAAGCAATATTCCATAGTCCAATGGTAAAATCACATTGGCTTTTGTTAAAGAAGACCTTAGCATGCTAACTAACTCTGTGCTGTTATGCTGTATTTTTATGTGTACAATACAGAAAACCTCTATTATAATGAATTTTGCGCCATATTAACTCCCTTGCATTTTCTCTTGCACTGTTGTTAGGGTATACGTACGTTCATGGTGTAGAAAAATAAAACCCTGCTTCCAGTAGACAATGAAAAAAAGTTGTGGTCTTTACTCCATCAAAGATATACAGGTCCAGAAAAAATTAAGAGACTACTGCAGCATTATCAGTTTCTCTGGGCGTTATGTATAGCTATGTTTTTGAGCAATGATCTTTTCATTTTTTATTGTATTCTATGAACTACTGACAATTGTTCTCTGTGTTGGAATTCAACAAACACTGGAATGGCTGCCATACATGTAGAGATTAAGATTTAAGAAACATTTGGAGTGGTCTCTTAATTTTTTCCAGAGCTGTAAATGTCACGTTAGATTACTCAAAATATAATAGCATGTTTTATTTGCTGTGGCAGATGTTGAGAGTTACCTTCTCTCTCCAACCAGTGTTTGCGCTGGCGGTAGAGCAGCAGCTTGTTGTGGACATATGGCAGCAGAAACTTGACACACCAGCTCTCCACACCCAGCTTGTTCTCCAACAGCACAATGGGACTGCGATTGTAGCGGGCCTCTGGACACGGGATCACACCTATCTCATCACTGAGGGAGCATCGAGAAATAGGAGGGAGGTTGTTACTAGTTGTATATGAACATCGAGGAAGTGTTCAAACAACAACATGTGGTCTGAGGAACATTCTTAGTATTTTTCTGACAGTGTATAGAAACTATTTTGCCCCAAAGTTTCTGCAATAGTCGGGAGAAAGCTGGTGAAATCTGTGTTTGTGGATCTAAAAGAGCAGTCATAGACATTCTTTTTAAAACCTTTGAGAAGAAAAACACCCAACAATATGAATAAGATGCAGTCTGACTGTGGCTAATTCATGTCCAAGATTATATGAGAGCCATCTCACAACAAAAACATGTTAACCATTGTTATGGCACAGTGGAACAAGTTAAGTTTTATCAGTGTGAGGTCTGGATTTTTAAATGGATATAATTGGAAATACACATTTTATTTCTTAAGTACACCATAAAAGTTGAATAACAACATTCCATAATATGGTGTATGGAGAGCTAGAAGATAAAATATCAGTGGAGTCATGTTTTCGAGTCTAAATCTATTTTTCTATTCCAATTTTTACCCTGGAATCAAGAGAAGGTGATTTGGTGGTTTCCTGCAGGTGATGAAACTAAAGCTGCTGTTTCAAAATGTTCTTTTGTCAATCTAATGGGTGTTCTTTATTCTTTTGGGTGAGTAACAGTGTGTGTGGAGGGCTACCATTAATGTATTTTTGCAGATAATCTACCAATGAAGAAGCTTCTTTTTTTTTAAGTTGATGTCTTTTTTACAAAATAATGTTCAGCCCAGCTGAGTTCAGAACAGGACAAATAATAACCACATAATAATAATAATAATAATAATAATAATAATAATAATAATAATAATAGATTTATATAGACCCAAGGCCCCTTTCCATGTTGTGAGGACAGACAGACAACAAATAAGACAAACAAAAAGAAGGGCAAATGAAGGAGAAGAAAAAAAGAATAAATAAAAATAAAACATCTTATTCAGAATCCCAAGCCCCCCCCTTAACTTTCCCTTCTGTCTCTTATAAAACAGAATACAAAGCATCCATGGTCATCGTGCTCACTGGTATCATACAAACAAAGGCTCCATTTAAAAAAGTTTCAATAATATTTAGGGTAAGCAGCTTTTGAAATCCTCTTTAGGAACCGTTTCATTTGTTTTTGCACTATAAATAGATAATAAGCTAATACGTTAGCTCATGAAGGTATTTGTCAACACTGAAAGTCGGATGCCGGCGTTCCTCTACTAAAGACTGAAGCAGCCCCATAACATCGACGAATGGGGAAACAAAAGCTACATTTTTAAAAATGACACTTTTAATTTATCTTACTTAATTACTAATCACACCATGGATGAGCTAACGTTACTGGCCCGGGGAGAAGGTTTTGACAGCCGCATTACCACGCCAAAGGGCGAGCTACCTGGCTAGGCAAAACAACACTCTGTTTATTTTGTTATTTAACAGAGAAATTATATATTTCCAAGAGCCTTTGCCAGCTATATATTGGAGAGCAGACAAACAGCTAAGCTAGCTAAACTGTCAACTTTCCCTGGACCGCTGTGATTCCAGGTAATAGTCCGAGCCCACACAGCTGAAAGACTGGGTCAAGCTGTGGTGTGTTCAGGGTCGACCAGATGAGACAGACCGCTCCAGTCTCTCTGCTATGTTCACGATCAATATACTTACATGTTGGGGTTTCTCTTGAAGGCGTTGGTGATGTCTTTGACAACTCGCTGGACCAAGACGTCCACCTCCTCCTCCGACTCCGCCATCTTTATGGCACCTAATGACGTTCACGTTACACAGCCCAAACAGTTTTTCCGGTTTAAAAAAAACAACACTACGGAAGCCCGGCGAGTTTAAAGGCAAAAATGCCTAAACGACTCACTTGAGGAGATAAATTGTTATACCGCTATCTCGCAATTCGATGTTCGATTAATGTAAATGATTTAATAATGTTAATACAAAATAAATAATGTATGTTCCGAAGTGCAATGGAAAATCACCATTTGATTGTTCCTTTGTTCAGTATAGAGCCATTTATTTAGTGAATGTATCGTAGTGTTTTGTACGGAAGAGGATTAGGGCCACATGAAACATATATACAATATAATATTAGCTATATGCTAACTGAGGCTAAAAACAACATCCGGTAATACTACCGGAATTGGACATATATGCTCCGTTCTGAAACAGTGAATTATCTTTTAATGTTCTGTTTCAATATATTGATTATTTCTAACATTAGCTAGCAGCAAGTGTGTTAGCTTATATGCTAGGTCGATAGCTAACCCCGCCCCCCATCTAATTCTGTATAAAGGGTTTAGTTTTTTCGACAAACGAGTTGATGCTTGTTGGAACAGTGACGGCTAACCAAGACCAACAGCCTGGTGGTTTTCATTAAGTATGTTTATCAAGGCAGCTAGCTGAGAGGCTGACGTCTCACCTGCCTGCTAGCCATGGGTGCGTGCCGCCAGGGGGGGAAGGTTAGGACGATTCTTAGGGCCCAGCACTGACAGGAGCCCTTTGAGGGCTATCAATATTATTTTAATAGTATTGTCTTGTTTAAGTTTTTGAAATGAAATAAATCATTTGATCTGTTAAAATAAGCAAATTATATATGGTTGTGATTTGCTATAAAAAAAAATCATCGAATTATGTATGATATTATCATTTCATCCCTCTCCCTTTTTACTGAATGGTATAGTCTGATTCTGGCAGCGGGACACGCGAAATGTGTATGCTCTGCCTCGGTGAATGAACAGCTTGGTTCAAATGCGGTGCAGTGCAGTGTAGAAGTTTAGAAGTGCAGTCCAGTAAATGAAATGAAACGAAAGGAGAAGGGGGGGGGGTGGCAAGATTTCTGGCGGTGCCCCTGCTTCTAGCTATCGGGGTTAGTTACTGTATATATAGAGAATGAACTGCTAACCTTTGTCTCGAGATATTGTCTTTAAAAAAATATATTGTAAAAGTGATAACCAAACAGCATGATTCTACATTAATTTTTGATAACAGTTCAATATTATTCAAATAAAAACCGATATTTTAATGTTGAAGAACTGTTCATTGATAATCTGATTGTAGTACATAACTCAATTAAAAAAAAACACTTGTATGTAAAAATATATCTAAAGCTCCTGAAGACACAAACACACCTCCTAAATAACACACTTGCTCTTCAGTTATATTAGTCCTTGGGCCAGACCACATATTGGTACCATCTGAGGGGGCAAAACTTTACCTATATTAAGTTGTTTGTAAGACTGATATAAGCATATTAATATATGATAACCCTTGCACAAAAGCAGCTTTTTATATTTTTGGGCTATATTACCATAGCCGTGGGAAGATGATTTGGGTTGGGGGTGCTGAAGACTGAGAGGTGTTCCGATAGGCTAAATAAAAGACAGGCATACGTGTGCGCAATATTTAAACACCACACGATGTATTTCATTGTAAACCAGATAGGCTACTGTGATGTGAACACTAAAACAAAAGGCTACTTATTTCAATAAAAAAATGTTTACAGCTTTAAAGACGGTATTGTAAATGAGCGACTTCCGAAAAAACATTAAACCAAACAAGCATCAACAGAAACCTGCAGTGTTCTCAGGGGCAGGGAAGAATGCACAATATGTCTATTAGTATCTGTTGAGCTGTGGTGCACTACTGTTGCACAGATAACGTTGCATTCGGAGGAAAAGCATACACGGAGAGTGAATTATCTTTAGCCGTACTTGGCGTATTTATTCGGTGTGCTCTGACACATCAGTCTCACGGTCAGAGCTACTACGGCATCAACTACTACTGAACAAGCATTTAGTTCAACCTTTTATAGGCTGTACCTTAGAATCGCACACAACTGAGAACAGTTATTATATCTCAACAATCTCAACTGACATGAAAAACAAAAAAGTCAGCGTCGAACTATTTACAGTACACTGCTCGGCGGCAGCCGAGCTGATCAAATCAAGCGCTTACCGTTGGGCCTTTCACAGTACTACTCCAAACACGGACTGACGCTCAGGCGTCATGGAAATAAAATCTCTCATGAGCGCATTCGTGTCCACATCGTCCATAATGTCTTTGTGGACATTCATCAATGAAAGATGCGTCAGCCTCTTCTGTGTCATTGTGGACCTTAACCAAGTCTTTAACCTTCTCAAAGTGGAGAACGATCGTTCCGATGAGGCCACTGATATTGGCAGAGCCAGACATAACTGGATGACTTTCTCAACCTCAGAAAAGAGAGCTCTCGTCTGTGGATGGAGATTACAAAGACGTGCTGCTACATCTTTAACTGTGGTGCACCGAGACTCCTTGGTGACAGTGTTCAGCATTTTAAGCTGGAGATCAAGGCGGCAGTTGTCCAGCTCCATAGGAAGCTGAAGGCTGTCCAAGTCCACTGTTTCTCCCTGTGCTGCTGCTATAACTGCCCTCTCTCTTTTCCCCGCTAGCGTCAAAGTCTCTTGGTCGAACCTTCTTTGAAGCTCCCCTGAAACTAGATCGACAGCCTCATAGAATTCCCGTTTCCAAGAGGCTGTTGGTGCGCTGCGAGTGAGTGCTTCTGGCTCTGCAGTTTGCCTAAATCGTGCCGGGGTTCTGCTCTCTCTCGTTTCTGGCATTTTAAGATCCATTCTTGAGGAATGTTCTTCCACCTTCTGAAACATCTGCACAACATTTGGGTCGTCTCGAAGGGCCGCAATGCTGTTGTTCAGTACATTTGCGCACTCAAGTGTGCCAAGCGCACTCATTGTGGAGCTCTGCAGCTTCCGTGCCACAGCCTCACACGGTTCAAACAGTGCCTGGCAACAGAGCAGGCCGAAGAGAGTTCTGCCTTTACGGGCTTGCTTCCACAGCCCGACAATCTTTGCTCTGCTGTCACCTCTTGTGGTTTTGTCATCTTTCAACAACGTTAGTGTGGCCAGCAGAGTGTTGTAAGATGAACATATGCGCCTGATGGCTGTGGCCCGCACACACCACCTGGTTGGGCACAGGCCTAAGATGTTAACTGCAACCTCGTCGCAACTACTGAAAAGCGATTCATAAAGCTGTTTACGCTTTGACGACTCTCGTATCACACCAGCAACACCCCGCACAAAGTTTAATGTATCGGCCACTAGGCCAACTTCGCAGGCGACTTCTTGGAGAACTAAATCAAGTGCGTGGTTGTTGCAGTGAACGTACATGGACAGAGGGCACAGTTCTTTCAGACGGGCCTGGACTCCTGAGAAACAGCCGGACATATTACTAGCGCCATCAAAACAATAAGCAATAAGTCTTTCAATCGGAATGTTCAGTCTCAAAAACACATCCTTGATGCAAGAAAATAAAGTTTGTCCGGTAGAGTCAGGAGCATTATAAAAACCCAAAAACAAGCAATGCGCCTCCAGGCTGCTGTCAACAAACTGCAAACAACATGAGAACTGTTCTGTGGTGCTAATGTCAGTAGTGCCATCAGCAACTAGTCCATAAAACATGGATTCGGAAGAATTGGCGACAATGTTCCTCTGAATTGCATGCGCGAACTGTTGAATGATCTCGTTCTGTATGGTGTTTGACATCCAATTGTCTCGTCTCATAATCCACTCTCTTTCCTTCGGAAGATCATATGTTCGCTCCAGCATGTATCCAAACAGTATACCATCACGTGTAGTGTCTCCCCTGAACGGAATACCTTTGCTGCCCAAAAAACGAATACTTCTGAACAGTAGTTCCAAAACATGACGAGCAGTCGCCTGTTGTTTGCAAACCGCATCAGATAAGAGAGCGTTAATCGGTGTGCCTTCCAGTGCAGCAAGTCTCTGAATGGAGTCTGTGTGCAGTTTAGATTTTTCATGTTCGTTGAATTTTGAGGTAGCCTTACGCCAGTTTCCGAAACCACCCGACAGAAATGGGTTGTCTGCACGAACACTATCAGCATTGATCAGTCTTTTTTCTTTGGCTCTCAGGCAAGCAAAACACAAGACACGATCTATCTCTGGAACATAATGTAGCCACTTCCACCTGTTAAACCAGGATGGTGAAAATGTACGACTGTACGTTTCATTCCCACAACGTCGACCAGGAAAATTAAAGTTCAACGGTTGGAAAGGCTCAGTGGGTACACATCCACTGTCAGTGGCAGCAGCATTGTGCAGAGACGTGGCGGGCTTTGGAGGGCCGTTATTACCGTCATCATTTGTGTCAGTGATCTCTGCATCTTCTGAAACGGAGGATGAACTGCTGCTGCTAGCTGGATTTGTTTCCGTTTCTCCAATCTGGAGACACTCTGGTGGTGTAGACCTACTGGTTTTAGACACTGGTATTGGTATTTGTGCCATTTTAACGTTCAGGCTGCCATTTTAGTTTAAACAATCCCGTGGCTACTTCATATGACATCTGATATAACCAGAATGCACAGCGCTATCGAAAACGTTTTGAAGATTATTTTTGTAATAATTAAGAAACTGTATTAAACCATATTACACAACATAATTTTAAATTTTAGACATTTTATGCATTTAATAGTTTATGTATTTTATCGTTAGTTTTTTTTTGTCAACTGGCGGGGCTGCTACGATATTCCAACTGTCGGGACCAGACCTCCAGCAGGGGGTGCTGCAGCACCCCCAGCACCCCTACTTCCCACGGCTATGTATATTACCGTTTTCACTGCTCAGCGCTTTAGCGAGATTTCCCGAAATCGCACATGTTCTAATATCATCTTAACAGTGATATAACTTTGGTCATTAATTTTTGTTGTATATGTGTACATTATTTGTTAAAGTCAAATGTTGCAACTATTGGAAAAAAATAAAGTTTGATTTTTCATACATGTTTTGTTGTTATCTCTTTAAAATCTGATTCTTAGATGGCACCAAGATCAGCCTTTATAACCACCTCCTTTGGTAGTGACTTGGTATTTGCCATCACAGCTGGCAAGGTAAAACCAGCTAAGCACATTCTTCTTCCGTTTGCCATAAAATCTCTCACTGGGAACACTGAACTTGTCCACATCCTCAACCGGCTTGGACATAGCATTTCATATTCACAGGTCCAAGAGATTGATACAGCCCTGTGTCTCCAGAAGATGGAATATGCTAAGGATGACATCACACTTCCAGTCAACATTCATCCATGTATGTTCACAACACTGGCATGGGACAACATCGACCGACTTGAGGAGACAGTCAGTGGAGCAGGCACCTCCCATCGTGTTAATGGCATCGCTGTGCAGGCAAAAGTTATTGGGCCCATACAACCACAAGTCATGCCAGCATTGTCCAAATCAAAGGAGAGGAGCATACGCCCTGCACTAATGATGCTACCCATCTACAATGCTGGGCAGCGGGTGGGCCCACCAACCACTCAAAGTGTCATCGCCAATTCTACCACTCAGGTTCAGACTGCAAAGGAAAAGAACCTTGTCTGGCTACTCACTCGAATGTCTGCCCCTGAGATACAAAACATCAGCAGCTGGACTGGATTTAACATTCAGATCCGCAACAATGTCACAGTGGTCCAGGACACTGTCAGCTACTTGCCAACGATCAATGCTCCTGCTACTGAATTGGCTACGGTGCATGAAGTGTTAAACCGGACACTCAGCATCAAAGAAGCTCTGCAGTTGAACAGCATCGTCTGTGTGTTCGACCAAGCACTCTACGCCAAGGCTGCAGAGATAGTGTGGAAGCATGAGAAATTCAATAACATCATCATCAGGATGGGGGTATTTCACACAATCTGTAATTTGCTCTCCATTCTGGGAAAACGATTCCAGGATGCAGGTCTGAGGGATCTCTGTGTGGAGTCAGGTGTGATTGCAGAAGGGTCGGTAACGGGTGTGATGGAAGGGCGGAAGTACAACCGTGCAGTCAGACTCCACAAGCTTGTGTATGAAGCAATGATGAGGCTTGCCTGGAATGCCTTCCTTCCATGGCTAGAAGGCAAGTATCCCGGAGAGGTTCACCACCTGGAAGCAGCCCTTGAGAGCATTGGCAACTTCCACGACGATGTGTCTCAGGCATCACTTGGAGAGCTCATGGAGAATGCATCGTGCAACTGCATCATGGAGTTGTTTCAAGCCTTCCTGGAATCTCTCAGAGGTGGGCAAGGTCTTTCAGCATTCTGGATATCCTACCTGGACATGGCGGAGATCATGCTAGGACTACTTCGCGCTTCTAGAGAAGGGGACTGGATGCTACACCTTGCATCTATCAGACAGATGATTCCTTGGTGCTTTGCATATGACAAGGTGAACTACGCCCGTTTCCTGCCCTACTACTACGCATCAATGACAAGACTAGCTGTTGACCAACCTGAAGTACATGCTCACTTCATGCAAGGTGGTTTCTCGGTCCAGATTGGTAGCAGGAATCCCTTTGGGAGAATTCCAGTGGACCAGACAATTGAGGAGACTGTAAATAAGGACACACAAACACCTGGAGGAACAAAGGGCTTCAGCCTCAAACCAGCAGCTGTCACCAAGTACTACATGACATCAGAATACCGGAGTGCTTACCTGAGACAGCTTAGGGGCATGGTGGGTCAACGTGATTCACATCTCAATCACCCAGATCTACAGATGCCTAGAATCAGAAGAGATGAGGCTGATGTCCAGTCCCTTGTTGAGCTCATGGATACCAGTTGGTTAAATCCATTTAGTCAAGACCACTCAGATGTTATCAGCTTGTCAACTGCAACTGTTGCCCCACCAGCTATAGCAGCAGATCTCCTTGGTGCTCACAAGATAGGAGAAGAGGCATATCAAGCTTTCAAACGAGAACGACTAGAAGCTGGAACTACAAAGTTCCATGACAAAATGTCAAAAAAGAAGCTGAAAACATTCTCAGACATCCAAAAAAAGCCACGCAACCTAGGACAAGCCAAGCAAGCAGTTCTGAAGGCTGATAGAAACTTATTTGGCCACATGATCCTAGTGGCTGAGAGCCGACAGCTCCACATGAGTGATGTCTTAGCTCATCCCCTGGGTCCTCTGCCATGGGCCCTCGCCAATGGTGATGGATCTTTGCGCAAGACAAATAAAGCTGCTCTAGCTAGAGAGTTGGAGAAAAATGTTGCCCCTGCTGACGTTATCCCAGAACCATCAGCAACCATCATCGATGGGATGAGCTTGGTGCAGCAGATGAAAGGGGATGACAAGACTTTCACACAACTTGCAGAATCAGCTCTAGCCAAGGTCCTCCATGAAGGAGCCAAGAGCCAACGGATTGATGTTGTCTTTGACGTCTACAAGGAAACATCCATAAAAGATGCAGAAAGAGCCAACAGAGGTACATTAAGCATTCAGTTCAAGAACATAGCACCTGGTCACAACATCCAACAATGGAGGAAACTGCTCTGCAGTTCCTCTAACAAAGCAAGCCTTATAAAATTCTTGGTTGATGAATGGAAGGGACCCAAACAGAGAGAAAAACTCCAGAACAAAACATTGTATGTCACGTGTGAGGAAGTCTGCTACAGACTCGAAAAAGAACAATTGGAGGAGGTAACAGAGCTCGCATCTACCCAAGAAGAAGCTGACACTCGCATACTGTTACATGCTCTCCATGAAGCAGAGTCTGGCTGCAAAGCAGTTGTCATCGTTGCTGAAGATACAGATGTGTTGGTCTTATGCTTAGGATTCCACAAGAACTGTCCTATCTATCAAAAATGTGGAACCCAAAACAGGACTAGGTTCTTGGACATAACGAAGCTGGGCCAATCGCTAGGTAGTGGTGTCTCTGATGCCCTGCTTGGCATGCATGCCTTCACTGGTTGTGACACCGTCAGTGCCTTTGCAGGTCGTGGGAAGATAGGTGCCTTGAAGCTAGTGAAGTCTAACAAGGCCTACCAAGAGGCCTTCAGTGAGCTTGGACGTTCTTGGGATGTGTCTGATGAGCTTTTTAAGAAACTGCAAGAGTTCACATGCTGTATGTATGTGCATTCTACACGCACAATAGATGTGAACACCCTTCGTCACCAACTGTTCTGTGCTAGACGTGGTGAAGCAGAGTCAAGTCAACTCCCACCATGTAAAGATTGCCTCTTCATGCATGCAATGCGTGCTAACTATCAGGCTGCAATATGGAGGCGGTCTCTGAAGACCCAACCCTCTGTGCCGGATCCCAAGGAGAGTGGGTGGACCACAGATGATGAAGGGAAGCTGGCGATTGAGTGGATGAGTGGCTTACCAGCACCCGATGCAGTGTTGCAGTTGCTCACCTGCAAGTGCACGAGGTCATGCAAACTGCCAGAGTGCACATGTCTCACCAATGGCCTGAAGTGCACAGATATGTGCAAACTGCAAACCTGTTCCAATCAACCCAGTGAGGAAGAACCCACTGTCGAGTTAACGGACTCAGATGATGATGATGTTGACTGAGTCCTAGGTTGAGGGTATGGACCTAATATTTGTATGTACAGTTCCCAGTATGTCAAGAAAAATAAAACAAAACTATTTACATGTCACAACATTGTTTGAGTGTAGTTTCATCAAAGTTGTTGTGGCCTAGGTTGATAGTATACAAACTGAGGGAATACTATTTAGTTACATTTTACTTAATATTGTTTTTTAAGAAAGAACCACTAAATATTATTATTTGAAACTCCAAATTTCATAAAAGTAGACTATATATCCTTATAAAATTGATAATGTGAACTGTTCCAGTACATAGTAGGCCATTTAAAGTATTTATTGATGGGTTTATTTCAATGGAGACGAGATAATAGTGTAATGGTACAGTTATATGTGATGACTGGAGAATTCGTCTTTTAGCGTTAGCCCGATAGGGGTCTCTCTGTTCAAGAGGTGAAAACCACTAATAAGCTGCCACTCTGAAAGGGTTATCACATCAAAACATAATCTAGGGATGTATAACAATAAAAAAATAACAACTAGAATTTGCCCACCCAGATGGTACCGATATGTGAAATTTCAGCCTTTGGCCCAAGGACTATATGTTTCTTGTCATTTCTGTTAGGTACGGACATGCCTGAAAGACACCGCTGCATCACCATTTTCTGCTTCTCCGAGGGTCCAGAAGAACATCCAAGAGGAAAATGAAAACCTGATTTTATGAGATTCAAGACCTATAAAGGCCAATAAAATGAACTGAGAAACTACTTTTATTGTTAAAAGATCTGCACACTGAATAGTTTTGTGGCCTAACAGGACCATAATTTGTTCGTGAAGTTGCACATCAGACAAAGTGTGGTGAACTGATGAAATGCACCTATTTTGTTGCTATTTAACATGTACTGTACAATCGATGAGATGAGTATTTGTATTTGCCTCGCTATATAATCTTTACAATACTTGTGCTTTTTACCATGGAACAAATGGTGCCCATCTGCAGTCAGATTTGAATGTGTAATTTTAAATTTTCAGTAAGAATAAAAGACAAAAATGAGTACAAATACAAATGCAATGTATTGAACCAGAAGCTATCAAAGATGAACTATCAACAAGGTTTTATATAAAAAAGGACAAGATAGACAAAAGGTACATGTCAGGGGGAGCGGAGCAGGCAGGACCCAAATGCAGGAAGACACAGGGTTTAACTGAAAACACCTTTATTTCAAGACCAAAACAAACAGAACTCTCTCCCGTAGGAACACATCCAAATACGACGAGGATCTAATAAACACTGAAGGACAAACAGAACTGAAGGGAGGAAAAACACAGGAGCACTAGGTGAACACAATCAGGTAATCAAACAGGAGGGGACACAGAGACAGGAAGAAGAAGCAGCCGTAACTAGGGGAGTGCACGCTTTTCAAAATAAAACCCAGACAAATCGTGACAGTACACTATTAACCTATTACATGTATAAGTAAACACCTTTTGTCCAATAGAGAGACAGACTGGAACTGTGCAAGTGGTAATAGCTACTGTATGCCCAGCATGGGCTCAGGTTCTGTAGGTGCAGGTCTTCCTCATCCTCCCATAGAAAGACCTCTCCACCTCAGTCCTCTCCGGCCAATCCACCATATACGGACGTCCAGCACACTGAGGTTTCTCCTCTAAGTCTCTGCAGCTCTTTGGGCTCCACACTGTCTCAAATCGAACGTCAAAACAGCACAAATAGATTTATAACTCAGCTTTTGTTCTGCCATTTGGAATATGCTTTCCTACGGGACCCTTCTGGCGCGCAGAAACTCCGTTATCTGGAAATCTGTGACAATGTGTTTTCTGATCATTTGCCTGTGATGTTTGAAGCTGCCTTTTCCCGCGCTGCAGTTAAATCTGGCGCTCCTGCTCGGAGCCGTCGGATTTTTAACCCTGTCACTGCTGGTCAGTTCTCGTCTGCTTTTAACCAGCTGTGTGTCCCTTCGGGATAATATCTGCAAACACTGAGGAGCTCAGCTCTTGGTTTCACTCCTCCTGCCGAACCATACTGGACTCTGTGGCTCCATTAAAAACTGTGCAGCCCAAAGCTAAACCTGAGCCATGGCTAGATGCGAGAACTCGCGCAGCTAGACAGGAATGTCGGAAAGTAGGTAGGTGGAAGAAGGACAAGCTGCAGGTATCATATCCTAATGGACTGTTGGCGCTGCTACCAGAGCACTGTTAAAGAGGCCAGAAGAGAATACCTGGCTAACCTTATCGACTCTAATTGTCACAACCCGCGTGTGTCATTTAAAACCATTGAAACGGTCCTTAACCCCGCCCAGCCTGGATGCATAGAGGCATCCCCCGAAATGTGCAATAGCTTCCTGCACTTTTTCATTGACAAGGTAACTACTGCAAGGGCTTTCATCGCTACTCCTGCGACTGACCCCTCTGACCCTGTTCCATGCTCGGCTGTGTTTGATTTGTTTGTGCCTGTGTCTCTGAAGGCTTTAGAAGATATGTGGTTGGCCAGATTAAGCCATCAGGTTCTCCCTGTGACACTGTCCCACCTCACTTTTTTAAAGAGGTCTTCCCTAGTATAGGGCAGTCGGTTCTGGCCATTATTAACAGCAGTCTGTCTTCTGGTGTTGTTCCCCAAAGTTTTAAACATGCTGTGGTGCAACCCCTGCTCAAGAAACCTGGTGTTGACCCTGGTGTGCTAGCCAATTTTAGACCCATCTCCAAGCTGCCTTTTATTTCAAAAATCCTGGAAAAAGTTGTTTATACTCAATTAAAATCATTTCTGGATGAGCATGATGTCCTGGAGGTCTTCCAGTCCGGTTTTAAAACACTGCATAGCACAGAGTCAGCCTTATTAAGAGTTTTTAATGACATCCTCCTGGCAAATGACTCTGGAGACTATGCGATTCTTGTCCTCCTGGACTTAACTGCGGCTTTTGATACCATGGACTACAACATCTTAATGCCTGGGTTGCAGCACCTAGTGGGCATTTCTGGTACAGCCCTGGACTGGTTCAAGTCCTATCTGGCAGACAGAACCATGTGCGTAAGCCTTGGTGGTTCTGAGTCCCGCACTGCTCGGCTGTCATATGGGGTTCCACAGGGTTCAGTTTTAGGGCCACTGCTTTTCTCATTGTACCTGCTGCCCCTGGGTTCAATCCTGAGAAAGCATGGTATCTCTTTTCATTGTTACGCTGATGACAGCCAGATCTATGTGCCACTGAAGAAGAAGGATGCTTTCTCTCTGAAACCACTTCTGTTATGTCTTGAAGACATTAAAGCCTGGATGTCCATGAACTTCTTACAATTTAATGAAAACAAAACAGCAGTGATGCTGTTCGGTCCCAGTGGCTCTTGTGAACCCCCTCCTGTTGACTTGGGCCCCTTGGAGCACTACAGGAAGCCAACAGTCACAAACTTGGGTTTTAAGATGGACAGTGATTTTAAACTAGACCGGCAAATTGGTGCAATAGTGAAGTCCAGCTTTTTTTTTATCTTAGGCAGCTGGCAAAGATGAAGCCCTTCCTTGCACATAAGCACTTTGAAACAGTAATCCACGCCTTTATTACATCTCGGCTGGATACTGTAATGCACTTTATCTTGGAGTCAGCCAGTCCTCCCTCGCATGTCTCCAGTTAGTCCAAAATGCTGCCGCTCGCCTCCTAACTGGAACACGTAAAAGGGAGCACATTACTCCCATTTTAGCCTCCCTCCACTGGCTGCCTGTGCATTTTAGAGTCCATTTTAAGATTATTTTATTTGTTTATAAATCTTTAAATGGTCTCGCCCCGTCTTACCTCTCTGAGCGGCTCCATCCTTACACTCCTGCCTGGTGCCTCAGGTCAGCTCATCAGCTGCTCCTGGAGGTACCAAGGCCTAAACGGGAGCTCAGAGGGGATAGAGCCTTTTCCGCTGCCGGTCCTAATCTGTGGAATGACCTCCCATTGCACATTAGACAAGCCCCTTCACTGCCCATTTTTAAAAGTCGTCTTAAAACCCATTTCTATTCCTTGGCTTTTAACCCAGCATAAGACTATGCTTCTGTATTTGTTTCATTGGTCTTGTTGTTCTGATATTGTTACTGTTTATTGTTGTTTTTATATTGTTTTTGTGTTTTGTGCTACGTGTTTTTATCCATGTGCAGCACTTTGTTTCAGCTGCAGCTGTTTTTAAAGGGCTTTATAAATAAAGTGGAGATGAGTTACCTCCTTTATTGTTCCGTAGTGCAGTATGAGAGTCTCTCACTGAAGTTAGGCCACTACAGGAACCCGTACTTCTGAGTATGCCGTCCAAAGACTGGTTGTGATGGACTCGAGTTCTTTTCACTGATATTAATTGAGGTGCTCAGTCTTGTTGAAACACCTACAGTAATATACCGTAGAACTCCATGTACAAAAAGACAAAAGAAAATACAATTAGTCCAATTTGAACATTCATTCTACAACGTAAAAGATTTCACAACATAATAAAAGCAGAATAAATATACTTATACAGACCACTTTTGCCTTCAGTTGTTCCTTGCGGGATCTTCAGCTTCTAAATTGCTCTCTGTTCACACTTATGAACGCAATCTACCTTTACATTAAGTACAGTCTCTCTTTAAATATGCGCTCTTCACGCGGTCCGTGTCATCTCTGTCTGACGAACGAAAAGCATGCATCTACATGTGATGTAAACAAACAACAACTTTTGAACCAACTGATACTCAGAAAATAACACGTGCGCCCCCTGGCGGTCAACTGTAATTATAGACCTTAACAGCAATTACCTGAGAAAAAAGTCCCCAGACATCCCCAAAAAATGTTTTTCATATGGCCCTAATCCTCTTCCGTAGTTTTGGTATGAGTTAGAATATATATAAAAAAAGAAAAGAAAAGAAAAATGGGACAAAATGTACAACTCCACGATAGAGACATACTCAAAGCTGATAGTATGGACGCAGATTTAAATATGTTATATTACTTTTAGGGAAATGTCATATCCATAAAAAAAGATGGTCTGACTCTAAACAAAATGTTTGCCAAGAAATACAACAATATAGTAGCACTATTACAAATATTCTGAATAAAAAGGCGATCAAACAATCTGTATTTAACAAATATTTAATCTGAAATATGGAACTGTATTTTTTATTTATTGGTTCTATGTAATTTTGTATTACTTTATATGTCTACCCCTGACTTTGTTGTATACAAAAATGTTCATATAGCTATGCTATTGACTTTTTAAAAAAAAAACATGTTTTCAGTATAGTCATCCATTAAAATGTTCACATTCATTTATATCATTAACATTATTTGTATGCCAATTATGGGTAATTCTGTATTAGCTGTTCTGGCTACTCACTGCAGAATGTGCCTCAAAGCACTGCACATTGTGGTTCAGTTCTGTAAGTTAACTTAATCACTTAACTACCACACTAAATATCCCTTCATGCTGATTGTCATGTGTATTTTAGAGCTGTAACAATTGATGTAAATGTCTCATTTTATTTGTATTGAGGATTACTGGAGTTTCCATGTTTACTTACATTGTGTACTGACATCAATATGTCCATTCCATGTATTTTTAGGGTCAATATCACCACAAGGTGCCTTTGAGACTTACCCATTTCCCCCCAAAAGGTGAGATTTTCCATTAAATTTCATATTCATTTTATTAAGTAAATGTTATGCTGTTAGGAATGCAGGTTGGTCAAGCTCCAACAATTTTTATAAATTAACAATGTACATGCAAACAGCAAAATATGTCCACCCTTTTACAAATATATTTCAAATTTCTGAAAGGTTTTTATATTAATTGATATGAGTGGACATGTTAAGCTTGACAACATCCGACTACACACATAATATGATGAAAATTACGAAATATAAGTGTAAATATTACTCTGCAACTAGCCACTGTTTCAGCCTCCATTGAAGAAAGACAACATGATGGTAGTGACGTCACTGAAGACATCAGGGGGTTTCTTAAATGGGCAGTTACCCCATAATGACAGGGTGGACATGAATTTCAGGGACACATGCACAATGTTCAATATGATGATGAAAATAGAATATACATGCTCAAAATGACTCGTTTTATCAAATAACTTGTTGTGGACAATAAAACTATATTATTTTTTAGTTTTTTTATTATTTAGTCTCATTTAACCACTTATTACCCACTGTAGTTAGCAGAGCAGTGTGTGGGACATGCCAAAATCATGTAGATCCAATGAAAAAAACGGTATAAAATTAAGGAACCACATTTCAAGAGACTTATCATTGTACTGATATGTGTGTAAATGTTTGGCCATTTATAATAAGACCTCAGAGTTTCATTATTCGGCTATATTTCCATGATGACTGAGTGTTTCTGATGAGGACACCAAAGGCACTTCATAGTGATATTGTACTCAGCAAACCTGCCAGAAGAGGGAGACATGTGGCTACTGTAGCACCAAACGATAGGTTTACAGTATGAAGTATAAAGCTCATCTACACACAATTATTCAATGCATAATTTGTTCACATAATGCACACTTCATTTGTTTCTCCTATAATTGATCAACTTCTCTACTGTATATCCTGCTTTCCAATGGTTTGGATTTCTGATAAAGTAAATCACAGATTGGAGAAATAAACTAAGATAAGGTTGCATACAGAAAACTCTCTGATGATCTAAATACATAAGTCTTGAGAGGTGTTTAGGAAATGGAACAGCTTGACAGTCTCTCATTGCCACTTTCAAACAATCTTACGTAAGAGTATAGCATCTGTGGAAAAAGTGTGTTACCCTGATGGGGGAGCCACAGTGGGGGAGTCAACTGTTAAATGGCCAAAGACTATCAAAGCCGTTATGTAACCTGCTCATTCTGAAGTTGTGTAAGCAATAAAAAACATTGATGCTTAATCATTTTATCTTATTCATTACGTTGTGGATCTGGATGTCAGAATCAGAATCGTAAAACTTGTATTTGTCCCACAGAGAGTAAATTTACATTTGCTACAGCAACAACAGAGCCAAAGACAGCGTATAAAAAAGGATGCATTAAAAAAAATCAAGATAAAAAGTTGAAAATTGAAAAAAAGAACAACAGAAGAGCAAAAAAGTATTTTAAATAAAGTAAATAGTAAATGATTATCTTTGTCTTTTACCAAGGAAGTTTGCTAGAACTTCCTCTGAATGCTGCATACAAAAACACAAAGAAGAATACGTAGGTTTGTTTTTTAATAGAAAGAGCAAAAAATAATACTATTATAAAAACAATTTTAAATACTATGGTAACAACTTAAAAATAAGGACATTAACACAACATATAAATATGTAAGGAACTGAATTCAGTTAAATAAAATATGAAACATTCCATATTCAAAGTGGAGGGCTATGCAGATGTAAAAAGAAGCAGTGTGGAACAGGAAATGTGCAACATGTGCAGGATTTAGATATAGTTTGTGTATTGTGCAATAATGTAATCCTTAATATTGTAATGGGGGGGAGTCAGTATTATGATGGTCTCTTCTATCATGACTGACATGAAAGTGCATCCTCTTTTGCACAAAAGTTGTTTGGCAAAGTTTTGGCAGAAATTGAAAGTTGCTTGTTTTCCTCCCAGATATTTTTCCACGTTTGAGTTTGACTATGTTCTAGACAAATCTATGTCTATCCTGGAGGTTTCTTCCACTTAAATGACTTTTTCCTAATAAGAATCAAAGCCCATGCCATGCTATTTTGTATAGCTCTATTTTAGCTCTTTGGCACTGGCAGTAGTAAAAGTACTAATACCACACTGTAACAATACTCAATATCAAGTAAAAGCACTGCACAAGCATGAAACTTGAGTAAAAGTATTTCAGTACGATAATAAAAATGTACTTAAAGTATGGGTAGTAAAATTAGACATTGCAAAAAAACTATAATTTAAAGCAAAAGCAGCAAAAGTGCTGCCAGATAATTTTCTGTTAATCCACTCAATACTTACATGAAAACAACTCTGAATCAAACATGTAAGTATTGTGTCAAAATCTGAATTTATAAAGTAAAGTAATTAAGTGGAGTAAAAAGTACAACATTGCTACTAAAATGTAGTAAAGTAGAAGTATTCAATGAAAAAAAACTCAACTGAACTAAAAGTACATCAATTGTGTTCAGTACTTAAATGAAAAGGTACATTTAATTAGTTACTTTCTACCACTGCTTTTAGGCATAAATAAAACATCATTTTGCAAAAGAAATGACTGCATTTCAAGAATTATTAGTCATTTGAAAATCTGATTGTTTTCCTTCCAACTGCAAGTCTCTGAGGGAAAGGACTCTCTCTGAAGTACAGCTGTGGTTGCTTTGAGTCTTTGTTTCTTTTAGGAAAGTGAAGCAGCACAAACAGCTTCAAGTATCCATGAGCATTTTGACAGAAAGGGTAACTGATAAGCAGGTTACATCATTTGTTTTAGTGAGAGAAGAGACCAAGGGATGAGAATACACAAACAGTACATAAAAGTTTGGGAGTTTTTCGGAAAAAAAACGTTAACTCGAAGACATATCTATAAATAATAAAACAAGAGAAGTGGTCTCTTCATTTTTTTCCATGGCTGCAAAAGGCAGCATGGTTATTCATTGTGCAATAAACCATGAAGATTCAAACTATGTTCAGACTTCTGTTGCCAAATACTGAAGAAGATTTGAAGATCCTGCAGTGATTTCAGAGCATTCATTTTTGTCCCACACAACACATGGCGATAGAACTGAAGGTTTTTACAACTTAATACTTCTTCAAACTATTGAAAACACAAATCTGGAAAGATTGTGATACAATACAAAACACATCGATTAAGAATAAATACAATAAAACAAAATAACAGAAGCAATTCTAAAAAAGTAATTTAAAAAAAGTGACTTGAAAGATCTGACAGATTTTGCACCACAATTAACCTTCCAATTCTACATTGTAAGGATGCCCATAATCATTCACAGCTGTTGAATTTTGTAGCCAAACATTTTTGGGTAAAACTGGTGTTTAGGTACCTGATTATATTTGAACTAAGAAGACAAACTTTGAAAATTGTAAACCCATCCTTGTAATTCAACCAGCCCATTGAAGCCACAGTAGTGTAGAAGCTTTAAGCTGAAAGCTAAACAAGACAAGAAAGCAAGCTGCATCGGATCAGAAGATCAGCTTTATTTTGTCTTGAGTCATCAGCCAGGCAAAATCTGAAGATCTGGAAAAAAGGAAGCATTAACATCAAAATTGGGTTAACAGGAACTTATATTCTAACTGGAACATATTGTCAAGTATGTTTGTCTAATTTCTGGACAGAATGTGTATTTACACTTGATATAAGACCTACACCTAAATAAGAGCTAACGTTTCTGGGAGACACATGTTTCTTGTCATCTGTGAGTTTGACAGTTCGACAGTACTACAGTACTGCATGGTGCAAGTGTTAGTCTACCACTTTAAAAAAAAAACTGCTCCACCAGTTGAAAATATTCTCAAAGATTTAAGCTCAACTCCATGAATCCACTGACCATAAATAACACATTAACATCATCTCTGAGCCAGCCATGGCGTGAACAGAGAATATGAATTGTCACCATCTAATCTGTGCTACAGGGTCCCAAATCAGACTGAAGCACTCCTTTGTGCACCACTCAATCCTCAAATAAATACAGAGTTAAACCCCAGGTCCAATGTATGTCAGAAGTTCTTTGAGCATGTTTCCTCAGTGATCGTGATGGTAAGTTAAATGTTTGTTTTCCTTGTATCTTGTGTTAATACACCCACACCTTCATCAGCCTACCTCCATTTCCCAATCTGCTTGAATTTTGGATGAGAATACTGACTTTTTTCTGCACGGGTTGTTATATATTTTTTTTATAAAATGTACCCATTTTCTTTGTTTACTGTAAACTTAAAATCTTTATGTTCTTGGATTTTTAATTTGCCCACAAATCACGACAAAATCCTAAAACCTAATCGCCTCTTGAGAGTGAAAATGTGAACAGATACCCGTTATTTTAATCCAGCAGCACCGGGGGTCTCTTTTATAAACGTGGCTATTTTATACCCCTTTAAGCTAATAACAATATTTACACAGATATTTTCATTATCAGTTAGCAGCAGAGTGGTTAACATTTCTGCATTGTTTTGTTTTTACACTGCCTTTTTAGAGAAAGATTAAGTCATAGATTTGATTAGAATTGACTGATAACTCATTAATTATCCTAAAATGTAATGTACTTATACTAAAACATTCCTTTAACACTTATAACATGACTTTGCAAGGAACGCACAACCAAAACAAATCTGTAAAAGTAGAATTTGAACACTGTTTCTGTGCTCCTGCAATACTTTTTTATTTACTCCTTGTTTGATGATGCAAGATAAAGTCAGACTTCATCTGACAAAATAATATGATTGTATATCGTTCTTCAGCCAAATTCAAATCTTGAAAAACAACCGAAGACAACCCACAAAGTGCAGCCATGCTGTCAATGTAGATTCCCTGCTCTACCTCTGTGTCCCTCAGGCTCTCCTTAAAGAGGATTCCCAGCACCTTGCTGTAGAGTGCTTATCGGGAACAGCTGCTGGCCATGAGGGATAAGGTGCTGAGCATTAACCTGCCACAGAAAGATCTTCAATACATGGATAGAAAGATAGAAGCCGTTCAGATGGATTAAAATACTTACTACTGTATTCATGCAGATGTCCAGGTTTCAAAGGAATCTGTCTTCGGGGTTTCAGCCTCCACGCCAATAAAATGCTTGTGGTTCTCCCTGCATTGAAACGTTCATAGCAGCATGTCTTTCCTAAAAAAGAGTCCTTTTATACATCACAAATAATCCACAGATCTGTCAGCATTTGTCACAACAAATATTAAATGCTTTGAGAACCACAAATGTAAGATTTCCTTTCACCTCAACTTGAATTAGGGCGGTAAATTCAGAGGTCAGATGTGGAAGAATTACATATTTTTACTTAAGCACAGTACTACAGTGTAGACATTTGTTCAAAGTAAAAGTCCTGCATTCAAAGTTTAACTTAAGATAAGGTATAATAGTATTATCATCATAATATACTCAAGGTACCCAAACAAGAAGAAGGCTTAATGTGGAATAGCCATTTACGGAATTATATATTTATTATATCAAGGGATTATATTTGGGGATCCGTAAAGCTAACTTTGAAAACACGTTTTATTCTGCCATCTTAATTTATAAAAGTGCATCCTAATTCCTTAGTTGATTTATATTCTTGAATAATAATATGAACCTGCAAAGTAACTAATGTTGTCAAATAAAGGGCGGCAGTGGCTCAGTCTGTAGGGATTTGGGCTTTGAACTGAAGGATCGCCGGTTCAGGTTCTGGTAGTTGGAGAGGTGCCAGTTCACCTCTGGGCCCGGCCGAGATGCCCTTAAGCAAGGAACCTCCAACTGCTCCCTGGCGCCGGAGAGACTGGTAGTCTTCACACTGGCACCTCTCCAGATGCATATACCCTACAAAAACTGTAATGTGTGTCAATTATGAGTGCACTAAATATGCATGTGCATGTATGCACCTACCTGTGTGTGGTTAATGCAGCAATAAAGTGAAAACTGAATTAATAAAGCTTCATCTTCTTCTAAATGTACTGAAGCAAAAAGTACAATATTTGCTTTCAAAGTGTGAAGCATAAGAGACGGAAATTGACATTCTGCATTTGACTTTAAACTGTAATTATTCTGCTAACTCAAATGTAAATTGTGAAGTTTGAATTGTATTCAATGTTTACACTTCGTGAGTTTGATAGGCTCGACAAGCATAATGTACACTGCCTTTAATTCTGTGTGTTGTATATTTATATTGTATATTTAATATATATCTATAGATATATATCCTTGATTATTGATATGTATATTTTCACAGTTTTTCATATTGTTTTATCTTCTACTGCTGATATGTATACCTTTATTGTTTTTATTTTATTTACTAACTTCTAATTCATTAAGCACCTACTGTACATGCTGCTGTGGCAAAAGCCTTTACCAAATTGGGATCAATAAAGTACGTCTGATGTTATCGTCCACATTTCTCTGTAAGCAAACCTTTTTACGTTTATTATTTTAGGGGCTTTTTACTTTTGTAGGTTGCATGTTTAAAATAATTGAACAGGAAAAGATTACTACTAAGGTTGATCTTATGGGAGGAATACAAATGTTTCATAAAGAAACAAATACATGTTGGTATGATCCTTTAAGACCCCATGGATTTAAACTCTCCTATTACATATGAATTCATTTTAAGTGTTGTGCATTTGGGAGTTTGAGAGTAGAAGAGCAGTGCTAACAGTGTCCTTCACTTTTTCTGTTACATCATTATCTCAAGCGACCCAGATTTCTGTAATCAGAAGCAGACGGCTGGTGTTATGTATTCAGATGTGATGATTTCAAATATAACCATATCCAGATGTGCAATATCTTTCCACAGTAGCAGCGGTTGAGTTTTGAGCTCTGGGTCCATCCTGCAGGGCCCACTTATATTTCATATCAGATGTGTATCCCCTGGACCAATTACTCTCATTTTGAAACAGGAAATATGGGATGTAGTGGCAGATGAACCCGCATGGACACAGTTCATCCCCCCATTTGCATAGTGCTTTGAGACTACTGATGTATTGTGGTATCAGAGGTTGTGATATAACCAGTGGTGTAATATATCAAAGTACATTTACTCAAGTGCTGTATTCAAGTACGATTCTGGGTTAATTATACTTTTCTTGAGTATTTCCATTTTACGCTACTTTATACTTCTCCTCCACTACATCTTGGCTGCCAGCATTTTACTTTTTACTACATTTATTTAACAAAATGAGTTACTAGTTAGTTTATTTATTCAAATGATAAGCTAATACAAAATATAAATAAACTAAAACATAAACACAACAACTATGATATCAAATTATAGGTTCAGATATCCAGCAGCTGTGATGAACACATTAATGCATGATTATTTATAATCCAGTTAAAAAATATATTGTAAAATTGGACATCACGCACAGTATGTACTTTTACTTTTGGTACTTTAAGTATATTTTGATAGTAATGCTTTTGTACTTTTACATTAAAAGTTAAATATTGGCTGCCAAAATGTAATGGGGTAGAAGTTTAATGTACAAGTAATCCAAAATCATACTTGAATACAGTACTTGAGTTCGGATTTTGTATGCAGGACCTTTGCTTGTAAAAGAGTATTTTGACAATGTGGTATTTCTGCTTTTAATTAAGAAAAAGATCCGAGTACTTCTTCCACCTCTGGAACATTTCACCCTGCTTTTGATGTGTCACACTTTCCGTCTCTAATGTGTGTATTCCTGCATTCGGTCTCTCTGTCCCACTATTTCCAGGCTTCTTCAGCGTCTTCCCTCTCCTGTCCACTAGATGTCATCAGACTTTTCTCCCTTCAATCCAGACCCTGCCGCACCAATCTGCCCTGCATTCACCTCTCTCCCCTCACCTGATCTGTTCCCATGCATATTGTCCCTCCATAGCTGTTTACAGTCATGAATGTTAAAGCGATCAACCATGGGCCTTACTTGTTTAGAAAAAAGTTTTGGGGACCCTTTTTTTCAGATTTACTGCAAAACACACAAACACAAAACTGATTTAGAACTCCAGGGCGAAATAATGTCATTTTTCTTCTCGAGTGGGGCAGCGGTGATTAATTTTTGGAGACCGACCCAAAACTTTGCATTGCCAGGACTCCCTTGACTCAAAGCAATGGTATTTTTCTATTTGATTTCCGAATATTGAAAAAGATAAGATCTTTGGCAACATGTTACATGTTTTAGTCAGCAGGTTATCTCAAATATTAACATTATGTTTTACAATAGTTGAATCCTTCATGCACATCACCACCGCTAAACTAAGGCGGCTAATGTTTGGTGTGATCATGTTGAGTACTCATAGTCACTTGTTAGCAGCTACTGAGAGCTTCACACATTCACAAGTTACCGACATATTTTATGTCATAGAATTAATAGTAAAATTATCTTAGGCGATGTTTTTATCACTTATTTCGGGTATAACCAAAAGCACGTTCAAAAATGAATTGACTTCAAGAAGAGGGAACCAAAAGGAGTGAAACGCAAACTATTATATATAATGTCCATCCAACCTATTAGCTTATAAATAACAATGACAAACAGTGCAAGTGAAGGAATTAATATACTGCATTTGGTTTGAATTTAAGAAAAATCCTATTGTCCGTAAACATTTCGAGGCTAGTTAATGTTCTTTATTTCAGCTGCTGTTACCTTTTCTGTTTGGTTATCCCCTTTTGATTACACCAGGATTGTATCCATAGCACGGAATTTCTTGTAAGTTTCGCATTTAGTGAAGCTTCAAATCGTAATCACCTCCATACGTGATTGAAAATAAATTCTGGTAAATCGCACAAAAACTCTATGGGGTCCGATTGGCCCTCGACCGGATACACCCATAGGTAATACCCTACTTTTACATTGTGTTAGCTGAAAATGTTTAGGGTTGCGTCTTTAAAATAATATAGACAAGCCTTCTTAAGGTTGATTTACGGAGATAACATTTTCCATGCAAGAAACATTTAAATGTTGGTTTATGCGAAACAGTTCCGCACAAAGCGGGCACCCGGTCCCCCCATTAGCGTGTGGATGCGGCCCTGCAGCAGCGTGCTCCGGCCCTGCAGCCGGCTCATCAGCAGTAGGCGGAGAGCAACACTGCCCATCCTCCTCCCCCTCCTCCACCGTTCATCCATCTCTCCCGCTGACTTTGTTACAACACGTGAAAAACAACCCTGAGAGTTTGGACAAGTTTTTCGCGGTGAAGTTTTATGTGGATTTAACGAGAGACCACCGGAAATAAAGTTCCCACTGCACCGCGGAGAGGATGAGCAGCGCGAGCCTCACTCTGCACGGTAAATCCGATTTATTGTAGGCAGAGGCGGAAACAGTATTAGAACTTGTACTTAAGTAAAAGTAGAAGTACCAAAGTGTACGAATACTCTGTTACAGTAAAAGTCCTGCATTCAGTAAGTAATAAAAGTAAAAGTACAAAAGTATTGGCATCAAAATGTACTTAAAGTACCAAAAGTAAAAGTATTCATTGTGCAGATTGGCCGAAAATGTAAATACTAAAGTTAAGTACCTCAACATTTAACTTAATTACAGTACTTAGTAAATATACTCAGTTACTTTACACCAGAGGTGGGATAAATACTCAGATATTGTACTTGAGTAAAAGTAGAAGTACTCAGATCCTGTACTTGAGTAAAAGTAGAAGTACTCAGATCTTGTGCTTGAGTAAAAGTAGAAGTACTCAGATCCTGTACTTGAGTAAAAGTAGAAGTACTCAGATCTTGTGCTTGAGTAAAAGTAGAAGTACTCAGATATTGTACTTGAGTAAAAGTAGAAGTACTCAGATCTTGTGCTTGAGTAAAGTAGAAGTACTCAGATCTTGTACTTGAGTAAAAGTAGAAGTACTCAGATCTTGTTCTTGAGTAAAGTAGAAGTACCAGAGTGTAGGAATACTCTGTCACAGTAAAAGTCCTGCATTCTAAATGTTCCTCCAGTGAAAGTAGAAAGTACTCTCATCTAAATGTACTTAAAGTAGCGACAGTAAAAGTAGTCATTGTTTGATTGGTCCATTTCAGAATAATATCTCTGATATGTTTTATAATGATTGATCATTAAAGTGTTCTCAGAGCTGGTAAAGGTGCAGCTAGTTTGAATGGCTTTGTATACTGCAGGGTAGCTGCTGGATTTACTGCAGGTGAACTAAAGTCTGATTTAAGGGCTGATCATATTTACCATCATTAATCCAGATCTGTAAAGTAACTAAAGGGACTAAATACATGTAGTGGAGTAAAAGTACACCATTTACCTCTGAATTGTATTGGGGCAGAAGTACAAAGTAGCAAATAATTTAAATACTCAAGTAAAGTAACAGACCCTCAACATTGTACGTAAGTATGCCTACTGTATACATACATGTAGTGGAGTAAAAGTACACCATTTACCTCTGAATTGTAGTGAGGTAGAAGAACAAGTACTTCAAAATTATGCTTAAGTATAATAATTGAGTAAATGTACTTAGTTACTTTACACCACTGAAAACCTTGGTGAAACATGCAGAAAGTTGCACCAGAAATCTTTTAACTATAGTCTTTGATTTTTTAGGATAAGCAACCATAACGTGTAAGGATCGTGTGAAAGCAGAGATGAAGACAGCAGTATGGACGCTGCTCTGCTCTCCCCTGGCGGTGCTGCTGCTGGTCGGGCTCCTCAGGGCCCAGCAGCACCTGCTGCCCGGCTCCTGCAACTTTGAGCTTGGCACCTGCGGCTACAAATCAGACCCGGAGTATGGCACCTGGAGCATGAATGAAGAAGGTACATCGTCATCACAAGCTTTGCTTTTTGACATAAACAAACTTGCAGTACTTCATTTTCTACGATACTGCCATTTATATACAGCATGAAGACAATCTGCACTGAAACAACTGAAATGATGACTTTTTAAATATATTATTTAAATAGATTTCACATAACTGTATTAGGTTAGTTGAAAGCTATTATATTAAGTTTAAATATAAATATAAAACTTTTTTAGAATGTAACTGTAAGGTATACTGTTCATTCTTTTTGTATCTTGATTATTTAATCCTGTTATATGAAATGCGTTACTCACAAGCGATAAAGTTAGACATGTAGATACTGTATGGATAGAAAACAGTGGCCACTGTAAGTCCTTATGTGCAGTGAGTTATTGTTGTTTAATAAAGTGTTGTTAATGTTTATATAAGCAATAATGGCAACAAAAAGGGAGAAGTAACCATCAACCAGAATTTAAACTATCTGGTAGTTTGTGACTCCTCCTGAAGGATATTGCACTCCTGCCCTCCTCAAAGGTCATGTGCTCAGTATTCTGTTCATTGTTTATATTATCATATCTTATTGGTGGTGTGTGCTCTGGCAATGTGCAACTTTGCTCATAATAGTAGAAGATAGTTTCATTATTACAATCGTATCTCTTAGTGCTGCAAAAAATACACTTGAAACAGTGATGTTATGAATTCTGAGTGTCATTAATAGTAATCAGCAAAGCAAGGATTTGTGGCACACAGCGCCTCATATTGCTCAAAACCTGCTGCTGATGCTGGATGTTTCAGGGACTGTTATGATGCACAGAAGTTAAACTTTTTAATATTCAAGGCATACAGTGTGTTCTTTATTCTGATAGTTTCATAACATTGGATTTGAAAGATTGCAATATATAGACTTGCTTAAGATCACAACATATTGAATGGTATCACAAAGACTTACTTCCTCTTTTATTCTTTAAAATCAGTTTAATGATCTTAGAGAAAGGAAGTCTTTCTGCTGTGAAAAGGTTAAAAATCTGCGTTACTCATTATTGACTGATTGATTATTAACGTAGATTTTAACGTTAGAGGTTAACATTGCACGGGCTCCCTCTTCTAAAAGCAATGGCATTTTTCCATTGGATATTAGAATAGCCTATTGCAGAAAATAATGTCTGTGGCATACACACGTTTATGATACTCACACATTTTGTTCAGCAGGATAATCTCCACATATTAACACCAATTTGTGAAGCGTAAATGTGATCGCCAGAAGTGAAAAGCTAACGCTAGGCTGTAAACAAGCTACATGATGGTTGCATGGCAGCGTGTCCACCGCTAAGTTAAAGGCTGCTAATGTTCGTGATGATGTTTAGTTGTCTCATTTGCTACCTTTGTTTTCATGACACATAGAAACTTTGGACATTCAAGAATGGGGTATTCTGTCACTTATTTTATGTTGTAGAACAAAATGTGAAATTCCCTTAAACTTGTGTTCAAACCTTATTTCAACCAGAAACACGTTCTCTATAACAGTGGATCCCAACTGGGGGTACAGGGACCCCTAGGGGTACTTGAGGGGATTGCAGAGGTACGTAGAAAGATTAGGGATTGCAATATATTTCCAAACAAAAAAACATTTGAAATCAATGTTCATAAGCCTGGTGTCCCGCCCCAGAACTACTAAGGCTTATGAACGACAAGCAAGCTCAAGTGTCTCAGTAAAAGCTCTATTCTTAATAAAGCTTGTTGAAACTGCTAGAAGTGAGTCTTAATATTATTGTTTTCACTCACAATAAGTGTAGATGTCAAGTTTAAATGCATTTGTATTAAAGGTGAGTTATACAAGTGATCTTCATCGATGGATCAGTCGGGTTAAATATGATGCAAAGGGTTTAACGCAAGAAAAAATGTAGGCGAATCATTGCAGACGAGCGGGGGACTTCTCATAGTATGGTGACCCACTCAAGGGGTACACCAGACAAAAAAGGTTGGGAACCACTGAGCGACAGAAAGAAGGAACCGGAAGTGATACCTTTTCTGATTGCTTTCTCGGTTGAAAGACTCATTCCTGCACCATTTTCATTATTAATGCTTGAGAGTTGCTGTGTGTGTGTGTGTGTGTGTGTGTGTGTGTGTGTGTGTGTGTGTGTGTGTGTGTGTGTGTGTGTGTGTGTGTGTGTGTGTGTGTGTGTGAGTCACTTAAGACTCACCCATAAAACATGACCAGGGTTTTCCCTGTCATAAAGCAGCTCTTTCAGGATAACCAGTCTGCAGACACAGAGCCTTCACTCCCCCTCGACCCTCTTTTGTAGTAAAAACTTGATACTGCTGGGTCACCTCAGCCTCTTTCTTCATTTTCATCTTCCTCGACCTCCCGGTGTTCTTTCATCGCTCCCAACAGAAGTAATAATTACACTGTGGCGTCAAATGATGGCTGGGACATGTATTTCCGTCATGGCCTAAAGATGCTGTTCAGACAAGCTTTCAGACATGATATGGTTTTTCCACAAAAAATGTCAATGACCCGGTTAAATCCTGCGAGGGAAGATGTTTTTGTAATGAAATGCTCCCTCACTGAATCCCATGCCAGCATTATATACTGCTTGATTTAGAAATGATCTAAAGCACCAATTAAATAGGGTGTTACTAATGTGACAGAGGTCCTGGCCTTGTGTCACTATTGATGCTAATAATGGAGTAGAGCGATATTAGTGATAGGCATTACTTGCCGTTAGATTATCATGTTTTTACGTGTGAATGAGATACATTTTATTAGCCTTTCCCCAGTTTATTTGCATTTGAGCAATGCTTATAAATATGTAAAGGCTTTACTGTTATATGCACAACAGCTAAAGCATAGTTTTGGTTGTGAAAATCTAAGGTCAAGGCTAAGTGCGAAAGATACATTAGACCTAAGACGTAAAAACAAATAGAAATAGTTCAAGAAAAAATAGGAATAAAATAGTTCAAGCAGGGAGTGCAAGTAACACAATCTGTACGCAAATGCATACACTGAAACTAACCCTGTGATAAAAGTAGGATACCTTACATGGTAATTATGGTAATTAATTATGGTAATTTGGCATTTCCCAAAGTCAAGGAAGCATGCTCAACTGCCGTCCTTTTAAGGACGGTACGTCATAGAGCGCCGCCAAGCACTGTTCCAATGTCGAGAAAACTCAAAAACTTGCGCCCTTTGTTTTTTTTGTTTTTTTACCAATGTTTTTATTCCAAACAAGTCATAATCCAGACAATGACAGGAAGTAAGAACAGTAATAGTCAATACAAAACAGTACAGGTGTATACAAATTATAAAATTAAGACAATGGGGAATAAAAGTGATTTAAAAAAAAAAAAGGCAGTGCATCATTTCAGAGGACCTCCTTGAAAATAAAATAAGAAAGATGTTATGCTCCATAATCACTTCAGGGTCTGTAGAGAGTCCTTGTTTACAGTTTTATTTTTTATTGTTAACCCCCCAACCCCCCACCCACGGGTATGGTTATGCCACAGATAATAAAATAACTGAATAAGTCAGATGAAATCATGAGTAAAAAAAAATATTTAAATTTAAATTTAAATTAAAAAAAAATAAAGTCAAGTTAAGCAAAATTAGTCTGTAAGAATCCGGTAAAAGGAAGAAAATAATAGTAGACATTGTCGTCCTGGTGAGAAAAAACAAAAAAACAAAAAAAAAGTTTCGGTAAGAGGGAAAAGGAAATATAGTGGAGTAGTCCGGGGCAAAAGACAAAGGGTCATGGTGGAAGAGCAGTAATATGAATGGTCACTTTTATTTTATTCTTTTCCTTTCAGAGAGCTACCTGCAACTCAGCGTAGGGAGTGATAGGGATATCTTTGATAAGGCCTAATAGTGGGTCCCAGGTAGTATGGAAGGATTTCAGAGATCCTTTTACTGAAAATCTTAACTTCTCCATCTGCAGGCACTGTAAGACATCCCGTATCCACTGATCATGTGTTGGTGGGGGAGCATGTATCCA
Source organism: Eleginops maclovinus (assembly GCF_036324505.1). Taxonomy (NCBI): domain Eukaryota; kingdom Metazoa; phylum Chordata; class Actinopteri; order Perciformes; family Eleginopidae; genus Eleginops; species Eleginops maclovinus. The sequence continues at coordinate 3,066,863 of NC_086360.1, read as the reverse complement.
TTTGAAGAGAATACAACGTCTAGCTAGTAGAGTGGTGAAGCAATGACACGGCGTATAGTGGTGGGCATATTCTCAGATGGGGGGAGGCCGAACAATGCAGTCATAGGATTAGGGTCTATCTTCGTGTTAAAAGCCTGTTCAATGGTTCCAAATATGTCAGACCAAAATTTGTCCAGCTTCGGGCAAGTCCAGAACATGTGGAGATGATCAGCTGGGGATTGATTGCATCTGTTACAGGCATCACTCCGGCCCGGGAATATTTTAGCCAGCTTAGCGTTGGTAAAGTGAGCTCTGTGGAGCACCTTGCACTGGAGTAGGCCATGTCTAGCACAGATATATGATGTATGGACTAGGTTGACAACGTCACTCCACTGATCATCGAAAATGTTGCTACCTAGATCACGCTCCCAGAGCTCCTTAAGAAGTACCATAGGGCCCGGACTCAGGGAACAAATCTGGCCATAGAAAACTGAAACCAAGTGCTTTTAATCAGGGTCGTGTGAGAAATGTATCAATTGGTGATTCGGGGGGGGGGGGCGGTTAGGAAAATGGGGAAATTGCTTTTGGATGAAGTGCCTGACTTGGAAAAAACGGAAGAGATGATGACTGTTGGGCAGGTTGAATTTGACTGACAGGGACTCAAAGGATGAAAAGACTCCATCCTCGTAAAGGTCATCAAGCGTTGCGAGATCACTGTTCGACCAAGCACGGAAGGCCGGGTCAGTACACGATGGGGAGAATAGGTGATTGTTTGAAATTGGGGCATGAACCGAAGCTCTATGTAACCCGTGCTGTTTCCTGAATTGGAGCCAAATGCTTATGGAGCTAGTAATAATTGGGTTACTCAAATTTTGTATGGGTCGCTACAGGGAGCTGAGAGCAGATTATAGAGTATAAAGAAGCCGAAGTTGACAACTTGATATGTACCCAAGGTGGGCAGGGGCCTGAAAGTTTACAGTTAGTCAAATAGAGAAGTTTGTTAATGTTAGAGGCCCAGAAATAGTGGCGAAAGTTGGGGAGCGCCAGGCCCCCTTCTGATTTAGGGAGTTGGAGACACAACCTTCTAATACGCGCAGGCTTGTTGTTCCAGATGAACGCAGTCAACTGCTTATCAAGATCAGTGAAAAAAGATGTATTGATGCACACTGGGATGTGTTGGAAAAGGTAAAGAAACTTTGGCAGGATGACCATCTTTATAAGACAAGACCCGCAAGAGACAGGGGAAGGGAGGCCCACCTGGACATATCAGCTTTGCATTTATCTAGTAGTGGCTGAAAGTTTTTAGGGAACAGGTCTTTAAAAGAGCTTGCAACAAACACCCCTAGGTATGTGAACCCCTCCACAACCCTTTTAAAGGGGAACATGGATTGGGGAAGTGCCTTTGCCATTTTATTTACAAAAAATACTTTGCTCTTTTGAATGTTTAGTTTGTAACCTGATACATGGCCAAATTGATCTAAAATCGACAGTATGGGGGGGAGAGAGGATAAGGGGTTTGAGATCATAAGAAGAAGGTCATCAGCGTACAGAGACAGTTATGAACCATGCCGTGATGCCCTCAAACCTATCATGGCTTCTGAGCCAGATAGCGAGAGGTTCAATGGCTATATTGAACAACAGTGGCGAAAGAGGACAGCCCTGGCGTGTACCGCGTTGGAGAGAAAAAGGGGGAGATCGAATGCCATTAGTGTGTACAGAGGCAGATGGAGAGGCATATAGGAGTTTAATCCAGGAAATAAATTGGGAATCAAAACCAAATTTATCAAGAATAAAAAACAAGTAACCCCACTCAACCCTATCGAAGGCCTTCTCTGCGTCAAGTGTCACTATGACTTCGGGGGTGTTAGAGGAAGGAGAGAAAATTATATTGAGCAACCTCATTGTGTTAAAAAATGAGTGTTTCCCCACCATAAAGCCTGTTTGGTCCAATGAAATTATATCTGGCAGTACACGTTGGAGGCGGATAGCCAGTATTTTGGCCAGTATCTTACAGTCCACATTTAACAGTGTGATTGGTCTGTAACTACCACAGGAAGTAGGATCTTTGTCTTTCTTGAGAAGCAAGGATATAGAGGCAATGGACAAAGTTTCCGGTAATCGGCCAGACTGGAGAGAGTCATTGTACATTCTAGCCAAAATTGGTGATAACTTGGAAGAATATGTCTTATAAAATTTGACTGTATAGCCGTCGGGGCCAGGAGACTTCCCACTTTGCATTGATTTTATTGCATCATGTATCTCAAGGGTGGAGATGGGGCTGCCCAATTCGCTAGCGATGTCAATCAAGGTGGGAGAATGATCTGAGATGGCTATAGGATGGTATTCGCATGAATTGACCAGATGAATCAAATTGTTATCGAGTAAAAATAAATAAATTCGTGAAAAATTGTGATGCCTGTGCGAGAGGAAGGAAAAGGCTCTACTTTGTGGGTTGATAAGTCTCCAGGGGTCTGAGAGTCCTAATTGTGATGCATTGTGCAGTACTACCTTGGCCGATTTGGAGAGAGTAGGTTGTGTGAGCGATGACCTGTCGAGACCCATGTTCTGGACCAAATTCCAGTCATAATAATACGATGGTTGTCGGCATTGGGAATTTGAGCGAAGAGGTTCACAAAAAAATGATCATCATCCCAGTTGGGAGCGTAGATAGAAGCTAGTATTACTGGTGTGTTCTGTAGCATGCCCGAAACTATGACATAGCGACCATTAGGATCTGATATTGAATTTGTCAATTCAAATCTGACATTCTTGTGAATAATAATTGCCGCCCCTCTGGCTTTGCCGGAGAATTTTGAGTGGAACAAGTGGCTCATCCATGCCCTCTTAATACAAAGGGTATCAGAAGATTTAAGATGAGTTTCCTGTAGGAATATGATATCTCCTTGAAGATGTTGCAGCCGTGTCATTACCGTACCAATTTTAGTAACGTTGTTCATGCCCTTAGTATTCCAGGAAACAAGGCGCACTCCTCTACCTGTCGTTGTAATGGCGGAAATCAGCTAGGAAGTTCCTCGAAGAGAAGTTGACCTGGACAAACACTGTCTTGCATGCACAGGAGAAAGAGGAGAGGACGACGAAAAATGCTAATGGTAATGATAATAACAAAAAATAAAAGAAAAACCCATGTGGCCATACCTAGAGCTAAACCCAAAATACACAACATAATCAAGCACTCTGGCTCAGATCTATGTAATTACACTAACGCTAGTCTTCCGGGGTCCTATTCCCTATCTAAACAGTAAACCACCCCCATATTATCCCATACAGAACAAGTGGATTGGTAAGTGAACAGGAAATTGTCAAATATTATGCAGATAAATCTATGCCAAAGCCAAACTATTGAGAACAGAGAGCAAGACACACATACAATTTAGTGCAGTAAAATCTGCATGAACAGCCGGTCCAACAAGTAAATACAATGTATTTTATCCATTCAGATACCTTAAATGAGACATAATAGGCAATAAAACAAAGTGCAAAAGAAAGTCTCTGAACGGTAAAGGCACAGGTGGACAAGAAAATAATCTAGAGCAACAGCCCCACATCGATGGAGCCGTTGCGTCCTCTAGAGGCAAAAGCGATACTCCACGGACCACATCTCACGCGACCTGTCAACAGGCGTTCATAACGGCAAGGAACAAAAAAGGAAAATATAAGAAGTCAATTAAAACAGGCCAAGAAAATAACTATTAGCCGTGAACAAAAACACATCACTGTCTGCGTGTCCACGCCGTACTTAAAACCCACTGAGCTAATAGGTCAGACAAGTTACTGAAGTAGCCACGGCGGGCTAATAAACTGGGCTAACGTTATCTAAGCATTCAGACAGAGGAAGATGCTTGAGAGCCGGTACCAGAACAGTTGGCTGCAATAAAATCCTTTGCCTCAGAAACGGAGGAAAGTCTCTTCCTGGCTCCATCCTTCAGTGTGATGTTAAGCCTCGCAGGGAAAAGCAGTGCTGGCTTGAAGCCCCGTTGATAAAATTCAGACATCACCTCTCGGTACTCCCTGCGCTGCTCCACTATCTCAGACGGATAATCCTCGTAGATTGCAATGGGGGTCCCACGGTACTGAAGCTTGCCTCTTTTAGCCCTGGCCTCACGGATGATCCTGTCTTTCTGCTGGAATCTGTGGAGCCTGATGACCACGGGTCTCGGTTTCTGACCCGGTCCTGGCTTGTTGGAGAGTGTACGGTGTGCTCGGTCACACTCCGGTGGTGACTCAAGAACGCCGTCACCAAGGACCTCAGACAGAAGCTCAGAGAAGAAGATGGAGGGTTGAAGCCCTTCGATGGACTCAGGTAGGCCAACGATCCTGATATTGTTACGGCGGCTGCGAGACTCGAGGTCTGTGAGCTTAGTTTGTAGCTTGGTATTATGCTCAGCTAGCTTTGCACACATCGATTCCAAAATGTGTATGCGTCCGTCTTGTTCGTTAGCGTTGGATTCAGCGAATTAATTGAGTGGGTATGGTCGGAGACTGTGGTTTGAATGCAGTCTAGTTTGGCTTCAAACGTAGATATAGTAGCCTTGAAATCTGCAGAGATAGCATTCTGGTGTTCTTCCAGTTGGCTAGGCAAGATCGCCATGTTGAAGTCACCGCCAGTTGCCACCGTGAGTTCGCCCTTGGCAGACTGCTCCTTCTTGCCCGATTTCGGTTGTTTGGAAGCCATAATCCAGCATCAAAGTGTTCAGAGTGGATTTAGTATCTACTTGGCGATGGCCAAAGGCAAAACTATGGGGATTTGAAAAAGTAAATGAATAAAAGTCACGGGAGCTAGACTGGACATTGCCTAATCCATTTTACCCCACCGGAAGTCTCGCGCCCTTTGTTTTGGAGAATTCTGCGAATTTTCAAGGATGCATCGATGGATCCTTAGTGACCAAGAATAACCACAATCCTCTACGTTCATGCTGCGTGGTGTAGTTGAAATGGCGGAATCCAGGCAGTACAAATGTAAGTGAAGTTAGTTTAACGTTTTCACAAATATTTTGTGCCGTATTACGTTATTCATATAATGTAAATGCAAGAAAATGCATGAAGCTGAAAGACCAGTGCGATTATTCAAATGTTTTTGCAACGTATGGATACGTATTTTGCATGGATTGTATGCAACGTAGCTATAAACAAACTACTCTCACCAATAACAATTTCAACAATTAAAATATAAAAATATTTACCACTGGCATTGCCATGACTACAACTTAGCCTACTGATTTTGACGCAGAGATGTAAAGATCGCGAGTTAATGAAGAGAAAGGAAAGGATTGACAGTGTTAAAGACGCTTACCCGCCACTGTTACTCGCTCACAAGATAACCGATTAGTGCGCATTTCCTGACCATATAACATAAACTAATGATTATTTACGTGTATATATGTATGTTTGTGTTTACTCTTTTTTTTAGGGACAACCCAGCAAACCGAAGCTTTTGTGCGCCTGAGGGTGGCGCACAATCATTTGTTTACGGGGGGAGGGATATTAAAAGCGGGAGCGGAAGCGCGTCCACACTAGCTAGTCATTCCAAACTCCGAACACTCCGAACACCAGGTAGCACTCTAGCCTCATTCTCCGTAGAACGCGACTAGCAAGGAAGTGTTCTAGCAATTATGCTTCCTTGACTTTGGGAAATGCACTGCCTTTGGTTATAATATAAACATGTGAGCACTGTGAACAGATATGTATCACTCAACTTGAACTTGCTCAACTATTGATGAAATTAAACTCTGACTGGATGTTTATTCCAACTTCTCTGAGTTCATTAGAAAGGAAAATGTGCTGTAGCTGAGGGCATGCAGTGTTTGGAAAGAACTTAGAATCTTACTTCTTTCCAGAAGTGATATAATATATGTGTCAGAAAATGTGTTATCTTTGCGCAATATCTCATGGGAAACAACAACACATCCAAGGAGGTAGGTGTGTGTGTGTGTGTGTGTGTGTGTGTGTGTGTGTGTGTGTGTGTGTGTGTGTGTGTGTGTGTGTGTGTGTGTGTGTGTGTGTGTGTGTGTGTGTGTGTGTGTGTGTGTGTGTGTGTGTGTGTGTGTGCACACTAATGGTTTTGTTAGCAGCTACAGTCAAATAAAGATCACTTCTGAATCATTATCATGGAATCTGTATCCGGGGGTGGGGGATTTATTCACTGTATCTTTATAATGAACTACATGGAACCAAGTGTAAGTGTGTATTTCTCATTTTGTTTTTGATGTCACAGGTAAAACTCCCTTTTTTGAGGAGATTTTGCGATTGATTTCAGTTTCTCTGTATTTAAAAGGAGATGCCTGGCAATGAAAGTTGACCTGGCTTGAAAATGATATAATAAATCACCTAATATCATAAATCAGTGACCAATTGTTAAAGATTATTATGCTATTATGCTTTTTGAGGCGTAATACCCCCCCCGCCCCCCGAAATGACAATGACATCACTATGTAATACTTGCACATCTATTGGCTAGCGTTCCAACACAATGTATGTGATTTGCTAAGGGGCGGAACATCTAGAAGTGGTTGACTGATTACAACATGGCTGGTCAGCTAACCAATCAGAGCAGACTGTTCTCAGGTTTCAGACAGAGGGTGAAAAGAGGTGCTGCAGCACAGGCAGTATGAGAAAAATAAAGAGCTTTTTGAACATTACAGCATGGAGACAAGACACTAAATACTAATATGAACTTGAAAATGAGCATAATATGTCCTCTTTAACAGACGAGTTGATTAGATACAATTCAGACATCAGTGAGAGGTGCGCTGTGTTTTGATCTCCTGCATTATTGGAGTGTGTCCCCACATGCCACATGTAAAGTCACACCTTCTCATTGACTCCCTCTTTTGTCTTGTTTTCCAGCGAAGCAGCTCCCTCTGTTTAGGATAATCTGTCAGCAAAGTTTATGTTCCCACTGTTGAGATAAGTGGCTGCACTGTAAATCGTGTGTGCCATCTTTCTTCCAGCCAAGCCTGTTCCTCTGAGAGTGTTCTCCCTTTAGCTGGAAACAGAGCAGTACCCGAACAGCAGCTTCAGCGTGGTACACCACAGACTGAGCGGGCAGGAGCTCCAGTCGGGCACATGGTGATAGACTACACCCGCTGTGGCAATAAATAGGCTCTTAAAAAAAAGAAGGGACCACGGTGGTGTTTTCTGTTTGGTTGCCATGGTAATGTGGCTTGAGCTGAGGAGGCTGCAGCAAAAAAAAGAACTTGAAGCAGGGTTTGTGGTATATGGCAGGATGGATATCCTTGGTGATTAGACTCAGTAAACAGAGACTTCAGAGACAAAGACTGCAGGCGCTGCTGGACCGGGATAAACACTCACTCCTCCCTCACAGACCTCCACCTCAACTCAAACTGATGACATTTTTCCATTGTTTTCTGGAATATTCCAGAAACTTAGCTCTGTGGCAAACACACGTTTATGATACTTACAGGTTTGTTCAGCACCCCTTTTAACTTTAGTAGTCTTATTAAGGCACTCATTAGCTACTGCCGTTCTCATGACATGTAAAAGCTTCAGAAATTCAATAACGGGGGATTCAATGGCATATTTCGTGTTGTAGAACAAAAATTGAAAAACTGTTAAGCTTGTGTTAACCAGACTTTGTTTGTGTGTGGTGTGTGTGTGTGGTGTGTGTGTATGTGTGTGTGTGTGTGTGTGTGTGTGTGTGTGTGTGTGTGTGTGTGTGTGTGTGTGTGTGTGCGCACTGAAAAACTGAAACATTTACTTTAATTAAATGTATTATGTCAACAGATTTCATTAAACTGTATTGGGTTAGTTGAAAGCAATAATGTTAAGTTGAACCTAATATTTGTTATTTAAACTGATTTCATCTAACCTAATACAGTTATGTGAAATCTGTTAACGTAATACATTCAATTAAAGTTAACGTTTTAGTTTTGCCAGTGCACAGCTTCTTATTTTTTGTTTCGAACCCCCACCGAGCTCCATTTTGTTTGTCCTCCCCCTTAATTCCTGTCTCCCCCTGCTCCTCTATTCATTACATTATATTTTCCTCTCTGTTCTCCCTCAGCTCCTCTCCCAAGCTCCTTTCTTCCCCACAGACCTCCACCTCTCTCCTCTCTGTTCTGCCCCCAGCTCCACTTTCTCCTCTCCTCTGCGGTACTCTGCCAAGAAGAAGGTTGTGCTGTTGAACTTTGTATCCGGTGCTGCTACGTTAGCTATGTGTCTGACCGCAGGAACCGGGTCCAGCCTGGAGTGTGGATTGTTGCCGGTCCTGGAGGTGCTGCTGAAAGCCAGACTGGGGGTGGAATACACCTTTAATCACACGATAGACCATGTGCTGGCTTTCAGTCAGATTTGGGCTGTAGGGGTCTCTTGAGGCTCTGTGGGAGTGGAAGGAAAGCTAATTTCTAATTTCTAAGTCCTGTGTTTGAGTGACTGGTTGTTTCCTTGTTTTTTATTCTCTGTAAAGAAATATTTGACTAAAGGGTCTTTGGAAACCGAATCCCTCTCTCCTCTCCTTTCTCTTGCTCTTAAATGAGAGGATCCTTGCAATAAATAAATAAAAAAGGAAAAAACAAACCTCTCCTCCCCCCAGCTCATCTCCTCTCCTGCAGTGAATAATAGTGAATTTGGAACTGAGGTACAATGACGGTGAGGGATAATTAATGTTTCCTCGCTCTGGAACTGCTTCCTACATGTTGTGTGTCTGCAGAAGGCACGCTCCATCGTGTTTATGACTGTGCTTTGATCCGGACGCACATTTTGCATAGTTTTGATGAGGATGTAGGCTATACGTTTATTGTGGGACAGCAGCTCTGCATGTGTGAATTGGGAAGAAATCATTAATAACATGGTATTTATTACAATTCCCCATACTGTTTAAACTTTTACTCAAACTGGCAATTGCATCTACTCTGAAATATAATTCGTTTTCATGGACCACGGCACTAAATACACTTTCATGTGCCTTGATTGGAAGTGAGGAAAGTATCACAAGTCAGTAGAAAAAGGTTGACATGTATGTTCGGAAGTTGGTGAAAATCAATTATCTATTAGGAAAACAAACAATGCACCTCAATAATGTTTTGACAATTGAGGACATCCATGATAGGGACAACTTCGAATAAAACTCCAAAATTAGTACCACTATTTATTTTAATACTGTTAAAATTGTAATTACCTCAATACTTACTCAGTTAAATCACTCAGTTAAAGAGGACATACTCTGCTCATTTTCAGGTTCATATTAGTATTACGTGTCTCTACTGTAACATGTTTCTCATACTGCCTTTGCTATAGCACCTCTTTTCACCCTCTGTCTAAAACCAGAGCCCAGTCTGCTCTGATTGGTTAGCTGGCCAGCTTTGTTGTGATTTGTCAATCGGTAAGAGATGTTTCAGAAATTTCCCTGTCACTATGTTCCTCAAGTAAACAAAATAGTTCAATGGCGGCGATTCTGGCATTGAAGTGTGTGGGAGTGAAACTCACTCTGGAGGGAACACAGGGATTTTAGTCTACACACTACAGGAAAGGGAAAACCAAAAGAGCCTAAAGGGCCTCTTTAAAGCATCAGTCTATATTCATATTACCCCTGTACAATCCCATGCTGGTGCAGATGAACATTTTGAAACATGCTCATTCTTTTGAGCAAAACCTGAGTACAGCATTGAATTCCCAAACTGACAACTGCGTGTGCCTCATGGTGTTTATTGGTATGTTCCTTCAGTATTTCCTGCAGACATGGTACATGTGTCGGTTACTCCTGGCTATCTCTCTGCTCAAAGGCTTCTCCTGCCAGGAGGATTCTCTTCAATTGACCAAATAAGGGATCACAGATAATGCCCCTTCCCAACCACATTTAGAAGTGACGGCACTTTAGCCAGCTCTCCATAAACTCTGTTTATGTTCACTAAATTGCCTCAATGCTCTCTCAAACATGTGCAAATGGGTACAAATACTCTCAGCTGTTAAATAAAGTGGAGATGGAAATGCTTTGTCTTGTTCCATTCATTACTGTTTGCTTCAGGAAATACAGTACATTATTGTCTCTTTTCATTTAAACAATAAAAATAATATAGCTAACAACAAAAACACATATCCAAAGATGAATGACCTACATGTGCAGTGTTGCACTCTGAACCTCTCCATGTTTCATCCTCACTGCTACAGCACTGCCTTCAACTTCCTCCATGTGTTCAATGCTTCCTGTGTTAGTTTCTACATCTATATGCCTTTAGGAAACTTGTCCATTCAGTTTGAGTTCATGATCGTTTTATACATTTTATAACTAAAAAATAATAATATTTATAACAATATTGCAGTTAAAGTGCCCTGTTGGATGCTTTGGAAAAAAAATGAGGAAGTTCCCAGTAGAAAGTCTTTTTAGTAGAATGTGATAAAGGGCTCTAAGGTGGCCTTAAAATAGAGAATACATGATGCAGTGAAGAAAGATATACATAAAGAGAATATATAGGCTTCATACTATAATAGTTTTTGCATGTTGCTGCCCCACCACATACAGCTGGGGCCTTTTTTAAATTTTAGGAACGAGCTCCCAACTTACATCAGGACAGAATATTACAACTGCAACTTGGCGAATATCACTTCTGTACGTACCACTAAGAAAGTTTGGACTTACTATGAAGGGGATGCAGTAGCACTTAAAAATGGTTTGGCTTATTCATACACAAAAAATAACTGAAACGTTGACTTTAATCACATTAATTATGTCCACAAATGTCCCATAACTGTATTAGGTTAGTGGAAAGCAATAATAATGAGTTGAACCTATTATTTCAACTAACCTAACGCAGTTATTTAAAATCTGTTTCTTCATGGTTGAATCCATTGGAAGTCGCTTTGGATAAAGGTGTCCGCTAAATGAAATGTAATGTATGTTGGTGTTGTGTTCACAGGACACGTGATAACACTGGACTCCGCCCTCCTGAAGGAGCAGCAGCAGGCTGTCCTGGTCAGTCCGGTTCTGGACCATCAGGAATGGAGCTGTGTGAGGCTGGTTTACCAGATCACCGGGAGGGGGTCCCTGCAGCTCTTTCTCAGACCAGATGGGGATAACTTTGACTACCGGATGTGGACTGCCAACCAAGCCTCTGACAGCTGGCTCATTGCAAGTGTGGACCTACCTAACACCACCACCCCCTACCAGGTAATCACAGTGTCCTGCTGTAAACATGTAGTTTTTCTTCCTCCCTTCTGTTGAGTGCTCCTGTATTCAATTCAATATTTCTTCCACTCATGTCCCAGGCATTCCTATCAACGTAGCATTTCTCACAGGCCTCTAAAATGGAAACGTGTCTTAACTGCTACAGGGTAATTGCAGTAGGTTTTTGTCTTTCCTTCTTTTCTTCCAGAGCAATACTTGCAACACAACCTTTAACACTTAAAACATATCCAAAGAGAGGAGCCTGCTGTCCCAGTCAGATAGAATACTTCCTCTTTGTGAGACTGGTGTATTCATGCTGCTGATGTTGCCTGGGAAGAGAGCATGTTATCACACAAGTTTCAAGATCTTGCATTGGCTTCCTCTAAATGGCTTGTGGGTAATTTTGGACATTGTTTTGGTTTCATCCGTCCATCCATCTTCTCCCGCTTATCCGTCAGGGTCGCGGAGGTAACAGCTCCAGCAGAGAGCCCCAAACTTCTCTTTCCCTGGCCACATCAACCAGCTCTGACTGGGGGATTCCAAGGCGCTCCCAGGCCAGCGAAGAGATATAATCCCTCCACCTGGTCCTAGGTCTACCCCTCGGTCTCTTCCCAGCTGGACGTGCCTGGAACACCTCCCTAGGGAGGCACCCAGGTGGCATCCTCACTAGGTGCCCGAACCACCTCAACTGGCTCCTTTCAACGCGTAGGAGCAGCGGTTATACGCCAAGTCCCTCCAGGATGACTGAAGGGAGATGCCAGCCACCCTGTGGAGAAATCCCATTTCGGCCACTTGTATCCGCGATCTCGTTCTTTCGGACATGACCCATCCTTCATGACCATAGGTGAGGATAGGAACGAAGATGGCCCGGTAGACAGAGAGCTTTGCCTTCTGGATCATTTTTCGTCACAACAGTGCGGTAAAGCGACTGCAGTACCGCTCCCGCTGCTCCGATTCTCCAGCCCATCCCACTCTCCATTGTTCCCTCACTCGAGAACAAGACCTTGAGATACTTGAACTCCTTCACTTGGGGTAAGGACTCATTCCCTACCTGGAGTGGACAGTCCATCGGTTTCCTGCTGAGAACCATGGCCTCAGATTTGGAGGTGCTGATCCTCATCCCAGCCGCTTCACACTCCGCCGCGAACCGATCCAGTGAGTACTGAAGGTCACAGACCGATGAAGCCATTAGGACAACATCATCTGCAAAAAGCAGTGGTGCAATGCTTAGCCCACCAAACTGCAGACCCCCTCCCCCACGACTACGCCTCGAAATCCTGTCCATGAATATCACAAACAAGATTGGTGACAAAGCGCAGCCCTGGCGGAGGCCAACCCTCACCGGAAATCGGTCCGACGTGCTACCGAGGACCCGGACACAGCTCTCGCTTTGGGAGTACAGAGATTGGATGGCCCTGAGTAGAGACCCCCTCACCCCATACTCCCGCAGCACCTCCCAGGTGGGAACCCGGTCATACGCCTTCTCCAAATCCACAAAGCACATGTAGACCGGATGAGCGTACTCCCAGGCCCCCTCCAGGATCGTTGTGATGCCTCTGTAATTGGCACACACCCTCTGATCCTCCTTTTTAAAAAGAGGAACCACCACCCCGGTCTGCCACTCCTTCGGTACTGTTTCCGACTTCCACGCAATGTTGATGAGAAGTGTCAACCATGACAATCCTTCAACACCCAGAGCCTTCAGCATTTCTGGGCGGATCTCATCCACCCCCGGGGCTTTGCCACTGTGGAGTTGTTTGACTACCTCAGTGACTTCCCCCCGTGAGATTGGAGTTGATCCCCCTTCATACTCCAGCCCCGCCTCTTTCCTCAAAGTGTTCCTTCCACTGCCCTAACACCCTATCAGTTGAGGTCATCAGCGTCCAATCCTTACTGTACACAGCTTGGATGGTTCCCTGCTTCCCCCTCCTGAGGTGTGGGACAGTTTTCCAGAACAACTTGGGTGCCGACCGAAAATCCTTCTCAATGGCTTCTCCGAACTTCTCCCACACCCGCTGCTTTGCCTCGGTCACGGCTGAGGCTGCTGCCCTTCAGGCCTGTTGATACCTTGCAACTACGTCAGGAGTACCCAGGGATAAGATATCCCGGAAGGCCTCCTTCTTCAGACGGATGGCTTCCCTGACCACCGGTGTCCACCAGGAGGTTCGAGGGTTACCGCCCCTTGAGGCACCTAAGACCTTGAGACCACAGCTCCCCGCCGCAGCTTCAGCAATAGAGGCTTTGAACACCGCCCACTCTGATTCAATGTCCCCAGCCTCCACAGGGATGCCTGAAAAGCTCTGCCAGAGGTGTGAGTTGAAGGCCTCCTGGACTTGGGATTCCTCCACACATTCCCAGTTCACCCGCACTACACGTTTGGGCATACCAGGTCTGTCCAGAGGCTTCCCCTGCCACTCGACCCAACTCACCAGCAGATGGTGATCAGTTGACAACTCCTTTCCTCTCTTCACCCGAGTGTCCAAAACATGCAGCCTCAGGTCCGATGATGCGATAACAAAATCGATCATGGACCTTCTGCCTAGGGTGCTCTGGTACCACGTACACTTATGAGCATCCTTATGTTCGAACATGGTGTTTGTTATGGCCAATCCATGACTAGCACAGAAGTTCAGTAACAAACCACAACTCCGGTTCAGATCGGGGGGGCCATTCCTCCCAATCACACCCCTCCAAGTGTCTCCATCATTGCCAACATGTGCGTTGAAGTCTCCCAGCAAGGCTAAGGAGTCCCCTTCAGGAGCCCCAAGAAGGCCGAATACTCTGAAATGCTATTTGGTGCATAAGCACACACAACAGTCAGAGTTTTCCCCCCCATGACCCGGAGGCGTAGGGAGGCGACCCTCTCGTCCACTGAAGTAAACTCCAACAAAGCGTCCCTCAACCGGGGGCTTGTGAGTATCCCCACACCAGCGGGGCGCCTCACACCTTGGGCAACTCTGGAGAAGAATAGAGTCCAACCCCTATCAAGAAGTAAGGTTCCAGAGCCGACGCTGTGAGTAGAGGTGAGCCCCACCAGATCAAACTGGTATCGCTCCACATCCCGCACAAGCTCCGGCTCCTTCCCCCCCAGAGAGGTGACGTTCCAATTCCCTAAAGCCAGCTTCTGCCGCCTGGGTCTGGTCCGTCGAGGACCTCTGCTTTCACTGCCAGCCTTCTGGCAGCGCACCCGACCCCATCGCTGTTTCCCGAACAAAGTATAAAGCAGAATATTATATACATAATATTTGTAATTTCATTACTTACTGTACATTTTTGTCCATACTTTTTTGTAAAGCAGTTTTTCTTTCCTTAAAAATGACATGTGTTGTATACATTTTCTTTTTTGCTAATCTAAATTTAAAGAAAGTCAACGCTCCTAAAAGTGAGTTTGAGGCCAAGGCCATCAAGTGTCATAAAAGCATGGTGATGTCATCTCAGCGTCTTTCTAAATTTAACTAGCTTCTTTATTGTCAACAGGAGTGCTAACCTCCTCCATCCAGAACAATTCCTAAAGTGAATATAAACAGACTGTGAAATAAAAGAAATGGCTCAGTGGTAATAACTGGAAACTATGCTGTGAGTCTCATGAGTTATGAGAGGAAAACAAAACTACATCATGTTGGTACTTAAAGCTATATTTAAAGGCTAGCTGTTCTCTTAAGTTTTTTAAGCATGGCCGCAGGCAGCCCGATGTTTGTATCTGGAAGATTGGGACTTATTACTGACAAGTGTGCTCCAGTGCACTGCCTGGAAGGCTTGTCTCTCTGTGTGGGCCGATGTGAACTCTTTCACACTTGCTGAGTCGGTCAGAGTCATTCCCAGACTTACAATGGCAGGCCATCAGGCCTGGCTCCTTGAGCATTTACATTTAAAGGCGTGCCGGCAATGTGATGGGGTATGGGATGTCATTTCACATAAGTGACCTGACATGTGATATAACATGTGATGTGACAGGTGATATGACACGTAATATGGCAGCTGATGAAAAATGTAATACAACCAGTTTTATGACATGATATAGGGGATGTGACATACAGTATAATAAGACATATAATTTGGCATGTGATTTGGCGTGTGATATGACACTTCATATGGCATGTGATGTGACATGGAATATAACCTTTGATATAACATGTAATAGGTGATATGACAAGTGATATAGCATGTGGTATAACACGTGAAATGATATATGATACTGTATGGATAGCTCTGATGTCTAGGGGATGATTTAGGCCGTGCACATATGTTTATATTTGTTCTTAATAAAGATATTAACATATCACACCACCTCCATTCTCTGCAGTAGTTACCAGTAAAGTAGAGAAAAGATTTTTAAGAAGTTGGTAAGTTCTTGTCATTGTGGGATGCAAACCAATATTTAAATTGGTTTGGATTTCAAAACGTACATAGTCGGAGTCCGGCTTTAATTTCAGTGACATGATGTGATGGAACTTGATTTGATGGAACATGATGTGATGGAACTTGATTTGATGGAACATGATGTGATGGAACTTGATTTGATGGAACATGATGTGATGGAACTTGATTTGTTTATTATTTAATGCAGATCCTATGAGATGTTATAATTTGATACGGTGACAGAATATAATGTTTGGAATTTTCTTTTCCTGCCACAGGTTCTGTTGGAAGGTCGACCTGAACGTGGCTCAGGGAACAGTGTGGCCATCTTTGAAATTCACATTGTCAGTGGTTACTGTATAGGTCAGTGTGTTCCCTTAGATGTTTTTCTCCTATGTCGTATAGTCTGATGTGAAACCGTATTCATGTATCAACAAGGAGTAATGGTTGTCTGTACTGTTCAGAGTGTAATTTTGAGGAGCATCACTTGTGCGGATACAGCAACAGCTGGAACCCAAATGTCAACTGGTACGTCGGGGGGAGTGTGGCCCGAGAGCCCGAGTCTCACCTGCCTGTCAGTCACAGCCACCATCACCAGAGAGGTACACACACACACACACACACACACACACACACACACACACACACACACACACACACACACACACACACACACACACACACACACACACACACACACACACACACACACACACAATAAGTCAAAAGCAATACACTTTTAATTCTCAAGAATATTCAGACATGAGAATTGCAGTGTAAAAAAAAGGTAACAAATAAATACACAGACTGAAGTGTATTAGGTTAGTTGAAACCAATAATATTATGTTGAACAAAAAAATGTTTTATTTTTAACTTAATATTATTGCTTTCAACAAACCTAATACTATTACGTGCAATTTGTTGACATAACACATTTAAAGTCAACGTTTCAGTTTTTTCAGTGCAAAGACACACACACACACACACACACACACACACACACACACACACACACACACACACACACACACACACACACACACACACACACACACACACACACACACACACACACACACACACACAAAGCAATGCACTTTAAATTCTTAAGAATATTCTGACATAAGGAAATTGTATAGGAAAACCTACCTTTCATGAAGCATATTCAGGCAGTGGCCTATACACCAACAATGAAACACGTGCGCACATACTACCATTTAAAAAAGCCGAAATAATGTCCTTAGAAACTTTTCAAACACTTACTGCACATTCCACTTCTGTCCATTTCTATGATCTGTGTGTTCTAAACTCTCCAAACACATTCTGCCAAAGTATGGCTAAGCATACAGCCTTCTTTTTGTCACTACTGTGGTTTGCTGTTTGCGTCTGCGGCTCCCAACTGCTTATTATTGTGCAGTATTCTGGACAGTACTGAGGTATTACAGCTGGCAGACACCACTGCTTTCTGCACCTGCATGGCTTCAATTTCAAAGGAGATTAAACAGCAACTCACAGTCTCAGACTTAAGTCAACCTACTTAAATCATTTTGTCTATTGCACTACTTTATTCCACAATTATATGTATTTTACTTCATCTTAGGTATATAATATGTTGCATTGTTGGGGGAGCATGACGCTTTAGATTTTCATTGCCAAAACTAGGCTGTAGCTATTGTTCATACTCCAAATAAAGCCTTTGAATCCTTGAGTCCTCTAGGTTTTACGGAAATTCTAACTCTCCACCAGCTGCCTCAGCTTCTGTATACAGATCAGTGTCCCGTTGAACATCCACTCTTATATTCCCACCTATAACAGTTCATAGTGTACCTGCTTAAAACAATCTGGATCCAGATGCATATAAATGCTCTGTAGTTTGAGAGTCAGTTAACGTGGATTTATGGTTGTGAAGGCAGCATCTGTAATCAGGGAGGTGTGCTGGCCAAGGAACTGAACTGCTTTTTTATTTGGTTTGGATGAAAACTTGCAGGTTTGGCCATGGGGGTTATTCGTCTCTACTTTATATGATTAAAGCTGACAACATAGTAATAGTTATAGAGGGATTAGTATAGAGTGGTGCAGTGATTATTTATTTTTCTAGGCCAACCCAGGAGTTAGCATCACAAGGGCTCCCTCAACTCAAAGCAATGACGAATTTCTATTGGATTTTGGAATATCGTATAAAATAAAATCTGTGGCATCACATGTTTATGATACTTACACCTTTTGTTCAGCACGAAAATATTCCACATCTATGCAAATCTCCAGAAATGAAAAGCTACCGTTATGCTACAGTGGTCACATGCTTTTGCTAAGCCAACGGCAGCTAATGTTCTGTTTGGTGACTTTAGTAGCCTCATTGAGTGACATCAGAGCAACCGCTGCTTTTTAAGAAACGAAAAAGCTTCAGACATTCACCAGTGGGTAGTGTATGTTATGTTGTAGAACACAACATGAACACCTTGTAAGTTTGTTTTCACTTCAGACCTTATTTATGTAATCTTACCAAAAACACATCCATAATCCATTGACTTCAAACAGAGGGAGCGGTAAAATGCTAACTCATTTCCGGGTTTAGGACTCATTCCTGCACCACTTTATAGCGCTCAATGCATTCTGTGAGCGTGCCTGTGTGTATGAATCCCTTTATACATGAGTCAGCGTAACAACACACACAGCGTTAAAACACACACATCCTTTAAATAAACTACCCATCAATGTGTCCTTTCAGCTCATCACTATCTCTCCCTGCTCCAGGACACTACATGTATGTGGACTCTGTGTACGCCAAGCACTTCCAGGAAGTAGCCAAGTTGACCTCCCCCATGACTACGGTGCCCCTGGCCGGCTGCCTGTCCTTCTACTACAACAGAGACCAGGAGAGGGGGAACATCTTCTCAGTCTTCACCAGAGACCAGCTTGGACACTACGAGGAGATGTGGAGGCCCGAGGTGTTTGCTACGGCTGGCTGGACTCTGGTCAGTGTGGATATTAAGGCCCCCCACCCCCTGGAGGTCAGTACTGGAGCTTGCATTTACAATCGTGAGAAGTTCAGCTTCATATGATGATATGTGGGTTTTCTTTGAATGCTAATCCGATATCACTGCAATGTGCAAGCAAGATGATATTATGTATTTGCCTGATGCTTTTAAAGATAAGACCAGCTTCCCCTATGTTTTCTTTTCTTAACTGTCTCTAATCTAAATCCATCCAACTTGTATGACATCGTCGGAGTCAATGTTACGCATGTTTTTAACCATACATTTGTATACTTACAACCGTGTCTTACAGATCAAAACGCCAATTTTCCCCGTAAAAAAACTATATTTTTGTTGACCAAAAACTGTATAAGTACTCAAAAAATGGAGAGACAGCTTTGTTTTTACGGAGAATAAATAGGGGATGGATGTCCGGTGGATCTGCCGGTGGACGAGTGGCAGGCAGCAGGCTGACACTGAAACTGAGATTTCTGAATTACATCCTTTCTTTTACACTCCTTTTTTTCTGTAGAGGAAGTAAAGAAACCGGAACTCTGGATTTATTTGTTGTTTGAGGTGCAATATATTACTCACTGGCTTTAAGACATGAAGGAACTATTATTTTCCGCTTCGCTCTAATGCATTATTTTTGCCGGAAAGTGGGCGGGGCCGTAATTTGTACGGGACGGATGTGACGTTAGCGCCTTCATACTATATTTTTCTTGAAAAACCCTGAAAACATTCTTATCAACATATATATACACCACAAACTGTCACAAAGCCAGTGGTGTTTGGAAGGAATGAACAGGGAGGTAGGGTCTCACAAAATCTTTTATCGAGTTGCATCATGGGACATGTAGAATACAGTGTAGTTGTCAATAGAAACTCAGCACTTAAAGCCAGGATCTCAACCTCTTCCCATAATAATCTCTCATAAATGGATACAGCGCAGAAGGTGGGATGTTTATTTCTACGACAGTTGCTCAGTGGCACATGAAGCCAACATGGCCTGCCTCTAGAGTACAGAAATTCTCGGTTCTTCCTTGGATCCTCCAGTGATCTTCCATCCATAGGGCCCATAGAGCCCTTCAATCAGCTCCGTCACAGCTGGTCTCGGCGTAGCCAAAGTAAAGTGCATTTTGCAACTTTTATGCTTAAAATGTATACAAGGGCTTTTTGAGTATTTGAACTGGCAATTTGAATTCCATTAAACAAAAATCGGTGCTGCTTTTGAGACATCTCTTTCTCAATGAAAGTCAATGGGAAGATGTATTTTCAGGCCCAAATCTCTTCACAAACCGAAACAGAAGTGTAGTTAAACTGTTTAACCACTATGACATTTTGCTTCAACAGCAGGCTGTCTTCCTGGAGTCTGCCACATAGGTTCTGATCTGTTTTGATCCATCGTCCTGAGGCTTTGCAGCCTGCATATAAATGCTCCTTCTGGCCTGTGGAGAAAAGCTCATCCTCGGCCTCACTCTGTGTCTGTGTCGACCTTTGGACTGAGCAGCAGTGTGTCTGGCAGCAGCAGCTGAAAAACTCCACAATAGTCCTGCAGTGTGCATGCAGATGTAGATCTAAAGCTCCATTCTGCAGAACACACCAACAGATGCTCTGTGCTTTCAGTGCGATAACTTTTTGGTTAAAAAAAGAAAACATAATGCAGTTCTATGAGATGAAACCTGTATAATAACAAGTTGTTTGTGCTGCAAACACCACACTTTGCTCCAAGGTCACCAAAAGCCCTTCTCTGTAGCCTCACAGACCTCCTCCCAAATCCACAGCCCATCTGGCCTCCCTGTACTTGTCCACTGCTTTAGGAGACTCCTGGGTCAACCAAGCCAAAAATACCTACAGCGTGCCGGCCTCCTTCTTCACCCATGTCCACCATCGTGTTCTTAGGTGCCTCCATGAAAGGCACTGAAGACCTTTTGACCACAACTCCCAGCAGCCGCCTCCACAACGGAGACTTGGAACAAGGCCTGCTCTGATTCTACTTCCCAGCCTTCAGGAAAAGAGCACTGAAAACAAATGGACTGCTATGAAGCCATACATAATATTTGTTATCCACCGATATTCAAGCCGAGGATTATCATGTTAGGAAAACTGACATATACTTTAACAGAATAATTGGAAAGATTCAGTCTCAAGGTTGACTCTGAGGCTTCTTTTCCTGTTTTTTTTAGAGGTGATAATATAGAAAGGTGTTTCTGCGGACTGTTTTCCTTTGTAATTAACTTATTTCAACTTTCCATGTTTTTAGTCCAGTGTTCGTGTCAGCTGCTGTACTGGCAAATGTTACTGTCAGTCTCTTATTCCACTTTATTCCATTTGTTTTTTGTCTAGAAAGATCATATTTCTCCTAATATATCATTGAAGAGAAAACTCATTTGGTACTTTTCTTTCTCATACCTGTGTTATGTGCAGCTGAGTTGACCCACACACACTCTCACACACTCACTCCTCCTTTCCACTGCACTTTTATGGTTTCTTTTGCTTGTGCTTTCAGCCAGAACGCCTCCCACAGGCAGCTGCTGTCGCTGTGGAAAAGAGCTTGCATAACTTTACAAACTGGGTCAGCGCCTCTTTCCGATCGAGCCAAGAGTCAGACAGACCGTTTCCATCAAGCAGCACTCCACTCACTCACCCATGTTCTTGAATGTATGCTACACTGATGTCACTGTGTGGCCTCTACAGCTGTCTTATCTATCACCACATGTTCACTACCTTTCACAGAGCATGTTCTCTCGGACTCAGACAGGAAAAATTATGACTTAGAGTTGAAGTCACACATTACTCATCACACATCTGGTAACAGTTGCTGGTTATGTCTGTGTGTGTTACCAGGTGGTATTTGAGGTGGCTTTCAACAGTGCCAGAGGCGGATACGTGGCAATAGATGACATCTCATTTTCCCCTGAGTTCTGCCACACTGACACAGGTGATTATAGGGCGGGGTGGTTGACAACAATCACAGACTGTTCTGTATCGCACTGAAAGTGAAACTTCACTTGTGGTCACAAGAGGCTGCAATTTTTTAAGGGGCCCTGTTCTGCTCATTTTCATTTTCATATCAGTATTTAGTGTTTCTCCTGGGACATGTCTCCATGCTTTAATGTTCAGAAAGCTCTTTATGTTTCTCATACTGTCTGTGCTGCAGCACCTTTTTCCCTTTTCACCTTCAGAGCACAGTCTGCTCTGATTGGTCAGCTGGACAGAACTGTTGTGATTGGTCAACCACTTAGAGATTTCCCACCCCTCAGCCTATCACGTACAATGTCTTGGAGCACAAGCAAATAGAAGCGCAGATGTGTGGGAGAGAAACTCCCTCTTGGGGGAGCACAGGGATTTTAGCCTTTGCAGACCATTTACATGCACACAAGCCCTATTATGCTTTTTGGTGTGTTCCCTTTCCTTGTAGTGTGCTATATAGGTTTGTGTTCCTGTAAATGGTTTACAAATTTAAAATTAAATGTATCTTTTCTTTTCACTCAGGATTTCCATGCTTTCAAAATTGATAATTTATTCATGAAACAAGAAAATATTTTCTAGATGGTAAGCCTTCAATATGCAGTCTAATAAATTATAGTTAATGATTACATTTATATGGGGGTGGATGATTATACGAGGGAGAAGGGAGAGTAATTAGTCACTAATCATTCAAATCAGTCACTTATCATTCAAATCCAGAAGGGATGCTTCCTGCGAATCATTATTTTTCTCTAGAGACTCTCTGCTGCTACTCCAGCATTTTAACACCGTCCCCCAGATCCCCCTTTACTTGAACGATGCACACTGTTCATACCACTAAGGCGGTCTCACTGTGATGCTGTGTTTTTGATTCCAGAGCCGAACTTTGACCCCTCTATAGCCAACTGTGACTTTGAAGACGGGCTGTGTCTGTACCATCAGGAGAAAACAGACAGTAAGGAATGGAGCCGAGTGTCAGTGAAGCCTAATGCCTACAGGATGGGAGACCATACCACAGGAGCAGGTGAGTGTCACTGTAAACACACACACACACACACACACACACACACACACACACACACACACGCACACACACAATTCACAGATGTCTGCTGTTTTTTTTTTCTTTCTGCACATTAACTTCATTTTCTATATGGAAATATATATATTTTTTAATTGCCTTTTTAAAAAAAAAAAATTAATTGCCATTTTTAAGAAACATACACTCAAAAACATTGAAATAAATAATAAAAAATTCATACCATAGGCACAAAGTGTAACATCTAGATATTGAATACGGTGGTGAGGAGATTTAAACTTATCCGAAAACAATGGGACATATCATAACTCCCCCTACCATAAATCACGCCCCATGGTATATTTACTTCCTGCTGCCCTTTGTGTTTGTTTTACCATGGAATTAGTGTATTTTACCCTGTTATTATAAGCAACATTTCAATGAAATATACTCATCTGATCACACACTAAGCTGCTACATCATTCAATCACTCTAATATTAAAAGTCATTTTTAACAATGGCTAGAAAATGAGGGCAGCACTGATTGAGGTTTCTGTAACTGTCCAAGTTGGTTCACATCTTCACCAACCAGTCTTTAAACACTGCCAGAGCCCAAACCTTGTTCCTTAGTGTTTACTTCCTGTCTATATTCTTTTGCTGTTCCCCTTAGTGTTTACTTCCTGGGTACGGTCGAATAGTCAGTTTAGCTTAGGAAGGTTCCTAATGGAGCGGAATGACCTGGAAGTACCTCAGTGGCCGCTATGATAAGAGCTGTTGGAATTCTCTAGATCAGGGGTGCCCAACCTTTTTTGAACCAAGATCTACTTTTAAAGTTGATAGTGTGTCGCGATCTACCAAGCCATATCGAAAGCCATAGCGTAGACACAATTAATTGTGCACCTATATAATAACACAATGTTCTGACACAAAGATCAAGTTTTAACTATAATAATACATTATTGAAGTAAATGTACGTCGTGCAAAGAATAAGCACAAGTAGGCCTAGGACTGGTCCGTAACAACACAACAACATACAACCCAATTAATACAATGCCTAATTCAGGTTGGAAAAGTGGTTCTCTACCTTAGTGGGACTTCTGGCACTGAGACGAGGAAGCTAGTCTCTCATAGTCCGGACAGTAGGAGCTGAGTGCCAGCCGTAAGCAGGCCGCAAGGTGGTCATCAGTCATGGTGGATCTGTATTTTGACTTAATGATTTTCATATGTGAAAACACAGACTCACACAAATATGTTGATCCAAAAAGTGCAGTCAAATTCTTTGCAGTTTGTCTGAGGTTGGGGTACTTCTCTTTCTGCATTAAATTCCAGAATTGGACATTTGTGTCAGGTGTAGCTCTTGATTTGAGCTCAATGTCATTCTATAGTGTGAGGATCTCATTCTCAATAGCACCGCTATCCAGGTTGAAGAGTGATGCCACTTTGGACGTTATACAATCCACATCTATATTCTCCCCAAATGGAAAACTGAGAAAACTGACAACAGGCTCAATGGATGCAAAGTCAGTAAAGCGCCTGTCAAATTCTGAGAAGATGCTTTGCACTTGATCATCATAACGTGCACTCTCAAGCTCCGCGCAGTCTGTGCCCTGACGCTTAAGTTCTGTGTCCATGTGTGGAAAGTTCTGCAGATCACACTGTTGCAACCTGCTTGATAGCAGCTGCAACTTGCTTTTAAAGGTGTTCACGGAGCTGATCATGTTGATGATGTGTTTGTTCTTACCCTGCAGCTCTAGATTCAAGTTATTGAGCTTGTCAGTCAGATCAGTAAGAAAGGCTTCATCCTGAATAGCAGACACAATCTCCTTTCGATTTTTAAAATCGGCAAAAAGCGCATCTGCGGCTTCCATGAACGCTTCTTTCACAATCTCACCATCCTTGAAAGATTTCTTTCCTTTTGCAAGAACACGACAGACACGATAAGAAGCTATGGTTGCAGCCTTACTCGTGGTATTGGGCCTGGTAAAAATGGACTGTTGTGCTGCTAGCTGGCTTTTCAATTCCTTGACTTTTCGGGCGCGCAGTGGTGATTTAGCTGGGAAGTTTGTATCGTAGCTCTTGTGGACCGTCTTGAAATGCCGCTCCAAATTCCCTTTCTTTGGTAAAGCCACATTTGCATTGCAGATAAGACAGATGGATTTGGCATTCGAATACACGAAAAATAATCCTCCTCCCACTCTGAATGAAAATAATACGTTTTAGATGTTTTAGCTTCTGCCGCCATGGTAGTATCCACTCGCTCTAGTCAAGCTTCTCACGCCCTTCCGAGTCCTTAGTTAGAACCTAGCAACCATACCATGCGCGCGCAGATAGAAAGAAGCGCGTGAGATGTTTTCTGTGATTATGCCTGATCTACCTTACTATAGCTGTACAAATCTACACACTGCTTCACGCGATCAGCAGTTCATTGTGCCTATTTAAGATGTTTTAGGTTGGAAGTTTTAATGTAGGCCTATTTTACACAACAGTAGGAGGATAGCCTACACACAACATTTTCTCGCGATCGACTGGAACTCAGCCCGCCATCGACTGGTAGACCGCGATCAACTGGTTGGGCACCCCTGCTCTAGATGATAGGAAAGGAGCTCTGAAACTTCCTTTATAACCTCCTTTATCTTAGGAAACACTGGATCTTCCTTTAGGAAAGGAAAGGAGAAAATGCTGTCCCAAAATTCCTTGCGGCCACAACATTTCCCATGACACAACATTCGGCTGTTCACAGAAACAACCGATCGTGACGGAGAAATGCGTTTCATGAAAGTGACGGGGCTTATTAAGCAGTTTAAAACTTATGCCGTAACTTTCTAACGTGCTTTATTTTGAACGTTCAGCTCTATATTAATCAAAAGGAGAAATATGAACGTTACTTTTTTATCTTATAACCACTTTCCTTTCATTTGTTTTGTTCTTGTTCTCTTTTTATTTTCTTAACTGGGGACGGTTCAGCAATCATGAATCCAAAGTTCCGTGCTCTCCTCAAATATATAGATACATATTCAAAAAGTATCACATGGTGTTATGGGATTGACATGACTGCACATAGTCAAAGGGATTTCTTAGCAACACTCTGTTCTTTTTCTCAGTGGTCTGTTAACTAAAATTAAATACCACTGGAATGTCGAAGTTGACCAATCAGAATCAAGTCTTCAGCTTAGCAACATAATAAATGTATATTTTAGTGAGTGGGGTTAGTATTTGTTGGAAAGACAATCATAGATGAAGTGAACACAACAGCCTGATGTTTTTCAGTTTGCTCCACCGTTTATCTTACTATGGTCTTGTTGTCCTTTTGACAGTAAGATGGGATAACTAGTACTTTGCATTTCTTAGTATAAAGCTAGCAAAGATGCGTTATGGTGAAGACATGGAAGATTGTGGAAATACTGAAATCACTTACACTCCTTTTCTAAATGCATAAACTGGTGCACTAATAAAATAGTGATTATAATAATAATAATTTTAATTTAAATAGCGCATTTCTAGGTACCCAAGGCCGCTTTCCATTTTTTGAGACAGAAAACAAATAAACAAACAAAAAACTAGGGCAAATAAAAGAATAGAAAAATAAAGTAAATAGTATAGAAAACAGAAATGGCAGTTGTGGTAGAAGAACGGGGGACTAAGATGAGTTAGTGGTCAAAGGCTATGGTGAAGAGGTGAGTGTTTTAGTGAGGATTTGAAGATGTCCAGGGAGGCAGCATTGCGGTTCTCTGCAGGAAGAGTGTTCCAGAGGGTGGGGGCCGCAACACTGAACGCCCTGTCACCAACGGTTCAGAGGCGAGTGCGAGGAATAGACAGAAGGCCTGTCTCCGAGGACCGCAGACTCCGTGTAGGGGTGTAGGGATGGAGGAGGTCTGATGAGGCCATGGAGAGACTTGTAGGTGTTGTAGTTTTGGAAATCTGCTCAGCACTGTGGCTGACCTCTAAATGTACCTAAATGTATACTTTGTACCAGTTTTGAATGAAGGTGTGAATTTTTGGAATTTGTTCTGAATGTATAAGTGTTCCTTTCATATTTACACATTGGTAAGAAGATCGTCATTATGGACGCTGTATTGTATTTTAAACGGCATACCATTGTAGTTAAACACATTGTGGCTGAACTAACACCATCATCTTTGTTTTATATTGTGTTCTACATCTTATTTCTCTAGGCTGTTTCCTCCTGGTTAACACTCTTTTCTCTTCGAGACCGGATTATGTGGGTCGACTTCATGGTCCCCTTTTACCAGGGAACCACAAGTACTGCCTGAGGTTCTACTACCTGCTTCATGGATTTAGGAAAGTAGACAACGCTCTGGCCCTTTATATTTATGATGAGAACAATGTGGCCCAGGAGAAGGTTTGGAGCCTGACCGACACATCCAGGGATGTATGGACTGAGGTGGAGATCACTTACATGAAGCCAATGCTTTCCAAGGTATAAAACATGGTTCATATGATGGATGATATATTGTATGTGGACGTTAATGCTTCTGATTGGGAAGGATGGAAACACAGGTTGATGGTTGAATGATTTACAAACGTCTTGGTGATGAAGGGATGGATGGATAATGGATGGATAATGGATGGATGGGTGGGTGGATGGATGGATTGGTGAATGGATGGATGGATGGATGGATGGATGGATGGGTGGGTGGATGGATGGATGGATGGATGGATGGATGGATGGATGGATGGATGGATGGATGGATGGATGGATGGATGGATGGATGGATGGATGGATGGATGGATGGATGGGTGGGTGGATGGATGGATTGGTGAATGGATGGATGGATGGATGGATGGATGGATGGATGAATGGATGGATGGATGGATGGGTGGGTGGATGGATGGATAGATGGATGGATGGATGGATGGATGAACGGAAGGACGGATAGATGGATAAAAATGCTCAAATAGCAGTATTCAGTCCTTTTTGTTTCCCAGGTGGTGTTTGTCAGCATATGTAAGAACTTCTGGGAGTGTGGCTTGGTAGCCATTGATGACATCACTGTCAGCCTGGGGGACTGTCAGATGACAACAGGTACAAACCCTACTTATTCAGGGGGGGCTAATTCTTTTAAAACCTTTTATTTTAATTGAATTAAAATGTATATTAAAATGCACCTGCCTTCACAGTATTTTATGTTCTTGAGTTGCCACGCTACACATTATTTGAGGCCCAGTTCAATTTACAATTGTATACTTATTTAGTAGGCCAGGGTCCCTGGTGCTGCTTTCTCTTTCATTCAGCTTAGGGGTTGTTGAGCTGAAAAATGCTGAAGACGGGTCTCTGGGCAAAACAGACATTGCTGGGTTGGCCTGATTATTCTCTTTTTTATTACATATTATTTTCCAGCTACTGCACATCATACTGAAATAACTGAAACATTGACTAAGTTGAAACAAATATTTGTTATTGGAACTTGTATATAGTGCTTTCAACTAACCTAATACAGTATGTGAAATCTATTGATAAAATACATTTAATTAAACTCAACGTTTCAGATTTTATAGTGCAGCCAGGAGCATGCTCGGTAGTGGAGCAGCCTTTAGTGTTGATTAGTTAGTTTAGCTCCCATCCCAGAATGATCCTGGAGGTTTAGTAAACTGCTGCACACACTGCACTGTTCCAGTTTTCATCCAAAACTTGCACACCTTCTGTATTGACCGAGTGTGTTTGCTCCGCAGGCTCCCTCCCGGGCCAGTGTGACTTTGAAAGTGGAGTCTGTGGCTACATACAGGATAAGAAAGGAGACAAAGCCGATTGGCTGCGAGTGCGAGGACACACCCCCACCTCTTATACGGGACCCAGAGGAGACCACACCACTGGGGTGGGTGAGTCACTTCCTCCTCCATTGCTTTGTTCATTCATTCAGAGGTCATGTGTGATGTGAAAGGATTAATGTATCATTCCACTCTTAAAGATGAGACGTTGACATCATGTATTCACATTATTTCTGCAGTTTTTTAAAACAGTGGAGTTGGCTTTTGGATGATAATACCAGTTTATCTCAGTTACACAGTATTCTTTGTGTATTGTATTTGTACAGCTGAGATAAAACATCCCATAAATGTGTAATTCATTATGCCTCCCCAGGTTACTTCATGTACATCGAGGCGTCACTGATGCGTCCGGGTCACAAATCTCGACTGCTAACCTCTGACCTGCGGGGCTCCTCGTCCCCTCAGTGTTTGATCTTCTTCTACCACATGTACGGATCTGGCTCCGGCATACTGAGCGTTCTTCTGCGCCGCAGTGACAGAGAGCAGGACACGTTGCTGTGGAGACGCCGGGGGGAGCAGAGCGTCAGCTGGATGAGGGCGATGGTGGACTACCAATGTGATGTCCGACACCAGGTAACCGGCTAATACCAAAGAGAGTGAGAAAAACAACAGGAAGTACATTACATTACATTGAAATGATACTTTTATCCAAAGCAACATACAATAAAGCAATAAACCATGAATATACAAAGAGCTGGAAAAATGCAGGACTATTCGCTTTAAATAAACCAACCCGGTTTAAGTACTGTTGCATTAACCATTTTAACTGTGTATAGTCACAGTAGACACGACAGAAAAGGTGTGTAAGGACTGCAGCTTGGCGATATTACAACATTATCAAGTCTCCCTCTGTAATGATAAACGGGCTGAAATAATATTACAGTATCAGAAAATGAGAAGTGATAGGAAACCAATGTCATACAAATGCATGCACAGATCACAATACAAAATATAACATCATCATTTTTTAACATTAACCATAAGCAGTCAAAGTGAAAAAAATGTGTTTTTTTATTGTAGAAACTTAACTAAAAAAGTAAATACTAGAATTAGAGATTACTATACGTGTATGTGAACTGTGAGTGAAATATTTATAATAACAATACAATTTAACTGGATATAATCTAATATTAGTACATAATATTCAATAGTCACATGGTTTGTGTCTCTTTCAGATAATATTTGAAGCCATCCGAGGCCCATCACTACGAAGTGATATTGCTATTGATGACATCTCCTTTAAAAGAGGACCCTGTGAAGGTTAGTAACAGAAGTATTGATCCACAGGTGATGGATATTTGTAATGTTTGCCTTAAAGCAATACTGTGTGCATTTCTTCCTGAGTGTAACAGTAATATCTGTTGTCTTGTCCTCCTCCTCAGATCCCGGGGACTTCGCTCCGTACTCAGGTTTCTCTGAGTATTTTAATGAGATTGAGAACTGAGACAGCGGGGACGTCTTTCTCTATAAATGTTTGAGGGTTTTAGAAGTGTGAATAATCCACCGAAACAATTTACAAAATTGTGTTGCAGCCAGTATCTCTAGTGCAGTGTGGGTCTGTCTTTCTTCACTTCTCAGCCTGTCATGTTCATTCTCAAACATTTGTATCTTGACTTGTCCTTGTGATACTCAATACACAACAGCTGTGTTAAAGCTGCTCATACAAATATTTTTAAACTTTGCTGTACATTAAGGGAAAAAAAGGTGTTTCAGTTATAAAGCACTAATTATGTGCTACATCATAACCACATTTACTATCAGGTACACAGGGTTTCTATTCAGAATGTTAAAAAAAAACATGTCAAATAGCTGATTTCATCCCAATAAAGGTTGAACTGACCTTCTGCTCAGTACGGTGGCCAACAGAGCCCAATGCATTACAATGGCCCAAAACAGGAGGAGAACCACACTGCAGTTTTAAAAACAATGCAAATAAAAAACAATACAAATTACAAGTTTCATGCAAAGGAAAAAACATTTTCATCCACTTTACAACACATGCGCAGCACTTGGAAAACATTCACCATCTTGATGAAACATGCGCAGCGTTTATTTAAAGCAGCATAAACCAAACGCTGCAAATACAAAACGCAGCAAGATGCTCAAAACACAACGGAAACCAGGAGACACTAAAAAGTGACGCACACAGCTGGGACTGGAGCGCTTGGTGACGTTCAGGATTATAAAGTTGTCCAACTGTCTCCGTTGGCAGAATTAATCTCTTTCATATCTTTAAGTGTTTTGACAGTATATCTGCTGTAATATCAGAAGGAATCATGTTAAAATAAGACAATCAAATTTACATTTTATGTCAGTTTTTTATTTGCAGCATTTTGTGTTTTTGTATTTGAATCGTTTTTGAGTGCAGCGTGTTTCTCCTGATGGAAATGTGTTGGGCCGTTGGAACTTGTTGGCCACTGTAGCTCAGGGTGTCATGGCTTAGTCTAATTGGGCAAAAAAATGGAAATCTCTATGGACGAACAACGTGGGGAACCATATAATTACACACTTTGGTGGTTAGTCACAATGAGCCTTAATCACTGCCATGAAAGAAAGCACACAACATTAAGAATAGGCAATACTCTTTTTATAATCCTTTCTTTGTGTATCTACTGATGCTTTATTGTTTGTTCATTAACTCTGTTCTGTATATATTTTGTTAAAGGTATCCATTGATTGAATTCACAAATTGGCTTCTGCCATACAACTGTGTGGATGTTGGGTAGATTTATTTGGTTATTTCTTCGTGAGATGTTTTAATGTTAGTTCCACTGTGACAAAGGACATGAGTCCAGCTTTAGTCTTCAGTCAAAAATCTAAGCGCTTCCAGATACTGGTCAATGTTTGGTAATTCCTGTCAGGATTTACATTTAACATGTAGTCAGAATCAGATCAAGTTTATTATCAGGTCTACACATACAACATTTTTTATTTGGTGTCTGGTGATGCGAATAGTCAGTAAGGTGCTGGAAACCTTCCCTTGATGGTGGCTCATGAGTATCATATATTTCATGCAGACCTTCTGAGATACACGCTACACCTCTGCTGCACTTAGTCTTCTGTCTGTGAGATCTTGTTGTACCAGGCTTCCTGTTTAACCTCTTAACCAGATTAAATGTTGCTTATAATTTTGATGTCTGGACTCTGGCTTTTTCTTGTTGTCTTCTTAATGACTTTTATGATTACGTTTATGATGAAGAGTGGTGCAGTGATGATATATAGTAGCCCGATGACTGGAAGATAGCATTTCACTGATTCCCTCAACGAAAAGTCATTTGAATTTTCCACATGATTTCAGAATATTGCAGAAGCAGAAGGGGAAGTGTGTGGGAGAGAAACTCCCTCTGGAAGGAACACAGGGATTTTAGCCTTTA
Source organism: Eleginops maclovinus (assembly GCF_036324505.1). NCBI lineage: Eukaryota > Metazoa > Chordata > Actinopteri > Perciformes > Eleginopidae > Eleginops > Eleginops maclovinus. Next base: position 3,035,264 of record NC_086360.1, on the reverse strand, counting down.
CAGACCATTTACATGCACACAAACTTGTAAAACACACTGCAGGAGAGGGGGAAAGCAGAATAGGGCTTGCTTAAGCTATAAAATACAATATAGTCACATGGCTATGCTCACCACCACTAAGCTAAAAGCAGCCAATGTTTAGCGTGATGAAGTTAGTCTCATTTACTAACTTGTTAGCATCCGTTTTTTTTTATGACTCAGAAGCTTCAGAAATTCACCAGTGAAGTATTTACTGACATATTTCATGTCATATAATAAAACGTGAAAATCTCTGCAGCTTGTCTAAACCACAAACCTAATTTCAGGCATCTAACCAAAACACACTCAAAACCTTTTGACTACTGACGAAGTTACCGAAAGTGGAAAATGCTAACTCATGGAGTGTTTTAGGACTCATTCCTGCACCACTCTTTTTCCAGTTAATCTTACCATACAATTTACCCCAGGCACTACAACACAGTGTAAGGGAGGTTGGACAAAAAAGGACAAGCAAAACAAACAAAAAAATTAAAGGCAGTCAACAGGAAGTTGATGGGGCAGGGGGGCTTATGGATAGACATAGGTGAAGAGATGGGTTTTGAGGCGGGACTGAAAGAGTGTTAGGGACACAGAAACACGGCGATTTTGGGGGAGGGAATTCCAGAGCCTAGGAGCTGCCATGACAACATTGTTCTCACCAAAGTAACTACGGAGATCTGATGACACAATGTCTTTGATATTAATATCTGTATCCTGCACCTACCGTTCATGAGACACACTAAAGTTGTCAGTACACTGAAAATGAATTATGGTTGTTCATGTGTTTTTAGCGCAGCTGATAAAGGTGAATTTATTTGAATAACTTTATATTCAAGATTCAAAGGGTTTACTATCATATAATATATAACTACAGTGTAGCTGGGTCACAGGTTCCTCAACTGCAATATACTGTAAATATATACAAGCCATAAAACAAATACACTTCTATATGATTTATATTTTTTAACCTGTAAATGTATGTTTATTTAATAATAATTTGTATTAGCTAATATAATCCAAACCGAAAAAGTAACTAGCTGTCAGATAAATGTAGTGGAGTAAAAGTATAAAATAGCACAAACTGAGAATATTTGGTAAAGTACAAGTACCTCAAAATGTACTTAAGAGCCGTACTTGAGTAAATGGACTAATGAGACAAACAGTAAAAGCAGGCTGCTCACCAGGTTCCTGGAACAGAAAAGAACCTTTTCTCCTTCCTGTCCCTGTTCAGGAGCCACTGAGAGAATCTCCCCCAGTGAAGAGGACAATAAAGAGCAGGCCCAGGGAGGAACAGATAAGGTATGTAACGGGATTAAGTCATCAGACCACACAAAATGGCAACTGTATTCCCTTACAGTTACACAAAAAGATGTAATCAGATTACTGCTGAGTCACTGCCATCTCTCCACCACAAGCCGGCGCGCCCCCCTACAAATGTTTTTTCAGAATATTCCATTTCTTTATGGGAATAAATGATGCACCTCGTCTTGGTAACTCTTTGATATTCATTTGGCGCCACCATCAGGCCAAATTGTAAAAAATGCAAATTACAACACAATAATAGGAGGGTGTCCCAGAAAATGCAAATGTGATTTATGATGAACTTGTTCTGTTTCTGCTGTCAGCCATGAAGCCTTCTTATTTGCGGTTATACTGCATGTTTTTCTTTTAAAAGCCAGTAATGTATTGCAGGATATTTACTGCATGTATAAAAAAGGCAAACAACATAATCAGAATCGTATTCCACAGGCTGCTGCGGTTTGACATTCAATAATGTCATACATGTATGACTATGAATTAACTACAAAAGAAAAGGCATTACTCACACAGCATTTCAGTGCTACTTTATGTAGCACGAAGAACAATCACATGGCATGTTCACACTTTATAATTGTTATAATATAAACTTATGGAGCGATGAGGCAGCAAAGTTGATTACATTACAACAAAGATCTGGGGCCAAGTGGCAGGTCAGAATCAGAATCAGAATCAAATGTATTGCCAGGTATGTTTAGACACACAAGGAATTTGATTTGGTGTGTGAACATAAACAACATAAGAAAATAAGTTGTAAATGTAGGTCAAAAATATAAAGATAATAAAATGAGTATTTTTAAGAAACTTTCTAGTATTAAAGAAGAAAATGCTAAAGACAGATATTTATGCCAAATTTAAATTTAAATAAAGAATGTTCAAGGCTAAAAAAAACAAAAAAAAACATTTGAAATAAGCAGATCTGTTTACACAATGAAAATATGGCAATATATGGCAAACTACGGTGGGTTGTATTTTAAAGTGGACTTCTGTGCAACATGTAATCAGATTTGATGTAGATAAAGCCACAGAGAGCTAGATAAACAGTCATATGTCCACTAAAAAGTTTTAAAAGATATAAAAACATAACTATTTACACAGAGTGAATAATTCCAAAGATTCAAAGTAATAAATTATATATTGTGTGTGGAGATTGGTTGACAGCTATTTGAAAACGTTGAACCACTGGTTTGAAAGTAGAGGGATTAAATTATCATCTTTCTTCTACTTCACATACTGTTGAAGACTCAGGTCAACAGACGGTATTGTATGGTTTTATATTATAATGACCCTGAGGCTCTGTAGGTGTAGGAACAGTTAGCACCACTGGAGGGCAGTGAAAGAGAAATATCACTGTAACAGAGTATGAGTATTACTGCAGTAATCAGGATCTTGAATCCATCCAAATGATATATGTACGTATACATATGTACATATATCATTAATAGATTTATTAAAACATTTTTTATCATATTTTGCTTACTTGGAATAGAATTGAACACCTTCATTTCTATTGAACAAAGTACAATAAAATTACAATAACAATCAGGACCTTTCAATTATACATATGAAACAAAAAAATACAAATATACACAATGAATAAAAATTATAGTAAATGATTTGACCTGATTCAGAAAGATAGTGATATTTTGCAATAAATAAATAATGTGGGTTATTTATTTTTACAGAATTTATTTAAATTGTCTCATTGATACAAAAAAGACATGGTGGTTTTCATATTATTTTCTCACAAAACATATTGATTAATGACACTACATTGAATTATGTGTGATTAATTCCAATATAAAACATCTGGTGTAGTAACCTGCTGCCATTAAACATTTGACAGAAACAAATATATATATATTGCAGTCTGTAAATATCCATAATATGTTCCTCTGGCCATTCTGAGAACCAGCACCTTATCGTGGTGGAGAGGTTTGTGTACCCCGATGAACCTGGGGGCTGTGTTGTCTGGAACCTTGTTTTTCCTGGTAGGGTCTCCCATGGCAAATTGGTCTCAGGTAAGGGACCAGATTAAGATCGGTTCAAAAAGACCTCATGACAAACAAACTTGAAAGCCAGGATACCCAGCCCGGAGGAAGCCCGGGGTCCCCTTCTGGAGCCAGTCCCAGAAGGAGGACTCGTCGGCGAGCGTCTGGAGGCCGGGCTTGCCATGGAGCCCGGCCAGGCACAGCCCGAAAAAGCAACGCGGGTTACACCTCCGCTTCCCCCACGGGCCTGCCACCTACGGGAAACAGCGATGGGGTCGGGTGCTCTGCCAGAAGGGTGGCAGTGAAAGCAGAGGGTCTCGACGGACCAGACCCGGGCGGCAGAAGTTGGCTTTGGGGATGTGGAGTAGGTGGTGGAGCGTTACCAGTTGGATCTGGTGGACTCTATTCTTCTCCGGAGTGTGAGGTACCGAGCGGGTGTGGGGATACTCACAAGCCCTCGGTTGAGTGTCACTTTGTTGGAGTTTACCCCACGCCTCCACGCCCACGTCGCCTCCCTACGTCTGCGGGTCATGGGGGGGAAAACTCTGACTGTTGTGTGTGCTTATGCACCAAATAGCAGTTCAGAGTATTCGGCCTTCTTGGAGACCCTGAAAAGAGTCCTGTATGGGGCTCCTGAAGGGGACTCCTTAGTCTTGATGGGAGACTTGCACACGTTGGCAATGATGGAGACACTTGGAGGGGCGTGATAGGGAGGAACGGCCCCCCTGATCTGAACCGGAGTGGTGGTTTGTTACTGGACTTCTGTGCTAGTCATGGATTGGCCATAACAAACACCATGTTCGAACATAAGGATGCTCATAAGTGTACGTGCTGGTCGAGGAATGACGGACCAGCTTTTTACTCTCGCAAGGATCCTGAAGGGGGCCTGGGAGTACGCTCATCCGGTCTACATGTGCTTTGTGGATTTGGAGAAGGCGTATGACCGGGTTCCCAGGGAGATACTGTGGGAGGTGCTGCGGGAGTATGGGGTGAGGGGGTCTCTACTCAGGGCCATCCAATCTCTGAACTCCCAAAGCGAGAGCTGTGTCCGGGTCCTCGACAGCACGTCGGACCTATTTCCGGTGAGGGTTGGCCTCTGCCAGGGCTTCGCTTTGTCACCAATCCTGTTTGTGATATTCATGGACAGGACTTCGAGGCGTAGTCGTAGGGGAGGGGGTCTGCAGTTCGGTATGCTAAGGATTGCCCCACTGCTTTTTGCAGATGATGTGGTCATAATGGCTTTATCGGTCTGTGACTTTCAGCACTCAATGGATCGGTTCGCGGCCGAGTGTGAAGCAGCTGGGATGAGGATCAGCACCTCCAAATCTGAGGCCATGGTTCTCAGCAGGAAACCGATGGACTGTCCACTCCAGGTAGGGAATGAGGCCTTACCCCAAGTGAAGGAGTTCAAGTACCTCGGGGTCTTGTTCTCGAGTGAGGGAACAATGGAGCGTGAGATGGGCTGGAGAATCGGAGCAGCGGGAACGGTACTGCAGTCGCTTTACCGCACCGTTGTGACGAAAAGAGAGCTGAGCCAGAAGGCAAAGCTCTCTGTCTACCGGGCCATCTTCGTTCCTATCCTCACCTATGGTCATGAAGGATGGGTCATGTCCGAAAGAACGAGATCGCGGATACAAGTGGCCGAAATTTCTCCACAAGGTGGCTGGCATCTCCCTTAGGGATAAGGTGAGAAGTTCAGTCATCCGGGAGGGACTCGGAGTAGAACCGCAGCTCCTTCGCGTTGAAAGGAGCCAGTTGAGTTGGTTTGGGCACCTAGTGAGGATGCCACCAGGGCGCCTCCCTAGGGAGGTGTTCCAGGCATGTCCAGCTGGGAAGAGATCAAGGGGTAGACCTAGGACTAGATGGAGGGATTATATCTCTTTGCTGGCCTGGGAGCGCCTTGGAATCCCCCAGTCAGAGCTGGTTGATGTGGCCAGGGAAAGAGAAGTTTGCAGGAGAGAAACTCCCTCTGGAAAGAACACAGGAATTTTAGCCTTTGTAGACCATTTACATGCACTTAAGATCACTTTACACAGGACAAAGAACACCCCAAAAAGCGGAATAGGACCTCTTTTTTTCCCTTTTTTTCAGTCAAACTACTGTCTCCAATGTAAATAAAAAACTTGGTTCTTTGTGATTTGGAAAACAATGATGAGTTAATAAAGCCTACAGCAGTGCAACGGGTCATTGTGGAACGTTTAGTGTAAATTATTTTGTGATAAGGAAACTCAATTCAACCACTTCATTTTGAGTCTTGTATGAGTGTAAACTTTATGGATTTATTGTGCTTGTTTGTCAGTGCAGGTTACATTCAAGAGGAGGAGTGAAGTAAGACATTAGCAGGTGGATTATCATTTATAGAGACACTTGAGAATTGATCTGATGCTGCAACCCTTGGCTGAATTTAGATCTAATCTAGTGGTCCTGTTTGCTGTAATAAAAAGACTGAGACAATAGTAGGGTGACAGATAGACATGCACAGACAACAGGACATTATACCTCTAAGAATAAAAAAGGCTAAATAAATTATTGAAGAGTTGATGCCCTTGCAGTGAGAAGCAACTAATTAGCTGGTCGTCATTAGAGGAAGTGGTCAGTGTGTGACAGTTGTGAAGCAATCGATTGCACCCGGCGATTTGGTCGACAATCCCCGGAGGTTAATCATCGACAGGATGGAGGGGTCAACCTCTCCGTGGCTCAAGGCATAGGGCCGCTCAATAACCCTTCATCTGGAACACGCTGAAGATTTGTCTCAAGAGCCGCCACTCCTCAAATCACCAATAGCTCCCAACTTTATGAGAGACTAGAAACATGGAGGATGAGGAGGAGGCATGGTCAGGTGAAGCTGTCTGAAAAGTACTGAGACATTCAAATCGGCAGAATACACAACATCATTTTATATAGACTCTGCTATGATGGAGTGAAATAAACCTGTTTAATATAAGAATAATAGTATTTATTTGTGCAGCATTTTTCATATTCACAATGCACAGAGACAAATTTCACATAGCTGTATTAGGTTAGTTGTAAGCAATAATATTAAGTTGAACCTATTTTTTTTATTTTCAACTTAATATTATTGCTTTCAACTAACCTATAGTTATGTGAAATTTGTAGACATAATACATTTAATTAAACTCAACGTTTCAGTATTTTTCAGTGGAGCTCAAAATGCTAAACAATATTGCGTACCGCATAAGATAATACCCATGCAGCATGTGTGGTGTATTAAATCTGTTCATACATACAGTTAGACTTCTTCATCATCTTCACAAACATCGCGACAAGATATACTTCACATGTAAATAGGCAGAAGAATAAATACTATAAAATAATCCAAAGGTTATTAACAGTTAGCCAGCTGAACAAAGGTAAGAAAGACATAATACAACATGTATATATATATATATATATACCAAAAAATATATGGTATATATACCAAAAAAATAAAATAAAAAGTAACAAAAGGAAACGATGAATACAAAAAAATTAAAATATGTCCCATATTTACATATACCCACACCTTGTCACAAGGATAAAACAATATTATTTTAGTTATATTTCTCATCAGTTTTACCAAAAATAACTTCATTTAATTGTATTTAAAATTTCCAAAGAAATAAATCCTTCAAATCTGCCTACTGGGACGATAGGAGGTGACTGGTGGTCCAGCTATAAATGCACAGAAGGCCCAGCTATAGTAACTCAATGAGAGAGTAATGTCTAATGACCAATCATATCTTCCCTCTAAATAGGTGGGCTTTATCATCGCTGACTTTATGACAAGTTCCGCCCGCTGTCAAACTAGTGGAACAGTAGCTAGTTAGCATCAGAGCTAACGTCAATTAGATGAGAGTAACACATGCGTCACATCCGGGGGAAATTACGGCTCCGCCCACTATCGAGGGAAAACAACGCTGTCATTGATTAGCGGTAAATACAAATTCTGAAGTTTCAAAAAAGTAAGAAAACCGAGGATTTTTGTGTCTTCAAGGAGTTTCGAGAAGCATTTTAATATCAGCAGTAATACCCGATACAACTGGATGACAGGATCGACAGAGTAGGCAAAGTTATTTTCAATGTAGGCCGCCGTGCCGATTTAATTAATTCTGCCTATAAAATGTATCCCCAAATTAATTCATATATTTTGAATTAGCTGTGCCGGTTTTACCAACATGTCCTTCGTTGTGGTGTTCATATAAATTGTGTTTTGTGTGGTAGAGGGGGGAGGGCTGTCATCAGGCGTGGACGGAGGGCTGGGCTTCGGGGGCTGCAGCCCCGGATCTTTTTTTATGGCATTGCACTCTGCCAGTCTGCGTGTTTCGTGATTCATGTGCTGTAGTACTACTCTTGACCATAAGAAGCAGCAGCAGTATGTGAACGGTAGTTTCCCCTAATAGAAGAAGGAATGCTTCATTCTACTCGTACCCGGCACTAACCGCGCGACTTTCAGTTTGTAATTGAGCAGCAGCTGTCAGTTAGGGACATACGAGCATTTCACTTGTAACAGAGTATTCCTACACTCTGATACTTCTACTTTTACTCAAGTACAAGATCTGAGTGCTTCTCACTCCTCTGCATTTTTATGATGCACGGTATGCACGTAAACAGACCAGAGGAGTCATGGTTTGGTTCAGAGATCAGTTTGAAATAAAACAGGAGGGCACTGCCAGCTGATCTTCAGCATGCAGGCTTCTGATCCTCCACTGGGCCGCGCTGTTCTACAACACACTGTCTCTGTATACCAGCCGACACACCACGGCTCCTCATGGCCATTTAAACAATTAATGCTAATGCTTTGATAAAATACCTTACAATAAAACGTTGAAATGTCTCAGCAGTTATTGGGCTTACCGGGAAATGTTCAATATACAGGGTTAGGACTGTTACTTAAAAATACTAGCAATTACATATAGTTACCTGTTAATAAAAAAGTGTCACCAACTTCAGTATCATAATCTTGAGGTAATTATGTACACTGATTCCTCAATATCAAATGAAATGCAAATTTATACAAGAGGAGATAAATATCAATAAGATGTTTTTACTGAAGTGTTTTATGTTAGACAACAGAACAATGGGACCTTAGAAGAGAAGAAACCAAGTTATTCAGTATCAAAAATGATTTTATTTAGAGGAAAACCTGCCTTTCATGAAGCATATTCAGCCAGGAGCCTACACACCCACACTGAAACACATGAGCACATATTTCAGTTTAAAAAAGCAGGAATACAATCTGAGCTGACAGAAAACGCTCCGTTCTAGTTTAACACACACAGTTAATCTCACACACACAATTTTATGAACATATAGGTTCACCTGCTGCATTAAAAACAGAACAAATGAACCAAATAAAGTGAAACCGAAAAGCAGATTCAGGCAGTAGGCGTATAGATTCACTCTTAAAGTATTAACCTACAGAACAGAACCGCTGACAGAGGAGAGAGAACATCTGATTCTTACAACACACACTGTATGCTCTTTTTAGGTTCTACTAACACTGTAATGCTGCTAGTAATCACCATTTTATGAATTTACCAGTGATCGGATTATGTCATTTTTTATGTAACTGTAAGCGATTACAGTTACTTTTTTTGTATCCTGATTATATAATCCTATTGCAGTTAATGCAAGTATCAGTGCAGTCTTACTCTACCTCACCCTCAAATTGCTATCCTCACCTGGAGAGACATCTCTGATATTTTTCTTTGTTTATTTTATTAAACCCCTCTACAGGGAAATGCATCGACTCGGCTTCAACTCGACCCTGTCAACAGCCCCTTCCTCAGTTTGGAATATGTCACTAGGTTAATCACTTTACAGTATATGCACAATTTGTAAAAAAAAAAAAAAACTTATTATAATGATATGAGTTATATCAAATGAGGTATATTGGAAGGATTGATCCTTATTGCATCATTATTCTCATTGAAAAATATTTTGATGACGATGGTGTGATATTTTTAAGAGAATATGTACCAAGCAAATGAGTTTTGTAGAATACAATTTAAGGCTGGGATATCTCCTCAGCTCCATAATACTTCATATAAAATGGTATTTTAACACATATTTTGCATTTAACAAATATTTTCTTTCTCTAATTTGAGTATTGCATAAATCCATATTGCCATGACGATGACATTTGAATTCATTATGCAGCCCTAGTACATACTGTATACTCAGTGATACGGTTTAAGTTGTAGTAAGGACACTTTTCCTGAACTACTGATACTGATTGCATAGCTTCATGGTCATATCAAGTTCAGATTTTGATGTAGATGAAGATATAATCTCTGAATGAGATGCGAGCCCGGGGCATGTCGGCCTCTGTGCTGCAGACCATGATCAAATCTTCTCTTCCAAATCCTCTTTGACTGAGAGGATTTGATCATGAGCATAAACTGTGTAAATTGTGGCAGCACGTTGCTCTTCAATATTTAGCATGCTGGTGCACACTGAAATAACGGAAACTTTGACCTTAATTAAATGTATTATGTCAATAAACCACACATAACTGTATTAGGTTAGTTGAAAGCTTTAATACTAAGTTGAACCTAATATTTTGTATTCAAACGTAATATTATTGCTTACAATTAACTTAATACAGTTTGACAGAAATGTGTTGACATAATTTATTTCATTAAAGTCATTGTTTCAGTGAATTCAGGCTTTTATTGATGTAGCTTCTTTAGCTCAAACTAACACTGTGTGATTCTCCTTATTACTATTCATCTTTGTTAGGAGAAATCGGTCTTTTCATGACTCCATAAAAACATATGCAGTGTTTGAATTTAAGCTGGTAGTATAAAACCTGATTTACAGCTCAGGTTAATGTTGGGCAAACCTTTTTTAAATGAGGCTCAAAGTGCAGGGAAGCAGCTCTTCTGTGCGAACAGATGACCGGCCGGTGCTGACCCTGCTGATGATAATTGATTTGCTTCAGCTAAATGATATATCCCACGTTACAGTAAGCCTTAATTGTAGTGTCACCGTGGTAAATGGCGGCAAATTGCAGGGTTCACAGAAATGATATTATAACTGCAGTGCAGACATGGACATTTATAATTCACTTTAAACAACATTTTTGAAAGTAAATATGAGATTTAAAGTGATGTGATCGTGGATATGATTACAAAAACAGTTAGTAGATCAAACAGTATGCAAATGTATTTCCCTGTACAATATTTAATTTTGATCTTCATTCTGTTATTGTATATTTAATTGTATATACATAGAATCCTGCATATACTCGGTCACTTTCAACACACCATACATCATTTAGCTTATTGTGTTCATTTGTTTTTCTAACATGTTCTGCACTAGGCTACTTAAAGACTGGTCGAGCAACATAACCTGCACTATTTCACTCTAATTTAAACAACTGTTTCATTTTGCCCTGTTTATTTATGTTCTTATTTTGTGTTATGTCCTATTCATAACATGGTGCATTGTTGGAGGAGGCCAGGACTTAAGGTTTTTTATTACCATAACTACACTGTAGCTACTTTGCACATGATAATAAAAACCCCTTGAACCTTGAGACACACTGGAAATGCAGGATTATTTTTATTTGTCTTTGCGAGTGGGCTTTCATCTGAAGAAGCAGCATTGTATTATGTATTAGTGGGATGGACCTGGCAGGGGGGGGGGCTGTTAGTGTAATCTCATAGTTATGCAGCAGGTCTGAGACTGCCAATGTGTACATGTGTCCTTTTTCTCTCCATCTGTAAGCAGCCGCTACATGAAGGTTGTGTTTCTGTACCGTCGCAGGTCAGGATAGTTCTGATTGTAGTGATAATGAAATGTTAAATACTGTTTTATACAGAGGGGGAAGCAGGACATTATGGCTGGCCCAGCAAATCAATAAACAGAACTGGATTTTGCATTATTACGATGAGAAAGGCTACCTCGATCAGAAACGGAAAAATACAGTCCACTTTTAAATTTAATCTCTAATTAACATGTGATTTAATGTGCAACAAACAGATGCATAACAATGAAAATAGTGTAAAACACCAAAGAGTGATTCAAATCAAATAAAAAATATAATATATAAAAATGAACATAAAAAATGAAATGCATTTGAATAATAACCATTATTATTTTTATTATAATTACTATTATTATTTTACTTTTTATTTTTCTATGGAGAGTTTCCTTAACTTTACATCCACTGGATCACCATCCATATACTGTATATTGCAATTATAAAAAATAAAAAATATTTTAAAAAACTGGTCTGCATAAGGAAGTATTCCACTTTTGGACAGTAGCTAGGCCTAAGGAGTCCTTTTTTTACTTTAAACTTTTAATATTTTTAAAATTGACCTGCGGTTTATAACAGCTTAAATCAAACATTACAAGAAATACAGATACACGTAATCATTTATATTTTGTACAGGTCGCAGTGACCCGCCTCAGACTGTAGTATTTGTCAGTATTGACGTGTTAGTTAGCAGATGGAGCAGGGGGCTGATCTCCACCTCCAGAGGTCATTCTCTCTACAGTCACCACTTGTTGCCAGAGCGGATCGGGGCTCCAGCATTCAGCAGCAAACACATTTCAAGTATTTATTCCGCCTATCGAGACCTACATGTCTGGATGTTGAATGCGGAACGTTACGCGGACTGAAGCAAGACTCCTGTGATCTGGTTCATAATATCTGGCGCATCTGACGGACAGAAGCATGGTTGATAATATAGCAACTAAATCTGCTTTGGTAAGCGTCCAGGCTTCTATTGGATTATTACACCTAACTTATTTACATAGTTTATTTTCCAAATCCACTTACAACTAGTAATGTCACTCCATTAGAAACTTTGTCTGTCGACACTTTATCGGCTAATTTTGTGAAGTTTGTAACGTTCACTTGTTTGTGTTACATTTAATCCTCTTTATATTACAGCAGCAGTGAGCCAAACTGTGTAATGAGGCTAATTGGTAGAGCATGTGTTTTAATCTTATAAAGTGCCGCCGATAATCATTTCACCACCACACTCTCCCCGCAGCAAGGCTCTTTCTCGTCCGCCAGCAGCCTTCCCCTGCAGGCTCCCTCCGCCTCCTCTCACAGCCTCTTCCCCGGCGCACAGTCCCAGCAGCCGGCCAGCGGAGGCATGAAGCTCGAAGCCGTCATGGAGAACCTGCAGCGGCAACAGGCAGCGCGACTGGCCCTGGAAGAGAAGCTCCGGCAGGCGGAGACGGAGAAAGACCTCCGCTCCATGGTGGAGTCCCAGATCCACCAACAAGCTCTGGCTTTCCGACACTACCAGGCGGCGATGCGCGGAGCCCTGGCGGCTGGAGTTGCCAACTCGTCCCCCGGAGTGATGCTCCCACATATGGAGGTCCGAAGAGCCGACGAGGATAGCTCCGGACCGGGCAGCGACGACAGGGAGCGAGACGAGGAGGGAGAGGACATGGAGGACCAGGACATGATGGATGAAGACGAGGAGGGCGAAGACGATGTCAGTTTGAACCACTTCCAGCACCGGCAGTCCTCGCTCCTGCAGGGAGCCTGTCTCCCTCCGAAAAGCACCCCGATGCATCTCATGGCCAGAGTCCCGGCGGCCTTCGCCCCGGGCCGGCGTGCAGAGTCTCCATCGGCGCCACCGCCCCAGCACCACGACTGGACCTACGAGGAGCAGTTCAAACAGGTAGGACACCGCCAAAGTCCCTCCAACGTTTGTCTTCACTCAGTCATGTCTGTGCGCTCATCTCTGAATAACCATGCCGGTTCTTCATCAGATTTGCCTTCTATTTAAAATATAGGCTCTTGTGCCCTCTTAGCCTTCCTTTACGCATTTGGATACCTTGTTTTTGAGCGTCACTTCATGTTGCTGTGTTGTGCTTTCTGAAGAAGAACATGGTGATGAAGAGTCTGCTATCTAAAGGCTCTGTGTCGATTGTATTTGCAGATAATAATGGACATGTAAAATATGGTCAGCTATCAGTTTCTGTTAGAATGAGGCTTTCTAACAAACTGCGAAATGAGTCCAGAATAATGTAGGTCTTAATGCTCAGCTAAAGATCAGATATAAAAAGAACAACTCATAAGTTGACAAGTTGTGAAGACTCACAACAGCTCCAGACTAATTTATTTTCTTCTTTACTAGCAGTATTGGATGGGACACAAACACTGTAAACAATTACAGACTATAAAGTGCATTTAATCATCTCTTTACAATTAATAAGACTATGCTTGTGGTTGCCTGTTTTTTAAAAGGCGTTTCCTTGTGACTATTGTTTAGATGTGTTAATAATTCAATTACAAAACGTTGATGATTCATTTTTAAAGATGTTGCTCAAAACCTTTCCATGAGTTAAGTTGCCAGTTGCTCAAATTGATTTTTTTACAAACTAATGCCCAAAAGTTTTTCCTATTATTCATATATATCTAGAAAACTCTATTTAATTTGTATTGAAGCCATTATAAAGAAGAATTCATAGTTGCTCTTTTATTTTGTTAGCAGCTGGTTAATGACACTGAGTTATTTGATTGATGAACGGCTGTGTGTATGTTTCCAGCCGGCAGCAGCAGATCTATACTGTGTGAGCGATTGTGGATGCTCCATGTCATCCTTTATTTATGATGAATCATTTACAGTCTTCCTTAAATGTGATGTGTACATTAGTGACTGCATTAGCGCTGCACATTAAAGCAGCCCGATGCATGGAAATGCAATTTGAATAGGGGCTGAAACCAATAGCCTCAATATAGAGACAATTACGTGTGGAGGATGGTGAGATGAGTGTGTGCAGAGAACGCTCAATCGTTGTTTTCCCTTCACATCTATGAGTCATTAATGCTGTATTTTATAATTAATCTTCAGCTTTATAGTCATGTTAGTGGATAGCTTGCTTGACATTTGCCATCATTGAGATTTCATGGTAAGTAAGAATTCCTTTCTTAAGTTAATACATCTTATAAACACCAGAAAAGCTTCAGAAAATAGATTTAAGATCTACCTATAGTTATTATTTTTATTATAAATGTTCTTGTGTCTGTACATGCGTGCTCCATGTAACATCAGGCAGCACGCCTGAGAGATTCCTCAGGATGTGCTGTTATTGTGGGGGTCATTTGTATGTAGTCATTCAATGTAATGGTCATGGGACAATAAAAGGATGCTTATGGCTGCTAGGCAGACAGAGTGGAGCCAGCATAGTAAGCATGCTCAAAGCTGCAAAACAAAACCACATTTGGTGGCAGTAAATGCATCTTTGGAAATAGGAACAAGATGTGGGCTAAATATAAGAAGGCCTCAGTGAGGCGGAGAACTTTTAATCTGATCTGAACCAAATGGGAGCTGCCGGTGTTTACAGTAGCTGCTAAATCACATGTGTACACCTCAGGAACAACAGGAAGGCGTTTCAGGCAAGAAAACATTACATTAATAAACATATATAAAAATACATTTTTCATCACATTTTCCATTCCTAAATAGACAGAAAAGGTGAACCATAACCAAAATATTTATTGTAAAGAATGATGACAGGCAGCTGGTGAAACTTATTTTAGTTTTAATGACCCAGCAGGAGAAGAGCCAAAGAGATGAGAATGTAAAACATAAAATAAATTCCTGGTGACAGGAAAATATGCTGACGACAAAAAGATGCAAAGCAATGAGAGTGTGTGAGACTGGGAGGAAAGGAGAGAGAAGCCGCTGCGTGGAGCTTTGGCAGAGGCTCAGGAAATGCAGGAAACTGGATCTGGTGGTATTCCAGCCTGGCTCACACCCAAAAATGCTGGGATCTCCCTGTCTGGCAGTGTGTGTGTGTGTGTGTGTGTGTGTGTGTGAGTCGGCTCGGTGCCAAACTATTACGAAACAGAAACAAAAACGCGTGCTGTTACACACTCGACCATGCTTTCTCTCTTAAACACACACACACACACACACACACACACACACACACACACACACACACACACACACACACACACACACACACACACACACACACACACACACACACACACACACACTTAAAATCGTGTAGATACAGTATGTTAGCCTTCATATTGCACTATCCTTATCCTGAACAAATGACAGAAAAAATGTACGCTGAAAACACTGATTTCACAAAACTGTATTAGGTTAGTTGAAAGCAAAAATATTAAGTTGAACTTACGATTTTTTATTTAAACAGAATGTTATATCTAACTAACCTAATACAGTTATGGGAAATCTGTTGACATAATACATTTATTTAAAGTTAACTTATTTGAATTTGCTTTTAGTGTCACACAGTTCTGTTGCTGAATGTGCACATGGATCAGAATCCGCAGCGCTTCACCACACGGCAATAATGTGACCAAGAACAATTAAAGCAGATATAATGTTGATGGTGGCGGCTGTGGTCTCTGCAAGGTGATTTTCAAAGTGCACTGGAACAGTCTGGAAAGAATGGAAAGACAATGCCGCCTGCTTTTAAGCATGATTAGCTTCTAGAGGAAGTGCTTCATCATTTATGAAAAAATGTGGATTTGATCCACCGAAATATAGAAACTGAGAGGAATACTCAGAAATGCATTGAAAAAAGTGAGATTAAACAAAAAAAAAAGTAATTTCCTGGAGTGCATGAATGATGAAACATTGCATGACAGTAAGACATATTACAACATTTGGTGAATTTGGATTTGAAGAACATTCTCATAAAGTTGCATCAAAGTGGATGGTTGTTTGATCCTGAAATATATGTGCGCGATTTCTTCTTTAAATTCACTGCAAGACTGACTTAAATCATTTCCTCCAGTCAAATGTATTTCCTTAATTAGTATGCAGTGTTCCTACTCTGTGTTGTTTAAAGACAGTCATTTCTAGAGGCTTCACTGAAAACACTGAAACGTTGACTTTAATTAAATATATTATGTCAACAGATTTCACATATCAGTATTAGGTTAGTTGAAGGCAATAATATTAAGTAATGTAATATTTTGTATTTAAACTTAATACATTTATGTGAAATCTGTTGACATCATACATGTAATCAAAGTCAATGTTTCAGTTCCTTCAGTGTGAGTTGAGGCCTGAATTTCAGACAAAAGGACTTGTTTGAACAGTTTCTCTTCAATCAGTAAAATTCAGAGCAGTTCCCTTTCTCGTGTCGTTGCTGGAAACCTCCACAGACAGACAGCAGAGCTGATTATGAAGCACCAGACGTGACATTTCCCCGTCATGTAATGGATGTGTCAGTATAGGAGCCACTCCTTGTTGTGGATTGTACGTCTTCCAGCTTGTTTTTCCAACAACTATAGAAGGGCTGGAGGGGGAGCGTCAGCTGTATCGGTGTATGATTTCACTCCCCTCCCCCTGCCACTCAAATGATCCACACTTTTAGGCACATTTTCTTAAACCACTGACATGTGAATGTTTTCAGAACAATCATCTGTATTCAAGTGCAGCTACTTAATCTATCATAGTTTATGTAGATTACTCCACTGGTTTTTGAAACACATTGATTAAAACTGAAAACAGATTTGAAATCTTACCAATATGGCATGAATTCAGTTGTTTTGAATCAAGCATGCAATAACAGACAAGATGACATGTTCAGATATTTGTTGAATGGCTCTTTTTTCCCAATATGTAGTGTAAAAATGACCATTCTTTTATTATATAGATTATAGATTATATGTTATAGATTATAGCCAAATATTGACGACTGTAAGGGAATTGTGCAGTCAGTCAACAAACGCATCACAGGATTGCTTTCATGATGATCCTTTAAAGAACCAAATCTCAGCTCCTAACATTCAACTTTTTCTGCCAATTTATCAATGCATTTTCTATTGATCTTTCATTCAGTTTCAATTAGGGTTTCATTTTGGAGGCATATACTGGTATTGATATGTAGGTAATTTAAAATAACAATTTCAAGCCTTTTATTCATTGTACACATCATATACGTTTAGTTTATTATCAAAAACTCCCAAATTGGGATCAATAAAGTATATGTAATCTATTGTAATTATATTAGAAATACTCATTTCCATCTATTGTCTCCAGGCAACAATCATTGTCAATGAGATCCAGTAAATGTGGTATTTAAATAATTGTGACCCAGGTAAATCTGTTCCTTGCCTCAGGAATGAAGATGAAAATGTTCATATATATTTTGTAGGTGAGGGAATTCTTTCTATCAGCAGTGGAGATCTTCATAAGCAGTATTCAATTTAGACCTCTTAACAAAAGATACAGAAAGTACTGAGTTCATTCAATGCCAAAGAGGTCAGTGTTTTAGCATGTTGAGGAAGGCTCTTTGAGTTGTATGAGAGAAAACGAGTCTAGTTCCTGTTTCTGTCATTCATCTTTATGTGGCAGTTTTGGGGAGCTTTAATCCAAGCTACCTCCATGCAGCTGTTAATTTCCATTCATTTTCTGTATGCTTGGAAAATCCATTAACACACTCTGGAATTTGTGTAAATCACCACAGTGAACATCCAGTCGGGGGTTACACAGAAATGAATGGAAACAAATGTATCCCTTGAGAAGTTCACCAGTGTACAACAGTGAACAGTACACAGTGAGATGTATTCAAGCTAAGGAAAACACTGGTTCTTGGATTGTTTCTTTAGTATTTCTCTGCCATGTATCCAAGGGCTCATCTTGAAAAACAATCAGCCCTTCAATCTGACCCTTCCCCCCCACCCCTGCAACACCCACTTTAATGTGACCATAAAAGCAAGCAGGGAGAGCCGCTTTGAAAGAGACACATGCTCAGCACCGTAACCCCTGCGTCAACATTCTGTCAGCGATGTGGAAACCCAGTCTGATCTCATGAAGCTACTGTTAAACTTGAATCATTCACATAG
Organism: Eleginops maclovinus; assembly: GCF_036324505.1. Lineage (NCBI taxonomy): Eukaryota > Metazoa > Chordata > Actinopteri > Perciformes > Eleginopidae > Eleginops > Eleginops maclovinus. Next base: position 3,017,129 of record NC_086360.1, on the reverse strand, counting down.
CAACCTTCTTTTTTTTTTATCAGCCAATACGGTCAATAGGTGAAGTGCGTGGGGCCCCTCCAGAAACCTTTCTCCACATATTCATCCAACAGCTGTAGCCCAGTTTAAAATGTGCTCCGTCACTGGCAATGCTTTAATGGCATTCCTGGATTCTTTCACTGTGCGCCATTACACTCTAACAGAGCGCTGCCACACGGACGGGCTGGTGGGGTAAAGGGAAAACAGGAGAAGTGAAAGAGCAAAAGGAGGATCGGAAGTGTTTGTGCGTGTGCGTGCGTGTGTGTGTGTTTGAGAGTGTCAGTCAGTTAGGCATTGCTACACTGAAAAAGGTGACACGTTGACTTTAATTAAATGTATTATGTCAACAGATTTCAAATAACTGTATTAGGTTAGTTGAAAGCAATAATATTGAGTTTAAATAAAAAAATGTTAGCTACAACTTCATATTATTGCTTTCAACTAACCTGATACAGTTATTTGAAATTTGTTGAGCACCATAAAGTACCATAAATCTGGGACTTTCCCTCTGTTGTTTTTTGGTATTTGTTTAATAATGGTTGAATTCATCTGTAATGTTTTACATTTGTACTACAATAAGGTCCTGTTCTTGTGGTACTTTTTTGTAGATGGTCCCTGTTCGACAATCTATTGTAAGACTATCAGAATCAGTTTGCTGGCCAAGTACTCTATGTGTACACCTACAAGCAATTGGAGTCTCTTAATGTACTGACCCACACAGAACATTAGATAAAAAGGTATAAATTAGCAAACATAAGCTTCCATATCCCATGCTAGTTTTTCTAATTTGACTGCGTTTAAAGTTGATTTTTTCGCAAAGTGTTATTTGCTGGCGTTGTATCCACTCAGCAACGGGACTGCCCCGCCCGCATCAAACAGTCCATTTTGATTTATTTTAAATGAGAAAATGAATCAACCAATCGATCGAATTGATATGATTTCCATTCACATAAGAATTTAAAGGGTCCTGAAAACATTGTAACACTGAATTGACGCAGCTTGCAGGAACCCCGGTATCATTAGGACATTGATCTCTTCATTTCCCCTCCTTCCCTCCCTCCCTCCCTCCCTCCCTCGCACGCACGCACGCACGCATGCACGCATGCACGCATGCACGCATGCACACACACTGTGTCTCCTCTACTCATTCTGTGTCTCAGTGAGCATGCAGTGAAAGGTGGGCTCCGCTCAGTGCGCCGTGAGACATACTTGTTTTCTCTGCAAATGGCTCTTCTCTTTTCATTAAAACAGAGGCAGGGTTAGCTTGTTCAAACACCCCCCCACCCTCAATGTGGGTGTTACTTTTTAATCGCAGCAGCCTGGAATTTCTGCAGCTGCTTGCAAAAGCCCCCCTCTCTGTTTACGAGACCTGACTGTTGGGCAAACATTGCCTCACCGCTGCGTCTCTGACTGGCTTTTTCCATCCTGCCATTGTTGGGGAGGCCCTCAGAATTACCATGACGATGTGTTATCTTTTGATTAAATGCATGTGTATCAGTTTTTAGATCTTTGTGCTCCATATCGTCGCTGCTAACCTTGTTATAACAGAAATGTGGTGTAGCACAATAAAATTGTGCAGTGCTTCACGTCGTTAGTTATGGGGCCCTGAGAGGCCCTTAAGGTTGATTATTGGGTTTGTAGCAGGCCCTCTAAGAGGGGGCGATGTCACACAAACGAAAGGCTGAAAATAAATGTGGTGAAGAGTTTCTGAAGTAAAAGTGAGAGTAAAAAAGATGATAAATAACCTATAGATGTAATAGTAAGGCGGTGATACATTTGATATCTTCATAGCACTTTACATCAGAAATGACTTGGTATTTTGTATTTCTTTTACTCTTGCTTGATATTACATCCTCCTGTCCTATGGTTTGTAAAGGTGTAGAGGTTTCTTCAGACTGAATATGAAAGAACCACTGAAATGTTCCAGCAATCTTCATTTAGTTGATGTCGAGGCAATGATTCTTTCAGTCCAGTCTTGGTTTGGCTCTGGTTAAACCATTTTTACTTTGCATGGTTGCTTCTAAACCTCAATTTGCTCCATTTAGAACAAATTCACAACTTGAGGCATCCATTCACGTCTCTTTATTTGCCTGCACTAGAGTATAGCCAGCATATATCTGAATATTTAGCATGAACTTTCAAGAACTCATGTATGGTTATATCAATGTCGACCCTACAACAAGGCATTCTATCAAAGCCAAAATATTAGGAAATTGAACTTGCTGAATCATTTTAAATACCTGGTTTATGATGATCCACAAAGCGAACAAAAAATCACTTAATCCCATTTCTGAAAAACCATAAAGACGAAACAACAACAGCATGGAAAGGTCCCCTCACAGGGAGTGTCTTGGGGCCCATCTAAATAAAGACCAAAACGTGTATCCACGTGTACTCCTGTGTCCCTGGCAAAGTTCTTATTCAACAATTGTTCAATTAGTTAGATGGCTGCAATGTCAGCCAATTGATGAAATGTAGTTTTAATAAATAAACATTGAAATAACAAACAGTGAGAATTAGCTGTTGCTCTCATTTTTGGATCATTGAATGTGATGTTGGTTGGACCAACAAACAGCTATTTGTGTTCTAATTCCCCAGAAAACCCTTAAACAAGAACACATGTTGTAAAACACTGCAACAGTCGAATCAACTCGCAATGTTTCTTTAGTGAGAACGTTTGATACTAAATGACTTAACATATGATTGAGATGTTTTTAAGTGAGCAGGTTGATGATGCTGTGAATACATTATCATGAACCAAGAATGATAACTACACGATGTTCTCCGTTGTTCTGAAGAAAGCCAGTATGGCATGCACACAGATCAGTCCCTGCCTGCAGAGGCCACAGATAACAAAGCCAGAAAATTCACTGATTCTTCAATATAGGCGACCTTCAGCCTCATTTGCATTCACTATAATGGCCAATCAGCATTTTTGTGACCCAATGTATGTAATCAAAAGCTGTACACTCAATGACTAGGGATGTGCATATGTGCCACCTGGGTAGCTGCTGTGCACTAACAAGATTGAGTAATCATTGATAGTCAAACGCCAAGCAAGCAGATTAGATTGCTGCCATAAAAGTCAGTTTGTGTGTCAAGGTCTCCGCGGTGTACTGAGCAGGATCTGTCGCTGCTGCTCAATCGATTGTTGTATGATGAGGACTTGGAAATGTTCACTTTCCTGACAGTGTTTCCAAAATAAGCCTGGTGAGCAAATAGGTTCATAAAAACACAGTATGGGAGTTTCATATATATAATGTCGCTTCAAGTCACTTTCAGTAGAAGGTCCTTTTCGTTACGTTAGGTACTGCGGACAGTACCCAATGGTTTAAAGTAGGGCTGTCAGTTAAAGGCGTTATTAACGGCGTTAACGCACCTTCCTTTAACGGAACTATTCTTTTTAACGCGCGTTATCGCGCCTGCCTTCTGTGACCCTCGGCCCGCTCCGTAGTTTAAGAAAATATCAGGAAACCATGGTAACGTTGTGGATCACAGCAGAAACACACTGCAAATGGAGAAAGAAAAGTCACTGAATGGAAAGTTGAGCTATAAAGACCTGCCGGGTGCTTTTCTCCAAGAGGTAATATGTACGGGCTGCAAAGTGAATTAAGTTTCCTCCGGAGTACACCGAGTTTAAAATACCACTCGCTGACCAAGGCTGATTCAGAGACCCCACAGAGGACAGCATAATAGCTAAATGGTGGCTACAGACTGTAGGTCAGTGAACACTGTGGAGGATGAGGCTCTGCTAGAGTCAAAACGACCTTCTTAGAGCCTTGGAGAGCCGACACTGTAAAAAAGATTCATAACTTCCTCTCAGTTTGTTGCAATAACAATGATGTTTACTGTCTAGAAAATATCCTTTTTAAAAAGGTACATTTAGAACAGATAAATAATGTGCGATTAATTTGCGATTAGTCGCAATTAACTATGGCAATCATGCGATTAATCGCGATGAAATATTTTAATTGACTGACAGCCCTAGTTTAAAGTAACTAAGTAGATCTACTATACTCTGTCATTCTAACCCACATCAATTCATAGGTTAATCAGGTACTTTTATTCCACTACATTTATTTAATACCTTCAGTTACTTTACACTTTAATGATCAATAATTATAATCAAAACATATCATATATATTATTCTTTCTGTCGCTACTTTAGGTACATTTTGATGAGAATACTTTCTACTTTTACTGGAGGAACATTTTGAATGCATGACTATTACTGTAACAGAGTATTCCTACACTCTGGTACTTCTACTTGCCAATATTCTCTTGTGATGGCCATTGCACCTCGGCGTAACACTGCTGACATCATCGGGGCAACACATTTTCTCGTAAAAGTTCCAACAGAGGAACTTTTGCACTTTTTAACTGAAACTGTAGTGTACGGCAGATTTTCCAATTCTGCCAATGATAAAAAATCTGCATCAAGTGAATAAAAAAAGGAGCGAGGCCTATTAAATGATGATATTAAATGATAATTGCAATTATTTCTGACCAATCACAGGTCTGCTGTGTGGTAACTCCACATTTTAGTAGTGAAAGATTGCCAACCTACACCGAGATGTTCCTATGGCCATGGCTAGTGTGACATCAGGGACCGTTAGGAATCACTTCCGTGCCCATAGAGCTCCTGCAGATGATGTCATATATGCTGGTCACGTGACGAGATACGACAGGGGCAGCCATTTTGGCAGTCATCGCGGCAGTAAATTGACAGGCACTGGCAGACTGTCAAGGATGGTGGATAACTGCTGTGCACCAGGTTGCACAAATAGGCGTGGGAAAAAGAAAGGTGTATCGTATTATCGCATTCCTAAAGACGCGGAGAGGAGGGAGAAGTGGATTGGAGCGATTAAAAGAGCCAGGAGCCTTCAGAAAAAGACTGAAAGATGGGGACCCCCCCGGCCGTTGGCTTTCGCTTATGCAGTGATCACTTCATATCAGGTGGGTGAAGGAATACAGTACAATGCTACAAAAAGTTTCTGGTCAGTTTAATTAAATTTAATTAGTTTAATTTAAGAAGTAGCACCCAGTTATTATAGCTAACGGACACTGTGATGTCCCTTTTTAACTCAACAAGTGTGGCTCTGGCGCAGCCTAGCCAGTTAGCAAGTTAGCTTGTAGCAAGCTAGTGGTAAACAAATGAATTGAATGTTGTTTACGAAGCCGGACTGACACCATTTGTAAGCCTCCAAGCTTTTGTACGCTCTGAGGGAGTCTCCTGAGTACACTGATGGAAAGCTTACAAGATAGCTGTGGATGTCTGCGTAGCGCAAGTCGGGTACATCGTCTTCAGAGCAGGAGGTTATGCTCTTGAAAAGCACACCGGGTGAATTATATGGGTCGCTTATATTTAATCTCTCTAATTTTGTACTATAAAGCCGAATTTCACTTGAATTAAAATGAGAAGTATACTCGCTCGGTAAGAAAACACTGGCACCGGTGGTCATGTTGACTGCCAAAATGGTGGCTCCCAACCAAAAGTCACGTGACCGCAGGAGCTCTATTAGCATTTTTAGGTCATGTAAACAACAATGGCTACAGCACAGGAACCTGTCACTTTTTATAGTGACAGCCTACTTGGCTGACATCCCAAAGTCTGTTCAGAAGGGTTTAAACTCATATAATTCAAATAGGGTGATATCAGTGAGCACAATGTCAGGTGGCAGTCTAACAGGGAAAGTCCAGGCCTCAATGAAAAAAAAAGCTACGATGTTGAGGTGAGAAAGTAAGGGTGTTGGTAGTGCTAGCTAATGTAAACACGGGGCGATGCTGACTGGCTTTCAGCTGTGTTGGGGTATGGTAAGGGTTAGCGAGCTTAGTTGTTTTCACATACAACTTTACACGTTTTGCTAATGTAAATAACGTTACAACACACCGGGAATGTCTTAGAGACATAGCTAGACAGGTTAGTGAATTTAGGGTTGGTAGCTAGCGCTATATATCTAATGTAAACATTGGCTGTGAGTTGCTTTCCAGCAGTGGCTCAGTCAGTAGGGGCTTGGACTGGGAATCGTAGGGTCGCCGGTTCAAGTCCCCGAACAGACTTGAAAATATGGAAGGTTCACCTCCTAGGCCCTGCTGTGGTGTCCTTGAGCAAGGCACCGGACACCTCCAATCCCCCCTCCCCATTGCTCCCCGGGCAGTGGCACGATAGCTGCCCACTGCTCCTAGTACTAGGATGGGTTAAATGCAGAGGACCAATTTCACTGTGTGTGCTCTGCTGTGTGCATGTACTGTATGTGACAATAAAGAGGGTTTCATCCTCCGATTCTATACTATCTTTCTATGATTGTCTTTTAGCTGTCTTAGGGTTCGATGAGGGTTAGTTAGTTAAAATTATGTTAAGTTCAGTTCAAAGTTCATAGAAAAATGAATTTGTTCACTTCTTTTGAACTAGTTCATGCACAACACTGTTAACATCTGAGGTTTGGCTAGCTAGTAATCACTAGCCTGTTATTATTGTTCATCATTTGAGATCCAAATTACTGTTTCAACTTCAGCCATCTCTTCTTCTCATTCTCTTCGAGGTGAAATCGGTAAAAAGAGATGGTTTTGTCGACATAATTTCTGTTACTACAACACAGGACACAGCACTGTACCATTTTACTGTCGCTGACAGTAGTAGAAACCATTAGAATGTCAGCGAGTTGACACGGAAGTGGCCTTTTTGATATGATGACGTAGCGACTAGCAATCCCCATAGTACCAGGTACTGTGAATAACTCGTGCTCATTTGAACCCCGGGAAGGTTTGAAACATGAACCGATATACTGAACTTATTTTAAAGGTGGGGGTGGCTGTAAATGCAACAAGCTGACGGACACAGAAAGAGATACACACACCAGTTCCATCTGTTGTACCTCCTGTCATAGATTAATGTGTTTGTGCAGGTGTGTGTGTGCGCATAATGCATGCCATTACATTCCTATTGAAGCCTGAGGGGCCCCTGTGTATCAGTGCTCTCCAATATACTCACATGTCACATAGAGAAGCAGACGTGTGTGTGCAGTTTAGCGCCGTGGTCTCAGTGTCTCTGCTGGGGCTCCAGATTGAGGGTAATCTGGACGTGTCTGCTCTGATCTGTTCGGACCAAGATCAGGTGTAACATAAGTTAATTAACCTCTCTGTTAATCCCGCTTACTGGGGACTTTATTTTCATGATGATTAAAGACACTAGCTATACACAAGCATCTGGCTACGATACCATGGACAGTGGGTGAATGTAAAAACAATTAAATGAGTATTGAGGAGATGACCAAAAGATACAGTCACTAAAATAAACAAGGACGCGGAGTTTGGAGATGCTTTGTTCATCGTCTTCCTGACGTCAATCAACACATGGCTTCTTTGCATGTGATTTGCATGGAGTACTCTATAGAGATTTTGCATGCATTTTGTATTCAAGCACCCTTCAATGTGCATGTTTTGTCGTAAGCATATGTATAGTCAGACTCCCTTTTTGTCAGCTCACCTTTGTCCTACTGTCCAACCCTCATATAGCTGGAACAATGGTTCATTCTACCGTTATTACAAATCACTCATCTGTCAGGTTATAGAAAGAAAACCTCAGTGATTTTTTTGAAGGACTGCTGACATGGGCACAGTGAAAGTAAATAGTCACTGAGGCACAGAGAGCACCAGGATTTGATACTCGCATATTAGGTCAAATAAAGTACACTTATAATCAAGTTGTATAAACTCACCTCTAATCACCCCTCTCTGTCCAAAAAGTCTGCTCAACCATTTCTTTAACCATTCAATAATATTTATTTATTTATTTTGAACAGATATAAAGGTAAAAGCAATTTCAAACATTTCAATGCCATAAATCATTTTCTAGTTGGGAAGTGGTGATTGTATACTTATCTGTTCTAATGTATTAACACAAAGTCATTCTCACAACTTAGATCTATAGATCATAAACTCCCTGTAGTTTGCTGAAAATACCAAATTACCCTAACTCAATCTTAAATGTTGTACCCACAATTTGTTTCAAATGTAAGTGTGTCTGAGACATTGTACCAGGTAGATTGTAATAATTAAATGATATATAATTGTTTGTCCAATTTGAGTATGATGAGGCCTTACTATTACCGATTTTGAGAAAACACCCTATGTGTAATGGTATTTTAGTTTATATTATCTTTTATATATCAGTCTAATTCTCCGCATTTATGATTTTCATCTTACATTTACCTGACACCCACCATTGTTGATTTTGCTGCTGCCTCCACTATCAGGGAGATAAAATCAAGTGTTTCCTCTAGCCGGACAGAGCCAGTGGGCTGGCATTCAAGTGTTCATGGCAGTCGCTAACTCCCCCCCCATTACTAATCATTGTCTCCCCCCACACACACTGACCTGCTATCTCAGATGCCACTACACCGCCCCTCCCCACACTCATCTCACTGGGAGTGACAGGGCGACATCAGCCTAACTATAGCTGCTGCTCATGTTTCCTGCCCTCCTCTCGCACCACTGCAGCCCCATGGAAAGACAATACCCTTTCTGGCTGATAGAGAAGTGTGAGGTGACACTCTACTGAGAGAGCCTCCACAGTCACTAATCAACAGGAGCAGGAGCACAGTGTCAGGTTACCCACACTAGCAGGAGCTACACCTACAGTACTGGATGACATTTGATGAAATAAATCAGCATTACACTCTCATAGATAACTTATGCTGTGTCTCAAATCACATACTTCTCTTGCATACTTATATTTGCTGTTTTGAGTGTACAAGTGTATCCCAATACAGAATATGACAAGACAAGTGCATTGTGAGAAGGGGGGAGTGGGGTAAGATGAGCCATGTCTTACTTATGTTGTCCTCTTGGCAAGAAAATTAGATAGACGTCAAATGACAGCAACAACCTTTACTTCAGGTTGTCTTCTGTCAATCAAAAATGATAACAATGCATCTATCACACAGGGCCATGGAAATATGACAAAAAAAGTGGTCTTTTTGAGTCTTAACTTGCCCAATCTAAGGAGTAAATTGATCAGTGTCAAGTGGTAAATTGAGCCATCTGGGGGTAATTGACAAAAGGACTTTTTCAAGTTTAAACCTGAGCTGTTTGGTACAGGAATGTTGTTTGTCTGCTAATTCAAAGGCCAGTTCACAGCATTTCTTTGAAGTAAAGGCATGGAACTTGTTGTTGCTCTGGTAAACACAGCACTACATATAAAAGTTAGGGTTCATGGACAATCTGTTTGCTTTGCTAAAGTGATTGATCGTAGGAAGCTAGCTAGGTAACAGTGGCAATCGTCATTTCCGGGTAGGGCAAAGCAGCCTAATGTGATTTGAAACAACGCTTCCGCTCCATTTACATACTGCAAATGTTCACATCGGTGACATGCTTACTAAGGAGAGTATCCTAACTGAAACACAGCATAACTTTTACTAAAATATAATCAAGCGTGTACAAACTACTTTTACAGCTAGCATCAAGCTAACACAAGGCGAAGAGAGACTCTTGGGAACAAAGAAGAGGATTTAGCAGCTAAATATACACATTTTATTTTGTACATTTTGAGCTAATATTTGTCATGTTTTCTATACAACTGCTTTAGAAAAACAGTCACCCCCTATTTTACCAAAGGCCAAAGCCAAAAGCCTTAAAGCTCAATAAGCTAAATTCAGAAACTAGTAACATTTTGGATGTGATGAAAGCTAAAAGTATGTAATGATACTAATGTGTGATTATTGTTGTCCTGTTCACTTTATTTTCACAATTTAGTGCATTATTCCACACCATTTGTTTTTGTGATAACATATTTTTAATGCCTGGTGGATTTACTTCGCTTTGACGTCGTTTCACAATCAAATTCTGTAGTCTTCCAGTGTCATCCGTTCAGATGGAGGAAGGGTTGAAGTCTCTTCTGGCCATTGTATTACAGAAGCAAATATACAGGGAAATCAGTGTGGAAGATTTGCATGAACCTTCAAATGTTTATTCCCCGTCACCAGGCAGCGTTAGGAGCATCTGATCATCTGGATAATATGAGATATGTGGGGGGATAACACAGTAGCTCATGCTTGTTCTTTGTCTATACTCTCAGCGGATTGTGTTGTGCTTCTGCTTCTTAACTCATAGATGTTGACAAATGAAGCAGAACATCAGCACACATTAATGTAGAGGGGATTCCCCCTCCATTAGGAGTGGCACGCACATTTCTCCATTCCCATCTCCATATTTTTTCATCTTCTCTAACCATCAATCCATCCATCGTCTTAGTGAGAACTGTTGTGCTAATGTGGCAGCTTCATTTATCAACTGTGCCAGCTAGCCATGACTACACATTAGGATGGTAACACTAATGCAGACAGATCTGCTGTCATGTGACTGGATGAGTGTAGCGTGGTGATTTAAAATGTAATGTCTTTCACCTTCGATAATGTACTATTTGGATATACAGCCGCGGAAAAATTAAAAGACCACTTCAACATTATCATTTTCTCTTGTTCTATTATTTATAGATTTGTCTTTGAGTTAAATGTTGTTTTTATTGTATTCTATAAACTACTGAACATTTTTCTCTGTGTTGTAATTCAACAGACACTGGAATGGCTGCCATACATGTAGAGATAAAGATTTAAGAAAAATTTGGAGTGGTCACTTAATTTTCTCCGGAGTTGTATGTTCAGAGAAATATATTTGTATCACCTTTCGACAATATCTGCATCTTGTTAGTGTTTATTATTATTATTATTATTATTATTTTCATAATTTTTATAATGCAACCTAATATAATTAATGCTAGTACAGTGAAGCCACTATGGCATTATTGAAACATTACATTCTGAAAAGCCCCTGTGATAATAACCCTGACAGGACAGATGATAATTAATGAGCAGGAATGTAAAATGTCAAGTGTCCAAAATACGGAGCACAGTGTCAACAGTGTGTGAGAGTGTGAATGTGTATACCTCCTACACAGGTGGAACCCTGTGTGTGTGAATGTTAACTTGAGTTGTAAATCTCATTTGAGTGGTTGATTAATGCATTTCTGATTAAAGTTAATTTAATGCAGTTTTGTACATTGTGAGGAATTTGCTGCTTTTCATTCACTTATTTGTAAAATGTATACATTTTTGGTTTTGGGATGTTGCTTTAGAAAAACAAATAATTGAAATGTAGGCTAAAAATTGAGATGGACATTTTTTTTTAATGTTCTGACACTAAACAAATTGGTCAATTTATCTAGCAGCAGATGGATCTACTATGAATTGATTTGTTACTTTCATCCAGAAAGGCTGGTTATGGCAACTGATCCATGACTTTGAAGGTTTATGGATTTATGACACTATGGATATAATGAGTAAAATCAGGAAAATTAATAATAATTTAATGTTTGTTCTCGGAAAGGTGGACCAGCCGTGACAGAGATGATTTGTGTTATTTATTAACTATACAATATAAAGTTATGCAACATTTGAGATGCATCTACAAATATTTCATTTAAAAACAAAGCAAGTGTCTGTCGATAGGATTAACTAATTAGCTAATAAAAGGGTTAGGGTTAAATTTGCTCTTTTTCATTACAATATGCTCTTTACAGTTTTTTGTAACATTGTGATCCTGCTAGTTATCCCCAATTTTTAGAAATGTAACATAAATCTGTTTAGGTCTTTTTAGGTGTAACTGTAAGGGAATACAGTTACTTTCTTTTGTATCCCGATTCCTATTCCGTGCAATCCCCAACCCTGAAAGATCAACAATTACTGATTTTAGTAGTGATTCCAATGTAATGATGATAAATGCGAGGCACAGCTCTATGGATCCCATGTACTGAAGATGATATTAAACATCATGTCCTTTTGTTTATATAGAGGTCCCAGAGGAATTCCACAGCTTATTGGCACATGGAAATTGCTTGCATGGTTCTTTGTCCAGGCTTGCTACAAGAATCGTAACACACACACTTAGTGACGGGAATGAAAGGGATGAAAAGGGGACAGAGGCATGGAAGAACGAAAAGTGACTGCATGGACACTGGGTGATAAATAGAGACATTTCCCATGTCATTTTAGTTGTGACAAAGAGAAATCCAGATAGAAGTGTGCTCTTTGTTCACAGGGTCAGAGAAGCAATCAGTAAATTCAAGCCGAAGTGTAGCTGAAATCAATACAAACTAGATATAGTTCCTAATGTGCTTATGGATTCCTCAGTGCGAAAAAAAGGAAGCAGTTGTACTTCCTGTCTTTGTTTCCTTCTGGTGAGATTGCTTGAGAAAACACGTTGTACAAACAGAGGAAGGCTAGCAGCGCTGCAAGAGGAGCTTTAATTTATGGCCAGCTTGGTGGGGGGCCATGGGGAAATAAATGGGTCACTTTGATTCACCCACGACCAGGACACTAAGGAAAATGGCGATCCCATTAATAATGTGTGAAGTAAATCCAGGTTTATTTGACACTAGCAGCTATTTTTCACAGCCAGCACAGATGACATTATCCTATTTTCTCCAGAATGAAACCTAATGATGTTAAAAAGAAGCCTCACCAATTTTATCTCCAGTCCTATCCAGGCTGATGACAAATGTCTCAGCAAAGTAAGAAATGGACATGGAAAAGATTATTCAGTGCTGCTCACGTGGGAATGAAAAATCAATATTGACCTTGTTGGAAAAAAGCCAAGGGAGACCTATATAATTTGTGAGAGAGTCAGCAGTAGGAAAAAGTGCTGTTGTTTTGTTGGAGTCGAGCCGGCCTCATATGATTGTGTGAGGAAGGATGTTAGTGGACAGGGGCCTTCTTCAGGGAGCCATGTCAAACCAATACTCAGTAATACCACGAGAGGAATAAGGTGAGGCTGCATGCTTTACTGTTAAATACTAACTATCTGTGGCACTCAACCTTCGGTCGAAATGGAATTCAACTCTTTTTGTTTCTGATGAAGCAGAGATGATATCCCTCACAAGCATCCAGTGTTTTAGTACTCAAATCCAATTTTCATTTAGCCAATATGCTGAACCACTCAAAAAATAATCAATACATTTGAATGAAATGTGTTTCTGGATATTTAGAAAGAAGTAAACAGACATCCACATTATTGATTTAAAGGAGGGAACAGAGGGATTTTAGCCTTTGCACCCAGACCATGTACATGCACCCAAACCAATAGAACACTCTACAGGAAAGGGAACATCCCAAACCAGAATAGGGCCTCTTTAAAATAGTATTTAAAACACATGAAGTTGTGGGAATTTTTCTGAAATGTTGTTGAGAGACCATGGGACTCCTCCACATCTTCTTTAGTGACAGCGAAGGCGTAGGTTGCCATAACAACAAAAGCTGTCAGATTAAGTGGATTGACAGAAACAGAAAGTCTTTTTCACTCAAACACAACAAAGACCTGTAAACAAGTAAAAGGTTTGTGATCCCTCCCAACAGGAAATATGTTCATTTCTGCTTGGGCTTGTGTGCTCTGCACTCCTCCATCAGCAGATCAAGATTATTCTAGTTAACCATCAAAATAATTGATAAAACTGAATATTTTAAAAGATTTCCTTTTTATTTCATGGCTTAGTTGAATACTCAATTCTGTTTGGTTAATTTGGAAGTTTCAGAAGTTTTAAATTCCTGTGAAGAGGCCACTGCTACGGAGAACAGACCATCAGAAATCCTTTATTATTCCCACAGAGGTTACATTTACAATTGCTAAGGAGGATCAATGGACATTTTTTACTTAACAGAAAATATGATAATTTTTTCTTAAACTAAATCATTTTTAAATCAATATTGTGAATCAAGTCGTTGGATAATTTAGTAGTTAGCCATTGAGATCCGTATCACCATGTCGGTGTCCTTTTTTACTATTGAGCGCCTCGCTGCACATTAACCCTTATTTATTTATTCATTTTATTTTGGCATTGTGACAGTACGGGTTTGTTTGTCGGAAGAGTAGGTGACGATGTGAAAGTAACAGAAGTGTTGTGTGAACACAATGGGTTTGTGCAGTCATACAAACTCTCTGTAACTTAAAGAATGTGGGCCTGCCATGTAATGCGATCCTCTTTAATCGGCGTGTACTCCTGTGAAATCTAGCATGAGCTTGCTGACACTTTGTTTCTGTTTGGCATAAGCTCTGTTTGACGGCCTCTGACCTACTTGTGAGAAGCTGCCCATCAGTACGCTGCTTAGCGCTCCTACATACCTAAGTTGGTCAGAGATCACTGAGGGGATCAACATCAGATTAAAACAACAGATTACTGTTTGAGCACATGAGGCTTCAGCCATTTATGTAAAGGGTGTGGTGGACATGGACCGCTTACCTCTCAACTTTTTTAAATGAAAAAAACCTCTCCAGTGTTAATAATAAAAAGTGTATAGTGGAAGTATTTCTTGAAGTTTATATGGTTATTATCACCTTATAGTGGCTTATCAGCTTACCAAAGCCCCACAGGCCGACCTTTAGTGACATGACGTAAGAGGAACTGACATTTTTTCATGTGGAGGCTCCTATAGTTTGCTTTGTACTAACACATACTATTCCATGTACAAGCATGACTTCATATATTTTTAGAAAGTGCTTCTGAGTCCTTAAATGTGTCTTCACATGTCTTATTTTGTACCAGAAACCGAAAGGAAGGGTGGAAAATAGGTGATTTATTAACATACTATTAGATGTGAGCTAATTATTATTATTATTTTACAAATAGCTTGCAAAAACGTTTCCTAGAGTTGAATATTATCTTTACGGCAAAGCTTTATACTTCAGGTCTTTTCTTAGAGAGTTGTAATTTGGATTTCGGGAAAAATAGAAACTTAATTGTCCATTTACTGCTAATCAATTAAATAATTACAATGAATTGTTTTTCAATAAAAGATCAACATTACATTTACAATACTACATTAAATCTGAGTCAATTTTTACAAATGAAACATCCGGAATGATTGAAATTGCAGGTAAAAAATAAAGGCTAAAAGAAATGAATGTATTTAAATGTAATGTAATTAAATTAAAGTAAACGTATAAGAGTTTACAGTTATCATTAATCCATAATGATAAATAAATAAATATATGAAAGGGAACTTTCTCCGATTCAACCCACCAACATCAATTAACTCACAATTTCTTATTAAGAAGTTATGAGGAAGAAGAACAAAATTGTTAAGACATACAGATTACTGTAAAACTTTCACTTTGCTGTAGGGTGATGCATTCAAGTGATTCACATGCTGGCATTAATGAATGTTCCATATTTTATTGTTTTTAATGTCTTACATAAAAAAATGGTTTGATAAGGAGCTGGCACCTGTGACACAAGATGCACTGAAAAAACTGAAATGTTGACTTTAATCAAATGTATTATGTCACATATCTGTATTAGGTTAGTTGAAAGCAATAATATTAAGTTCAAACCAATATTTTGTATTTAAACTGAATATTATTACTTTCAACTAACCTAATACAGATATGTGAAATCTGTTGACATAATACATTTGATTAAAGTCAACTTATCAGTTTTTTCAGTTTAGGAACAATGTTTATCTCCAGCAGACTGATCCATGTTACTGCTTCTCAATGACGACTGGATTCAGAAATCTATTTGAATACAGGACACAGTGTCATGCAGAACGTTGTGTCTTCACTTCCTTTGCTGAGCCCTGCAGCAGCTCTTCTGCTGGTGAGATTTTAATTGGATTACCATAACCTAATTCATCTAATAGATGGATGCAAATCTGACCATATATCAAGTGACACACAACAACAGCGGCATGACAGGAAGTCGCCGGGCTGAGACTCGAACAGTTTGGCCTGCTTTACTGAAAAAGAGATAGTATTAATGAAAACATCCTCTACAAGGTTCATAGGAGACCCCACTACAGAATTTAAGAAAGCTATGAGAAAGAAGGTAAGTGGATGTGAATAAGCAGTGTGGGGGATGGGGTGAGCTGACCAGGGGAGGAAGGGGGAGGAATGGTAAATTTATGGCTCAAAGTGCCACATCATCACACAGGGCTGGTATTTCCTGCCAGGACTCCAGGCAGCTCCGGCCACGGTTGTGTAAGCAGATGTCCAAGATACTACAAATTATATCACACACACAGAAATACACACATGATTTCTTTAAGCCCTTTTTCCAAATGAAGCCGGATTGAACCTTGAATATATATAAGTTGTGTTTTTTGCCTTCACCCCTGAACAATACAAGCTGAATTTAGCTCATGGAACTGTCAGATGTGTGAAATGCTGTCGACAACATGAAGCTCTCTATTATCTGCCTCCATTCTTACAGTGTGGACTTTCCATGTGACCTTTATTTTTACTCTTCACCTACTGCAACTTGTAATTCAGAATTGTGCAAAACTAGAAACAAGAAAAAAAAAGGTAAAATACTCAAAAATATAGAAGTCTACAAAAATACAGAATTGTTACAGTAACTGGAGCACATGTTTTTTAAAATCATTTAAAGGTTGAAGAACCTGCATTGCCCACTGAGCACGTGCTTCTTTTCTGCATGCACAGGACAACAAAAGGGACCCCAAAAATCCCTAAAATTCCTAACCTAGAGGTAAAAAACCCCAAGCCATATGGCACTTTATTAACCATGTACACTTAATCAAATAGGATGTAATATGTTGTCACTTAGGAGCACTATAAACCGTCACTTTGCCTTAAACTGTAATCGAAATAAACCCATGTTGACCTGATCTGCTTACATTACTGTCAGATGAAAAAGAATTTACCTGCGAAAGATGTAAAGGAGCACACAGAAACAAAGTGCATGCGAGAAATTGAGTTTTCTTGGAAAAAGGGAAAAATGAATGGAACCCTGAAACGGCCCCTCGTCAAGAGCAGCCTCATGATGAACTCACAGAGCGGGGTTAATGCCTTTATCATTTTCCATTATTTATTCATATTTCCAAATAAATGCTAATGAGCAGTTAGTCTCCAAGTTTGCTTTTGGTTCAATTTTTACATTTCTTGCAAAGCATTATCTGACATGTAAGAATTGAGTACATCAATTTCAATCAAATAGTGCCCTGTCAACATCTCATGTATATATTATCAAATGAACATATGAAATAAAAAGTTAGTCACTACCAGAAAACTCCTTGCCATAAATGGTAAAATGAAATGCTACAGCCAGGCCATGGTGGACTCAGCGAGGATCGGCTCCTGGGTTCAGAGCAGTGCTGGGGCTCCTGTGTGCTCGGTCGGGGTGATGTTTGTTGACTGCCCTATAAAAACAAAGGTATCATGGGAATGGCAGTTGGCTTGTCAGGCCCTATAAAAGGCCAACACACACAGGGAAGAGCTGTTGATTCGGCAAAGCTCCCCTTCTCTACTGCTGAGGTTAATGAGACACACAAACACACACAGGCACACACACACACACACACACACACACACACACACACACACACACACACACACACACACACACACACACACACACACACACACACACACACACAGTTACAGGAAAGAGGAGGGGGAGCTCTTTGCCATTCTTTATCTGGGCCAGGCTAAGACTTTACTTTGCTCTCAGCTAGTTATGTGTTCTATATTGACCAGAGGTAGAGTGTGTGTGTGTGTGTGTGTGTGTGTGTGTGTGTGTGTGTGTGTGTGTGTGTGTGTGTGTGTGTGTGTGTGTGTGTGTGTGTGTGTGTGTGTGTGTATGTGTGTGTGTGTGTGTGTTTATTGCATTCATCTCCTGCAGTTTCAAATTACAGCACACTACTTGATTGCAGTATAACTCTAAACCCTACTCCCATACTAGAGTCACATGTTGCTGCGTCTAGTCTAACATAATTATAGCAATCACTCATTATAGTTTCCACAATTTATCATTTCCATTTAGTAAGGGGTTAAGTGAATTTCAGTGTTAGAGGTGACTGTCACTGAAATCTGGCATGCAGGGGACAGATGTCATGTAAAGAGAGTTTTTTACATTTTTATTACATGACTGTCAGCCCTTTCCACACCTGATGGGCTGTCATTGCTCTTTGGTTTGAGTTTTTTATCCTGGGTAAATATAACTTTAATTTTGACTATGAACAAAAATTAACGGTTTATTATTGTGCTGGTGAATTTGGCACAGAAACCAAATGGTGTGTGTGCCTATCCTGCTTACTCATGGTATATAATATATGAGCAACTATTCAGATTACAAACAGTATGTTTAATAGTTTAAAAATATATCATCTGCATAAAGGCTGATTTTATATTGTAAATTGGTGCCCTACATTTCTTTTATGTTGTTGTTTTGCTGCCTAACTGCTGCAGCTACTTTGTAACACTGGCAGACAGAGAGTAAAAGTCGGCGTCTGGTTATGCTGTGAAGTGTGAAGCTCCATGAGATCCACTGAGGCTTGCCTGAGGGTAAACTTTGCTCATTGAACTTACCTGTCAAGCCACTCTCAAGTTCACTCCCACACTTTTATATTGTTATGTGTAATGTACGTTGTTTGTGTGGAAATGATTCTTTGACGGTATGATTGACTTTTACACCAGCTGGTCTCTCCTCCGTCTTTCATATGCTAAAGGTCTGCTTTCTTGTTACTGTGTGTGTTGCCTGGAGTTGGCCTCCAGCCTCAGGTCCTCCCATCTGTGTCCCTACTGTACGGCAGCTTTAGGTATTTGCAGTGGAATCTGTGTTTGAGATGATGAAGGGGCTCGCCGGTGCCTTGGGGAAGAGAAGCAGCAGCGGCGGTCCCCGCGGTGTGCCTTCGCGTCCTCCGGCTCCTGTAAGTCTGCCAGTGCCCACGTCACAACGCACTTTGTTTGACCCTTCTCACAGCACTTACACTGCTCACTTCTCTGCCAGAGCTTGCATTGGCACACGTCCAGCTGGCGGAGTCCCACATGGATGCCTGAGAAGCATGGGAGAGTGAGATTTACACACTCCTTAACCAGAGGAACGTGCTTCTGTTTGTGGTTCCAAGTGTACACATGAGTGTGTGTATGGGTTCTTGTAACCGTGCTTGTGAGGACCGCTTCATATTTCAGTCTTTCTGAAGGATGGCCACAAGTTCCTTTTTCTTTGTTTAATAACGCAGTGATTTGTAGAGGAATGTCAAGGATCTGTAAAAACTAATCAGATTAAAGTTCATTTTCTAAAATATTAAACTGGATAACAAAGCTAAGCTAATGCATTTTGTTGGTAGACACTTCTCTGTTAGTACTGGGTGAAGATTTTCTAAAAGCAGAGTTCATTTCACTGCTCTGTAGTTACTGCACTGTAACAATGCTCCCACCCTCCTTGAAATTACTTCACGCTTTTAAAGCTAATGTTGTTAAATTGAACATTTTCAAAAACAAATCAAATACATGTTTCCTTAAAGAAAGGGGATGCAGTTATTTTTAATGTGAAGTGTTCAAATATTCCTCTAAGGTTGCATGCAAATAGGCCAACTAGCTCCACCAATCAGAGGCTTAGAACAGACGTATCCTGAGAGACTAAACCCAGGAGAAGAACACCACCGATCTGCTTGTGTCTCATCTGAAGTCTGACAGTTTGAAAACAACTTTGAGAGATGTTTGTGACATCAAACTGAAACCTGAAACACTGGAAGTCAGTATTTTAGTAAAGGCAGGACTTGGCACAATTGCTATTCTAAAATAAAGATGTCTCTAAGGTTTGAGTGTCCTGTAAAGTGGATTGAAGTGCTCCACCTCTCATTCCCATTCAGGCTGGGGCCTAGGCGCTGCGATGGTGAGGTCGTCGTTATCTCCCCTCCATTTTATGATGAGGAAGTCGGGGGTTCTTTTTCTCCCATCTTCAATGGCTTCTTCTCGTTCAGTCCAAGTGCACTAATGTGCTTAAATGGCACACGGTGGAAAGATGCTATGGCTTGTTAACGGGCAGAGAAAAGGTGTGGTATGAAATCCCCAATTGTGCTGTGTTATGTAATACTCAAGCACAAAATGAGATGTACGTGATGGAATGAAAGCATAGCAGAATATTTGTCATGTATTCAGGAGATGAAAAGGGAGTACATATTTAAATTGAGACTTTATTGAGACTCAGTTCCTATAGATATTCATGGACTGGACACACTGAAAAAATCAGAAACGTGGACTTTAAACCATTGCCAACACATTTCAGGTTAGTTCAAAGCAATAATATTAAGTTGAACCTACTATCGTTCATTTGAAATTCATATTATTACTTTCAACTAAACTCATACAGTTATGTAAAATCTGTTGATATAAAACATTTAACTAAAGTCTACATTTCAGTTTATTCAGTGCACATGACACATTGAATGGGACTCGTGGAGCCAATATAAAAAGCTTATCAGATGTGAGGACTAGACAGTTGGTTGTTATCCTCCTGTGAGCACTAAGGCACTTCAGTGACTGGTAACCAGGCATGCAAGGCGAGTTTGTGCAACTGATTGAAGCAGCGGGATTTAGCCTTCTGTCTGGCTGTCTAGGTGTGGTTCCCAGGGTGGGGATTGATGTCGTAGACTTGTCCACATTAGTAGCAGACTCAAAATTAGCACCCACGTTTTTTATGGCCACACAATTACCCATCCTCTGTTTGACGTGGCCATTTGGCTGATGAAGGCAATAATACTCTGAGGAACTCATGCCCATGAGCCTTTCATTAGCTCTCCACTGAAATATTATTAGATTTCAAAGGAGACGATTCTATAGGTGTTTGAAACTTGTTTGACAAGACCTGAAGCCAAGGATGAGGTCGAAGCTGACTTTCTAGATTCTTGAAAGTAGAGTCATCGATGGCTAATTCTCCCCTCACCACAGACAACATGAGTCTGCTTGTCACATGACCAGGAGGCTCAAGTCTGAGTAAAAGGCACAACATGATTGGACACTGAACATGAGATGGCTCCTTGTTTATTACCTGGACACACATTCCAATGTTGAGTCAGAGTAAGCTAATGGTTTCCCACTCCAACTCAACAATTGGGTGTTTTTCAGCAGAATCAAATACTTTGGAAGAACAGCTGAATGAATGGTAGCAGCATGTTTCATTTTCATTGGATTAGATGATATGGACTCATGTCATAAAATGTCTGTGGGCTAAGAAATACGCATCTGTTTTTAAGTGTCACACTTTGTCATTGTACAGTGTATATGCTTTGTGCTGGTTAGACTGAATGAATGGACTGCTATTTTTGCTGTTAAGGACGTAACAGAAAATATTCAGCATTATCCAAACACACACGCACATACACGCACACACATGCCCCCCCAACACACACACACACACACACACACACACACACACACACACACACACACACACACACACACACACACACACACACACACACACACACACACACACACACACACACACACACACACACACACACACACACACACACACTCACACAGTGGACACCTGGTTGGTTTCCTTCAATCTGTCATTAGGCTGAAAGATGTCCAGTCAATTAGATTACAGGGCAGTGTGCAGAGGGCCTGTCTGATGTCCTTCCTGGGAACAACAGGTAGTATATCAGCAGTACAAATATGCAGTATTCCTGAACCACTGTATTAGCTCATACAATTACTCACAATGTCCATGTTTGGTCATAACTTGAGTCACACTGTGGCACTGGTCACATGTTCATTTATTAACATGACACACACACACACAGTGAAAAACTGAAACGTTGACTTTAATCAAATGTATTATGTCAACAGATTTCACGTCACTGTATTATGTTAGTTGAAAGCAATAATATTAAATTGAACCTAATTAGCTCAACTTAATATAATTAGTTTCAACTAACCTAATACAGATATGTGAAATCTGTTGACATAATACATTTGATTAAAGTCAACGTTTCAGTTTTTTCAGTTTAGGAACAATGTTTATCTCCAGCAGACTGAGCAATGACGACTGGATTCAGAAATCTATTTGAATACAGGACACAGTGTCATGCAGAACGTTGTGTCTTCACTTCCTTTAAAGTTAAAATTAATATTTCAGTTTTTTCAGTGCACACACATGCACATTACTTTCACTAAATCCCAGTAAGGTCATACTGATTAACACAACTAACAAGAAAAAAGACAAATAATTAGCATAAAAACTATAAGCCAAATTTGTCTACAATGAAAACATTTTAGTTACACAACCATGTTTGGACCACTAAAGCACAATCTGAACACACATGCATTCAGTAACTCCTGTATTATTACCTGATTTGAGGCCCCTTACATAGAGGCCTCAGGCAGCTATTGTTCGGGTCCACATAGCAGGTTAATCTATGTCTAATCTACTGTATGGGTTTGGAGCTGGGAACAGAAAGGGGAGGGGGAGACATTAGTCAGCCCTTCTAACTGTTTACCACACAATGTTATTTTGACCATCTACAACATATTTCTAGTAGCGCCAAATTGATTCCCATATGAGGCTTAAAGGTGTCCTGGAATTGACTGAGGACATATGGTAAACTTTGAGACGTGCCTAAAGCACAGTGCGAGCCAGTGTTTCCTTTGCAACCGTTTCAACAAATCTTGAAGTTGATTTGCTCCTCTAAGGCAGCATGTGATTTAATTCTGCCTCCACTTAATTTGAGCTCTAGATGGCTTCCCTGTTTCGGGCCCCGAGGCCTGCTGCAGCTCCACTATACGAACCCAAAACCCTGGACCTGCAGGCCTTTAATCACACCTGCGTCTGTGTCATTAAAAGTGGAGTTAATGTTTGAATGGATGTACGATTTGACAGAGTTAATCACAGAGGTCAGCGTGGCCTCAGTTAGGCAGGAGAGTGAGTCCAGAGTGTGTCCACAGGATGTGGTTAATTAAAAGTAGAGGAGGTAATGTTTTATCACTGTACATTAAACCAAGCCTTTCACAACAGTTAAACATTACACAATTAATGGCTCCATGAAGGGACACAAACTTGAACTTGTTCCCTTCCTTCACTGAATTCTAATTAAGAGAGACAGACACACACACACACACACAAACACACACACACACACACACACACACACACACACACACCATAAAACAACGGCGCTAGCAACATAATGCTGCCCAAAAGGCAAAGACGCTTACATGTATACATTTAAAATAGGCCTTATACTTACTTTCTAGTATATTTCTGAATCTTACATTATCGTATACCGTTTGATGTCACATTATGCCGGGATTTCAATGCGGTATTTACATTTAGTCATTCAAAATGTTAATAATAATGTATCAAACTGCAGCAAATCTGATTCGTTTGATACATTTTTGTTACAGCAAGAGACATTTTCTGCAGTCTAGTTAATATAGAGGAAATTAAATGTCCTGTGGCCTTGGGTTTGAAGGCCACACCAGGACATTTTAATTGTACCTTTGTTACAGGAAGACACTGAAGTTTTCATGTAAAACTCACGGAGAGGATGGTGTATGACATTGAAATGCAGGACAGTTTATGTTGAATCATAGACTGTGTATAAGAAGTGGAGTTAGTCACTCTGACCTCACTCATTGGTTGGTTGTCTGCTGTTTTGAATATTCAAGTGCGGCATATTGGTTAGCTGTTGATATGCTGTTTTTCTATTCACATGGACATTAAGGGTGGCGCAAACTAAAATTAGACACCGATCAACACATATTCAAGCAGCAAGAACTTTAATAACAAACACTGTGAAACTTGTAAGCTGGAAACTTAGATGGCACAAAAGACAGGTACTAGCATGTCAATCACAAGGAAGCCCTGCCCTAAAGCATACCCTGATCTATCATCTAATTCACGAAATCACAATATACTAAATGATCATCATGCAGGTATTAAAGGAAACTAAAGTTTGAGGCTATAAACTCTGTAGCAACATTTCAAAAAAACATAACAATTGGATAGTAGCATATTCTCATAGACTTCTATAAAATCTGAATTTTGTTCCACCAGTAGAGCCCCCTGCTGGATTTT
Organism: Eleginops maclovinus; assembly: GCF_036324505.1. Classification (NCBI taxonomy): domain Eukaryota; kingdom Metazoa; phylum Chordata; class Actinopteri; order Perciformes; family Eleginopidae; genus Eleginops; species Eleginops maclovinus. The sequence continues at coordinate 2,993,245 of NC_086360.1, read as the reverse complement.
AGAGACGGAGGTTGACGCTTGGTTTTAATAGAAGCAAAAGGCAACTGTTAATATAAATGATAACAGTTTTTTCATCCAATGTTCAACTGGTTTGTGTGCAAATTATATAAATTGTTTGGGTGTCCACAAACGTTTGGCCATGAAGTATACAGACCAGCTTTGTTTTGAGCTAAACAACAGCAATGAAATGTTCTTTTGCACAGTACATGTGACATATTTTGCATTGATAGCACAACAGAGTTTGATATTCTATAAATGTTTTGCCACTGTTACAGTTCATTGATCCATTTCCAGAAAGTTTTGCAATCATTAAGGAATTAATTTAAAGGTTAAGCCTGGATTTATGAAAGATGTGGTTAAAGGTGACTCAGCATGATGGATGTGTCTCTGTATCCACAAGCTATAGAGCAGATAGCAGACGCCTTAGGTAGACTTTTGTGACCTATTGCAAAACTATTCCGTTGAGCAACATTTCTCAGACCCTTTGTGAGTTTCGTATGGTGCAACAGCAATGATAGTGACCCATTATCAAAATATAACAGGGCAAATGGTAAAGATTAGCTCAATCATGAGTGTGCTCTCCAGGTCGCATATTAATATTTATCCATGTAGTCTGTCTTTCAAGTGTGATTAATGGTCAACATGTCTGTGAGATTGACAGGTTAAGATGACATTCAAAGTCAACTTCAGCAGTGGTTTTTTATAATTCATTCAGTCTAACTTTGTTCTTTTCTTCTCTTTTCCATGTTTCATGGTGATCTTCATCTTCATCCCGTCAGGTAGGCAAATAATTAATCTTCATGTTTTTGCTTTGTGTGATGACTCAAACTGAAACAACAATCATCTGTGTCTTCAGTAGACTTTCATTAAAACTCCTCCGTTCGCTACACAACCTTCAATTCCAACATTCACAGCTCTGTTTTGGAGGTTAAAGACTATTTTTTATTGTGTGGCAGAAGTCCTTTCCACAACGAGGAAACCGGTTTCATTGTGTTGCAGTATTTTCTATTTGCAGAATTTTGTATTTGTAGCTTTTTGTTTATGCAGCGCTTTAAGTTGGTGTATGTTTTCTAAATTCTATCAAGTTGGTGAAGACGTTTCTTCATTTGCGTGTGTTTTGGCACATTTATATTTTTTTATTTGCATCATTTCTAAAGCTGCGACGTGTTTCTACTTGTTTTGGGCCGTTGTAACGCGTTTGCACCTCCGTAACTGATTAATTTACCACAAAAGAAGATAATATACGTAGATGAGGGACATTATTCAGTTATGTGCTCACAGTTACCTGAGCAGTCTGTAGATAAAGTGCACAACACTATTTCACTTTACACAGGTCACGTTAATATGACTGATTGTCTTTGTTTTGGTTATGTTAGCTTACAAAAATTCTTTAAATGACAGCCGAGATATATGTTGGAGCAGATCTAATATAGCGAGTGTTTTCAGCTGGACTTTGTGACTGCTGCTGCTCTTTGAATCCCATTAAATTAGAATTAACATCAGCCCAGGTTTTAATGACCTACTGTATACTATCACATGCTTCCCGTTTAGCTTTAACTCTTTTAGGAGACTTAACCTCTGGCAAAGAATAAATTAATGGAGCCCAACAGAAAAGCAGGTCTATAAAGAGAACATTGAGCAGCCTCCTGACATGGAGCTGCATTTTAATATCAGATGTGTAACAGCTGCCTGTCTGACATTGATTAACACCTCTGCTCCTGTTAGCATTCCAACTTCCTCAACAGGTCTATTTGGAGCGCTGGGAGGCTGTTGTACCTCTGGGAATAGTTTAAAACATGAGAGCAGTTCCTGCGTCTCCACAGTGCCAACAGTAACGTGAGATGGTGCACATATGACAGAACGAGTTCTAAGCATGAAGGAGTAAATGATTTATTCCAAATGTTGTAACCTTAGGAATGTCATGTCATCCACAGTGCACACCATAACACCCCTGTTTGTTATATAATATAATATAATATAATATAACATAATATAACATAATATAACATAATATAATATAATATAATATAACATAATATAATATAACATAATATAATATAATATAATATAACATAATATAATATAACATAATATAATATAACATAATATAATATAATATAATATAACATAATATAATATAACATAATATAATATAACATAATATAACATAATATAATATAACATAATATAATATAATATAACATAATATAATATAACATAATATAACATAATATAACATAACATAACATAACATAATATAACATAATATAACATAATATAACATAATATAATATAACATAATATAACATAATATAATATAATATAATATAATATAATATAGAATTCCACATGTTCTGCACTGTATGGGGTTGAAAAAAATAATATTAAGTTAATCCAATTATTTTCTATTTTAACTTAATATTATTGCCATTATTGAAATAATACATTTAGGTAAAGTCAAGGTTTCAGTTTTTTGCAGTGTAGTACGTGCTTTACATTAAGGTACCCAAAATCTTAACTGTTGAATAAAATAGACCAACACTTAAAATAATATAAATGGATTGGGGGTTCGGTAGTGGGCAGTTTGCAGCAGAGCTGAGGCCGGGGGGTGCAGTGATGGAGAGGGATCTGCCTGATTAGCGGTTGGAGATTCAGTGAATTGAGCGTGACCTCAGTGTGTCAGCAGATCGTGTAACATGGAGCAGCTTCCAGCCGGCCGCTGTTGTATTGTGTTGGACACACTGCCTGCTGCTCATTGACTGTTCATGCTGAGGCTGCAGTTACACTCTGTGTGTTGGTGGAGGTGGGGGGGGACGTTTCTTTGACAATTCTGACATTCATTGTGATCTTCTTTATCCTCACCACCTAAATCATTGCACTTTGTTGTTTACAGTGTTTGTTTTCATCTCAATGATGTGCACATTTAAAGCACATCCAAAAATGTGCTAACGAAAATGAATGTTCTTCAGTTAGGTGATGCAGGGTCTTTACATCACTCTACTAAAACATTGTCATCATAGAGATACAACTTCATGTTGAATGTCCCTTATTAAGTTATACTTTTGGCAGAATGTATTCAAAAGTGTCTTTTTTTATCAGCCATTGATGCTGTTGGCTCTTACAGTTCGTCAATATTAATTTGGTAAAAGAAAATCTGAATGATGTACATTTCCAAAGGTCTAATAAAATCAGTATAACAGACTCATATCACACGTTCAAACTCTCCCTAATCTTTTGGCTTTCTGTTTTGTCAAATGATTTGATATCACAAATTCAACAGTTCCTGGAGAGATGTTTCACAATAAAAACCTCTAGAATCTTTTTCTTTCTAGGCTTTAAACCTAACAGTAGCTTATCACTGATCTACCAAAGTGTAAATTAAAAGTTACTAGTAGAAATGAAATCAATAAATGGGTATTTGAGTAAAACATTTAAATTGATGTTGAGCATTATTTGAGTGCCAGTTGTTATTTGAAGATTTACAGTTTGGCACATGAACTCAGGAGCAGAAAAGTATTTTGTATTTAGAAGATCTCATTTACCTTCAAATTGTAATTTAAATCAATGTTCCTCGAAAACATGTTCATTAATGTACCCCCTTTTGTAATAAAAGGCCAGGCCATAAGTGTGTGATTTACTAGTCAACAGGGTTATAAGTGAAACACATTGAAAAGCTACATGTTACATTTCTAGAATCCATGCCTACATGTCACAATGCAATGAGAAACAGTTTTTTGTCAGTCTGATAGGCACTGACAATTAAGTTAGAAACATGTTTTTTGTATGTCTTTCTCTTCAGCTGTATTGTTGAAAGCAATAATAGTAAGTTGAACCTAATACTTTTTATTTAAACATTATAGTATTGCTTTCACCTAACCTAATACAGTAATGTGAAATCTGTTGACATAATACATTTGAATAAAGTCAACGTTTCAGTTTTTTCAGTGTGGGAAACACTACATTAAACTGTGCTAAAACTCCTCAGCTGTGGGACTTAATTGTCCTGTCGCTCTGGTTGTAGTAATTAATCAGAGTCCCTGAGCCGCTCAGGACTGACCCACTGACCCAGCCATTTAGACAGAAAAATTACAGTTAGTGTTTTACTAGGGAGGAATGTGTTAGCACTGGTGGAGATCTGAGTGGAGGCAGGCTCAGTAATGGGACACTGAGCTGTTAAATGCAACAGGAAGAGGGCGAGGTGGTGGTGAGGGATTTGTTAACCAATGTTGCACACCTGCTTTGGGTCACTGGCTTTTAAATCTATTTTTGATAAGAATGCAGGACATGGTGGTTTTCATGTGGGGATAATTTGAACAGTAGCCTTGAGAGCTCCAGGACAAACACAATAAGGGCGGGAAAATCCCGGCCAACACACTAAAGGAAAAGATCTTAGGAACTGGTCTGTAGTGGGACTGCGCTGGAAAAACTGAAACCTTGACCACACATTAAGGTGTGGAGGCTTTATCAAAAATGTATAAAAGTAATCATTGGACAGTACAATTGCAAAAAAGTCTCACTTCTAGAACTCCTAGAACATCTTCCCTCCCTTGTTATTCATGACTTATGACAACGTGTTGTTGGTGCTACACTGCTGCTTTATTGGTCAATGGAAGATCGGGTGTTGAGCGACTGGCCTATACTATTGCACATCATGTTGAATATTCCATCCTCAAAACCACCAATGTTAATCATTCAGAGATGCAGGCTCCTTCAATAAAAATTGCTAACCATTGTGAAATAAATAAATAATTGTTAACTACAAACTGACAAGCAGTAGTTTTACTTTTTAACTTGATTTGAAGAGAACATTTCTTTTAGCTTTAACATGAATAAGTAATTAGCATGGGTTGGCAGGGTTACTGAAAACATGTATTCCGTTGCAATTACTACCTAATCTGAGTATCAGAATATAAAAGTAATTCAACCTGATTACTTTCTGTTACTTTTGGATATCCTCTGTATTGAACGTATTGCACATGGATATATATATATATATATATATATATAAAATAAATATAAATAAGATGTATTTTGTAAGACAACAGATCAGTGTAACCTTAAAAAAGAAGAAACCAAGATATTTAGGATCAGAAATTATTTTATGGATAGGGAAATCTGCCTTTCATGAAGCATATTCAGGCAGCAGCCTACACACCAAGACTGAAACACATGAGCACATACTACAGTTTAAAAAAGCAGGAATACAATCTGAGCTGACAGAAAACTCTCCGTTTTAGTTCAACACACACACTTAAAAAAACTGAACCGTTAACTTTTACAAATTTATCATGTCAACTTTATCACGTTTGAATAAAAAATATTGGGTTCAACTTAATATGACTGCTTTCAACTAACCTAAGACAGTTATGTGAAATCTGTTGACATAATACATTAAATTTAAGTCAACCATTCTGTTTTTTTCAGTATAGTTAAGCTCACACACACTATTTAATGAACATACAGGTTCACCTGCTGCATTAAAAACAGAACAAATGAACCAAATAAAGTGAAACCATAAAGCAGATTCAGGCAGTAGGCGTATAGATTCACACTTAAAGTATTAGCCTACAGAACAGAACAGCTGACAGAGGAGAGAGAACAACAAGGGGCCTACATATAATGAAATACAAAACCCTAATTATGCATGTGTCTCTAAAATGCTCCTTTTCTGTCAGTTCACATTTTGGTTGTTGTTCTGCTTACACACTTACAACGGTGTTCTTAGATCTAAAGCATGTGTTCTTATAGAAAGCAGAAGCATTGTTGCATATTAATACTGCAGGAGCAGAAGAGATCAGATGGAGGAGGTTCTGAGGATTAAAGGGTGGGAGGAGCAGCCTGGTGAGGTGGTGTCTGCACTGATTTACTGTGCCTTGTATCTGTCTGTTTGGCTGGAGGCCATGTTGGCCTTTGAAGTGGCCCAGATGACATGTGAAAGCTGCTTATAATGGCTTTGGTCATTGTGTTTTAGCACAGAAGCAGAAGCAGACATGTTGGTCCTCTACACACACACACACACATCCACTTAAAACACATATGTGCAGACCTTTAAAGCATTTTTTTTTAGAATATTGCGATGCATCTGTTAAGTGTATACACAGATTACTTAAAGCCTTTTCCTTAAACAACATAGCAACTTTGAATTACATACAGTATCAAAAACAAAATACACAAGTGTGTATCTTTGACACCCATTAGCTTCCCGCCATGCAGAACAAGAGAACAGTAATAGTACAAATACATTCAAGTTAATAAACAAACAAAGAGTTGAAATATCACATATAAAAAGAGTAACAAAAAATACAAATAATAAGAATAATAAAGGTAATATTCACTATTTCCCATAAAGTTAGAATACATATATTTTTCACCTCTTCTCATGAAATAATTGTGTGTGTAAATAGCAATAAAAACTGGAATGTGTCTGAAACTTAATTTTTCCAAGTAATAACAGTTGAGATATAGTTATTATCGACAAATGATAAACCATATCAATTTGAAACATACACCAGCCAATTAATCATAAACTAAATACACATATTATTGCTTTTCTACACATGCGGCATACTTTTTGTCAGATGAGTTTAGTCCAGTATTATATTCTGCTTTACAAATTGTCTATTACTACATACCATGGAATATTCATTTTCATTTTCGTTTTTCATTTTGGAGAGCACAACACTTTGGACTCATGATGTCTAAACTGACCCCGGTTAAGAAAAGAGAATAGAACAAGAACTCAAAAAGATAATAAAGCAACAGAGAGCTGAATGACAGAGATATCAGAGGAAGAAGACAGTCAGGAAGTAAACAATAAAGGGAACAGCAGAAGAAGACAGACAGGAAGTAAACAATAAAGGGAACAGCAGAAGAAGACAGACAGGAAGTAAACAATAAAGGGAACAGCAGAAGAAGACAGACAGGAAGTAAACAATAAAGGGAACAGCAGAAGAAGACAGACAGGAAGTAAACAATAAAGGGAACAGCAGAAGAAGACAGACAGGAAGTAAACAATAAAGGGAACAGCAGAAGAAGACAGACAGGAAGTAAACAATAAAGGGAACAGCAGAAGAAGACAGACAGGAAGTAAACAATAAAGGGAACAGCAGAAGAAGACAGACAGGAAGTAAACAATAAAGGGAACAGCAGAAGAACACAGACAGGAAGTAAACAATAAAGGGAACAGCAGAAGAAGACAGACAGGAAGTAAACAATAAAGGGAACAGCAGAAGAAGACAGACAGGAAGTAAACAATTAAGGGAACAGCAGAAGAACACAGACAGGAAGTAAACAATAAAGGGAACAGCAGAAGAAGACAGACAGGAAGTAAACAATAAAGGGAACAGCAGAAGAAGACAGACAGGAAGTAAACAATAAAGGGAACAGCAGAAGAAGACAGACAGGAAGTAAACAATAAAGGGAACAGCAGAAGAAGACAGACAGGAAGTAAACAATAAAGGGAACAGCAGAAGAAGACAGACAGGAAGTAAACTGTACGGTGGGTCTTTTGCAGTATTTAAAGACTGAAAACAGATAACCCTCATAAGTGATGCTGTCATTTTAACTAACTTTGCTGTGTGCAATATTGTACTAGTTGTCTTAAATTTGTTTTTTAGTTCATAAAACCATCTTTGAATCAATATGTTGGGTCAAATCATTGATTCATGTACCCCTCGTCAGGGTTCCTTTTCTCAGTAATTAGGCATTCTATCACTTACGTCATTTTGTAACTGGGATTCTTTGCTTTTTGATTGCAGTCCTTTTATTTTAAATATTTCAATACAATTCAAAATATGTAGTTTCAGAATACTTATAATAAAGTCCAGTGTCCTAGAAAGCAAATTGATATGGGAGGATTGAAAGCGCTCACTTCTTGAGTTTTGAATCAATTTGAGCCGTTTACCTTTACCTTTTCTGGTTAATAAATCGTCTTGCCTTACTTTCTTGAGACTTGAGGCTCTCGCTGAATGTGTGTTGGTGTGTGTTACATAGTAAAATAACACTTAGAGCTGCCAATATATGGTCAGGTTGTTGCCACTTAATCCTGTAAAGGCACAGCCTGCCTCTTCATATTAGCTTCTACATCTCCTGCTTCTGTTATTTGAGTGTGTGTGTGTGTGTGTGTGTGTGTGTGTGTGTGTGTGTGTGTGTGTGTGTGTGTGTGTGTGTGTGTGTGTGTGTGTGTGTGTGTGTGTGTGTCTGTGTGTCTGTGTCTGTGTCTGTGGGGCTGTGTGTGTGTCTTTGTCAGCGGAGAGCTGTTACTGGTGGCACAAAGCCAACTGGAAGATGACCAGCAGCATTGTTTTCTGATTATTACTCACACACACATGCAAACACACACTCTAAGTGGTCACTTACACACTTCTCATGAGTATCTCATTTTGTTTACATTTCTCAGTCTGCAGCTTGTCATTGTACAGTATATTATATCTCATTTCACGTGACATGGCTACTCCAAATTGAGATATATCACACACTGAAATAACTGAAACGTTGACTTGAAATTTGTTGACATAATAGATTTAATTAAAGTCAACGTTTCAGTTTTTTCAGTGCACTATTCGGAACTCAATAGTGATGGATTGATATGTCATGAATAAAAGTAAGTTCCACTTGGTGCTATATTTATATTCAATGTGTTTTCCTTCTGTAAGTACCTCACTTTAGTAGTTACATTAGTTATGCACACATGATTCACAGGGAATAATGCATGTATGCATATTGTAGACAACATCGTTTACTGAAAATGTTCCACATAATTGTATTAGGTTATTGTTAAGCAATAGATTTAAGTTGAAACTAATATTTTGTATTCAAACTTAATATCTTTGCTTTCAACTAACCTTTGTAACTTATTACATAAAACATTTCTCATTTTTTTCAGTGTTGAATAAGATTGCAGACCCTTTTCCTCACTAAAATGTATATCTTCTATCTATCTTAGAAGTCTTATTGTTTAAAATCGAAATCATGAGATATTGTTCCGATTTGTATCCCAACAAACCATCTGCTGCTACTTTCAGTTTTGTTTTCTTGAACTGAAAAAAAGTCAAACTTTAATTAAATGTATTATGTTATTATATTAGGTAAGTTGGAAACAAAAATATTAAGTCTAAATAAAAGGTTCAACTTAATATTATTGCTTTCCACTAACTTAATACAGACGTATTACGGTTAGTTAAAGTCAACGTTTCAGTTTTTTCAGTGTGGTCTTTTCTAAATGATTCTTTTATTTCTTTTGTCTGTTCTCAAAGGTTAAGTCGCCAGTGTTTCTAAAAAATATACACAAATACAAAGTATAAAAGAGTAGATTTTTAGTTACAGGTATAGTTTCTGTGTAAGGAAAAGGCCAGGAGAGATTTCCAAGTTCAACGTCAGCTTCCCTCAACTGACCTGGTGACTGACAGCCGGAGAGCCTTCAGGTTCAGCTGAACCCAGTGTCCTTCAGCCTGCCTCAGCCTGTCTGTCCCTCCAGTTACTTCACACACACACACACACACACACACACACACACACACACACACACACACACACACACACACACACACACACACACACACACACACACACACACACACACACACACACACACACACACACACACACAAAGGGAAAACAGAAAACAAAGTTCAGCAGAGAGGAATGCCGGCCGGTCACTTTTCCCTTTCTCACTCAACTCTTTGCAGGGAAACCTGACGAATAGAGTGTAGAATAGTAGAACTGTGTGAAGAATAAATATATAAAGTATTTTATAAAAACACAACAAGCAAAAACTTGCAATGGAAGATACAATAAGATATATAAACATAAGAAATTAAAGAAATATGTCCAATGAAATTTAAATGAAATCAAAAGAATAGAATATTATTTAAACAGAAGAAGATAAACGGTCTAATGGCCACAGACAGGAATCACTGTCTAAGTATAAACTGTATATCTATTTTAAGTGTTCCGGTGACAGGAACAGTGGTGTGTGTGTAACAGGACTAAAAAAACAATTATTGCAACTACACACTTGTGAGAACCTCAGGGCAACGTGTACTTCCAGCAGCTGCGAGTACACATCAGAAGCATTGCATACAGGGTTCTCAATGCACACTGACGTACACCTCAGTGCTGCAGTCACAACCCTTGATGAACACTGAATTAGTATTATAAGAACAGCTCTATGCAGGCTTTGTTAATTTGACACAACAAATGTAAAGACCTTTAAAAAAACTAATATTAAAGTTCAAAAGTGAACGGGTTTATCAGTAAAGATGGATTTATTTCACATTCCAAAAGTTCCAAATCGTATTCTCACATTACACCATTAATCCCAACTCACAGTTCCAAAGTGAAAATGATTCTTTGCCGTCTTTATTGAAGCCTCTTGACATCTTTGAAAAATTGATATTTGAGCTGAGTTTACCAGCTGTGGTGTGTTTGTGTGCATGTTGACATATGTGTCATTGCCCCTATGCTCATCATTGTATCTGCATATATGCCTTTGCACTCCATGGGCCTCACAATTGATCCTGCGGCATTGTCTTCCGCTCTGCATTTGTGCACTTAACATTTTTGCAATGGCTTGCTGTTCCTTTACCTTTCGATATTGCCTGCACCATGGACTGCCTGCAGTGCAGCACTCACAATGCACTCACAAACACACACATACACACCACCTCCGGAACCCTCCCCTTAACATCCCCCCCCCCATGGTTTTCTCCTGAGTGCTGACCTGCTCTGGTCCTTTAATATTGGTGACAGCTAATACACTTCTAAATGATCAGTTATTATCTCTGGGGCCTCGTCCACAGGGCCCCACTGATTCCAAAGGTCATCCCTCTGTCTTCCAGTATTGATTAAGTGGGCCTGTTAACGTGGCTCTGGGCCTTACTGAAAGTGAACATAGCCACTAACATATTTCCATCAGCTGTATCTGGCTGGAGAGGCCCATTTAAAAGCCTATTTGACACTGCCGTTGTAGCAGTGAATAGGGCACGATGAGGATCATAATGGGTATGCCAATAAGGGAAGAAGTGCTACTAAAATATACGGAGGGCCAGACACACGGAGATACCCTGCTGAGATATTATAGGTTTTTATTCTCAGGCTTTATATTTATCTTTTCCTTTTCAAATAGAAACTCGTCTCTACAGTGGGCATAAGAGCTCAAGCCTAAGATAGAAAATGATCATGTTTGTCTGCCAGTGAAATGTTGTTATCCAGTGCAGGAAAAGACCCAATAAAAGAGAAGACTTACATATTAAAGCAGAAGGTAAGCACATTAAATAAGTACACATCCAAAGGTAGTAAAGATACAGTAAGTAGCAGCATTATAAAGTGAATGAACATACAAAAGTAATGAAGAAGCAGCCAGCAATAACAGCAGTAAGTGGTTAACGGTATATATTACACAGTGTTATTACAGTATTAGCAGCAGCAGTAGCAGCCAGTTAGAGCAGTTGTTAAATAAGAGATATTGCACTTCTGGATTAAAATGTGCTTTATTATAAAATGTACTATGTGAAATCAGATAAGTTAACACCTTCAATATTAAGATGGGGTCATTATGACAGTCTTTGTAATATTGTGATCATGGAAAATGAAATATTCCTTCTTAATAATTAATAAATGATCGCACCACCTGACATAAGGTCCCACGGACAAATGAACAACAACAAAAAACTCATTCTGCATGGCATAAGTAGAATGGAAGTTAATATGGATAATGAAAAGGATATTCTCTTTTCTGTTTTGTTGTATAAAAAAGTGAGCATAGGATATTTAAAATAGTATCGCATTTGATAACTTCAGCATGTTTGTGCTCACCTTTTTGAAGGGGTCGCTGATGGTCATTTGGTTCGAGCTGACAAAGGCATACCTCTCTAAGATGTGAGAAAGCTATTCATGGGCAGAAAGCATCTTCCTGATATTGTTCCTGCAGCGGTGTGGCGCTGAGTCTTTGTGCTGAAGGTTTGAGCCGTCTGTTGGTCAGGAGCTGCTCTGGCTCAAGGTCTCACAGATTGTCTCAGATCATTGTCCTCACAGCATTGGCCATAATCCTCAGAGTTCATGAAAACTCCCCCACCCTCTCAATGATCAAACATGCATGGCCTTCTTCTTCTCTGGTAAAAATGTCTAATGCATTCAATTTCTTTCCTTTCTTTTCAGCTGTATGAATTGGACGATGGGGAAAAGCGCAAAGAGTTTCTCGATGACCTATTCAGCTTCATGCAGAAACGGGGTAGGTGATTTCCACAACAATAAGCTTCTTCTTTCAGAGAAAATGTTCAGATGTGTAACTTCACACTATTCCCCTCCATTATTCCCTGATATGTTCATCAATAGCAAGATGATAACATTTCAGCACATCAAATGCCCTGGGAGGAAGTCTCTCATAACGTTTCACATGATATTAAATTATTATTACAATTATTACTTTTCAGTTCACTACCTGTTAACAGATACCAAAGCCACCTTTGATTTTTTAAAGTTTTGACTTCTCAAAAGGTGGTTTTAAGGTCTATTAGATTGAGTTGAAAGCTGCAGAAAAAGCAAGCAAGTGCACTGTAGAAACTGAAACGTTGACATAACGGTATTAGGTTAGTTGAAAGTCGTAATATTGAGTCTAAAAATGTATATATATTTGGTTCAAGGTAATATTATTGCTTTCACTAACCTAAAACACTTATGTGAAATCTGTAAACATGATACATTTAATTAAAGTCAAGTTTCAGGTTTTTCAGTGTGAAGCTTTTATTTTTTATTTGAATCTAAACTCAATTCTGAAAATTCCAGCTGATTATAAGTCAAGTTGATGTTTACAGACGTGGCGTGATCAGGGCAACACCCTGGCCTCCTCACAACATCACGAAGGTTTTCTTTTATTGGCCTCTTGCAGTGTGATGCTGTGTTTTCCCAAAGTAAGGATTCAGCTGGCAGCCGCTGGTTTTGTAGTGGGGGAAAGAGATGCGTGTTCACACCCTTCCATAACATAAGGAAGTTAACCACCCAGCAGAGAATAAAAGGCCCTACCACTTACAATGAGAGTCTATTTTAGGAGCCCAAGGCTGCCATGTTTTTGTTACTTTGAATTCGTTGTTTGGCACACAATGATTTACATGTCTGCAGATACATAATGTCCTCAGCTGCACAATGGACCTGGAATCAAAACAAGGGGGTTTTAGTGTGGTTTATTCTCCATAAACAATAATTGCTAATCATCCATATGAAGATGAAGAAGATGAAGATGAACAGAAAATGGATTTCAAATCAAAATGCATAGGAACAATGTTATGTATTTTAATGGCAGAAAGCTTAATTAAAATCTTTATTTTATTATAACATCTAAGGTTAGTTGGAATGCATTCAAGTTTAAAGATGATTTTCTTTTTTTAAATGTCATTGTCCAAGTGTTTCCCTTTCTGCAACTTTATTTTATATAGTTAAAGGATCTGTTGGCATATGTGTTAAGTAAAATCTACACATGGATTTGGCACAGTCGTTATAGCGAACAAACTTATTGATATACTGTCTTTAATTAGTTTTTGATCTATTCGTTGTTTTCAATTCTTAGATTGAAATGTTTTACCAGACAAGATAAGACCAGACTCCATTTGTTTAATAAGAAAGAACTGGAAATAAAACTAGTTAACATTTCATAGATTTCTGCTATTGTTATTTTTATTATTATTAATGTATTTTTTAGGAAAATATTTAATTACTTCTTCCACCAAAAATAAGTTATAATTGTTCACATTGGATAACAAAATGCAGTAATATTAAACTATTAACGTTTAGTTTACAGGTCACATCAGCCATAAGCTAAGAGGAGATTTATTAAAGTGGGAATCTCTAAATCAGAAAGTATATGTTTACAAACTTAAATGTGTTATAACACAAAGACGTATCTTTTCAATGACACAGTTCATACAAATATTAAAATAGTTGCCCCTGATCAGTGTTGATATTAAAAGTGATCAGTAATACATATTCAAGAAGAGTCAAGAATTCCCTGATAATGTGAATCAAAGGACAATAAGCGGCTGTCAACATGTTCCGCATGTTTAGCTTTGGAACACCAGTGCATGTCAACCTTTACCAGTGTGTTCTGTAAGTTCAGGTTTGGGGCGTAACAGGTTACATGTAACTAATTAATCAGTGATTAAGTCAGCAGAATAGAAAAAAAGATACAGATTACAGTTTCATTGCATGCCTTTAGAGAGCAAATAATGATCTGTTTTACCCATGCAGGATAAGAAAAAATAAACAAAGTCTAAAACCTTAAAGACTCCCAGCTATAAGAATACAAATATAAATGCTGAACATTTGTTAATGTTTAAAGTTTGTGTGGAAAAAAATGGTAATGTGAATATTAAGGGAGGAGCAGGATACAATGTTTCAATCCAATGTCAAATAAAGATCAATATAGTATAGACAGACATACGTCCTGAATTTTCTTATTGGTTCTCATTAAGGTTACTCCTTTATTTTAAATATATTTTTAGATTTCAGTAGGTGGCACCTGATTTATTAAACCAAACGTTTTAGATTTTAATTCCTCTATTTAAATCAACAGCATTTGTAAACTATACTATTCTGAAGCCTAGCCTGTAATTTAGGAGGGCTTTTGATCCTAAATATCTTCTTTTCTGAGGTCACATTGTTCTGTTTGACATAATACACTTAAACTAAAGACATTTATTGATTTTTATTTTCCCCTGTAATTTTTCATTTTGGGTCAAATGTTTAAGTAATCCAAACGTAGCAGAACGTAATCAGATTACATTACGAATTACATTTCAAAAGTATTCTTCCCAACCCTGTGTATCACATGAATCCTTCTTTATATTCTGATATTAACAAATGTGGTACAATGAGCACGATTAACAATTCATTTCAGGGGAATGAGTTAAATTGTGAGTATGTTCATTTTATACTTGTCTTTATAACTGCTGTATTTCCAGCTGCAGTTAACACTGTACACTTCGATGTTTGACACATTACCGTTTATGGAAATCCCAAAAAGCAAGTCCCGTCGGAGCGGAGTCCAGCTGTGTGTGGTGACAGCTGCAGAAAGCACACGTTGACGAAGTAATGATGTAGTTGGGCGGTCACTTGGGTTTAGAGACAGTATGGATTGTTGTTGGAGCGTTCAATTAGAGATTGATTTTGGACTTAGAGTAGAGAGACATTGTCAGTGCAGAGCAGATCAGCGGCAGCCTATCTTCACCTCTCGCCTCTGACAACTGTGACTGCTCAAATATCCCAATCAATGTTTCTTGAAAACATCACTGTCATTCTGCGGGGACAAAGAGATGTCAGCCAGGCTGGCTCTCTAAGTAGAGATCCCAGTGAAAAGTAAATCCGGACCAAGAGGTTTGGGCTTTCCTCTGAGCTGGACTGTCATTGTATGGCTTGGCCAGCTTTGAGTTCAGCATGCACATGGAGCGTTTATGATTTTTGGCTCACAGCGCAGGTTGCAGTTGTAACTAAACTTCCAATAAAAAAGCTCTCCGAGGCTATACTACGCTTTCTCTGTGATACTTTTATAAAAGAGTCCTTGAATTGTCCTTTCCCGATGTTTAAAGAAGAAAATAACACAAGCCATCACTATGTAAAAATATCTAAGCAGGTACACTAAGTACCATGAAACCACACCCAAATGCCCAGAGTGACTATAGCCATACAACATGTGCAAGTAACAATGATAGTAATACAAATAATGAAATAATTGAATAAATAACGGGCCTTTGGCTGTTTTGGATATTGAGAAGTTAAACTAGCGAGTCTTCAAACTTCCTCCTAAGTAAAAAATATATCATTTGTATAATGGCCTTCCAAAGTAACACGAGTGGTTTCTCATCTGGCACTCGGTCAGCAGAATGACTTTTTTTCCTGTTTGTCAAAAGATCAATTAGTCATTCATCATTGATATCTGATTAATGTTTAATGGGAAAATGTGAGAAAAGGAGTTTTACAACCTCTCAAATATGGAGATTCCATGCAGCTTACTCTCTGTTTTAAATCCTATCAGAGTGAATGTTACCTTTCCTGAATGACAAACATCTTGACCACTGGACAGCAGGCAGCCCAATGAGGAGAGCAACATCAGCCATAAACCTTCAGAGCTTAGGCTCCATGCGCACTGTTCACCTGATATAAGCTTAGCCCGCTCAAACATAGCTCACTAAAAACTGCCGAATATAAGCAGAGCGCTTCTGATACCAAAATAATTTCATCAGTCTCAACAATTCCAACATCAGCATTATCCCCTGTCCACATGTATAAATCCACACAAATACCAATAAGTAGTATTAGTATGAACATCTTCGAATGAATTAAGCTCTATGCAATATATGCTCCTCACATCTATCACTGGGCATATCACCATTCAAAGATGTTGGAAATCATTTGAACAAACGCCACACTCCCCAACACAGGGAAACTTCAATTGATCATTTTTATAGTATTAAGCGTAAAAACAAATAATCACTTTGGAAAATTATGGCATACGTTTTAAAATGTTTAATAATACATGATCCACGTCTTTCAGTCAGGACCGGTGGTCTCTGCGAACGGCTGAATGTTGTGCCACGTCAAATGTCGCCATTCCAGGGTTCATGTGATTACACCCTATAAAGCACAATTATGCATATGATATTGCATTTCTGCTAAGGGTGCTTTAACACTATTCACTGGCACTCTAGAAACAAGAGGACCCCTTCAGTCTGCTTATTCAAAGACGCTGTTGCAGATCTATTAAACCTTTAAAAAAACATGGCAGACTGCTCGTCATTGATTTCTCTTCTGCCTTTAATTGTATTCAGCCATTCAGTCCTCGCACATAGGCTGCAGTCAAATGTTCACATGGACTTTCATATTGTTTGTTTGTTAATTGATTTTTACAAACCGAAACAGAGTCAATGGTGAATAAATGATTCTCTGTCTAGCACACGCTAGTCTTCCTAATGTTCTCATCATCGCTTCCCCACTATTTCTCTCATACACCAACGACTGTCTGACTTCGTGCACAGGCAAGTTTGCAGAGAAATGCGTGCAGTGTTCTATAACCTAATACACTAGAGTCTGCTTACAGGTTATGTCTAGTATCCAGTTTCTGAAGGAGGTGTTGGTGTGGCTAATTATTGAACTATGAAGGGATTAAAAGAAGGAATGAAGGATAGAGTTAAATCCAGTTACAGAACCACTTCCTGCTTCAACAGCGACCTACTTTTCTTACTGTTGTTGTGTCCACAGTTTTAACTTCAGATAAACAGGTTTAGATCATGTTGGTAGACTGTTGCTTTGGTCTGACTGCATATGTTTCAGTCTAGCATTGTCAGGGATTCACCAAACACCAGTAGCAATACAGTGGTGCAGAAATGAGTCCTAAAACCCCGAAAATGAGTTAGCATTTTACCCTTCTGGTCCCCTCGTCTCGAAGTCAACAATTTGTTTAATATGTTTTTGGATTAGCAATTGAAATGAGGACTGTGGTAAAAACTGGGTTAGGGTTTAGTGCAGAAGTGGCACACTTATGTGACAAACAAATCAACGTCTGGGTTAAAAATAACTACATTGTTGAGTATGGCATTCATGTGATGACTAAAACAATTACATATATCACACATAATGTACATGCAAATAGATTTTGTTGGATATACATGAATCACAGTGGATTACTTGTTGTAGATATACAATATTCAATTCATCAGTAAATACCCCACTGGTGAATGTTGTGAAGCTTCACTAAACGCCATCACGCCGAACACTAGCCACCTTTAGCTTAGCGATGGTGATGTTTCGCCATGTGACCGTGTTGAACCTTTTGTTTATAGCCTAGCATTAGCGTTTCCTTTGGGTGATTGCATTTATGCTACAATAATCATAAAGTTGTGGAAATTATACTGCTTTTAAATCATGTAAGTATCATAGCCGTGCCACAGATCTTGATTTTGGTAATATTCCAAAATCCAATGGAAAAATCCCATTGCTTTTAGTCAAAGAAGCACTTGAGAAGCTAACTGTAGGCCGACAGAGATACGTCATCACTGCACTAGTCCTTAATGGCCAGATTTCAAATATTAGGTCTGACTTTCTACATCAATTTCGTTTCTCTGTTGATGTCATTGTTTAAATTCAGATTAAGATAAGATGGGCCTTTATTAATCATCACTATCATTATGCTGTCCTCGTGCTGCGTTCTCTAGCTTGCAGAACTAGACAGCTAGCTAACAATTTGTCATCTAATAAATATAGTTGATGAACTCAAGCGAGGCAAGAAGTGTTGGTTTTCTTCCGTTTACTTTGTTCACCAAGCAAGTATTTATAAAGGACATGGATATTCTTTTTTGTAAAACTGAAACAAACAGAAACAAAGGGATACATAAATCTCACGAAGATAATATTACAGTACATAGCAGGTAGCATGATACCACGAGAGCTAGCATGGCAAGTGACAAATTATCCTAGAGATGTAGAGACACAAATTCAACATAAACTCTTAATTATCTACATGGCATTGAATGTGGTAACAAAGAATAGGCACTTACAGACTAATAATGTCCAAAGCTCGCGCGTTAAAGGTAAGTCTTTGAAGAGGAAATGTAAATAGTATTGTCCGCTAGGTGGCAGTATTTCCCCACATATAATATGCAAGCTACCAAAGCTTAAGGAGGGCAGAACACTCCCCGCTTGGCATAATAATATTATGTCACTACAAATTTACTTAAACAGAAATCACACAAAGTTCTGTCGGCACACAACAAACATTTCTCTAACTATTCTGAGAGAAGAACAACTATTTCTGAGGTAGGTCTCAGAAGCACTTTAACAGTCCCTTCTTTTGCTATTTTGACCTCCACCTTCCGGATCCTCTTGTCCCTGCTTGGCAGAGTGTTGACAACCACTCCCACAGGCCAGTCGTTTCTGTGGGCTTGGCTGTCCTTGAGCAGGACGACGTCGCCGACCTTGACGTTTGGCCTTTCATCGGTCCACTTTCTGCGGCCCTGCAGAGTGGACAAGTAGTCCCTTCTCCATCTCTTCCAAAAGGTGTTTGCAAGGCACTGGACGTGTTTCCATTGTTTACCATGCAGGTCAGCCATCTGGAAGCTCCCAGAGGGAGCGGAGACAGTGCTCATCTTCTGGGTTAGTAGCATCGCTGGGGTGAGGACTGTCGGCATGTCAGGGTCGGAGGACACAGGCACCAGGGGTCTGGCATTCATGATGGCCATTACCTCGGCCATGAGAGTGCTCAGTACCTCGTGTGTGAGGCGGGTGTATCCGGTCTGAAGCAGCATGGCATCCAGAATGCGCCTGGCGACGCCAATAAGCCTCTCCCATGCACCCCCCATATGTGATGAGTGTGGTGGGTTGAATACCCATGAGCACCCCTTACTTTGGAGGTATGTTGTTATGGTTGTGTCTTCCGTGTTAATGCCCAGCTCTTTACAGGCTCCAACAAAGTTAGTCCCCCTGTCAGAGCGGAGAAGTCTGGCTGGACCACGGATGGCGAAAAATCTTCTGAGTGCATTGATGAAGCTGTCGGTTGACATGGATTCAATGAGCTCGAGGTGGACAGCTCTGGTTGACATGCAGGTAAAGATCACTGCCCAGCGTTTACTGTCTACACTTCCTCCTCTTGTTCTCCGTGTCATGATGGCCCATGGCCCATGGCCCGAGGACATCAAGGCCCACATTGGTGAATGGAGGCTCTGGTGTGAGTCTGTCGGCAGGCAGGTCCGCCATCTTCTGGTTCTGTAGCTGCCCGCGTAGCACCACAAACTGTCTTGCATCAGAGCCATATACTGCTTCACCTTTCTCAGCAGCGCGTCTCATGCAGTAGATAGCAATGGCGGGTGACGGGGTGTTTCCGAATACATGGACTTTCATCCTGTACTCCACCACTTTCTTGTCTAAATCATTGTCCTCATACCAGAGGTAGCGGAGGTAGTCTCTATGATCACATCTGACCACAAAGCAGTAAAACCTTTGCTGCACATCTGCTGTAACAGCGACAGGCTCTTTACGGAACCGTAGAAGCACGGCCAGCAGCGTGTTGTTTAAGTCTGGGCCGCTGAGGAGTACATCATTCAAGGAGACGCCTTCACATTCAGCGCTTGAATCAAACGCTACTCTTATTTGACCCGGCTTCTTTGGGTGGTAAACACAGAATGAGGGGAGGTACCAGTGTTCTTTACCTGCCTCCAGTGGTGGTGCATGTTCAGCTTGGTCGTTGTCCAGCATTTTCTGCATAAACTCTGTGTAGTGGCTTTTCATCTCTGGCTTTTTCTCTAGTGTTCTCCTCAGTGACCCAAGACGCTTGACTGCTTGTTCCCGGTTGCTTGGGAGAGGTTGCCGTGGCGACCGGAACGGCAGCGGTGCTACCCAGCTGTGGCCGTCGTCCTGGTAGACCTCTCTGTCCATGACGGTCAGGAATGCTTTGTCATCCATTGACGGAGCCGGTTTGTTGTCGTCTCTGGAGCTCTCGAACACTGAGAGGCGGAGGCTGTCTGTGCTCGCTGCCCAGCCTGCCTCTTCATCACAGGGGAGTGAGGGAGGGTTGTGTCGATGCGGTGTGTTGCTGTAGCCTTCCTTCACCTGGATGTTATTTGGACAGGGATGGAGAAAAGACGTTCGGCCATTTTGTAGCACATTGGCTTTGTACACGTTGACTTCAGCTGGTTTGTGGGCTGTCCCCAGGCAGACGTCACCCACGATGACCCAGCCCAGGTCGAGCCGTTGTGCATAAGGAGCGTTGTGTGCCCGTTGATTTGCTCACGCACCTTATGCACTCTGAGGATGTCTCTTCCCAGGAGCAGGAGGATGGGTGCGTTTGGGTCCACATCTAGAATCCTGTGCGCCACTCGCTGCAGGTGGGGGTGGTGCTTTGCAATATCTGGAGATGGAATTTCAGATCTATCATCTGGCACCATGTCACATTCGATGAGCGTGGAGAGGGGGAGTTGTAGTTTCCCATCCATCGACTCAAGCGTGAAGTTGTTGACTCGTCTGCCGGAGGTCTCTGTTGTCCCCGCACAGGTCTTCAGTGTGTATGGGGCTGGACTGGCTTTGAGACCAAAGAGATTGAAGAACTCTGTCTTTGCGAGTGACTTGTTACTCTGTTCGTCCAGCACTGCATACATCTTCACAGCTTTCTCTTTTCTCCCAGCAGGATAGGCTTTAACCAGGCAGATCTTGGCACATGAGCGTGGGCTGTCTGCGTTGCCGCAAATCTCTGTGCACTTGGAAGTGACTCTGGGCGTGTCCTCATCCGGCTCCCCGCTTTCCTCCTTCTCCGTGACGGCACTGTCGTTGAAGACATGAGGGCCTGGGTGTAGAGCCGCGATGTGGCGGCATCATTGGAGACTTATATGGAGAAGGTTCTTCTTGCTTTACCTTGCTGATGAGTGGCGTGGGGCTATGATGAGCAGCTGGCGCGGCTGCATGTGCGGCTGGTCTGTAGGAGTGCAGTGGAGCATGTGTTGGCGGTGGTGGTTGTCTGCCAAACATAGCTGAGTCCTGCTGAGTGCTTCTAAGGCGTTTAAAGGCTTTCCCGGGACGTATGGCTCATGATGTTTCTCCCCGCTTTCAACCTCCTCTTCCTCGTAGGCTGCAGCTTCTGCCTCAGCGGCGGCGGCCATCTTTTGAATGGTGAGAACGTGGAGACTGGCTTCGAGCTCAGCTTTCTGCCTCATCATTGTTGCTTCTCTCTCCGCAAAGGTCAGCTGGGCCTGTGCAGCTTTTGACTTGGCGCTTGCTCTGATAGCTGCTGACGTTGCGGAGAATCCGTTGGACTTCTTGGACACCTGTGACCGGGAGTCGGGTGTTCGGAATGGTTCTTGGTTTTGGGTTGCCTCATTGCCGTTTTCTAGTAGCTCCAGAGCGGCAGCACCTTGTGCTTGTCCGGTGGCGTCACCCTCTGCTCCGCCCGCATGAAGCATCGTGGTCTTCTAAGGCTACCTTCTGTGCTTGAACTCGCCGCGCTGTAGTCTTTTTACTATGCTGTCCTCGTGCTGCGTTCTCTAGCTTGCAGAACTAGACAGCTAGCTAACAATTTGTCGTCTAATAAATATAGTTGATGAACTCAAGCGAGGCAAGAAGTGTTGGTTTTCTTCCGTTTACTTTGTTCACCAAGCAAGTATTTATAAAGGACATGGATATTCTTTTTTGTAAAACTGAAACAAACAGAAACAAAGGATACATAAATCTCACGAAGATAATATTACAGTACATAGCAGGTAGCATGATACCACGAGAGCTAGCATGGCTAAGTGACAAATTATCCTAGAGATGTAGAGACATACATTCAACATAAACTCTTAATTGTCTACATGGCATTGAATGTGGTAACAAAGAATAGGCACTTACAGACTAATAATGTCCAAAGCTCGCGCGTTAAAGGTAAGTCTTTGAAGAGGAATCCGGCAGAAACTGTACCCGTATGATCTCCTAACTCAAGTCAACTCGACAATGAAAAAGAAAGTAAACCTGCGCGACTTTGTAAATAGTATTGTCCGCTAGGTGGCAGTATTTCCCCACATATAATACGCAAGCTACCAAATGCTTAAGGAGGGCAGAACAATCAATTTCATTTATTCAGTCATGTATGGACACTTTGATCCCTGGAATTATGTTGCCTTCAAATGAAAATGAAAGCAATGACTTCCTGTTATATAAATTAAAGTTTGGGGAAAAGACAGAGGTGGTATCATATCATATATAAAAATAAAGCTGTGTTCAGTGCAGACTAGTGTCTCACTTTCTGTTCTTTCCCCTCAATAGAGATATGTTCTCTTGTCAAAGGGACCTTTATGGCTTGAATCGTGCAGCAGATGGTCAGAACACCTTTGTGATGTTTTTTCAGTCTGTGAAGCAGAGACATGGGATCCTCACTGAGAGATTCCATCAAAAGTGGAGCAGACAATGGCTGTGATGGCCTCCTTTGTGTGTTGATAAATACCCACGGTGATTTACTGTTGCCCTGGGGCTGTGGTTATTAATTGATTATTATCTCTGAGGACTTACCATCAGCACTTTTTGTCAAATAAGTCAACTTTTGTCCCCCACCTAATTGCTTAGGAATACTATGTGGCAAAAGAAAAGGCTACTTGAGAGTTACTTTAAAAAATGGCTGAGTCTTCGATCGCTGTGACACTAAATATTCCTCCTTACTTTGCTCCTGCCTTCACCTTTGAGTCGCCTTTCTTTATTGGATGTTTTACTCGTTAGTGCAGTCTTCTTAGAGCGGACACACACTGATAAAACTGAAACGTTGACTTTAATTAAATATATAATGTTAACAGATTTCCCATAACTGTATTAGGTTATTTGAAAGCAATAATAACAAGTAAAACAAATATCTATTAGGTTCAACTTAATATTATTGCTTTCAACTAAGCTAATACAGTTATGTGAAATCTGTTGACATAATCCACCAAATTAAAGTCAGGGGGAAACTAAACTAAGGCCTGGCTCATGTTCTGTCATAATAACTGTTTATTTAAGTAAATTATTGACAAAATATGCTATTTCCCATACAGGTTGACACAGGTGATAACCCTGAGTACGCACTCTCCTCTACACTGCGCACTTCCTTGTTTTTGATTGCCATGCTTCATTTAACGAGACAGTTTTTTCCACTTTGTTGTTTGGCTTTCATATTTGGTAATCCTCTTAAAAACATACTTGAGATCCTGGAAGCAGTTATTTTCCTGACACCATTGACTCTGAATCACACAAACAGAAGGCAAAAGAAGCATCTTCTATTTTAAGCTAGCAGTTAGCTCTTTTCCGTTGAAGGACATAAGGTTAAATCTGCAAATATTTCTACCAGCGGTTTGTTTCATAATAATAATTCAATAAAGCTGGGGGGTACCATGGTGTTTCAACTTGAGTTTTTCTTTTAAACTCAGACTGCCAAATTGGAAGATAATACACATTTTGGAGCTGAACCATATACTCTATTGTTATGAATATTAGGATTTGATATCATATCACTCAAAGGGTCTAAGGACATGGTGTTTCGCATGCTGTACGGACTGCAAAGATCCTCTGGGCAAAATTATATTAATAGACTATTAAAAAAACTATTGATTGATGGATTATAGAGATTGTAATATTGTTATACCGTAGTATTTCCTGGTTACAGGAGGTATTTTGATTTATTTCTTATTTTATGAAATAACCAGCCTGTACAAGCTGTTCTATTATTTGCCCCACTAAATAAATTGAAATGTTGACTTTAATTTAATGTATCGTATCAACAAATTTCAACTTAGTAAGCAATAATATTGAACCTAATGTTTAATTTCTTTAAAATTAATATTATTGCTAACTTACTATTAACTAACTTAATAAAGTTACGTGAAATCTGTTGACCGAATACATCTAATCAAAATAAACCTTTGAGTTTTTTCAGTGCATTACCCTCTTCTTTTCACATAACTCATGGATAGTTTTATCTTCAGATAGCACCGGCAGACTACAGTACAAAAATGTTGTAATGTCGATATCAAGGTATAAGATTATGGTATTACATTTGTTATCCATGTCGCCTTACCTAATGGTGACGTTACAATGAGAGACTGTAAGATCTGGCAACACAATATTTATCAGCCAAGAGCAATTACATTACCACTTCCAAAAGCATGAATCCAGAATCACATTAATAATTAAATAACTCAATAAAACCACACTTTTATTGAGTTTGTGATCTGTCTCCTTATAGATATACTGTATTGCTATGTAGAAGTTGTGAGAAGATGAACTACATGTTGTCTTTACAGTCCGCTACAGGTCCACATTATGATAAATTAATTTAAATTGCATTATTGATCTGAGTTTAACCTTAAAGCAAATTGTTGTATTGGTAGTTAAATAACAAAACAGCTTACAGGCATTACAATCACCAGTTGTCCTTCGGTTAATCTCAATATTTATGAGCACTGTAAGAACTATAGTTTTAAATATCCTTAATGTAGTTTATCCAAGTCAAAATTGTAATTTCTTTATTCCCATTTACTTGCAAACCCAGTCTCGGCTTTACCTTGTGTTTGTGCTCATTAACACATGTTAGCATGCTAACACACTGGAGCATGATGGGTAACATGGTAAATAAAGCCGCTTTAACACAATCCTTTTTTCTTTATAAGAGGTATCCTTCTCTGATACACAGACAGTACTCAAGTGTTTTTTGCTTTGGATTTTTTATGGAATTTATTGAAAAATGGCAATGTGTGGTAGGTTGTGTGCTCCCCCCTCCTCCTCATCTTAATTTCGGCAGTTGAGCAGAGCTAGATAAACAGTTGGTTTCCCCTGTGACGCTGCATTAATCGTTCATTTCATGGGTTAAAAGAGCAAAGTCAATGAGGAGGAGAAATTCTCATCCCATTATCGGGTGGGGTGCAAAGTGAGCGCATCAGCGATGAAGCCAAGCATAAAGATGATTACTGCACTACCAGAGCCCCTGATGCTCCACATTGTTCCAATTACAAACTCCTCTTGTCTTTGCAGCTGAGGGATTAACTGAAGACCACTGTTAGACTCTGCAAAGTGGATTTCTCCCACCTTGTCCACCATTGCTCATTGTAATAATGATACATGACCTGATGAGATAGTTTGTGCTGACAAAAGGCCTCCATCCTCACTCTTTTATGCCTTATATCTCTTTCAGGGAATCAGAGAGACAAATACATCACCCTGGGTATTGAAAGCACATAAATCTTGTTTTAAGAGGCTTGTCTCTCCTCAGATTCTGTCCGACAAAGGCTGAGCTTTTATTTATTACCTCAATCCTTGTTTGGTTGGCTATTGTGTCTTCAACAAAATAATAGTTTTATAGATCAGCATGGATGCACATTATAATCAGCGGTAATAAAGATAGAGCTGTAGAAGGGCAGAGGAGGAGACGATGTACTTCTGCTTTGGTTTTGTATCGTGTTATTTTACTGTCAATTTTCCCTGATAATAATCACACTTCATACAGACCCTAGGAGAACTACAATTGTGTTTTCATACCACATTATCAACCACCAATTTTACACGTAACACAAAAAATATATTTGTTAATCACACTCTATGCATTCATTCAGTTAACCCTTGGATTATGGCAGGGGTACGACTTCCTTTATTGTCAAAATATAATTTACTCTAGTGATACAAATACTGCAATCATTTCCACATGAATGGTAGGCTCATGAGTATGGTGGCCAACAGCTGCAAACATGTTACCGTCACGGTCACTGGAGACTTACCTAAAATGTATGTTCTATTATACTTACAATGTGATCACGTGATTCCTTCCGATAACATTGCAGATCTGCTGTAAGCTAGCTAGCTAACCTGGTCATTTCCAATGTACTCTGAAACACTTACAGTTATGAAACAGACTAACTCTGCCAACAGTGACCGTTATAATCCCTGAATTTCAACGCTCCGCTCCCAGCTGTGTGCATCCCTTTTTAGTGTCCCCAGGTTGCCGTTGTGTTTTGAGCTCCTTACAGCATTTTGTTTATGCAGCGCTGTCAGTAAACGCTGTGCATGTTTTGTCAATTGTTGTATTGAGTTTGCACCTGTTGGCCACCGTACATAAGATCTGCGCAATCACACTTGTGCAATTTGCTAAACACATTATTGTTATAACTGGCTGCTGCCTCGATTACTTTTATAATGCTGCTACATATTTTTACTTGGATACCTACATTTTGCCTTGGATGCGCATGTATTTGATATTTTATGTGCTTTACTTTTTTTTAATAAGGATTTTGGATCATGAAGATTGGATTAGTCCCTTTGCATTCTGTATCCCTTTTTTCAGACAAACTCATACGCCTCATGCCTGTTATGAAGGATCATCCATACTG
The DNA here is from genome assembly GCF_036324505.1 of Eleginops maclovinus. Taxonomy (NCBI): domain Eukaryota; kingdom Metazoa; phylum Chordata; class Actinopteri; order Perciformes; family Eleginopidae; genus Eleginops; species Eleginops maclovinus. The sequence continues at coordinate 2,966,396 of NC_086360.1, read as the reverse complement.
TAACCTGCTGAAATCATTTTTTGTCTCAATCAAGCCTCTCTGGCACTTTCCTCTCCAAAGAGTGATGTGGAGGCAGTGCAGCTTCAGATTTACTGCCGGTATTGTCTCGTGAGAGAAGGGGAACATCAATCTTTTGTTTTAATAGTGTCTCATTCGTTCACATGCCAGCACCGCGAAATGAAGCCGTAATTACTGGCCTTAATTGATGTGGTTTTACCACCTCAGACGATACTTCAGAGCTCTCCTCCCCCCTCACTGTAAAGGCCCCACTGCTGTTGTTTGCACTATATTTCTGCCTCTATTGATTGCTATTATGGTAAATCCGATGGGCACAATGGAACTCTATCAGCAAAATGCAGGTTAATTATCTCAGGGTCAACCACTTTGGAATGTTCACAAAGAGCCGGTCGTTCTCTCTTTATTGCCTCACATTAAATTGCAAATACTAATTATTGTCTGAGCCTCTTTTTTCTGCTAATAAGGGGACAGGTTGGCAGTCATTAATGGAAGATTACCTTCCGTTTTCTACGGATAGTTTTTGTGAGTTTTAAACAGGCTTGAACAGACTCATTTATCCGTGGTGCTGTTGTTCTTCCTTTAACCTTGTTTGTTATTTTATCTTTATTTAATGTCTGATATCTACTGTGTTATATAAAAATACAGAACATTTCCTGGGAGCATCAGGAACTTATGTCCCTTTTAAGATTGATGTGTTGCATAATTAAGTGAGATTATATCTGCACAGTTTTTCTCAAGAGATCATTCCTGCATGTCGTTCTAATGAAGCATTTATAATCGATAAAGCCTTTCCAGTGGATGCACATATAAGATATTAGAAACTTTTTGTGAAAGTTATATTTCCTGGTGTTAACAGAGCTGTCAGAAATGTGACTGGCTCGAGATAAATTGGCCTTATAAGAAGGTGCATAAGCCTATTGACGGGAGGAACCAAAGTTAATGGAATTGATTGTGGATATTGTGTTTGCTTTCTGCAGGGACTCCAGTGAATCGGATTCCTATCATGGCCAAGCAGGTGTTGGATCTCTACATGCTCTACAAGCTCGTCACAGAAAAAGGCGGCTTAGTGGAAGTCATCAATAAGAAAATATGGCGTGAGATCACCAAAGGCCTTAACCTCCCTACCTCCATTACCAGTGCAGCTTTCACTCTGAGAACACAGTGAGTACCAGCAGCTGCGCCGCAACACCACACACGCCACAAGTGTGTGTCAGTGTGTGTCCAACATGACTCTATTGCGCTTTTTGGTGTGTTCCCTTTCCTGTAGTGAACTATAGGTTTTTTGCATGTAAATGGTCTGCAAAGGCTAAAATCCCTCTGTACCCTTTAGAGGGAGTTTCTCTCACACATGCTCCCCCCTGACCCTCACCTGCCTGAAACGCCTCCTTTTGACTACTTTGTTAACTTCCGTAATATAATGACATCACAACACTTGCGCTTCTGTTGACTAGCGCTCTAACACATTGTTTGTGATAGGCTAAGGGGCGGGACATCTCTCAGTTGTTCTCCAACCACAACAGAGCCGGGCAGCTAACCAATCAAAGCAGACTGGGCTCTGGTTTCAGACAGAGGGTGAAAAGAGGTGCTGAAGCACAGGCAGTATGAGAAAATCTGAAAATACGACTATTTATTTTTTCTTGAAATGCCTATCAAAGGCTTATTTAATTATACGTGCACAGTCAGGTGAAAGGCATAGTCATGTTCACTTCCTGCAGCAGTGGTGCGTGTGTGGTCTCTACCTGCCAGTCCTTGCTGTGATTCATGGTAATTATAGTCTTTAGAGAGCTTGGCATTTAATCTGGAGTCTCAGTGTTGTTAGATTACACTGAGTTTGCACTTTATTCCTCACCACACAATCACAGGAGAGTGCTAAACATATTTTTTATTATTATTTTGAAATATTTGATACCTCTGAAGTGTGTTGCATTTTTTGCACTGGCTTCAGGAGGTTTATAAACGTTGCACCTTTTTTTTGGTATTCATGCCTTCAGGACTGAAGAAACCCTGTAGACCCTGTGAGGAGTTGTTACTTACAATTATTTAAAAGCAAGATAATTGCTATAATTAAAAAGTTGAAGATATAAGGTTTTAGCCTGAGCATGCATCATCGTCAGGGCAGGATGTTTTTATGAATCTGGTCTCTGTATTGTTTTAGGAAGCATAGTTACACACAGTAAGCTGAGAGACATACAAGGTGGAAAGAACAACAATTTAGTAATCATACAGTACATCAATTGATTGTTCAACGTATTAGTGTTCAAATTGTAGATATATTTGCACCCTTTGTACGGAAAGTGCTGCAATGCAATACCTCTCAGTATAAATAGAGTTCAAATCTTATGTGCAAAGGATGTTTCAGATGCCCTCAAAAATATACAACTTTCACATTCACCAACAGGTGGATATTTTTATGCAGGAAAAACTGAAAACTAGGTGTTTGGTAATAATGCAAGACAACAATTAGATTTTGAAACACACAATTACCTATGCCATTTTGGTTAATTAATTTCCGCCAGCTCCAGTTTTATTATGTTTCTAATTATGAGGTTCAAATCATCAGATCTCCATTTGACTTATCATACCACACACATTTGGACGTGTAAAGACTGTATCAACATTCATGAACATCGTCACATGATCCATGTTAAAGATGTTCATGAGAACCCGCAGACTACAGATGTTTTTAAACGAAACTTAAAAACATATCTTTTTAAAAAAGCATTTTGCTAAATGCCTTTTATAGGTTCTCCTTTTAACTATTTATTGAACTTGATCATTTTTAATACGTTTTAATTGCATTAATTTTAAATTGTTTTTCCTGCTCTGTAGCACTTTGAGATTGCTAAAAATGTAAAGTGCAATACATGAAATGTATTGTTATTTTATTATTATTTATTATTATTTATTATTATTATTATTTTATTATTATTGTTATTTTATTATTATTATTATTTTATTATTATTGTTATTTTATTATTATTTTATTATTGTTATTTTATTATTATTATTTTTATTGTTATTTTATTTTTATTGTTATTTTATTTTATTATTGTTATTTTATTATTGTTATTTTTATTATTTTTATTGTTATTTTATTTTTATTGTTATTTTATTATTATTATTGTTGTATTATTATTCATGACAGACTCAGTAGAACACAATCTAAAGATCTCTAAAGATTCATAACAGCATCAACATTTTAAACTTTTAAAGGTGGCTGCAAGCACGAGTGTTAATGCACTGTAAAAACTGAAACTTGACTTAAATGAAATGTATTATTTTAACTAATTTCACATATGTTGAAAGCAATAATATTGAACCCACTGAACTTAATATTATTGCTTAATTTTGCTGTTATGTGAAATCTGTAGACATCATACATTTAATTAAAGTGAACATTTCAGTTTTTTTGTGTGAAATACTCATCTATAGTGAAATTGTAATCCCCAATTTTAGAAATGTAACAGTAATTTCATAACATTTTTTTATGTAACTGTAAGGGAAAACAGTTCCCCTTTTTTGTATTCTGATTGCGTAATCCTTTTACATTACTCCCCAAGCCTGGTTATATACTGTATGTTCTGGATGTATGTGCCTTATACTACATTTGCAGTATGTTCATAGGTTTATTAACTGGCTATATTTGAGGAGGTTAGCTGCTGAAGCCCTTAGGGTTCATATGATTGTATAAAGTAGCAGTAAGTGTGTTAACATGCACAGTGATCCATGATCCCTGATTACTAAAGATAAAGAATACATGCATCATATTAGTACTCACACACACACTTTAGTTAGTGTTTGAGCTGTTGGTGGAGGACGTTGTGTTGGTTGTAACTTTCTGTGTGTGTGTGTGGTGTGGCTGAGCAAACTGACAGGAGGACAGGCAGACAAAGTTCTTCCTCACAGCTCAAATGTTACTGAGGTCAATCAGATATTCAGCTGTGGAATTGAACTTATTCTATGGGTTCTTTATGTTAGTTTTTGTCTTATTTTAGATCATTTTAAATTGGAGGACAAATTGCTCTGTAAAGTGCTCCCTTCTTTCATCCTCCCTCTCCACTCTACAGTCCTTAGTCTCAAAAAGATGATTAGCAACCCATTTTAGGTGTGAACATGTTGGGTGAAGACTAGCTGGGATTAGGTGATTTCTCTTATTCCATATCAGGAAACCTTTCTCAAATGTACGTGACTTTTAAGAAACCAGATTAGTGGAGAAAGCGGACTGTCAGTTTACTAAAATGCATGGTAATCCATCTCTGATTAAAGGTAGATGGCATTGGGCAATTTATGTATTATTCATAAAAAACCAAAGTGACAAAACTGGAAATTAAAGCATCTTCAGGTAAACCCTTTAAACGATTCAATGGTTGAAGAGTGTATTTTGAACTGTAATGGTTTCATTGTGGGACAGTTTTTTCGATGTCTCTCCAAACATATGGATTGATGAACGACTGATTGACAACATGTGACAGAAACAAAGTAAATCATTCACCTCCTTCTCCTCTCCTTCCCTGCAGGTATATGAAGTACCTCTACCCGTATGAATGTGAAAAGCGAGGCCTGAGCTCCCCCGGTGAGCTTCAGGCAGCTATCGACAGCAACCGGCGGGAAGGCCGTCGGCAGAGCTACGGCTCGGCCATCTTCAACTACTCTCCTGTGGGCACCCCCACCCTCATGTCCTCACCGAAGATGCACTTGTCCCACCTCTCTATGCCCACGCACAACTCTGGCCATATCTCCCAGGTGCCTGTGATCAAGAAAGGTAACATCAGACCACATAAGATGTTAAGCCATGATAAAATAGTATATTCAAAGTATTTGTTTATGCAAACTCAACACTTCCTCCATGTGCACTTGTTGTTTACAGTATGTCTGTTTCCATACTTATTTATTAAAGAGGCCATATTGTGCTCTTTGGGGTTTTCCCTTTCATGTAGTGTGTTATATCGGTTTTAGTGCATGTAAATGGAGTGTCCCCTCCAGAGGAGGTTTCTAAAATGTTTGGCATTTATTGTCAAATTGGAAGGCCTGGTGCTTTTAATGTGAATCATTAACTGCATGAAGGGTTGCATTTAATTGACATTATCTTCACAACCATAAAAAAAAAAAATGCGAAAGAAAGTGTGAATAAAAACAGCAGGTTTGTCAAAAATAAATACTGTAACGCAGCAGAGTTATAAGGATGACATGACTCTGTTGACATACTCAGGGGATAATTTTAAAATATGTGCAAACAACCCTTCAACAAACATTGTGCAGTGCACTTTTTGCAAACAGAAATCTGGCACAAAAGCATGCAGTTGGTGTGATGAAATATTAATGATAAAAGTAATCTAGGCATGATGCAATCAGCAGGACACCCAAATAAAAATCTGTCACCCCAAGGGATGATTCATTTCCTCTGAATGAACACTTTGTCAAAGAAAAGCTGTCACATGATGTTTTTAACATCTATTTGAGAAACAGTTGCAGGATCACCCGGCTACATAAGAAGAAGTCTGTGTGTTCACACATCAGGAATAAGTGTCACAATAGCTGCTTTATTTCTGTTCTTTCATTCTCATGCAACTTGTGGGTAGTGTGCTCGTTCCCCCAAAGAGGAAACATCTTGCAGGACTTCCTCATATCAGCGTTTTCCGAGACACACTAATGCCCCACGAAGAACCCAGGAGCTCTTTGATTACAGCTCCGCGAGGAAAAACAGCCTCTGAGTAATCAGTGTAGCGTGCCATGGAGACATCAGCCAGTTATTTTGGATATCAGTGTCGTTTAGCTGGGGGTTTACATATTACTTACATTGTTTCAATTAACAAATAGAAAAATCTGGAAGCATCAGGTGTTCCTGACGGGTAAGCATTTGTTCTTGGTCTCACCTTCTGCACCATGTGAGCCTTTGTTGGTCGCTTTATGTTCCCCGCCAGCTTTACCAACACAACGCACGGTAGTTTATAATCAAGCACACTGAACAAACTGAACCGTTGACTTTATTTAAAAGCATTATGTCAACAGATTTCACATAGCTTTATAAGGTTAGTTGAAATCAAATATATTAAAACATATTAAGTTCAACTTAATATTATTGCTTTCTACTAACCTAATACAGTTATGTGACATCTGTTGACATAATAAAAAAATTAAAGTCAACAGTTCAGTTTTTTCAGTGCATGAATCCTGCAGGTATTAGCCCACAGTGGCCAAGAACAATCTAATCATAATGTTTCAAATGGAATTTTTCCAATCATAAAATGGGGATATATACAGTGCAAATGGGACCCATAAACATTATGCCTCAAACAAACATATGCAAATGTTGTTTGGAGAGGTGTCAGAGCAAAAGGGCTGCCATGTGTCAGAGCCTGGGAGCAGTTTAGGAGTTCTTGGTCCGCAGTCCGCACCAGGAATCGAAACAGTGATTCCTGGTGTTCACCCCCCCTCCCCGAGTACATATAATGAGGATGATATCGTTATACGTACGTACTGTGTAAACTGTTGAAATATCTTATGAATAAATGAGTATGGTATGTGAGGTGTCAGGTATTTTGTATGTATACTTTCTAGATTTGCTTCAATCGTTCTACTTTTTTTTGTTGCTTAAACACGTTCTTGTTAATATGATATTATTAAATAAACTGTTAGAGAGGATTTGATGCTTCTATACATACAAAAATATTGGCATTTTGTTAATAATCAGCAAGAATTGTGGGCAGCAAATGATGAATAATGCAAAGTAGGTTCCAGTGCTAATGGAATGGAACCCTCAGCAACATCGTTTTAAAGTAAATCAACCTTTACTTAATCTTACCACAAAGCAGAACTCTAGGAAAGGGTTTTGCCACACATTAGGAGGTAAATGAATACAAAAATAAAACCATTATTAAAACATTTCTATTAACTTTAGTGCATTTTAATGAGAACTTGAGGACTATGTACATTTTCTTTTCTTCTTTAGTAATTGTCATTTTGTATATAATGACTGTTATTTATGCCTTTTCATGTGTTTATATATATATTCATGTGTGTATTTATATATATATATATATAATTTTTGGTGTACAGGTGTGTATGTATATACACATTTTGATATATATTTGTACATTTTTACTTTTACTTTTGTGTACATTGGGACTGTGGGAAACAGTACTTCGATCTCTCTGTCTGTACACACAAATTGAAAGATTGACAATAAAGTTGACTTTGACTTTGATAATCCATGTGACATGCACAGGCCGGAAGACGTGTGTTTAGAGACAGATATTACCTTCTTCTTCTTCTTCTTTTCTCCAGAGGAGTCCATGATGGCCAGCTGCCTGCCCAGCCGCGGGGGCCTTTCCATGTCTCACAGCAGCCATCACGCAGCAGCCATGGCCGCTCAGGCAGCCGCAGCTCAGGCAGCAGCGGCCGTCCAGGCGGCGGCACTGGAGCAGCTCCGAGAGAAGCTGGAGGGTGGTGAGCCGCCGGAGAAGAAGATGATGATGGTGGCCGAGGAGCAGCAGAGGATGGTGCAGCACGCTCTGCAGCAGAACCTGCTGGCCATGGCCTCCCAGCTGCCCCTCAACATCAAACTCAACAACAGAGGTGAGTGACATGTGATCATAGATTGAATTCATTGTTTATCACTGATGAAGATCAGTCAAATGTTAAAAGAGGCCATTTCATGCTTTTTGGGGGTTTCCCTTTCCTGCAGCACAGGCAGTATGAGAAACATAAAGAGCTTTCTGAACATTAAAGCATGGAGACATGTCCCAGGAGAGACACTACATACTGATATACACCTAAGAAGGAGCAGAATATGGCCTCTTAAAAGTAATCTTTTTACTAATTGTAACATGTTTATGATATTTCCATGCAGTATTTTCTGAACCATTCAACAAGTGAAATCCTGATTTGGATGCATCATTTAAAATCAGGTGTTTTAAATGCTTGGGTGGTGCTATTAGACCTAAATGACAGTGTGTCTGCCCCTGTGGGTGGTGTCCAAAACAGCTAATGGCGTGCCAGAGAGATCCAGCTGTGGACCACTAATGTGCACATAGTTCATCATATAACATGTGTAATTTAAAGCTCAAGCCCCATAGATGTGATGAAGAAATAGTTCTTGTTGACCACAGGCAGAATGCAGCGTGTCATGAGTAAAAATGCCCGTCCCGCTGTGCTGAGGCTGCAGCCAGCGCGGCTCCTGACAAGCCATAAGTCACATATGACTTAATGATAGAGGCTAAAGGAAGAATAAGGGGCCTATCTGCTCAAGTGTGATATCATTTCTGTCTGCATCACTGCCTCTCTCATATTAGTCATAATAGCGGGCTTTGCACTTGATACGTGATGGAAAAATGAGTGAGAATCTTTCTCAGGTTAATTCCCACGCTGGTCGTCTGGCTCTGGCCCTCACATATAAACACTGTCATTTAAAGATTACATCCAAACACTATTATTTGTCTCCACCCAGTTACACTTAGACAGATAAATTTGTGTTTACAGAAGGTTTGATATCACAGCAGCCTTGCTTAAGACTTTTGTTATTTCAGAACCAGTCACTTCTATTCAGAAGTTTTCACACTGTGTGCGGCTATAGGATTCATCTATAAGTGACATGTACAAATGGCTGTAACATCTTTTGACAGGTCTTTCTCCCAAGAACTCTTTAATAAAGCTCTCCTTATCCTGTCACTCTCTGAATTATCACCAATACTCCAGCGAGCGCTCCTCTTGCTTCTTCTGTTCCCTTTCTAAATGCTCATATTGAGTTTTTCTCTCTCTCGTTCTCTGCCTCCTCTCTTGACAGATGATAGACAAGAGACCGCATTGAACCTGTCTACCAACGGCATTAGCAGCATCAACATGTCAATAGAAATAAATGGAGTTGTCTACACAGGTAAATAGAGGGGCCGTTTGCTGATGTAATTGCAGGCAGGAAATTCAATAAGTTATAGCAGCACCCTGGTGCTTAGTCCTCTACGCAATTTGATGTCTTTGCTATAAAATCCATCGTAATGAAGTGGCAGTCCAATAGAGTTAAAAAAGTTAAATATCTCAAAATTGGGCCTGTGGAGTTCAGGTCGATGGGGCTTATTGTCTTATGTTCCTGCCTGCCTCTGTGTGTGTGTGTGTGTGTGTGTGTGTGTGTGTGTGTGTGTGTGTGTGTGTGTGTGTGTGTGTGTGTGTGTGTGTGTGTGTGTGTGTGTATGTGTGTATGTGTGTGTGTGTGTGTGTGTGTGTGTGTGTGTGTGTGTGTGTGTGTGTGTGTGTGTGTGTGTGTGTGTGTGTGTGTGTGTGTCCTAAGCTAATCATTGATTTGATGTATTTTCTTATTATTATGTATAAACTGAGGCCTGAGAAAAGTGTTTTCAGATGTTAAATGAGTTTATGTTATTCAGTCTCCCTCATTTCAATCAACTCCGCCTACATAGTCATGTTCAGTAAAACAAATTTAACACAATTTGAATTTGTCTCTGCACAGCATAGACCAAAAAGTATTGAAAAGAAAATACTATTTTGATATACATGTACTTACTTGAGTATTTCAATTTTAGCCTACATATTCTTCTACTTAACTACATTTTGGAGACAAATGTAGTACTTTTTCCTCTTTTACAGTTATTCAACCATGGTAACATTAAATGTATCGGTGAATAAACAGAATGATAATATTCTATAATACAATAACACTGAAAAAGTGAGTTCTGCTACTCAATTAACATTAAGTTAAAATCAGGAATTTTACTGCAGTTTTCTAAATAAAGAATCAAACTACTTCCTCCACAACTGACCATTCCCATAAAAGAAAGTTAATCAGGGTTAAATAAAGTCAAACCCACTTAAAGCCTGGCAGGTCTTGGTGTGCAGTTTGCTGACTTGGACTTGCTGTTTGCTCCTCAGGCGTCCTGTTTGCTCGGCAGTCAGCCATAGCAGCGATGACGGGACACCGCGGGAGACACGGCAACTGTCAGACTCAGGGAAAGAGCAGTCCCTCACAGTTCCAGCCCTCCTGCTCCTCCTCCTCCTCTTCCTCCTCCTCTTCCTCGCTCCATGGACACAGAAACTCCTCCCCCTGAGTTTCCTGTCCCTCTTCACCTCCTCTCCAGACTTACCAGGGAGGAGATCCTCTGAAAGACACCAAGCAGTTAGAGACACATCAGAGAAAGCCACCCTCAACTCGTTTTGACGGAGGCTCTCTTCATCACAATCCTTCTAGGTCAGACTGAAGAGTAGTTAACATTTTTACATGCAAGAAATCTTCCAGTCCCCCGTTTCCCCATCTTCCTGCTCTGAGTTAGCGGTGTGTTTGGAGGACCTGTGAGTGTTACTATTGTCTTGAACACTTCAAACGCATGGTCGCCCTTCAGCTTCTGGTGAAACCTGGGTGAAGCCAAATGAAGAATCCTCATTGTGCAACATTTCAATCAAAAGATGAACAGCTGACCTTCAGCAGGAAATGATGTTTGTCTGCTTTATGAAACTCACTACTTACAGCTGATACCAAAGAAGAAAAACAAATCCATATTGGTAAACACGTCCAGCGTTTTCAATGAGCATAAGCTCCAATTATCAAAGATTATGGCGAGAATACAAGCACGTCCTAACAGGACATCTTCATGTAATGGGTAAAAAGCCTGTCTACACTCATTAATATGGTCATTAAGGCTGGACGGAGCTATGTTTGTGTGCTTGCAAGCAGTCTCTTCTCTTAAACAGCAGACAATCAGAAACATGTTAGCTTGCTTATTAGCCAGCAGGCTAATGGAAGCACAAGGTCACAGTTAACACATAGCGCCATCCAACAGTATCAAACCAAAGTCAACTGATCAGTTGGATCCCCCAGCATCAGGCCCACTGTCTGCTAGTTTGTACAATGAGCACATTCACTTCAAGATATTCAAATCGAATCGTAATACTATCTAAAAAACAGGATTACAACTATATTTTGCAGGGTCCCTCTACAATCATGTATTTATCTGTTTTGTGTTGTGCACAGCACAAAAAGTAAATGAATATTAAAGTCACTACAAAGAATTTATCACATATATAACCCCTGAGGAACATGGGTCCCAGAGCAGTGTAAGCGTTGACTTTAATTAAATGTATTGTGTCAGCACATTTCACATCACTGTATTAAGTTAGTTGAAAGCCATAATAATAAGTTTAAATACAAAATATTTCAAGGTTCAACTTAATATTATGGCTTTCAACTAACCTGATACAGTGATTTGAAATCTGTTGACATTCCGTTTTTTTAGTGTGTGCCTAATTTAAACACACTGTGTACAAGAAATTGTACAATTGCATCAGCTCAAACCAACATTGGACAATATAAATTGGACAATTTCACCAAAGATGTATTGCTTGCACCACCGACCATTCATTTTCCTGACAAGGATATACACATGACAAGAACCTACCAATCCGGAAAGCCATCATTCAACACAGTTCACACACACACATTTAGTAGACTCTGCTAAGGCAGAGTTATAGATATGATCTTTTTATTTTTTGATTACTTTAATATGATGTAATAACTGACCCTCATCAGTTCTCCATGTACTCTTTTTTTAATGGTGCTCTAATGAGGCTTTGTTAATGCAGTACTAAGTTTGGCCCCTGGGACAAATTTGTATAAGAAAGTGTATATTGCATTCTGGGACATCAACCACACACTGTAGGGATGAGTTTATTATGCGTTTGGCTCACAGTTATTAGCCGTTAGTATGTTAGCTGTTGTCAGAAACTATGATAGCTAGCTGAGATATGAGATAAAGAGAGAATTCTTCCCATGAAATAGTCTGCTCCCAGCCACTGCTCACTAACTAATCGTGTCTGCTGCACTGAAACAACTGAAACGTTGACTTAGCTAAATGTATCATGTCAACAAATTTCACATTATATTATTAGGTTAGTTGCAACCAATACTATTAAGTTGAACCTAATGTTTTGTATCTAAACTTAATATTATTGCTTTCAACTAATACAGTTATGTGAAATCTGTAGACATAATCAAAGTCAACGTTTCAGTTTTTCAGTGTAAAGGGACCTTCAGTATGGATGTTAGGAGGCTGCTGACCACATTAGTTTATTCTTTTTCCCCCTAGGGTTTTTTTTTGTTGCTGTGATCATAAACTTGATTTTTTTGACACAAGAAATGCCCCAACTTGTGGAATGCATTTTTAGTTAGTAAAGATCGCAAAATATTCAAACATTTATTAGTATTAAAACAAAATTGTTAGTCAAGATCACAGAGAATCATTCTTTCACTTGATGACAAAAACTGTCCTCTCGCTTGCAGAGTGGAAAGAGACAGATTGAATTGATGTGATGCAGACGTTGTTCCGGTCCAATGGTTTCCTCATTCACTACAGCAAATGTTGCGATCCACATATTGGCCCACTCTTGTGGTTGTGGTCAGAAAAACTTAGAGAAATCTCTGAGTCGGTAGAGCTGCGGCACATGACATTGCATTTGTTCTTTGAAGAAATCTTCTGCAACGCACATTGAGTAAAGCCAGGACCACTAGCATGTAGAATATATCAGTGGTGTTTGTTAACATATAAGATGCATAATAAGCACAAAGCTGGCGTGACATAGCCTTGGGAAGAGATGAATCAAGAGAGTGCTTGTATGGCATTGAAATCATTTGAGGAACGAGCAGAGCACTTCTTCCCGAGGCAGTAAGTGATCGGAAACAAAGGAGGCGACACACAAAGACATGTCGTCTGTAGGAAACTGTTATCAGTCACTCACAAGTTTTATATTGTGAACAGAACCCAGGTTTCTTTTTTTTTTAGCAATGCACTTGTGTAACATCAGAAAGCTCTTCCATCTTTAAGTTCTCTCTTTCTTTCTCAGTTATCAATAAGATATCAAATATTGTCTTTATTATGAAGGGAAATGGGATGTAGTTTGAACATATATGGGTTTTTATTAAGTCTGTTAAAGCATTTAATTGCAGATTTTATTTATTGTGTTTTATATTCGATGCTGCAAACGTTGCATTCAGCTCCACCACTCTGTTGCAAACCCTTTGGAAGAGTTTTCTGGAATGCAGATACCTCACCAATCTCCCTGTACATAGTCATAGAATGAATACAAGATATACCTCATAAATTCCATTTATTTTTTATTGTACAGCCACCTGAAAACCAATGTTTTACTTCAACAGATCACTGGATTTTTCTTTTTTTTCATATTTTGTATGATTATACCAAAGAAGGGAATATTTTATTGACACACATCTACCTCATTTGTTATAGACTGTGCCAACAAGCATGTCCACAATCTTTATTGCCAGTGTATCCATGGTGTTTCATATCCATGTATTTGTGTGAACACAAAATGCTTTTCAGTCAATGAAAAAACCAATAGATTAGTTAAGCAACATGTTCAAAGTGCTTTTTACGTTGGGTGTTGTGCCGGCGCAACAAAACAGCCTTTTGTGGAACACAGTAGGTACGCTTGTCAAACGAATCCAATCTGCATGAGAACATGAACATACAGCGGGGGGGAAGACAGCAGATTGGAACAATGAATGGCTCAGATTTGATATTTTTCCTGTCCTGAGGATGGCGGTGTCAGAAGCTCTGATTTCCAAAGTGACTGTAAGGTGCAGTTTAGCACGTAAAGGACTCTCAGATTGTACCATCACACTGAAGTCAACATCAGACTAACTGATGGGAATATGTATCAGCTGATATAAGCTCATAGCCCGATATATCATATCGACTGAAAAATGTCAAAAATATGTCAAAAAAAGCTTGTCCAGCAGGAATCATTGACGTCTTTGTTAAGTTCACTTCATGTGTGGCTTACTATTCTTAGAAGCAAATGTTTCGATAAACAACAAAGACAGGCCAATACATTTGATCATTTTACTAATTTACACCACTTAAATGAGGTTTCGATTACATTTGCTCTCTCAACAAAGCAGCCTTAACCTTTACTCTGGCAACACCATCAGTCCAAGATTTTGTAAAACGTATCAACAGGCAGGTTCCCAATAATCTACTGAGCACATTCATGTTCCCCAGAGGATGATCCCTTTAGATTGTATTCGCTGAGACGCTGTGTTCCTGGTCTCACTCTTCATGCAGATGTTCACAGTTCTTGATTTAAAATGCTTTGACTAGCTTATGATGACAGTGTAACACTCTAGGCTGATTACTGGTGATAAAGCTAATAATATATTATGTGACTTTATGTATAGATGGTGATGTTGAATTTGTACAAACACAATCGTGCAGCAGAGGACAATCCTCAGCCAATAAGATGGTGGTTGTGCTTTATGATTCTCATGTTTACTTGAAATGTGTTCTCTAGCAATCAGACAAATGTGCAGGTAGACAAAGGTCCAAGGAAAGAATCCCTTCCTTATACACTTTGTGTTGCATCCTTGAACACTGAAACACTGATAGCAGATCAGTATTAATGGGCCTCAGCTCTGCAATAGTGGTGCATTGATGATGTGTTTGTGTTGGCCGATCTGGTAGTTAGCATCGCAAGGGTTCTCTCAACAAAAAAGCAATGGGATTTTTCTATTGGACTTGGTTCTATTCCAGAAAATAAGATCTGTGGCAAACACACGTTTATGTTACTTACCCATTTTGTTCAGCAGGATCATTTCCACATATTACAACTACTTTTATGTTTTCCGAAGCATGAATAGGTAATAGGCTATCAACAAACTACATCTCGTTTGCAGGACTTTTCGTCCACACTGCTAAGCTAAAGGTGGCTAATGTTCGGCGTGATGATGTTAGTAGTCTTAGTTCAAAAAACTTCAGAGAATTGGAATTGGTAAAATGCTAACACTCATCCTGCACCCCTCTATAGAGTTGCAAAGTGGGAGAAGTTGTTTCATTTTTAGGTATCCAGGGTTCTGGAAGTTGATGGTTCCTTCTGCTGCACCATGAACTCTGACTTTTCTTTACCTGTGATACACCCAACCACTCCAAGAAGTCACCAAGAATTTGAGTAGAAAGACAATTATACAATAGTAGCTGCTTCTCCCACTTTACCTCTGTCCAGATTAGAGAGAATAGTCTTAGATCCATTCACCTTATTACCGTTTGTGATGATCAATTACATATGTGTACCACGTTCCTGGAGTCAGTCAGAGGTTCTGTAAATTGGAACTGCATTGGGTGGTGATTTTCTTGGAGACTTTGAAGGTGAAGTAACAAAAATGGCTTTAGTCAACATGGAGAGTCTTCCATTTCAGTCAATACAGACAGGTGAACCTTGAAGGTAACTAAGTATAATGCCTTCGCCTCCATTCCCTCCCAAAAATTGGAGCAACTTAATTGTCCAGGAGATGGCTGTCCAAGATGGTGGTACACATGTTGCCTCTGAAAGGGGGTCATGTAGGACAGTGTACATTTTCTACTTCCATGATCCAGGTGCTCCTCATAGGTCAGCCCTGTCCACGTCCTGCTGTACATACTGCTGAATGATGCCGACACTGAACACATCAGGTCCTGCATTCTTCTCACCAAAGAGTTTTTCAAATTGTGACCACGCTCACATGATTTTTAGGTCATTACCAAAGGCAGAGCAGACAAGCAAAGACAAAGCGACAGCTCTGCATGCAGAAAAAAAAAGAATTTACTTATCTAATCAAATAACATGTGGTTTACTTTGTATTATGCTATGCTGGTAGTTTTTAGACACTAATCGCTTAATTAGCTGTGTATGAAGCTTTAAATGTTTCTTTTATTTCCCTTTAGTTCATCTTGGATAAATCCAGTGCATTATGGGAATGCTGGATTGTGGTGCTCAGGGGTTAAAAATTTACAAAAAAGAAGTGAAAGAGATTTTCCTGTTTTGCCATTTGACTTGTAGCGTATTTAGAAATAAAATCATGCTTTTAACTTCAGTGAAACACTGTGTGTCCTTCTTGTTCTTGTCATGAATCCTAGTCCAGTTCTACAACCTGTCCCTCTTATTCAGAGCAGATGGAGCTGGGTTTATAATGGACAGGCATTCAATTTACAAAAGCAGGATACTACTGAAGATTCTTACCAGAGGTTTTAATGTCCCTCATAAGTTTGGTTTGTGTTTTGTTTTTACAAAAATATTCTACATACTGCCTCTGACTTTAGTGCAAACGATTGACATTCATTCACCTGCATTTACACTGCCATGATAAAGGGTGGCCCTTAATCACCTGGCTCCCAGAGAAATGGCCTGTAGGTCATTCCTAAATTTGGTGCCATTTAAGCATCCATGACATTATATGATATATTTAGCATTTTAAAGGGCTAATGCTTAATTCTAATAGCTTGCATGGTTTTTATTATTATTATTATTATTATTATTATTATTATTATTATTATTATTATTATTATTATTATTATTATTGTTGTTGTTATTATATATTATTACCTGTTTAATGCCCCTCTACCAAAGAAAAACCAAATGTTATATACCAAGGATCATTAAAATTCAAAAGAACTACTTTGATTTTAGGCCAAACTGCATTCATGCTTGCTTAACTTCAGTGTCACTGTTTTACAGCTGCATTTATAATATTACTCACACAATTGCATTTCTTGTTATTCATACATTTTTGATTGTTTAACATTTTTTAAGTATTTTGTGTCCCATGATTGAATTACTACCTATTCTTGCAGCATTTTGTATTTGCAGCGTTTTGTTTATGCTGCTCTTTTATTTAACAATGTTTCCTCAAGTTGGTGAAGATGTGTCTTCATTTGCATGTGTATTGGGACATTTGTGTATTTATATCTGTTTCTGAAGCTGCAGTGCGTTTCTCCTAATGGAGGTCTTTAGGCTGTTAAAGTGCATTTGCACCACCATACCAATGAGCACTGAAACATGCATAGACAAACTATGTATTCTAGCATGTAATTATTATTTGTAATTATTCCTAAAAAAGTGTGGGTAACCCTGAAATGTGATTGCCAACTAGAAAGACCGAACCCCAAGTACAACAAAACTACATATAATTCAATAAAACACAACTCCTAAGATTTAAGGACATTTGCTTTCTGCCGGGGACGGGAAACTCCTATTCAGCAAGAGCAGGCAGTTTGGTTGAGTGCAGCATTAAGCAGGTAAAATGGCCTAAAGATTGGTTAATTAAGGTTGAGAATCCTGATGTAATTAGGAGCAGCAAAGATTAGTGGCTGTCGATGGTGCGACGAGGATTTGCAGGTAATAGACTTATTATTGGGGCTGGCTGAACGTTACTTTATACTTCTGAATAAACAAAAACAAATTAGGAGCGGTCGTCCGATAATGGGTTATCTTGTCAAGGGCTGACAGAAATCCATGCCCTATAACACAGTGTTAATTTTATGCACCACTGACAAGCACAGTGCTAATCAATAACACTACTATAAAATGAGGTGAAGCATCAATCTGCAGTGAAGGTGTTGGATGGAGCTGTGAGCAGACAGAGAGAAAAATGTCAGCAGTGTTTTGGGGGGAAATGTTCTCGTTGCTCTGTGGATAATGGACCTGTGCACGGTGTGTTACATCCAGAAAGACTGACACAGCAGGAGGAAGCAGTGAGCTCAGTCCTAAATCTGTCAGAAAGTAATCACATTACATTTTCAAGCAGTCAGAATACATTCACTGATCAGCGTGTGCAAACTACAACTTGACACCTACCACTATACACCCAGGCTTGGGGAGTAATGGAACACTTCAAACTGCATTACGTCATTAGATAAATAAAAAGAAGATGTCATCAGATAACAGGTCAATAAAAAAAAAAAACGTATTGCAGGATTAAAATGTTTTCATTCAAATAATGTGAAACAAGTCTCAATTCCTAAACCTTTTTTTATTATTAAAAGCAGTAGGTAGACATCTGATTCGTACAACAACAATACTGTGTTAGTTTTTATTTTGTGTATTAAACTCGAGAGTATTTGTCCTATATTTGTACTATTTTGGAGGCCAAGAATATAATATAATTTGAGTTCTTCATATCGAATCTTATATTGCCTGTATTGCCTGTGGTTTTCTTCCATTTCTTCAGTAGATTGAAACGTGATTTGTTGAAAAAATTCAGGTGCTCTATTCCATACTGTAGGAAGAACATATAGTGTTAGCTGTAAAAGGATCAGATCGTTTTTCATTTGTTCTGTTTTTAATTCAGTATATGCTTCATGAAAAGGCAGGTTTTACTATCAGTAAAATCATTTTTGATCCTAAATATCTTGGTTTCTTCTTTTCTAAGGTCAAACGATGTTGTCTTACATAACATACTCTCTTGTATTCATTTGTATTGCATTGTAAAATGTGATGATTCCTGTAGTGTGTTATATAGTTTTGTGTGCATGTATATGGTCTGCTAAGGCTATAATCCCTATGTTCCCTCCAGAGGGAGTTTCTCTCTCTCTCTCTCTCACACACACTCTCACACACACTCTCACACACACACACACACACACACACACACACACACACACACACACACACACACACACACACACACACACACACACACACACACACACACACACACACACACACACACACACACACACACACACACACACACACACACACACACACACACACACACACACACACCCCTGCCTGAAACACCTCCACTGGACTCCTTTTCTTTACTTCCTTAACGTAGTGACATCTCTTTGGAACACTTGCACCGCTAGTGGCTAGCGCTCCGACACGTTGTATGTGAAGCGCTAAGGGGAAGCACATCTCTAAGCGGTTGACCAATCATAGAGCCAGCCAGCTAACCAATCAGAGCAGACTGGGCTCTGGTTTCAGACAGAGGGTGGAAAGAGGTGCTGCAGCACAGACAGTATGAGAAACATAAAGAGCTTTCTGAACATTAAAGCATGGAGACATGTCCCAGGAGAGACAGATATGAAACCTTAAAATGAGCAGAACAGTGCTCCTTTAAAGAAACTCTCCTGGCCCTGTGCAGCTCATGAGTCAATTCTACATACAATTATATCTCTGCTGCTGACTACATTAACATACAGTTCTTATTGTGAGGTCCTGGTGTCACATATGGGAATATCAGTCATAGGAACAATGTGTCTCATTCAATTAGAAGAGCTTAATCTGTCTGTCCTGTGAGAAAATGTAGAGATGTAACAGAGATGTAAGGTAGCATGTGTGCGGGGTAAGTCGGGAATCGGAGATCTGAAACCAAAGTTTTGTCTCAGCCTTTTTAAACTTAACAACCCTCAGAGTCAGATGTTGCTATTTTAGTTGAACCCACTGACGTCTGAACATTGGACAAAAGCCTGTGATAAAAACAAGTATGATCATTTCCTGGGAAACTTTTTGAGGCTAATCTGTTTTTGTAGTTTATTAATAGCACTTGCTGAATGTATTCTTAGGACTCCATTCAGAGTCCAGTCATGATATAAATAAATATCCATACCCACTTCCCATTATTGGAGGTCATTTGTATCTGTGTTGTCAGTTTTGAACATGTTGTTCTTGAGCATTGACGTATCAATATAGGCAGCACAGAGCCCCCCCCCACCTGCTACCCTCCGCTTTCTCAGTGCTCATTGATTCTGAGTGGGACCTTTGACCCGGGCTGTGGAATAAAATCACGTCGCGTGTCAGGGAGGGATTGCACTGCTGATCTGAACGGTCGCGATGCTGCTCCGTCGATACCAATTAGCAGCTCCTGCACACACCTGCAGATAAACAGCGCCTGGTACGTTTTAGCCTAGCTTAGCACAAGCACTGAAATCAGGGAAAACTATTAGCTAAACATTCACTTAGACAAAGGACAACACATTTGTCAACAAATTTCACATAACTGTTTTAGGTTAGTTGAAAGCAATAATATTAAGTTGAACCTAATATTTTCTATTTAAAATAACATTATTGCTTTGGACTAACTTAATTACAGATATGTGAAATCTGTTGACATAATACATTTAATTAAAGTCAAAGTGTTTTCAGTGTGTGATCCACTTATAGCTTACTCTTAAGCTTCCAACTCTGTGTCATGATCTGCATGACAGGATGCATGACAGTGCCATGAGATGCTGTGCAATCAAAGAGTGCGGTGACCAGAAGGACCATAGTCATATTTAGACATGTATTTTGGTCATGTTAAGCTTTCAGAAGCTTCTGGGAAATAAGAGAACTGTGAAGTGTTTTTGGTATCTCTCTAAATACAGTAAAAACCAGAAGAAAACCAAAAAGATTCTTACCTATTCCTTGTAATAAGAGTAGCAATAATTAAACAGATTACAAGGAGTTTTTTTTAAATATGATGACTTAAACCTAAAATGGAAAGATCGTGTTTGTTAAATGGAACATGCCATTACAAGAAATGACGTACATATCTTTGTGGTGGTGGCGAAGTCTGTAGGGACCCGGCTTGGGAACCAGAAGGCACTGCTCCCTGGGCTCTGTATACAGTGGGGAAAACAAGTATTTGATACACTGCCGACAAGCCAGCGCATGTCCTGGCCCATCTGAAGTTTTCCAATGACCATCTGGATGATCCAGAGGAGGAATGGGAGAAGGTCATGTGGTCTGATGAGACAAAAATAGAGCTTTTTGGTCTAAACTCCACTCGCCGTGTTTGGAGAAGAAGAAGGATGAGTACAACCCCAAGAACACCTTCCCAACCGTGAAGCATGGAGGTGGATCATCATTCTTTGGGGATGCTTTTCTGCAAAGGGGACAGGACGACTGCACCGTATTGAGGGGAGGATGGATGGGGCCATGTATTGCGAGATCTTGGCCAACAACCTCCTTCCCTCAGTAAGAGCAGTGAAGATGGTTCGTGGCTGGGTCTTCCAGCATGACAACGACCCGAAACACACAACCAGGCTAACTAAGGAGTAAGAAGCATCTCAAGGTCCTGGAGTGGCCTAGCCAGTCTCCAGACCTGAACCCAATAGAAAATCTTTGGAGGGAGCTGAAAGTCCGTATTGCCCAGTGACAGCCCCGAAACCTGAAGGATCTGGAGAAGATCTGTATGGAGGAGTGGGCCAACATCCCTGCTGCAGTGTGTGCAAACCTGGTCAAGAACTACAGGAAACGTCTGATCTCAGTAATTGCAAACAAAGGTTCCTTCTTCTTTAACGATAGATGAGACCTCATCAAACATTACTAATGACCCTGCGGTTAGATGTGATAATTAATGTATGAGAATTAACGATTTATCCGTAAACTATATCCAATGAATTAGTTTATAATAAATTATTTCAGTTTTGTGCTTCACTTCCTTTCTCTTCGTCTATATGTGAACATAATTATTTGATTATTTAATGTTTTTCACTTCATTTTGCTTTGTCATGTGTAAATAAACAGTTCTCAAAATGCAAAATAAAGTAGAAAATAAAGACATGGTTGTTGATATATATGATTTAGTGATTGAGGCCCCTTAATCCCTGTGTAAATAAAGCTTTATCCTAAACACTGTGTCTAAATGTATGATGAGGTGTACTCCATGTGTTATTACATTCCCACAGTTGTTATATCATATCCTTTTTATTTATTATTTGTTTATTGTCTTTTATAAATAAATATATTTTATTAGTATTGTTTTTATTGTATTTATTAATTGAGTCGGATGTCTGTATGACTTTTTCTTTGAATGGGTTTAAAAAATTAAATAGTGCTAACCAATATATAGAAAAAATGTATGTGGTGTTTGGACTGTGGTTATAAAAGATGAGGCTGTGATGGCAGCAGGTTAAAACCTATTGTTATGGGATCACATGACGACCCATCACGTCAGGGTCCACATACTCAGTGAAGATACCATACACACTAGCTGATGCAAAACATCAGTGCGTTCTCAACATGTGTTTTCAGAGAGAGGGGTTTACCAGAGGCTCTCTTTCAGTTCAAGGAGATATCGAATTCAACAAAGACAAAACATGGAATGCATTGTCTTTCTTAAGATGGAGTCTTATTAAGATGATGTGAGGATGAGAGATGAAGGAATGTTATGTGAAGGCCGTGGAGACAATCGCAACATAATTATGTGCTGTCATATCTGTCTGATCACCGTGATCCACTGAATGGAGCGTTGGGCCAATAGCTTGTGATGGGAGACACTGTACACTCTACAGTGTAGAGTGTTAACATAGTTCAAAAAGTCATAGGTAATGCTTCGGGATTACATGTGACGGGATTATGAAATCAGAAAACTGTATTCCCTAAAAATTACATAAAATCTGATGTAATCAGATTCACTTGGATCACTCACAGGATTACACCACACATACGAGGAATTCTTCTTGGTTCTATGGTGCATAAATATACATCAAAGTTGGGCGTTACAGTAATGTATTACTTTTTGCTGTAACGCAGTAATATAACGCATCACTTCTGAAATGTGGGTAATACAATATAATACCCGTTAGAATTCTCAGTAACGCAGTTACAACACATTTTAACCTGAAATGATGTGGTGTTGTGTTTCTAAGAATTCACAAACATGGCGAGACATTCCGACACCAGAGAATAATTGTGAGGGTAGAATAGTAACTCAGTAAACCTGTTTACTATTGGTTAAGAGGGCTGCAGAAACAGATTCACAATGCAGAGCTGCAGGCTCACAATGCAGAGCTGCAGGCTCGCAATGCAGAGCTGCAGCCTCGCAATGCAGAGCTGCAGGCTCACAATGCAGAGCTGCAGGCTCGGAGAAGAGAACAGAGAAAGACAGGAGTGCGCGCAGGCCAAAGCAACAGAAGGTCACTTTCTCTGGGTCTGCTGCTTGAACCCCGAGAAGTTGAGAGACTCGTGGCAGAGACTTGAAGATATGCAGCCTCTGTCCTCTGTGGAATCGCAGGCTTTTAGAAAGCTTGTCAACCAAATCCCCGTTAACACACCAATGACCAGGTGAGCTAACGTTGAATAGAGACTCGTTGATATACAGCAGGTCACAGGGCCGTGCAGAGGCTCCACTAACATGTTATTAATAACACACAGAGACGTCATGTTACCGCTGTCACATATTATTCAGCACACTTAAACGGAGCATGAGTTTAATCTCTAGCTCTTTTCCTAATGTTCAGCATGTACTGCCAGATAGATAGATAGCTTTAAGTAATGAGCTGCAATAAACTACATTTCAGCATTTAAAGCCAAACTTTAGAGGTTATTTTGGTGAAAGTAACTCAAAGTAACGCAAAAGTAGTGTAATGCATTACAGTTCAGAGACAGTAATAACGTAATGCAACTTATTACTTTAAAAAGACAGCAATAAGTAATATGTACTGTATTACATTTTGGAAGTAACTTGCCCATCACTGATATACATACATACAAATAAAACAAAAATTGGAACTGTGATACCTTTTTGTTTTGTTTATATGTGATTAAATGTAATTGATAATGTGTTTTACTGTATGTTGAAACTTGTAATGTTTTTTTATGTTTTGTGTTGAGCTCGACTATAAAAAAACTTGCATTGCCTAGAAAAATACAAATTGGTTGTTTTTTAGCTAATGGCTTTACGATTGTCTTTCTCCTGCAACAATAAAACATTACAACAACATCATTTCCATTATCTAAATATTCAAAGTCTTACATGGATATTGATACATGGTAATTTCATTTCTGAGAAGTGATAGAACATCGTAGTTCTAATATGGGAGAGCGTTTTGTGGCTAATCGTCTGAATTGTCCAAGCTGATAGGGGAGAGTGGGGTAAGATGAGCCAGTGAGTAAGTTGACCCACCCCCTGTATCCAAGCAACCGTGCACATTTGTTGTCATGTGACCATAAATTCAGGAAGCACCCATCATGTATATGTTGCTGTGATGGAGACAAGCACATGGTAAAGTGGTAAATGTGTTTTTTCACAATAAACCATGTTCAGCTCGTCAAAGCACATGTTCAACACGTCAGATATAATTACTGTTCTGTCAAAGCAAATGTATCCAGGTCCAAACATATATATCATACATGTTTTATATTTTGCAAAGTGTAAACCATGTAAATCATTTAGCTAAAGATTAGCATGAAGGACTAAGATAGACAGTTTTTTTCAATAAAAGCGGCTGTGGGGAAAAGAGAGCCAGTGGTTCAACTTAACCCCCCATGAGGCACTGAAGTTAAGTCTCTGTAGAATAAAATGCTGTTTCAGTGTAGTTTTACCCAACTGATTTTGATGTTTGATGTCTTCAACATTGTAGAAAAGCTATCATGCCAAGAAAGTCCAACCTGCGTAGAAGCATAAAAAGGAAAGGAAGTGGAAAGTGTAGAGTGGAGCAGCAGAGGCAGAGAGGGTCTTCACACAGGATAGAGAAGGAGCTTCAGACCAGATCAAAAAAATAGCTGACCACTTCCATGGCCTTCCTCCAAAGAAATGCTGTGAACTGGTTCTGAGTTAGCTGACTGAAACAACATTCCTGTACCAAACAACTCAGGTTCAAACTTCAGAAAGTCAATTGTTGAACTTACCCCTGAGAGTGGGCAGGTTAAGACACAAAGACCTTTTTTGTTGTCAAAAAGTGTCATTTTTTCATGGCCCTTTTTGATAGATGCATTCTTTTCATTTTGATTGACAGAACACATCCTGAAGTCAAAGTCAAAAGTCAAAGTCCACTTTATTGTCAAAGTTTCCACATGTGTTATACATACAGAAAATTGAAATACCGTTTCTGGCAGTCCCACAGTGCAAATATAAACAAGAACATATAACATAAAAAGATAAAAGCATAGAAAAAAAGGGGGGGGGTGAAAAGGGGAAAGGTTGTTGTTGTTGTTGTTGTTGTTGTTGTTGTTGTTATCTAACTTCTATCTCATTTTTTCTTGGTTAGAATACAACATAAGTAAAACTTGGCTCATCTTACCCCACTCTCCCCTATCCCTAAATTAATAACCAGTACTCTGTTCCAGGCTGGAGTATACTTCAGTGACGCTGTATCATCAGGAGCCACACATCCGTAACTTGAAGGGAAGGCCCACAGTCAGGGGACCCGAGAGAGATTTGTGATTTGTAAAGAAATCTTCCTGGCTAAACCTCCGCTAAGCTTCATTTAACATTCTTATTTCCTTCTTTGCATTACAAAAAGGAGCCCCGGTCACACCCGGTCAGCGGGGCTCCTGGGTGAGGAGCTCAGAGCTGTGTGCACCTGCCGCAGCGTCCACTGGACTGCAGGACATGGAACATTTAATATGCAAAAACACACACAAAGGGGCAACATGGGCCTGATGCTGAAGAGCTGACAGCTGACACACACAGCTGGGGCTCTGCTTTGCCTGACAAATCCTCTGGGACACGGCGTCTGCTCCCCCTCAACAAACATTGTCTGTCCCTGTGACTGTCTCTGTACCTGAGTCCGTCTCTCTGTGTGTCTCTTTCCCCGTCTCTGCGCCTGTCTCTGTCCCTGTCTCAGTCTCTGTGTCTTTCTCATTCTCTGTCCGTGTACCTATCTCTGTGCACGTCTCTGTGCCTGTCTCTGTCTCTGTGCCTGTCTCGCTCCCTGCCTCTGTACCTGTCTCTGTGCGTGTACCTGTCTCTGTGTCTGTCTCGTTTTCAATCTCTGTCTCTGTCTCTGTCTCTGTCTCTGTCTCGTTTTCAATCTCTGTCTCTGTCTCTGTCCCCGTCCCTGTCCCTGTCTCTGTCTCTGTTTTACTCTCTGTCTCTTTCCGTAGTCATGTCTCTGTCTCTGCCTGTCCACTGGCTCTCTGCTGGCCCTTTGTAATCCTGATCCACCCTGTGTTTGAGGGACAGTGCGCAGACACAGAGGACGGTGATGGTGATGAAGCTGATGATCAGCAGGGTGTCACTGACCTCCTCTGGAAGTGTGTTGCACATGCAGCGATGCTCAGTTAGTCTTCACAGCCAACAGTGACGCCGTAAAGAAACAGACATCGCTCAAGAGAATGACAGATGTGAATAAAAACAAACTTTCAAACTCAAGTTTTTTTCTGCCAGCAGCAAAGGATATTTTCATAATAGCTAGAGACGGAGACGGAAGTGGTGGAGTCCAAAAAGAGAGCTGAAACAGAGCATATTTGACTTTATAAGGTAGACACAACTACACCTCCAACAGAGAGCTAATGTAAATCCTGCATTATGTATTATCTTTTATACTTTTAAAAAAACTAAATCTGTTGCACATCTGTCCGTCCTGGGAGAGTGATGCCTCTGTGGCTCTCCCCAAGGTTTCTGCCATTTTCCCCGTAACCTGGGGTTTCATAGGTAGTTTTTCCTTGTACAATGTGAGGGTCCAAGGACAGAGGGTGTCGCATTCATATTCTGTACAAACGGTCCACTAAGACAAATGTAAAATGAGTGATATTGGGCTATAAAAATAAACTTTGATTCATTGACATCAACTCAAAGATGATACAGTATGTCAATGATGCAGTTTGTTTTTTCTAATGTAAAAAAGTAAAACAGTCATTTAAAAATAAGTTCATATTTTGGGTTTTCTTAAGACAAAATACATATGCTCATATATACTTAAAAAGGTCGCTTGTGTTCCTTTTGCTGTGAAGAGATCCTTTACTATCTCAATGTAAGGGACACATTCCACTGTCCTAAAATTCCCTGGACTGCAGGTACTAACCACTATATTGTGTTGAGGATGTGGATTTTTGCAGCATTCTTTTGGGCAAAATCACATCATTTCTTGTCACGGCCTATCACAAATTCAGAGGACTGACAGATCAAACTTTAATGCAGTGAAACCATATGGAATAGACCTCTCATCATGATAGAGGACAGCTTTGAAGTTGTTTTCTCTGCTAGGTCCAACACATCCTCAAGTCCTGCAACATCATTTCGTATTTGTTTCTTAAAGCGACCTGCTATACTTTTTGATGTTTCCCTTTCCTTTAGTTTTTTCTGTATGTTTCTGTGCATGTAAATGGTCTGCTAAGGCTACAATCCCTGTGTTCCCTCCAGAGGGAGTTTCTCTCCCCCACACTCCCCCCACCTGCCTGAAACGCCTCCATTGTACTCCTTTGTCGAGTTGACACAGTGACACCACTATGTAACAATTGTGCTTCTATTGGCTTGCGCTCCAACACATTGATAGTGATAGTCTAAGGGGCGGGATATCTCTAAGTGGCTGATTAATCACAACCAGCCGGGCAGCTAACCAATCAGAGCAGACTGGGCTCTGGTTTCAGACAGAGGGTGAAAAGAGGTGCTGCAGCACAGGCAGTATGAGAAACATAAAGAGCTTTTAGAATATTAAAGCATGCAGACATGTAGAGGCATAATATGTCGTCTTCAAATTGCTTTACGCAGCTCGAACTTACCTGGTTGTCAACAAACTCAGCAGTGTCAAACTGCTGGCTGGGATTCCCTCTGTTGGATCCTCTCGGGCAGATTCTTGTTTTGGAGACTGTTCTACAAACTGTGTGAATGATGACATTACAGCACAGTACAGAACGACAGTCAACAACTACCTGAATGAAAGTAAAATAAAATAAAACACATACAAAAATACAACCACATATGATTAAGCGCTGGGCAACACATTGGCTAACTGGTTCTGACCATAATTGCTGATTGAGGACAGGCTGACGGTTAACTAGGAAAAGCAAACGCTCCCAGAGGAGGAGCTGCTGCAGGAGGAGAGCTAACAAGCCTCCTCACTGCTGTTCATCCCAACTATAATTGGGATCTCTCCTCTGTCTGCCATCTACTGCGGGTCAGAACCATACACGTAAGGAACAATTACTCTTACGGCCAGTGTGTGTGTGTGTCTTTTGAACCTATTACAGTCGTGTAGAGGCTTTGTTGGCTGATCCTCCACTTAAGAGACTGTTGTACACCCATTTCATAACTGTATTAGGTTAGTTGAAAGCAGTAATATTAAGTTTGAATAATAAATATTAGGTTCAACTTAATATTATTGCTTTCATCTAACCTAAAACAGTTAAGTGAAATCTGTTGACATAATACATTTAATTAAAGTCAACGTTTTATTTCAGTGTAAGATTTGGACTTACTACCCTAGGGTTAGGGATACATCTGGTATCAGGCTGAGGTTAAAGTAATGGTTTGAGATTAGTCAGTAGCAGTTGATGGATGTGTGTGTGTGTGTGTGTGTGTGTGTGTGTGTGTGTGTGTGTGTGTGTGTGTGTGTGTGTGTGTGTGTGTGTGTGTGTGTGTGTGTGTGTGTGTGTGTGTGTGTGTGACTACATTTAAAACATATGTAGCATATCAAAATAATTTAGTATCATGTACATTTTCAATTTCCAATGAAATGCCTCTACTTCCAAACATAACAACAAGTTTACACCCAATATACTTCCCTACACCTACTGTAAATAAGCCACCCAGTTTTCTTTAGTGCTGGAAATAAATAAAAACATTTACTCAAGGTTTGCACTCCCTTTCACTTTACTTGATTATGTTCACTTTTTGCAATTTTATTCTTTTACTCTACAACATTTTGGAGGCAAATATTGTTATTTTACTCCATTTATTTGACAGCTTTTGTAACTGGCTCAGTAAGGGAAAACTTTTAGCTTCTTTCTATTGTACTAAATTCCGTTACATGTAATCCATTACTTCCCGAGCCTGTTTACATCCCAGCTAACCATCAGTGGTGGAAGAAGTATTCAGATGCAAGTATAGGAAGTGAATGTAATCATTGGGCAGACAAATGACCTTTATGTGTCAATATAATGATATGTATACATGTGACATTTCTAGATAATATTGTTGCATCAAGTAGCGTTTTATTGTTGAAGATGAAAAAAAGTCCTGATTGACTTTTGTAAAGTATTTGAATATTTTGACTCATTTGTTACTTGAAGAGTTAGTCCACTAGTTTCATTTTTAGAGAAGCATTTTGTTTATAATAGTTAAAGCTGTTAAATAAATGAATTGAGATAACATTACATTATTTCCCTTTTAAATGAAGTGGAGTAGAAGTGCAAAGAAGCATTAAAGGAAAATACCTTACAGTTGTACTCAAGGACAGTACGTGAGTAATGTTATTTCTCACCTCTGCTAACCATGTGGCTGCATTCAGCACCAGCGGTTTAGTGTGTGTGATGGGCCTCTGGTCCTGGTACTGAAGAATGGCAGGCAAACTGTGCAATGCATAGAGACATAGTGATACTGTATATATTGCAGTCCGTTGGAAGGTGACCGGGTGCATTCACGAGGAGAATTTAAGCCACATAATGCTACCATAATTCCCTTAAAGTCACACTGTGCTTTGTTTCTGTAGTGCTTGCTGTTTGACGG
Source organism: Eleginops maclovinus (assembly GCF_036324505.1). Taxonomy (NCBI): domain Eukaryota; kingdom Metazoa; phylum Chordata; class Actinopteri; order Perciformes; family Eleginopidae; genus Eleginops; species Eleginops maclovinus. The sequence continues at coordinate 2,937,238 of NC_086360.1, read as the reverse complement.
CCAGCAAACACACACCTGAGGATGGCACTGACCTTAACTTACCCTCAACCTTCACTCACTCACGTCGGATAGTCCACTCTGATTTCCCACGTTGCCTTTCCCCCTGTTTGCCTCTGCCTTCCCCATATTTCCTGGCCTGCAGACCCTGCCTGCTCTCTGGTTGTCATCTGACCTGACATGTTGAGTGTTCAATGATTAATTTGGCCTCATGGCCCCAGAACGTTCCTCAAAGATATGAAACAGCACTTCCCCACAGTTGACAGGGGGTCATTGTGGCATGAGTGAAAGAAATTAGGTACATTGACTCAAGTACTGTACATAGGTATTTGTACTTGACTTGAATAGTTGAATGTTTAGCTACTTTGTACTTCAACTCCACTACTGTTCAGTTGTAAATGGTGTACTTTTACTCCACTACATGTATTTAATCCCTGTAGTTACTTTACAGATCTGGATTAATGATGGTAAATATAATCAGCCCTTAAATCAGACTTTAGTTCACCTGCAGTAAATCCAGCAGCTACCCTGCAGTATACAAAGCCATTCAAACTAGCTGCACCTTTACCAGCTCCTTTACCAACACTTTAATGATCAATCATTATAAAACATATCAGAGATATTATTCTGAAATGGACCAATCAAACAATGACTACTTTTACTGTCGCTACTTTAAGTACATTTAGATGAGAGTACTTTCTACTTTCACTGGAGGAACATTTAGAATACAGGACTTTTACTGTGACAGAGTATTCCTACACTCTGGTACTTCTACTTTACTCAAGTACAAGATCTGAGTACTTCTACTTTTACTCAAGTACAAGATCTGAGTACTTCTACTTTTACTCAAGTACTTTCTCCACCTCTTCATTTTGGGGATATTATTGTTACATTTTGCCTCAGTAAATTCAAGGAAAGCCATGCTTTAGAGCTGAGAACAGGGTGCAGGTTAGAAATCGTCTGTTTTTGGTTATTATGTTTTCTAAATAATTTTAGGCTGCTGAACAACGTTAACTCAAGAGGAATTTTACTTAAGTAGATTTTAAAAACAGAGGTTTGGTTAGAAGATGTAAGTCAGTATGTGTGTGTACATGATAACATGACCTGCTTGAATTTAAATCTGAAACACCAAGTCAGTGGCTGGTGGAAGAAAGATGATGGAGACTTCCTTCCTGTGTTTCTATAGCCACTGTAGACGCCTATTAACAGACATTTCTAAGACATTCTTTTACAAGTTATTTATTTACTCACAGTTGTTGTGATGTCTGGTCTGTCTTGTGATGCTGACTTCATGTAGCTCCTGTAGTAATAAAAATGAAATACATTTGTTCCCACACACATTCAACAAAGAAAATAGGGCTTTACAAAAAGTCAAAACCTCTAATTAAATGATAGGAAAATGTAGATTGTTTTTGGTTAAGAACGGTGTCTCGACCACATCCTGTGAACAGGTTGCCCATATTTTGTGTCTCTTAACATGCTTCAGGCGTAAGGCAGCATGTTAGGTCAGGACTAGTGTTGGGGGTAACACGCCACAAAGGAACGCATTACAGAAATCAGATTACATTTGTCGGAAAAGCAGTAACGTAACTTGTTACTGTTGATAACAGAAGTAATTACATTACAGTTACTAAGCAGGAAATGATCTTGTTACTATCTGCATAACAGCAGACAGAAACAGGGTTGTAGCAGCAAACATCGTGGAGGACATGTTAACTATTCCCACGGTGATTGAGAAAGATACAGGTAACGGGCCGGGGCCATCAGACAGGTGTTACAGGCTTGGTCTGTCCCCTTTCAGTAACGGAAGCCAGGAGGTATGTGTGTGACGTGTGCACCTGGTTGTTGTGGGAAAGAGAACTCTCTGGCTGTGTAACGGCGACGACCGTGGTGAGGCGCACATGTGTAGTGTAGAGAGGGAAAAAGTGTCCAGTTTAGCTCATTATGAACCTGCTTCAAGACATGTTATCACGGTCTGAGTGAAATAAAGCGGCGGATGTTCCAATGCCTCCTCATCTTTGTTAAGGTAAAAATGGCCTGGGCGGCTGGTTACCGGCCTGACAACGAGCCAAGGTCAGACATTCAAAGGCCAGTGAGCATCCCAACTACGGTTCGGAGCCGAGATACTGTCCGAGAGTAAAAGAAAGGTAACACAGGAACATTTAGCAAGCTACCTGGATCAGAGTTCTGATGGAAACTGAGCTACAAAAAAGCAGAAAACATGGCTGATGTTCACACACAGAGCAGTAACAGGGGTCTCCGTTCAGTACTGTCCGATTAGACTAAGGATTTGTGCTGATCTGGCATAAATGAGTGTTGACATTACATTGTTATTTGTCATTTGATATATGGTGCTTCTCAGGTGATTTCACAGAGTAATCCAAAAGTAATGTAACTAGTAGTGTAACTCATTACTATCAACAGTGAGTGCTTTAATAAAGTAAGGCATTCATTTTAAAAAAGTAATTAGTAATGTGTAAGGCATTACTTTTGTGAGTAACTACTCCAACACTGGTCAGGACCAATGCAGACTTCCTGTTGGAGGGATTGATAACCCATACCCACTCCACAATAGTTGTTTTGGAATAGCACTTAACTCTCCATGCACACACGCAAACGGAGTGGAAGGCTAGGGCTAGTGTAAGGGCTCGATTTGGAACTGGGCCTCCCTCTGACGTGGACATTCAGGGAGGTGAACTCAGAGGAGGAGCATCTCAGCACACCAGAGTCACATGAGCTAGGAACTCAACCTTTGACCTTTTTTGTTACTTTAAGCACTTCTGCTACTATCCTGTAGATGTTAAACTATATTACTAGTTTATAGGTTTTTGTGCATGTAAATGGTCTGCATAGGCTAAAATCCCTGTGTTCCCATCAGAGGGAGTTTCTCTCCGACCCTGCCTTAACACCTCCATTGGACTCCTTTGTTTGCTGTGTGTTCCTTATTTCCAAAATGTATCATTAAAAAGTAGCTGTATATGACTTGCTTACAGTATCATAGTATTTTAAATGGTAACCAAAATATCATGATACATATTGTATCAACACATTCTTGAGAATACACACCCCTATCGCTTTCCGAGTACTTGTTCTCTGTGCAATGACAATAAAGTATAATCTAATCTAATCTAAACCCTATGAGCTATGGCTATGACAATTTGTTTCAATGAAAAACATCAGACCTGAAATCCAAAAGCATTGTCTATGGATCATAGTTATCAAACTGCAGAAGGGGAAAGTTCTTTACTTTTCTCAAACTCAATGACTTCTTAAACACTGACATTACTGCAGCAATGGATTATGGTCACACCTTGATGTGGGATTATTGAACAGCCCAGCAGAAACATCTACCAAACGTTTGTATCTATGAAGCCATGTGAACAGTTCAGAACAGAGTAATGTAAGCACAGTATTTGCAGCAGCTGCCTTCCCGCTTTTATTTAGAATAACTCCTTAGGAATAAATTGTTTTGAAGCGATGGGGCAGGAAAGGTTAAATCCTTGTGTCTGATTGGCTCATTTTTAATCATGTGATCACTAAGGAGCTGAAGTGTTCCTCATACACTTTATAGCATCTTATTTTTCTACCTTCAGCGAGTAGCAGGTTCACTTCCTGGAATAATAAACACCTTTAAAACATTTCCAAGTTACAGATATTAGCTGATTTAAAAAAAAGTAAATTTTAATAATACAAAAACACCAACACATGTCAAGTTTAAAATACAGAAAAACAGAGACAATTTTGTAATAAACCATCCTGTAATAAACCTTGTGAATCTGAAGCAACTTTCTTTAAGTTATCTGGATTGTTTCAAAGTACATAACGAACGAAGGGTACACAATAAAACAACATCTGCCTGGTAACTTTCCAAAAGTATTACCAGTAATTCCATAAAACAAGAGACCTTAATGCTAACCCTCCCCCGCCCGTCTGTGAGAATAGAGGCTGTAAAGCTGGGAACAAAATTGATGCTGTTGAATCTGGACTTTTTTCAACTGTGGTTTCCCAGAATTACAAACAAACATCTCGCCTGTCACCAGTGGTATCTCTCCATGCAGAGTTTGAATTTTATTGTTCCAGGTTTCGAGATAATATATTTTCCTTCATCACAACTCAATGAATAAGAACGTAGTTTTCACAGTTTAAGTTCAATTAAAGATGGCCTCCATAGGGATACTGGAGAAAAAGAACACACCATTCTGGGAAGTACACTTGATGAATGAAACCTAGGTGAGAATTTGGATATCAACTAAAGCACAGAGCCGGAGTCTGGACCTGGTTAGCATAACGACTGGAAACAGCTAGCTCTGGTCAGCCCATCTGCCAATGACGTATGGGTTATTTGTCCCTAGTGAGACGTGATCAATTTCACAAGCCGGTGAATGTTTAAAATGTATTGAAACGTAATATCTCGGAGGCCACTGAGCTAAGTGAGATTTATTTCAGTTTGGGAGAACTGATCGTTATCACAGCCTTTAAATTGCCAACATTCATTAACAGTGTTTGAAAAACACAAATACACAGACCTAGAAAATAAACTTCACTAGCCCCTCCACCATCTGTATTTTAGTTCCAGATACTGACAGTGTTGTTTTCTATGTGCCAGTATGTTTCAAAGTGGAGAGCAGGTCCCTGAGATTGAGCTCCCGATGGCTTGGAGTCCACATGCACAGCAAGCCATCCCGATCATGTAGGAGTGTAGAGTACAGTAGCTGCCCGGTTTACTGGCTGATATGAGAAAGGGGAGGTGTTGACACTGAGTGAATGTTCATGTTCAATCCATCTATCCCTGTCCAACAACACAGCGTCATCAGCATACACTCTGAACACATGCAGCTCAGAAGATTTACAGAGACTGAAGAGAAGAGGATCCCAGTTTTGGCAGTATTAGTGTTTGCAACAAAACCGTCCCACAATGATGATATGTGAGTACGTTAGCTAAACATTTTGTGAAATACACTTGTTGACTTTCTTTCTGAGACCTAGATGAAAGGCTCCTATGCCTGTTTAAAGCACAGCTTGAGTCCAGACCTGGTCAGACTAGCTTAGCATGACAGCAAGTAACAGCTAGCTTGGGGTAGCACATAATGCCCGGTATAATAACAGATTTTATTTCTGTTTGTGTCTGAAGCAAACAAACGGGACGGAGCGTGTGTATCTGGGATCTTTAGAGAGGTCAGGATAGACAGGTTTGAGCCTCAGAACATGGCTACCTGGTCCCCTCTGCTTCCAGTCATGCTAAGCTAGGCTAGCCAGGCCCTGACTCTTGCTCTGTACTTAGACGGATGATATTGATAGACATCTGATCATTTCAATCGCTGAAAGAAGGCAAATGAGTGTAAGTTTTGGATCTGCAAAATCATTTTAGCTTCTGGGCCAACAACTTGACTGTACATAAAGGAAGGGGATTGGATTCGGGAGGCAGAGTGGAAACCAACTGGAACCATTTACTGCGAACTACATTTACAACTTTATTATCTAATGCTAATTAAATTATTATTGCTCTGACTTAATCACAAAGGAACCTTTTAGGTTGAGCGCTGCCCTGTAACAGCTGGTAGAACACTTAAAAATAAAAATTGAATAACCGACCGGCCTGTTTACAGTTCATCAGTCCAAAAGTATTTTTCGGCATACTTAAATTTCATTCACCGGCATGGATGCTGTGTGAAACAAGTTGAGAGTGGCGAGTCCAAGCTCTCCTTCCGTCTGTCTCGCCATTCTTTCACGATGAGGCACAGCGCAGGTCAGCCAGCTCTCAAGAGGCTCACGTCAGATGAACATTGGTATAAATGAAGATTTCAATTTTCTAAAAATGTCAAACAATATTAAAAAAAAAACAAGGATTACAGATATTTACCTATCAGCGGGAGGAAAAAAAAACCCTACAGAGGTGAGTGTGTGTTATTCACATAAACAAGTATATAAGGATGGCCACAAGACTAGATGTTCAGGGCATAATGATGACACAAATTCAAAGTTAAAATAAACTAGTAAACATCCCCAGGTAATATTTTTAAATTGAACACTACAACTAATGACTTCCTTTCATGTTTGAGGATGTTCCACTGATTGCCCAGCATACAATAGCACAGAGCTGAAGTCAATGAGTGGTGGCTGATACAGAAAGCAAGTCAGGAGGAGACAGGGTTTTCCTAAGGATGAGACCAAACCAGTGATAAAACAACTGGACTGAAACAAAGCTAAACCACTAAGAAATACATAACCAAACCAAAGCTAAAACGCTGGGGAAATTTGGTACGAAAACCAAATAACTCAAGTTTTAATGGCATGTGAGGTAAAAGAGCCCATGAGAGTATTTCCCAGAGTCAAACAGGTCTTCCAGCCTCTGGGAGCCCTCACAGCACTTTTACAACACACGTCAGCACCCATTTACTCGCATTCATACAGAGGCAGAGGGCTGCCATACAAGGTGCCACCTGCTCATCAGGAGTGATAAATACTTAAGCACACACACTCACACGCTGTTAGCCACACTATCGTTGGCAATATGGGGTTCAGTATCTTGCTAGATGACACTTCAACATGTTGTTTGCAGGGGGTGGGGATCACTCTGCCTCCTGAACCGCAGCCACCAAGAGATGAGTACTTGGTCAAGAGAGATCACAATACACTGACTCACAATGTTGTCTTTGGCCATCAAATTATGTTTCATCCTGTGTGCAAAACCCTTTTGAAGAACCCCAACGGCACAAAGAATAGAGTTTTTTACAACGTTACTATGCTCAGATCATCAAAGTGCTCGAGTGGGTGCTTCTGTGGAGAATTCTACATGGTATGTTCACGTAGTGCACACTGAGAAGGCCACAGAAAACAGGCCTGAAGAGGTCCAGTGAGATGTGGCTCAGTCTAGTGAAATGATATCTGAAATGCCGCTGTCAGTGCCCCCTCCGTTGCCCCCTCCTCCAGTGATGACCCGAGTCTCGTGGATGGAGCTGGCAGCGTGGGTGCTGGTGTCGTAGTGGCTGCTGGAGGAGGACACCAGGGCGGAGCTGGTGCTGGCTGCACTTTGCATGCTGCTCGTCAGGTTGTCCAGGAACATCTGCGGCCGGTAATGCTGAGCAGGAGGAAACAACAATCATTTATTCAAGTCCACTCAAACAGTGTTTCACTGCTCAGATACAATTCCAACTCTGCCCTCTTTTTTTATATCCACCTAGTAACAAGAGCTGAGTCAGGCTGACTCAGTGGACAGCTAGCGCCATCCCATTTTTAATTGGTCTTTTAATCTTTATTCATTATTTATTCGTATATTGTTTTATTTATTGTACAGGTTTTTACTTGTATTGTTTATTTTTACAATTCTATTAGCGACTTTTGATCTTTATTATTCTTTTTATTTTATTTAGTTGTTAATCACCTTATTTGGGTATCATTTTTATGATATTTTACTTTTTGGTTGCTACAGCTGTTATACTGATGTCTCAGATACATTTAATAGGGAAATAGGCGTTGAGTGACCGTGGCCACAGTGCGCACTGCTGTGACCATGTGCATGCAACAAACTAAACCTGGATCAACTTTTTTTATGCATTTGTTTTTCTTTTTCGAATCTCCTCTGGCAGGCCGAAAACTCGCTGCTCCATATTGCTCTTTTGCTAACTGGACTTTTCCTCACATTTTACATTTCATTTATTATGCGACTCCTACAACACTTAATATAAATAATATCCAACATTTAAATTATGTTAGCTGAAACTTTGCCCTTCATAGTTTTGATTTGACAGATAGTCTACAGATTCTTATCTTTCACGGTCAATATTTTACTTTTTAGTTCGGTTTTATTTTCTATTTGGAGATATTCTATTTTATGTTTGTTTATTTTCCACTCTTTTTATTTTTCAAATAATGTGCCCTGCCTTATTTTAACATGCTGCTGTGACAAAAACATTTCCCGATTAGGCTATATCTTATCTTAACTTATTCAACTCAATAAAAAAAGTTTAGTAAGTCAGTGTCAGTTTACTCTTTTTCCAATTTGCTGCAACACAAACAAAAAAGCAGCTTAAACAAGTAGCCTACATTTTGTAAGTAGCAATTGGACTTTCTGTTTCAGCTTTGAATTCTGGTTTACACTGATAAGATGAGAGAAATGTGATCACAGTAGAAAACTGACCTGAGGATCTGCTTGAATTAAGGAAAACAAATCCAGACCTGCAGGTTAGAGAGAAAGATGGTTAACAGTGCGCCGTAGGGGTAATGCTGGCAGTCAGAGTCCCTTCCCACTAACTCACTCTGCATGTCTGTGGGGATGGAGGCCAGGGTGGAGGGGTGGAAGGGGACTGCATAGTCAGCCAGCGTAGAGGTCAGGTAGGACGGGTCCAGGACCTGGACATTTGGCACGCGCACAGTGGGCTGGTAGGTCAACACTCTGAGAGGACACACAAGCATTACTGTCACAGTCTGGGGCAGACATTTCTTTTCATCTAGACTTTAGTGTATATTTTCAAAGACATACATAAAAGGAAAGACAGCAATTCAATATGACGTAAAGGCTCACACACAAAAAACAAAACAGAACAACACAAGGGATGAGGGAGGGGGGGGTTACAGTGTGAATTTTATTTCATGCATGCATATGGTCTTGTATAAGTTCATGATTTACTCCATAGCATAGACATACTTTCATTATTATTTTATTTTTCCCCTGTTCTAATGTTCTGTTTTCAACCTTTAGTGAGGATTATTGTTTACAGAAAAAATAATTGTTCGACCAACAACCCAAAAAAGTTGCAAAATGAGAAATTGTAACCTGATACAGCTCCGAAAAAAAATAAGAGACCACTCCACATGTTTCTTAAATCTTTATCTCTACATGTATGGCAGTCTTTCCAGTGTCTGTTGAATTCCAACGCAGAGAAAAATTGTCAGTAGTTTATAGAATACACTAAAATAATAATAATTTAACTCAAAGACAAATCTATAAATAGTAAAACCAGGGAAACTGATAATGATGCAGTGGTCTCTTGATTTTTCCTGGGGCTGTATAGCAGAGGTGGGACCAAGTCACTGTTTAGCAAGTCACAAGTCAGTCCCAAGTCTTAGCAGTCAAGTCCAAGTCAAGTCCCAAGTAAAGACAGAGAAGGGCAAGTCGAGTCCAAGTCATCATGTACTCTTCACTTAATATTTCAATTATTAGACTATCGATCATCATTTGAACATATCAATCTAATCTACAGTCTGATTTTATAAATACAGATTGAAATATGTTCAATGTTTTCTGTGTTGAAATCTTTTGCGAGAGAGAGAGACAGAAAGAGAGAGAGACAGAGAGAGACAGAGAGAACTTTCTCATGCCACAGTAATGTGGCATGAGAAAGTTCTGGAAAGTTGTTTTCTCAGGCATTTGTAAAGTCAACTTTGACAACAGTTTGTTCGACTTCTGTGCACAACTAGAACATCTGTGCAACAGAAATCAGTACAGTCGAGGGAAAAATACGGGTACAGTCATCAGGAAAATGTATTTTTCTCTGGTTGTGCCTCCAAATGTAAGGGGGTGAGAGAGAGAGAGAGAGAGAGAGAGAGAGAGAGAGAGAGAGAGAGAGAGAGAGAGAGAGAGAGAGAGAGAGAGAGAGAGAGAGAGAGAGAGAGAGAGAGAGACCAGATGGACAGCTCTCAACTAGGCTTTCCTTCCGCGGTGCAATTGCATCTTTTCCATAGATGAAATCCGGGAAAACCGTGAATATTAATGAGGGGAAAACCGGGGATTATCCAATCACGTTGGTTAAATCCCTGATCCAATCCAAAAAGGCCAAAATCCGCCACATGATTGCATCACTTGCGCTTGCCTGCCGGCTCTCGCACTTTACGTTCTTCGGGGCTTCGCAAGTTAGCATTGCAGGGAAGGTTGTCCAAGATCAGGAATTTAGTTTTTGACTCGAGACATGTCAAGTCATTACAAGTAAAAGAGGCAAAGTCCGAGTCAAGTCTCGAGTTAATAGTATTAGCAAGTCAGGCCGAATTTGATCAAGTCAAGTCTGAAGTCATTAAAATCATGACTCGAGTCCACATGTCTGCTGTATAGCAGGGAAAATAAGAATTTGATTTAAAAACAAGCAAACAAAATAGTCCGTGTTTGTTTTTGTAAACGTTAAGCTTGCTTGGGAACATGGCACTGTTAGATTTTTTTTTTTTATGTGCAGCAACTAAATAATATTTGTTTTATTTAGAAATTGAATCATTTCACACAGCACACCGGACGATCTCAACTGGCCTGACCCATAACTGGGTAGAAATCCTTGCTCTATATTACTACTCATTTTTTTGGGCTGCTGTGATGGTTTAGGTCCAGGAAGGACATTATCGAGACGAATAACCTGTTATCTACCCTATCAAAATCTGAAAGGGAGGAGGCAGCTTCTTCCATTCTTAACCAGCCACATTATTTGAAGTTGAAAGGCTTTCTGGCACTCTAATTCATGAGTGTAAGGCGTTTGAGCTATGACTTTATTTTAAGTTTAGAAATAATGCCATTGGTCGTTGTGCCCAGCAAGCATGAAGCTGGACTCAAGGCCATTCCGGTATTCAGGTGAATACTTGTGAATATTGTGGACCACTAATTGGGGCTTCCTCTCTGCTCATTCATTAAATGTCACTGATGTCATACTTATGGATGGAATTATGAACAGCTTATATGTTCAGTTTGTTGTTTCTGGAACAACACTGGTGCAGGTATGTCTATTTATAGTTGTAGAAAAGGACAAAGACAGGCTTGCTCACCCCTTCGCATGCATGTCCTCGCTCTTGGAAATGTAAATGCAGCGTTTCTTCAGGGGAGGGTCCGAGTCCTCTTCATCAGAGGAAGAGGAGGACGAGCTTTCCAGAGTCAGGTCGATCACATCTGCCTTTTTGGTGGTGCTGGGCTCAGTAGAGTGGGGGACCACAGCAGACTGGCGCAAAGGAACTGTAGCTAAAAGTTTCAAAGGTTTAGACCGACATAGATTTGTATATTAACAGTAATTCTCATGAAGAATCCAAAACCAACATGTCTGTCCCTCTCTGGCTTTCTGTCTGTGGTTCTCAGCTCCGAGTCCATTGCACACTACTGAACTCTCAAAACAAACTTAATCTTAAAAACATTCTTAAGATCACCCCCAGAAACTGCCGTAAAATGCTTCGATATATTTCAGTCAGCATCATCGGAGATAGCAGCATTTTCACACATGTGCAGAACCATCAGGTCTCCAGTACGGATCAGCTGGTGACAACATACTGTTGGTAGGATCATTTCAAACCTTGCTCAGGAACAGGAGGATGTACTTACTCTCTATTTTTGAAATCGACTGTGAGGACACTTTGACGGCTTCTTTCTTTGGTCTCATGGGACACCAGGTTCCGTCCTCTTGGAACTTGATTTCATCCACATCGGAGCAGTCATTCAGGATCTCCAGGAATAAACTGAACAAAGAACAAATCCCCTCGGTCAGCAGTTTATAGCAGGGGCACACTCACTGGTCAGGTGGTTTCCAGTTTATGACCCATGACTTTAGATCCCAGGTATTCACTACAATGAGGGATTTAGACCTAAAACACCTAGAAAAAATGCCTGTAAAACCTATGGGCGATTTTAGAAGAACTCCCTAAAACCTGAAGTTTTTCTGGAAATTCAACAATTGTGTCAACGCCTACTAAATAATTGATTTCTCAGCCTCTGTAGCAGATAGAAACACAATTCAGAAAGTATTTGAGAGCTTACAGAGTTGCTTTCATGAGTGGCCTCTGCAGGTAAATCGACTTTCACCCCTGGGGTGCGGTTGAAAGAACTTTGTGGATTAGAGTAGTAATTCTCCACTTGGTTTCAAAACCTTCAAACTCATGGTCATCATCGTCGCCGTCTTCAAACATATGTCTTAACCATAAATCCCGGTCGATTGGATCGATGGGTTCAAAGTCGTCAGCAATAATGTCATCAGCGCTGTGCAGATCGTCAATATCACTACCATCACTAACTTCAGAATTCCTTCTGCAGTTGCCATGATTGCTCGAAAAAAATCCAAACAATGCCACGTGTATATTCTGATGCATTTCATTGGGCTAAGAGGCCGATAATTATGCAAAAAAATACCACAGAGCTCTTGTAATAGAAAATGACGTATCCGTTTTCCCTGCTTCAATGGTAGAATGACGCAACAGCGCCCCCGGTTTGAATGGTAGAAATGTGGCAACGCTTTCCTGGCTTAAATGGGTTAAGACTTCAGTATATCATGTTAATTTTACTCTATATGAACGTGTGGAAGGTCTTCGTTGATAAGACTGAAAAGATAAATATCAATATATTCCAATCCTGAACCTTCAATGTTTTGTTTCTGCAATACCATGTAAACTCTATCACACACATGGAATTACATGTGCATACTACATTGAAAGGTCCCCTATTACGCAAAATGCACTTTTTCATGATTTTTATACATAAATAAAACCCTCTCCCTTTTCCTCCTTACCCACACCTCTAAAAACGGGGGTACAAACGAGCTGATCCGGATCAGACACACTCAGAGCTAACGCTGTACTGGAGAGACTGTGTGTAATATAAAGGTCCTGTCCTTGTGGTAAACCGAGAGAGAAACGTTTGAGCTCCATACTGTTTCAGAAATAATGCTGGATGTGGTTTGGAACATAATATGGCGTTTAATCAGAGGAGAGATCATGACGCTCCAAAGGGGCGTGGCCAGCAGCAGCTCCAAAGGGGCGTGGCCAGCAGCAGCTCCAAAGGGGCGTGGCCAGCAGCAGCTAGTTCATTTAAAGCTACAGTCACAGAATCAGCACTTCAGGAACAGGGCTGAAATAGAGGGGGATGAGGCATGCTACAATGGGGGATCTGTTTGATATTTTGAGCAAAACACTTCAGACATGTTTGTATAGATATGGCCCTACAATATATTGTTCAAATATAGCATAATAGGAGACCTTTAAGGAAGGTTAAACTATGTAGTGGAGAGCCTGGCTGTCTTTAAAGATAGTAGCACTGCAACATTAACAGGCGGGACAAAACATGTCACAGTAAAGAAAGGATCAGATTTTGATCAGCTTTAATAGAGTCGATACGCAAAATTTGTATTATTTGTATCGGTCAGGTACATCTATATTTAGAATACATCAAATTGATGGAGTTTGGATAGATATGGTGAGAAACTGTGTGCATTGTTAACATTACGCCTATTTTCTCAGCGGCCAAAGTTTTAGGATGAGAAGCAGAGAAATTAAGAATGGATCTGCCATGCTTGGAATAAATGGGACTGACCCGTCGATGATGAGACTCTCGTACGCAGCCTTCTTGTCACACACAGGACAGATCCAGGTGGGTTTCTTCTCGTTCATCTGCAGGTACAGGGCAGCGTCAAAACACTGCAGGTGGGAGCAGGTCACCGCCCGGCACGGCACCGTCAAACGCATCTTACCCAGCTGGAGGACAAAACACACAGGTCAGTCAGGAGTTGAGCTTTGAGGAAAGGCTTGGTTCAATTCATGCAAGTTTACTTTTCTTTTTAAAAAGGTCTCGCACTCACAGGTGCATTAAACAGTGTGTCGGTGGTAGATGTGGTGCTGCATTAACTTTGACATAAAACCATAATATTAGGTAGGTAAAATAGGTAGTTATTGAAGGCAACACTCTCTGATGGAGTGATGAGGGATGAACACAGCAGCTGCCAGTGAGTTTTCTTTTTATAACACTATAATGGGACGATGTTAAAAAGGCATTTTATTTGTGTAATGTAACAAGTGGAAAGGTCACAATAAGACAAGGATTGCAACAGTGGCAATATTAATTTAACTTAATAATTATGGCATGACAACCAATATAACTCGACTTCTGAAGGGAGTGCTCATTTATTGGTTATAGGCGAAGCTGCTCTTCAGTCTTTGTGTTTTTTTAAATGTAATTCTGTTATGTTTATTGAATTTTTCTGACTTTGGCACCCACCAGTGGTATCTCAAAGCAGAACCTGTGGCAGAGCAATGCATGATCATACTGGGATCAGATCAATGGGCAGAGAATATTTTCACATTTGTTGAGGAACTATATTTTATTCAAAATCTGAAATAATGTAATAGTTCCCGTTGGAAATTGGTTTTTCGTGACAAACAAAATATATATATTATACAAATTTAAGTAAAAATGTCCACAAAGATGCTATCAAAATGAAAAATTATACAACATTATATAAACAAAATAACTGTTATGCCAGCATATTGACTCAGAGTGCCTGGTGTTCAGCATCAGGGGTGGGGCTTTGTTTATTCCCAAGACAGTTGGTCAGTGGCGCACAAAGCCAAAATGGCTTGACGCTTGATAGCAAAAGGTCACAAATTAGCAATCATGTCTGCCTGTCGAGTTCAAAAGTACCCATACATGGACCAATAGAGCATGTGCACTGGAGTTTCCCTTAAGCCCCGCCTTCGATCTCCTGTTCTCGGCTCAGTCAGATGATAGGAGAGAGAAAATAACTCTGGATTCGGCTTTTAGTGCTGGGGGCTTGCCCCTCACAGAGTACAGTCTGATGGCCACAGGCAGAAAGGACTTTCTGGTTGAATGAGTATTTCACTGAAGGTACTCTTGTGCCTGACCAGCATAATGGTCAGAATAATTTAAAACGTGCTATTTAAAAGTCACATAAACATTGAACATGGGTGCTTCATTTACCGGGCACATGAGTGAGACTCGAAGGCTCGTTGTAGCGATCTCACTGTCTGGATCTGCCGTCAGCTTCTCTTTAACTGGAATACAGAGGGCGTGGGAAACAGAATGACTCATTTAAATTAAAAAATGATATACCATACGCAAAAACCAAAGTAAAAACACACATCTCAGTCATCACTAGGGGCCCACTCCAGACTAGCTCTCAACAGGTTGTGTGAAACTGTACTGCACCCCTGAAGGCTTTACGGTGTACTCACTTAGTGCTCTGGAGTGGTCTGGGTTTCTGATGCCCTTCATCCTCAGCCTCTGCAGCAGCAATGGTGATGTCAGCTGCCTCACCAGGTACACAGACATGGAATAGGTCTGTAAAACATTAAAACAAACCACCTTTACGGAATCTGGTGCACTGTTAATGACCCAAAATGTCCAACTCGAGCACAGGAAAAGAATAGATAGTATATATTCTTATTTTCTCACTTTTCCAATTTCAGGTGCCCATGTCACTGAAATCTGATTGGGTACAGCAGAGGAGAGGCGGACCAGAGAGGTGATGTTGAGAGGTCTTCCCGGTCTCTTCTGTTCCACACCATTTTTTGGTGGCGGTGCGTAACCCTGCGGGAACAAAAGACTTTGTTAGCGTCTGTATGGGGATCAATTCAGTTGGACTGACTTCTGGAGTACAAGAAAGCACTTACTGGCAGAGGGAAAAGTTTCCCGTTGACCTTTATACACAGACTGTTTGGGTAGTTATCCTCTTGAGTGCAACTCGTCTCTGACAAGCAAAACCTGACAACACGAAGAAAAATTTAAGAGACAGAATCTGTATCCAGGAAAAAAGCACTCTTTATGAGTTCAAATTATGTTCAGCAAAACCTTTGTATTGTAGTGTTTTTGAACAAGTGTCTTCCCCTTTTAAAGTACATGTTCATTGTGTTTGCTAAACCTGTGATGGATCATTAATAATGGGAGCACAGGTGGACAGTTTTTCTTAATGCTGGTGCTATTCTTTACAGAGCAGGGCAGCGTATGGCTGATATAGATCCTCTGATACCAAAACATCATAAATGATACACAATATTGTTGAATGTCAATTGACATTTATATAATTCTGGTTGTCTGTATTGTCTTTGTTTACTGAAGCAGACCTGTATTCTGTCTGCTTTATTTGCACAAATAATTGAAACAAATGAATCATGTTTTAAAGCAAAAAAATACAAAACCCAAATCTTGGGTTTACTGCAATTAAAAACATCATTTATGAACAAAATGTCTTGTTTCTGTGTGACATCAATAAAACAAATAGTGTTAGGGTAGTGCTCTCTCTGGTGATGGCTTCATGAAATGCTAACATAATTAAATCAATAATCGGTTTAGTTTGGAGTCATCACGAAAACAGTATACAGTGGGGCAACAAAGTATTTAGTCAGCCACCAATTGTGCAAGTTCTCCCATTTAAAAAGATGAGAGAGGCCTGTAATTTTATCATAGGTATACCTCAACTATGAGAGACAGAATGAGAAAAAAAAATCCAGAAAATCACATTGTAGGATTTTTAAAGAATTCATTTTCACATTATTGTGGAAAATAAGTATTTGGTCAATAACAAAAGTTCATCTCAATACTTTGTTATATACCCTTTGTTGGCAATGACAGAGGTCAAACGTTTTCTGTAAGTCTTCACAAGGTTTTCACACTGTTGCTGGTATTTTGGCCCATTCCTCCATGCAGATCTCCTCTAAAGCAGTGATGTTTTGGGGCTGTCGCTGGGCAACACGGACTTTCAACTCCCTCCAAAGATTTTCTATGGGGTTGAGATCTGGAGACTGGCTAGGCCACTCCAGGACCTTGAAATGCTTCTTACGAAGCCACTCCTTCGTTGCCCTGGCGGTGTGTTTGGGATCATTGTCATGCTGAAAGACCCAGCCACGCTTCATCTTCAGTGCCCTTGCTGATGGAAGGAGGTTTTCACTCAAAAACTCACGATACATGGCCCCATTCATTCTTTCCTTTACACGGATCAGTCGTCCTGGTCCCTTTGCAGAAAAACAGCCCCAAAGCATGAGGTTTCCACCCCCATGCTTCACAGTAGGTATGGTGTTCTTTGGATGCAACTCTGCATTCTTTCTCCTCCAAACACGACGAGTTGAGTTTTTACCAAAAAGTTCTATTTTGGTTTCATCTGACCATATGACATTCTCCCAATCCTCTTCTGGATCATCCAAATGCCCTCTAGCAAACTTCAGACGGGCCTGGACATGTACTGGCTTAAGCAGGGGGACACGTCTGGAACTGCAGGATTGAAGTCCCTGGCGGTGTAGTGTGTCACTGATGGTAGCCTCTGTTACTTTGGTCCCAGCTCTCTGCAGGTCATTCACTAGGTCCCCCCGTGTGGTTCTGGGATTTTTGCTCACCGTTCCTGTGATCATTTTGACCCCACGGGGTGAGATCTTGCGTGGAGCCCCAGATCGAGGGAGATTAGCAGTGGTCTTGTATGTCTTCCATTTTCTAATAATTGCTCCCACAGTGGATTTCTTCACACCAAGCTGCTTACCTATTGCAGATTCAGTTTTGCCAGCCTGGTGCAGGTCTACAATTTTGTCTCTGGTCTCCTTTGACAGCTCTTTGGTCTTGGCCATAGTGGAGTTTGGAGTATGACTGTTTGAGGTTGTGGACAGGTGTCTTTTATACTGATAACGAGTTCAAAAAGGTGCCATTAATACAGGTAACGAGTGGAGGACAGAGGAGCCTCTTAAAGAAGAAGTTACAGGTCTGTGAGAGCCAGAAATCTTGCTTGTTTGTAGGTGACCAAATACTTATTTTACCGAGGAATTTACCAATTAATTCATTAGAAATCCTACAATGTGATTTCCTGGATTGTTTCCCCCATTCTGTCTCTCATAGTTGAGGTATACCTATGATAAAATTACAGGCCTCTCTCATCTTTTTAAATGGGAGAACTTGCACAATTGGTGGCTGACTAAATACTTTTTTGCCCCACTGTACATATTATTTATAATAAATAGGTATAGGTATTATATGATTTTAAAAGAGATTTGATTAATGCTTTGCTCTCTTCATTCAAATAAATGTGTATTTCTTCCATTTGTTTTTCTTTTTCTTTTAGGTCCTAAGTATCTCCAGATGCTTTGTCAGAGACAACTCTCACCTCAGTTGAATCTGAACCATATAGTCTCGTCTTCCCCCTGGTAGAAAGTCCCTGTAAAGAAACAAGGTTTAACAAACTAACTATATTCATTAATTAAAACCACATGGCATGTTTCCTTTAGCAGTCCTACCTGGATATGCACACTTCACGAACTTGTTGTGGTGTCAGGGCAAAGATGAAGTATTTCTCTTGGTGGTACCTCTGTGCCGGGCTCGCTCCTGAAGACACACATGGTGACTGACAGTTAGAGTGCTGCTCATCACAAAACCAAGATACCAAGGCTAAAAACACACACATAGAATCATTAATAAGCTGCATACAGAACAAATCGTTATCATTATGGAAGATTTTCAGGTGGATCACTGCAGTATTCCCAACTCATCTGCACAATCCGCACACCATGCACTCAAATACTCTGCTTAGTGCACTGAAACTGGCTGTTTCCTCAAGTCTAATCTCTCCTGAGTCTTTCACCCTGACATAACAAAGGCTAATTGTGTTCAGAATTCAAAGTTCTACACTGGGGACAAAGGAGCACAATTTTCTCTGGTAAGGCCTTTCTTTGGAAGAATTACAAACTGTCCCGTTACTGATAGCTGGCACTGCCTTCTCAAGGTATAAGTCTTGTTAATCACATAGGGTGTCGATCATGTGAGGATTCAAATACTCTTTATTGACCAAATAACTCAGAATGTGGGTTTAATATCATTGAAGACTGTCCTCTTCTGATATCAAGGGTCCATTTTTCATTTTCAGCCACTACTGTACTATTAAGTGCCAAGTTGATATGAACGCTCAAAATTACGATTGCTCCAATATGACATGAAAGCAGCATTATCTTTTGATAAGCCATTACCCAGCTGGTTGTATTTACCTAATTGAATATATTAAAAGTTTGTTTTTAGTTTGTATAGCCTATAGGGCTGAACGATTAATTGCATTTGCGATAATATCGCAATATGACAAAACGAGGTTTTCCAACCGCAAAGGCTGCAATTTGACTGGTCACGTGATCTGGTCACGTGACTTGCGAGCGAGCCGAGCGGGCAAGGAAAGAAGTCAACGCTGCGCTTGAACCTGTTGCACAATGGCCTCAGGCTCGTCAGAAGAGTGCACGGCTGGAAGTTTGGTACCAAAGAGGGGCGGCACGTCAGTTGTGTGGAATTATTTTGGCTTTAAAAAGGAAGATGCTGCGCAACGTCAGGTATTGTGCAGAATGTGCCTCGCTACTGTTGCTACCTCACGAGGTTCACGATTGATTTATTGCTTGTGTTTGTTGAAAAATACATGAGAAGAGGACCTTGAAAAAATAATCGCATATTAAATCGCAATTGCAATATTGAGGAAAAAAATCGCGATTAGATTATTTTCCAAAATCGTTCAGCCCTAATAGCCTACATGAAAAACATGTTTTGTTCTCATACTATTTGTCTTCTTTAGATTTTTCACATATTACAGAAACAAGTGAAGTCCTTCATTCTACTAAGTAGTCCTTTATTGAAGCATCTGTTTTAGAATTAGGGACAGATGGGTCAAACATGGGCAAAAAACGTGACATAGGCCGATGTTGATCTGTTTTGTTGGCCCAGTCTCGTTTGCCGTCATTTTGAAAAAGCTTCAATACGACATGAATGTGGTATTATCTTTTGATAAGCAATTCCCTAGCTGGCTGTATTTACACAATTCAACACATTTAAGTGGTTTGTACAACCTACTCAGGAAAGTATAGTCATGAAAAATGTTTTGGTGGTATGCTGTTAACAACTTCTTAAATAATGCTTTGGCATCGGTATACATCCCCGGAAAAAACACTCCACATTTTTCTTAAATCTCTACATGTATGGCAGCCATTCCAGTGTCTGTTGAATTCCAACACAGAGAAATGTTGTCAGAAGTTTAGAGAATACAATACAAAATAAATAATAATAATTTAACTCAAAGACAAACCTATAAATAATAATTCTGAAGTGGTATCTTCATTTTTTCCGGCGCTGTATGAAACCATACCTTGTCCGAGTCATGACATCATAACCTGGAGTTACATGTCTCACAGTTTAAAGCAGGGGTCTTCAACGTTTTTCAGGCCAGGGACCCCCAAACTGATGGAGAGTTGGAGCAGGGACCCCCTACTATTAATATGGCATACAATTGTGTTTTATATTAAACGGGGCCTAGTGCAGTGTGTAAACATAGATACTGTTATTGTACATTCAATACTAAGCTATTCAAATAATACACAGGTTAATATATTCATGTTTTTATTTTAAACAAGTGCAAGGTACAGTGTGGCCGTACCACTGCCATTTATGAACATATATCTTGCACACAACACAGGGCTATTAAAATAAATCACAATAAAAGTTTGAACTTTAAACAAGTGCAAGGTGCAGAGTGGCTGTGCCACTGTCATTTATAAACAAACACTGCGCTATGAGATTTTAACACTAAACATGCATGTAGATGGGACAATGAATCCTCAAACCATCTGTGGATGGCACACGTACTCTCACATCAGTGAGATGTCTGACCCTGATGAGCAGCACACAGCTGATCCAGCCTTGGACGGATGGAGGTTGTCAGGCAGAGGGTCATATCAGCCTCAGGCTGCAGCCTTGACCTGTATTTGTTTTTCAAGTAAGTCAGTGAGGAAAATCCACTTTCGCAAAGATAGGTTGTGGCAAAGGGCAAAAGGCTCATCATGGCTTTTCCTGCCAATTGCGGAAAGTCTTTCTGGCAAGAGATCCAGAACTGGGTGAGTGGTTTTGTGTCATATATGTGTCTGAACGTACATAATATTATGTCTATGAGCCAGCGTGTGTCACACGGCCTCGTGATTGGCACATCTGCCTCCATTTTTCCGTTCGCTATAATATTTTGGATTTGTGTTGTGCATTTAAAGACATTGCAATTTGTGGGAAAAAACGGTTTGTAAAAAAAATATATATATATAAAAAATTGTCTAATCAACCAAAGATTTCGCGACCCCCCTGCAGTACCTCCGCGGACCCCCTGGGGGTCGCGACCCCCCCTGTTGAAGACCTCTGGTTTAAAGCAAAAAGAAAAGAAAACCCCACCTAGACTCGAGGGCTTGATGAGGACGTCCAGCACATCATAGAAGGGGAGGGGCTTCATCTGCACATCAGGGTGGACGGGGGGGATGAGGGGTGCTGGCTGCTGGAGGTTCATGCTGGTGTCGGTGTGGTGCCACGCGGCAGTTTTACCTGTCAACACGCAGAGGTTTCTGCTACAGGAAGGACTCCTGCGAACAGAAAAGGCAGTTATAACTGTGTTGACCCCCCCCACATCACAGGGCAACAGAGAGTGCACGCCTACACGACCGACCGCAACACACTTTTTCTCCGTTCGTAGGGAGGGTCCGCCACATTGAGTACAGTTCCAAACAAACAAGAGTGGAAGTTGGTCCTGATAAACCTGCTGCCCCACCTGACTTTGTGTCCCTCAAAACACGCTATGTACACATAGTTCCATACGAACGTCGACTATGAACTGAGCAAAAAAAGAAGGACATTTAATATTATCATACAGATGTAACCAACATGGAGGTTACATATCATTTTGTATTACTTCGTTCATATATACCCGTGTCTAGTGTAGAAAACATTAGATCTGTGGATTTGATTGTAAAGTTGTGAATATTAACAGGAAACTAAGCAGCTCATAAACATCCGAGGAGGAGGTTTTAAAAAACCGCAACGCCACTAAAACATTTTGGACTTTTGTTATAATTAGTTGGCGAGTGGCTGATTTGAAACTACAGTTAAAAAAATGTACAGCTGTTCCCGTTTCTGTCACAGACGGGAAATATCCCCAAAGCTTGCCGCTGTATTTGCACCCTCTGCCTTAAAGAAGGAGCGTCATTCAGCTGTGAGTGTGACTATAGACGGAGTCCACTCCGATTGGAATTGGGCCAATGGGTCTTTGATCCTTGAATAATTCTGGTGACACAGTGCCTGAATTTTGATTTTCAACCTCTTTTCTCATGACAAATAAATCCCAGAAACACCTGAAGCTGGCACACTCTTGATTCCTCTATAAGTTACACAACTGAAGAGACAGTTAAACCAAGTCAAGTAACCTGCTGAACACTACTGCTGATATAAACAAGAAGACACTACACAAGCCACCATCAAGCCCAAACAACAACTCATAATACAAGTCTTGACCACATTGTATGCATGCCTTTCTACGATAAACCTGTATCTTGAGGAAATCTGGAAAAAACTTTTGTTGCCAGGCTTTTGTGGCATTAATGGAATAATCATAAGTCTGGGTTCAATGAGGTTCGCTTACTTTAATACATCATTTTATCTGTGATTCCCTTATTACTACTGTATGTTTTAATGTTCAGTCAACTCATATACAAATGATAAATTCAATATAATCAATTAACATGAACAGGAATGTAAGAAAATACATTTAGAATTTGTTAACACAATCAATTCAATATCTGTGTGCACACATTATTACATGTTCCTATTAAATCCTTTCAGGGTCTACAGGTTTAGATGCAAACATTGTAGAATTGCAGAGGCGTGACATTTGAATGGTAGGTACGTCTGTTTTTGCACTTAATAAATTGATCCGTCCCTCTCTGTTACATTTCTTGTCGGGTTGGATGTTTAACTGAAACTGCTGATTGCAAACCATGTTGATATGACACTGAGTCAATGATCTGTGTTATTCTGTGTACCTGTGTCACCAACAACAGAGAAAAAAGCAAACGATTCTGCATAACTAACATTAAGACATTCAAAAACCCGACATTGTTCACATTTTAAACTTTGAGAACTGGTCATGTTTGCATAGTTACTAACACATTCAGGGGGTTTATTGGGTGTGTCATTTCTGGCTTGATAGCAAATACAGTATGTAGACAACACAGTTAGGTGCATCTGGATGACCTTTTTTTTCTAATATGTTTTGTATCTGTATCAAAAATATTGAGGCAAATTCACACCAATCGCTACAAACGAATACAAGCATAGGCCTATTTCCATAAATCAATTATTCCCGCCTCAAACAAATGCTCCCTGCTCACACTTTTTTTAATAGCACTGAAAGGATAATACATTAACAGATTACTGTTAAATAAAGAAAGAAATTGAGATTACTAGCAGAATTACAGTGTAACAATACATTTTCAAATAAAGATTGATATATTATAGGTAGACGTGCTGAATGAATTTTCTGTATGGCTTATATTTAGACACTTTAATTCCTCGTTATTTTAAATAACATCATTTTGTAATGCAGTAGGTGGACGTTTGATTGATTAAACACAAATACAGTAATAGATGTATTACGGTTAAACAGCCTCAGCTTGTTTTTAGCATGTAAATAGTTAAGTAACGGATAACATTTATGAAGTAACCCTCACTACTGCCTCACACTGCGAAATGATTATCAGCATTGCTTGTATTTTCATTATATCACAGTAACAATGCCTACATTAGACAGAGATGTGTAATACATAAAGTTCATAATCAAAACAACTGCCCAGCGTCCTTTAACCACATTAAATCCCTTTATATTGACCGAACAAGCTAATTATCAATCAATAATCAAAGACTCAGCTGTGTGTTTACATGAGTTGTTTACAGGAAGTATAGTGTACACATAACAGTATAATACAAGGAAACTAGTAAATTGATAAAAACGATTAAAAAACAACAACCTTAAGACTTCAAATCAGTGTGGCTAAGGTTATATGAAGGTGTTAAAAAATAATGTATTTAGACACCATAGCGTTAACTTTTTGCTAGCTGTCGTATCATCGCGATAACAGCTGCATGTTATCGACTCTGTGCAGGAGGGCTTTAATTATCACTAATGTTACTTAACAGCGTTATACACCTGCGTAGAAAGGAAACTACACCGCGACCAGACGCAGTGAAAAACTAATTCAGTAAGGGTTTTAGTTGCAGAGAAACAACGAGACCTATTAGCGTCTGATAGCTTTAAAGGCTAACTTCCGAAAACCCAAACGACCTGCTCTAAAAAGTGCATATTTCTATCAAGCAATGCTTTATCATCAGAGCCCGTTAACTCCGAGCGTCATATTTATAACATCCTATTGTTTCAAGTTTTTGTGACATGTAGTAATGTTGACGGACGAAAGTGACAATCAGTGTTTTTCTTTTAGCCTACCCGAAACTCTTCACTCTCCGCCATCTTGTTGTTCCGGTAATCCCGCCCAGCGTGACTACTTCCAGGTGACGCCCTGACGCCACGGCTCAGACTTGCAGTGGAGCTCCAGTCCACTTTTTCCCCCCTTTGTTTTTTCTTTATTTATTCAAGATTTATGTTCTACCCCTGATCTTGGTACCCCAAAAAGTTGACATTTATATGTATAAAGTAATACCAAATGACACAAACAAAACAAATATATGATTCTTGAGGTTAGTGACAAAACAGGTCCTACACTGAAAAGTATTCTTTATGTTTAAAATCAATAAATTAGAAATAATGAAAGTACATTAAAAGTTACATCTAAATAGCCAGAGAAAATTTGTTAAAATGCGACTTTACAGAATTCACATGTAACTTACCTGTCAGCGGTCAGATTGTCAACTTCCATATGAAAAGGTTTATAAATGCTGCAAATACATAAATATTAATGAAAGCAAGGATTAAGTAACATTTTACACCATTCAAAATGTAAATTTAAATTATTTTTCAATGGTAGGGGCAACATTTCAATGCTACATGTACAATTATTTAAAATGGAGCAAATTCCAATTAGCTGTATTTATCACAGCTGTTGCACACATTTTGATCAATTTCATGGAATGCACATTCTTAGAAAAGACTCGAAAATCCTAGATAAAATAAAATAAAAGTAATCCTATAATTTTAAGGTTCAGGTTTTTCTCTCAACTAGGGTTAACAGATGGCTGATATTCAGTGTTTAGTTAACTGATGGCTATGTAGTTAACGCAGACACATGCATGCAGCCTAAATACATAGATACACTTAAGGACTTCCCCTCAGTCTGTACTAATCAGATTTCCTCTTATAGATGACATGTTACATGCATGATGTATTTTAAGGATGTAGTATGCATCCATTAGTTAACTTGATGGCAGATGCTCAGCGGGAGCACCAGTCCCATATTCGCCGCGCTGTGTATTCTGGGAACACACAGTAGTTTCAAGATGGCGGCGAGCAGGAGGCTGGCCAAGGTAAATCTCCCGAAACCGTTATTTTCATATTATTTAGTATCTGTAAAGACTCATTTTAGACCAGTGTACTCATTCGTTATTCATCTTAACGAGTATGAGATAATGTTGTTTGAAGACTAATTTGGAGGCTATTTTTAACGCTTAACTTAATATAAACGAGAGGTCACTACTGTCCACCGAGATACCGTTAGCCGACCAAATCATTTAGCTAAGCAGCAAAGCACCGGCAAAATTAGGCCAGAGAGTCGATAGTCAGCCTTCTGAAGACGAACACGGGACAATTGTTCCGTTTAATACCTATCTATAGCATCCATATAGCTGTTGTTGTGTGACTGCGAAGTGAGTTTAGATGTGGCCGACATAGCGTGAGTGGATTTGCTCGGCATAAGGCGCTTGCTAATCAGCTAACGTGCTAGCCTCCGATCTGAGCTGCGTTTCAGCTAGCTAGCTAGCTAGCAAGCGAGTTTCAGCTACACTCAAATGATCCGGTCTTGGTTTGGTGTGGATGAATTTAAAATAAATTCACAGCTATGATTTTTCATTGTGGTTATATGCAAGAACCAGACGGTAGTTCTCTGTAATGATATGATCCCCCAGTATCCAGACAATGAGGTAACGGCGCTGTACAGGAGCTACACACAACAACATGGAGCCTTAAAGCTAGCTCGCAGAACAGAACAAGGAAATAGGCCCAACAAAGATAGAAGCTTTACCTTATTTAAAAGCCTTATTTTGCAGGTCAAACTTACAATTTTGGTTAGACCTTAAAGTAGTAAGTAAACTAAATTGGTTTTAAAAAATGTGAATACAGCAGGATCTGTCAAACCCGGCTAAGTAGATGACACTGATTGACGATCATGCTTAGAGGCCTACAAGGCGTATCTTTTGTTCTATATTAATACATAATACCTGTGTGTTAGGAAACATACTGCGTTAACCCCGCTTAATATGGTTACTTTTCCACCATATTGAATCATTCTCAGAATAGCCTTTAATTATCCCACCCAGCACCGGTGTCTTTATGAGCTAGGGAGGACGAGTACAAAGTATTAGCCAGTCACGGGCTCCTCAGAGCACTACTTTTATGATAAAATAGCACTTGAAGTCAATAAACTATATTAAATGTTAACCAGGGTCTATAAATCACGTATGAGTCTGTTGTAAGTTCTGTATATACAATTACATATAAAGTTATCCAACTACAACATCTAGATAAGTGAAGTATAAGGTTGGTGTTTTTGCATTTTTATATGTATATGGGCACAATTTAACAGAGAAAGCAAAAGGAACGTTCTCTTCATGCAGATTTCGTTTGTCATAACCGATAATTTGATATTAGTAAAGGACACCATATTTTGAGAACATTTATCAAGGTTTAATTTAGGATTTTCCTGCAAACATTTTCTTTAATGTCCAGTTTCGGAGCAATGCTTCTGCGGTCGACATGGGGCAGATTTTAAGGCGGACTCACGGATAATACAATCTCATCAGTTCCATTCCCAATTCTGCATGCAGCCTCACTAACCAATAAAAGTCACTAGTGCAGCAAAAACTATGGCATCACTCCTGGGCTTCATCCCTGTGAGCAAAATTCTTGCAAGTCCAGCTGCAGGTAGCACTATCACTTATTGAACCACAGAACTCTGAGCAAGTGGGCAAGAACCCAACAGCCTGCATATCCCATCACCTCCTCCTTTTATGCAACATTTTGTAGGTTTATATTTGTGTTCGGTCAATAAAATAATGAGTGAGGTATGGTAAGACAATTAAGATTTAATCCCCAGGTACAGAGTTTGAAATTTCAACAAAATCCCGTCTAATATTCACGGTTTGCTTGTTTTCTCAGGAACTTGACGAGATTCGCAAGTCTGGAATGAAAAACTTCAGAAACATTCAAGTTGAGGAATCAAACCTATTGTCATGGCAGGGGCTCATTGTTCCTGTAAGTATATTTACCTTTTTAGTTCTGATTTATTTTTCTATTTTGAGATGCTTATGTTTGTTTATTTTCTACTCTTTTTACTTTCCAAATTATGTGTAATGCCTTTAACAAGCTGCTGTAATGAAAAAATGTCCCAATTTTGGATGAATAAAGTATTTCTTATCTCTTCCATTTGCTGGCCCACACTTCCTCTCACTGACTTCCTCTGTTCCCTTACAGGACAACCCTCCTTATGACAAAGGTGCGTTCAGAATCGAAATCATTTTCCCAACCGAGTACCCTTTCAAGCCTCCCAAGATCACATTCAAGACAAAGATCTACCACCCCAATATTGATGAGAAGGGCCAGGTGTGCTTGCCTGTGATCAGTGCAGAGAACTGGAAGCCTGCCACCAAAACTGACCAAGGTGGGTGTACGCATATAAATTATCTCACTTTAAACAAATCTAATATGTCCATTAAATGAATATTATTACTGACTTCACCAATTTTGATTGATATATGATTAGAAAGAAAGTGCACAGGGGGAGGTTTGAGCCCAACGTCGTAACATTGAAGCATTAATATCAACATTTAAATAAGATGTTTTAAACTTCGATTTTAATTATCGTTTCCAAGTCTGCCGATCAATCAGAATCAAAGACCCTTTATTAGTCAGTAAAATGTATGGTGTTACAGCAAAAGTGGCATAGCAGATAAAAAAGAAAAGCACACGAGTAATAAAAATACAATTGTATAAAGACAAACAAGTTCACAGCCATGGCAAAAAGATAGTAGCAGCCGTTTTAAATAACTGAAAGTGACATAAAAACACATTAAAGTAATGACACCTCTCTTCGCTCCACCCCTTAGCTCGTACACACAGCTTGTGCACACTTGACTTTTTAGTTTTTGATAACGTCAAATCGTGAACACAAATTTGTGTTCAAATCAGCAGGAAAGCTAGTTAATGTTAGCTTCTAGCAGCCGGTATCACGGTTCTTTTATTGACTCTTAGAGGATTTGCCTTCAAGCTCTATTCAGTAAAGATGTGTGAAGTTGTTAAACCCTTTGGCTGTCATGGAACATGGTGGGTGGAAACAGTTCTGTGCAACATTAATTAGAAAACTGCACTCAACAAGAAAGATATTTTCATACAAATGTAAACAACTTGAAGGTTAAAACGGTAGATGTTATTGTCAAGTTTTTTAAATATATATTAACCCTAACCCTAACCCTAACCCTAACCCTAACCCCAACTCCACTAAGATTTAGTTTGAGTATTATTATAAGTACATATATCTTTTAGTTTGACCAATGCTTATTCTAATATGCAGTTCCTGACAGGTCCCACATCTTGCTGCCGTGTTTAAACCCTCCACCTTCAGTTTAGAATTGTGACAGGAAGTTGAGAAGTGACATGAAATGACAGGAAGTGCAAAGACAGTTTCAGAGTTACTCCCTTGGTAACACATTTTTGTTATGTATTCGCCCTTTTGCAGGGAAACAAATACATCTTGTTTCTTTATAAAAATACGCTGGAATAGGCAACGTGCCGTCGTGCAATTTATGAGACACAATGGTTAAATATCTGCACTGCCATCAGCGGTCATGTTATGTGGGGAAAAAAGAAAATATTAACATTGGATAAATCTGTGCATCCCTAACTTTGTGATCATCCAATGAGAGCTCTCCTCCGATAACCACATAGAGGAATGGTGCCTTTATGTAGCTAATACCGTCTTCCACCTCATCTATATAAACCCTTCAATACAACAAAAGTCTATAATCATGTCTGATAGACGTGATGGAGTTTACAAAGTCATACATGCAAATGGCAGCTCACTGCTGAGGCTCTGCTTCCAGACACTGACTTCAGAACCTGAATGCACCGTCGGCAGAGGTGCGAGAAGTACTCAGATCTTGTACTTGAGTAAAGTAGAAGTACTCAGATCTTGTACTTGAGTAAAGTAGAAGTACTCAGATCTTGTACTTGAGTAAAAGTAGAAGTACTCAGATCTTGTACTTGAGTAAAGTAGAAGTACTCAGATCTTGTACTTGAGTAAAAGTAGAAGTACTCAGATCTTGTACTTGAGTAAAGTAGAAGTACTCAGATCTTGTACTTGAGTAAAAGTAGAAGTACTCAGGTCTTGTACTTGAGTAAAGTAGAAGTACCAGAGTGTAGGAATACTCTGTCACAGTAAAAGTATTCTAAATGTTCCTCCAGTGAAAGTAGAAAGTACTCTCATCTAAATGTACTTAAAGTAGCGACAGTAAAAGTAGTCATTGTTTGATTGGTCCATTTCAGAATAATATGTCTGATATGTTTTATAATGATTGATCATTAAAGTGTTCTCAGAGCTGGTAAAGGTGCAGCTAGTTTGAATGGCTTTGTATACTGCAGGGTAGCTGCTGGATTTACTCCAGGTGAACTAAAGTCTGATTTAAGGGGTGATTATATTTACCATCATTAATCCAGATCTGTAAAGTCACTAAAGGGATTAAATACATGTAGTGGAGTAAAAGTACAAAGAAGAAAACAATTGAAATACTCAAATAAAGTACGAGTCTCTCAAAATTGTAGTTAAGGACAGTACTTGAGTAAATGTACTTAGTTACTTTACACCATGGAATGCATCAACTTTATTGAACCATTATTCCAACACACAATTCCAAACTGAAGGCCTAGCACTGTACATCTCTAACCTGCTGTCCTCTGCTGTGTCTTTCAGTGATTCAGTCCCTCATTGCGCTGGTGAACGACCCCCAGCCGGAGCACCCTCTAAGGGCAGACCTAGCAGAAGAATACTCAAAGGACCGTAAAAAATTCTTGAAGAACGCTGAAGAGTTTACAAAGAAACACGGCGAGAAGCGGCCAATGGACTGATGACCTGACGATCGTGTAGCCCTCTCTCTGTCTCCTCTTTCTCCCCCCCTCTCCTTCTATCTCACTCGCCCAACCAAACACAGATCTCCCTCTTACCTCCCTGCCCCCCCCCCCCCCACCCCCCCCCCCCGCTCATACCCCCCTCCCCTCCGTCATACCGGTCCTCCCTGCAGTCCAGGAGCTGCCCAGCTGAAACCCGGCAGTGGCAGTCTCACCGTCCCCCCCTCATCCAGGACTCTCTGTGGATCAGACAGCTTCCTCCCCTCCCCTCCCTCCTCCTCCTCCTGCTCGGCCATAAATCTCCAGACCATTTCTAACTTTTTACTCTTTTCTTAATGGGGAAAAATGGGAAAAAATAGCTAAGGGAACATGATGTTCCGATGAGGAGTTAGATGGAAATCCGGAGTAATTTTTTCATTTTTCTGTTTGCTTTTCCTCTATAGACAACTCTTGTGTTAAATAGATGACCACTTAGACATGATTTTTCTGAAGTATCTTATTTTTTGGTAAAACAGGTCGATTACTCGTCCTTTTTCTTTTGGCCCACCCTTGATAATATTTGAGGCTTAAAACACGAAGGTGACAGACAGAACAGAGGCTGTAGGTAGGACGTTCGAAGTGTCCCCTTACTCACCTCCACTGCTTCTAGACTTGCACTGTACTCTACGGGACAATCCCTTACCCCTCCCACCCCCACCCCCAACAAACAGTGGCAGACCATACTTCAATTGATTGGTTAGAGCTGAACATGCTACAGAAGATTCCTGTTTGTTGATGAAACCAAATTGCTTTCCAAACATGCAGTTATCTTCCGTCCCCACATTGGACAGGAAATGGAGTGGTACCATGCCGTTAAAACGCTTCTTTCCATATTCATAATTCTTTCTCCCCTAAATACTTTGGATTGGCACATGATATTTAAAATTGGAAACGTGGGAAGGTTGTTAATTGAAATCTTTCTCACATATTTTCCCCCAATATAACCCCCGTCCCCCCCATCCCCTTTACCACATTGCAACATAATGTCAGCTGCCCTGCTGTGAAGGACATAACTTGTCGAGAGGGGGGGTGGGGGGGAGCTGGAGAAGGATGCACTCGGCTGGAATGAAGCTCAGCTCCTGGAGGCGGTCTTAGTATCGGGCACCTTGGAGGCAGCTGGGAGAGAGCTGGCTGCCGGGGGTGTGTCGGGACACGGGAAGGGACTGCAGTGGCCAAAACACCACCATGTAACAGCTGTATGATCTGGTCCCAATATTGTTTCATAATAAAGATGGCTAACCATTTGGCCTCACTGTCTGCCTCTCCTCTGCTGGATGTTGCTCGTGTTTGGCTCAAGTCAAAGTCAACTGTATTAACAATTTCTGTGTGGTACAAACAGAAACCCAAAGGCTGTTTCTCACCATTACACACACACACCATTACCTACATACACACTCACCATCACATACACCCACACACCATCACATGCACCCACACACACACCATCACATACACACACACACACACACACACACACACCATTACCCACATACACACTCACCATTACCTACACACACTCACCATTACCTACATACACTCATCACTACCTACATACACATACTCACCATTACACACCTACACACACTCACCATTACACACACACTCACCATTACACACACACACACACACCATTACATACATACTCACCATTACATACATGCACACACACACACACACACACACACTCACCATTATACATACACTCATCACTACCTACATACACATACTCACCATCACATACCTACACACACTCACCATTACATACATACTCACCATTACATACATGCACACACACACACTCACTACATACACTCACCATTATACACACACACACACACACACACACACATTAACCATTATACATACACACAAAGAAAAGGCACAACAATATTTATCTAAAAATAGCATTCTGAAATCTAGTCTAGTCTGGTGGAGTGGAACGGGTGAAATATATCACGGCAGTACAAATATATATTCCATGACTAAACACAGGAGCGGAACTAATCCAGACCAGCAACAGGATTTCAGTTTCATTTAACAAAAGCGGCTTCAGTTTCTCGTGAGTTTGAGATGTCTCAGTTTACTGGGTGTAGCTGTGGAATACAGTTATTGGCTCCTAAAGAAGCCATTACATATTAAGATACGAGTATTTTTAATCCGTAACTCTCCACTGTGTCTTAATCCCAGCAGGGGCCCCAGCATTATCATATGTGTAATCAGAAAAATCTGTATGTGTACAATAATGAAAACTGAATATGAAATAATAGGGTTATTGATACACATACACAGGGTGGGAGGGTTATTTTATAACTGTAATCTGTTACAATTGCCAGTTAGAGGTTAAAAAAATGTAAACGTAACGTAATACAAGTATCAAAATGTAATGTAATCTGATTTACAATCCGTGTGTCTACGGACCATATCTTTTTCTTTCTTAAACCAATCAACCGAAGAGCGGCGGAGAGGCTTTTTCCCTTTCTAAAAGGTCATTGGAGCGAGGGGCGGGGCGAAAGTCTCGGAAGTTATTTCAAAACAAAAGCACTGTAAAAACTGCCTTCAAAATAAAAGCGCTTAATCTTACTTGTCAGTAACAAATAATCCTAAAACATACCTAAAATATTAATGTATACTGGAGCTTAAATTAAGAAATATGTACTAAATAATGAAATCAATAAGTTACCACCACGCTATAACTGAGTGAATACTTTCTCAAATGTAAAACTTAAATATACCTTTATGTAGACATTATCTAATCATAAAATTGAACTTTCCATTTCCACTGGGTGACTCATTTCAATTGGAGTTGATAAAAGGCCATCACAGAAAGTCACTCCAAAAATACCATGACATGCTGGTGTATGATTTCCAAAATAAAAGACCATTGCCATCTCATATACAGTGGGGCAAAAAAGTATTTAGTCAGCCACCAATTGTGCAAGTTCTCCCATTTAAAAAGATGAGAGGCCTGTAATTTTTATCATAGGTATACCTCAACTATGAGAGACAGAATGAGAAAGAAAATCCAGGAAATCACATTGAAGGATTTTTAATGAATTTATTTTCCAATTATTGTGGAAAATAAGTATTTGGTCAATAACAAAAGTTCATCTCAATACTTTGTTATATACCCTTTGTTGGCAACGACAGAGGTCAAACGTTTTCTGTAAGTCTTCACAAGGTTTTCACACACTGTTGCTGGTATTTTGGCCCATTCCTCCATGCAGATCTCCTCTAAAGCAGTGAGGTTTTGGGGCTGTCGCTGGGCAACACGGACTTTCAACTCCCTCCAAAGATTTTCTATGGGGTTGAGATCTGGAGACTGGCTAGGCCACTCCAGGACCTTGAAATGCTTCTTACGAAGCCACTCCTTCGTTGCCCTGGCGGTGTGTTTGTTATCATTGTCATGCTGAAAGACCCAGCCACGCTTCATCTTCAGTGCCCTTGCTGATGGAAGGAGGTTTTCACTCAAAATCTCACGATACATGGCCCCATTCATTCTTTCCTTTACACGGATCAGTCGTCCTGGTCCCTTTGCAGAGAAACAGCCCCAAAGCATGATGTTTCCACCCCCATGCTTCACAGTAGGTATGGTGTTCTTTGGATGCAACTCTGCATTCTTTCTCCTCCAAACACGACGAGTTGAGTTTTTACCAAAAAGTTCTATTTTGGTTTCATCTGACCATATGACATTCTCCCAATCCTCTTCTGGATCATCCAAATGCCCTCTAGCAAACTTCAGACGGGCCTGGACATGTACTGGCTTAAGCAGGGGGACACGTCTGGAACTGCAGGATTTAAGTCCCTGGCGGCGTAGTGTGTTACTGATGGTAGCCTCTGTTACTTTGGTCCCAGCTCTCTGCAGGTCATTCACTAGGTCCCCCCGTGTGGTTCTGGGATTTTTGCTCACCGTTCTTGTGATAATTTTGACCCCACGGGGTGAGATCTTGCGTGGAGCCCCAGATCGAGGGAGATTAGCAGTGGTCTTGTATGTCTTCCATTTTCTAATAATTGCTCCCACAATTGATTTCTTCACACCAAGCTGCTTACCTATTGCAGATTCAGTTTTCCCAGCCTGGTGCAGGTCTACAATTTTGTCTCTGGTCTCCTTTGACAGCTCTTTGGTCTTGGCCATAGTGGAGTTTGGAGTATGACTGTTTGAGGTTGTGGACAGGTGTCTTTTATACTGATAACGAGTTCAAAAAGGTGCCATTAATACAGGTAACGAGTGGAGGACAGAGGAGCCTCTTAAAGAAGAAGTTACAGGTCTGTGAGAGCCAGAAATCTTGCTTGTTTGTAGGTGACCAAATACTTATTTTACCGAGGAATTTACCAATTAATTCATTAAAAATCCTACAATGTGATTTCCTGGATTTCTTTTTCTCATTTTGTCTCTCATAGTTGAGGTATACCTATGATGAAAATTACAGGCCTCTCTCATCTTTTTAAATGGGAGAACTTGCACAATTGGTGGCTGACTAAATACTTTTTTGCCCCACTGTATGAGCTATCGTCCCTCTGATTTAGATAAGGATAAAATAAAAACTGTCCATAATCAAACACTCATTTCACTTCAGGGTGGTAGGTAAAGACGAGGCTGATGAGACTGATGGAGGAATAAACTAGGGGCAGAGAGAAATCTTATCATTAATAGACAGCAGCATCATAGAGGCCAACAAGAGTGACAAGGGTGTGTCACTGTGCTAAGGATAGTTGTGAGCAGTATACAGGCCAGTCTCTAAATACTTTCCAAGGGGTAAAAATGCTGCTGCTGGAGTACTGACTCGAAGCAGTGCTGATATCTGTCTACCATATCATCTTAAAATACTCCAACAATATCAGTCTCATGAGGAAAGGTTTTTAACGCTTATTAAAAACAACACAAACAACATGCATTCTTGTATTCAGGAGGGTCTTTGACAGAGGATTACTCAAAAAGTAGACAGTAAAAGTATTTCATACTTGTGGGAGTAGTTCAACAGTATCAATCTCACGAAGAAAAGAAAGAAACATCGTTTTATCCCTCATCAAACTTAGTAGAAGTGGCTTGATTTTGTTCTCAGGAGGGGACTGACAGTGACACATAAAATGTGGCAGGAACTCAGATTGTGCAACCCCTCCACCAGGGGGAGCTGGTGTCTGTCTCGCACCACCAGCAGGAACTGTATTCCCTTCCTTACATTTGGTGTATAGGCTTCTGCCTGAATATACTTCATGACAGGCAGGTTTTCCTGATTATTCATATTTATTATGAAAGTAATCAGGTTACATGACTTTGATATTGTGATACTCAGATTAGATTATTACTATTGTTTTATTTTTCACAGGTAAACAGTGTTTAAAACCCCTTCCACTCCTGCTAAATGTTTCAATCTCCAGTACTATCCAGACCTAGACTGGGAAGCACAGGAAAGAATACCACAAGACATTATTAAATCTTGAGTGATTCCAAAGATTTGTTGGTAAATGGTGTGTCTATTCTCAGGAATATATCGGTGATGAGTCACGATAGGGAGGAGTGCATGTTAAAGAGAAGCAGTTTTGTAACCCGCTGACTCAAAACAGCTGCCTACATTTGACAACTTATTCCTGAACAACAAAACTAAATACTGTGATTGTAAAATAAACAGTTGTTTGAGGTCTCTCTCTCTCTTTGGTGGCGGTGGTGGCAAAGTGTGCTTGGCCAGGGAACTGGAAGGTCACAGTTCAAGTCCCAGAAAGACCGAGTGCTACCATGGTGTCCCTGAGCAAGACATTGCTCCCCGTGTGCCGTACATATGGCAGCCCACTGCTCCTAGTACAATTTCTCCTCTGTGGGACCATTAAGGGTATTCTTCTTCTTTTTCTTCATTTTCTTCTTCTTTTCCTCCTCCTCCTCCTCTTCCTCCTCCTATGATTTATTTGATTCATGTATGTTTTTTCTTGTTTATTGGTTTTCATAATTAGTTTTTGGCGTAGGAGGGTTTATTATTTTTATAATTTGTGTTTGTGCTCAAATAAATGTGTCCATAAAGGACCTTTTCTGGTACATGTACATATTATGTAAAAATATAAATAAAATGTAAAATTTTATAATAAAAGAAAAAAAAGTCGGGACTTGGACTGAGAGCTGTAGGGTCGCGGGTTCAAGTCCCCTAGCAAACCTAAATATGGAGGGTGGGCTGCTACTTACAGGTCCCAGTTCACCTCCTGGGCCCTGCTGTGGTGCACTCGAGCAAGGCACCAGACACCCCCTACACCCCCCTCCCCCCCAACCCCCATTGCTCCCCTCTGTACAATTTATGCCCACTGCTCCCAGTTGGATGGGTTAAAAGCAGAGATCAGATTTCAGTGTGTGTGTGTGACAAATAGAGGCTTTCATCCTCCGAGTCTATATTCTGCAATGGAAAAAGAATAAGAATATCATAAAAATATCACCGTTTATGTACATTTGGAAAATATGTGCAGAAGCTGCTCTGAAGGGTTTAAAAACGTAAGAATTAGATATAAGAAAACAACACGTTGCTTTAGATCAGAGAAGAAACATCAGACATCACTTTGACATCATTTATTTGCTCAGCTGTTCAGTTGTTATCTCTGTCACATTTAAAACACAGCAATGTAAAAAAAGTTTCCACAGAAACTTTATCAAAATATACCATTTCAAATATCCAGATAAAAGCTATAAATATTACAAAGCGTACTGTTACAGGTGCATCACATTCACTGAGTCCGACATTTGGCAGGTTATCAGATGTTCAGTGCTACAGACCTGCGTTCATTAGGAATCATTTATCTAATCCACAACATGGCTTCATTTACTAAGGAATAAGTCTCCATCCACTAAACGATTAATTGCATATCAATGACTCACCGTGTGCAGCCTTTGAAAATATCTGTTTAACAGTAAAAGATAAAATGGGTTGATTGATTGGTGTACAAATCATCATTTTGTGGGTTTGCCTTTAAAGGACACGTTTATTTCCTTCTGAGGTTTCATTCATCAGCTGACATCTGGAGACATCACAGTGGTTGGGATGGAGACAACGCAACAGGTTATCCCGATTATTGACCCAATTTCTGAGCTTCATTGAGCTAATAACCCCTGACTGCGTGATAACTGTGTGAACACAACCCCGGTGGGTGCAGGGGGAGGCAGGAGGTGGCCTTGTAAACTGTGATGTACTGTATGTTTGACCCCCCCACCCCTGCTAGTTTCTGTCCGATCTGTCTAATCCTAGCTCCCACAACATCCATCTCTTTTGGTCCTGATATATAAAAACCTGTCTGAAAATCAGCTGATCAGATTTGGCCACTTTGTGATGTCACAATGTTTTGTTGGATTGTGCAATCATTAGCCAATCACCTACCAAGGTAACACCCACCCACCTTATCACCTGAATCTCCTCCTAGAGCACCATTGTGTTTTTTTTAAGCAATCACTTCTCAGAGGGGCGTGGCCAGCAGCAGCTCATTAGCATTTAAAGCTACAGACACAGAATCAGCACTTTTGGAACAGGCCTGAAACAGAGGGGTTTATGGGAACAATGATCTGTTTGGTGTTTCAGCCAATCAGAGATTGTTGAAAAGGAGTATAATGGGATATTTCTGTCAGCTTCTGCAAACGCCTGCTCACTTCTCCACACAGTGAACATGAAACCGAGCTGGGAGGTTACCATGGTTTGTGCAGGGCTTCTGTTCTCTTTTCTTCTCGACTGTAAGGATCTATAGAGCATCTATAACTCAGTACAACCTCAGTGTGGAGGTTCCTTCATTATTAACAAATTAGAGACTGATTAGTTAGAATTTGAATCCATCATTTTCCTACTGAACTGTAGATATCCTATTGTAACGTTGTTTATACTTGCGTTGTAAACGGCTATTTGTGAAACACTTCGCTATTCTGTATATACATGAAACATTATTTAGACATGGCAGTGCACATATTTCTGTGCTTTTAGGAACTGTTTTAATAACAAGATAAGGTATGCTATTATGGAAACTACGTCTGGAGTAAAATCCCCCCCTATCACATACTGCTCATTAGGGCAGATTGAGAGAGAATGGTGTTATATCGACTGTGTCTCAGAGGTGTTTGAAGGCACACAGCTGCACTCTCTCCTGGCGGTAGAGGGCCAGCAGGGCGGGGTCCCTGAGCACGCTCAACTCGTGCTGTCTGTCAGCGGACTTGGAGAAGTCGTCGGGTCCCTCTCCACAGCCTCCTTCCTGGGGGTGACTGGGGTAACCCGGGTGGACCATGAGCTCTGCTGTGACCACAGGCTGATTGGAGCCTGATGCACTGCTGGAGGTAGAGCCTGGGGGCCCCGCAGCCAGCGCGTGGCTGAGGGCCCGCTGCAGGTTGGAGACAGACATGTTCTGGCCCATGGTGGTCAGTCCCAGGTACACATGGGGCCATCTGTGGACAGAGGATAAGACCCTTATCAAAGTCAGCCATAAAGCAGCTGACAGCTCATTATCAACCTTCAATAATAAACAAACAAACAAACAAGCGGCATCAACCCTTATCAGGGACGTGCATCAGAGGTGTAAACTAACTAAGTACATTTACTCAAGTACTGTACTTAAGTAACATTTTGAGGTACTTGTACTTTCCTTGAGTATTTCCATTTCAAGCTACTTTGTACTTTTACTCCACTACATGTATTTAGTCCCTGTAGTTACTTTACAGATCTGGATTAATGATGGTGAATATAATGAGCCCTTAAATCAGACTTTAGTTCACCTGCAGTAAATCCAGCAGCTACCCTGCAGTATACAAAGCCATTCAAACTAGCTGCACCTTTACCAGCTCTGAGAACACTTTAATGATCAATAATTATAATAATCAACAGTATTCCTACTCTCTGGTACTTCTATTTTTACTTAAGTACAATATCTGAATACTTCCTCCACCTCTGCCTCTGAGCAGGGCGACACCTCTGGGTATTAAAACATCTAATGGGATTTAAATATTCATCCATCTGTGTTTTTAATCCAACCTGCAACCATGTCTGCAGGTTATGAGTATACTGGGTGTGCGCCCTGGAGAAAGGACAATGATGGAGAGGTCAAAACTCTGCGGTTCACTCCGAAGGCAGAGCTATGCAAAGCCAGTCTTTGCATGGCATTAGTGAAGCCATGCGAACACATGGTGGTATTAAGGACATGTCAGCAGACTGGACCACCTGCTTACACATTAATACTTCTGCTTCCTCCAGCAGTGTGCAGATCTACGAGTGGACAGACAGCACAGTGTGTGTGTTGTGAAGTGAAGCCTCAGCTGTGACACACAACCATTACACTGGGCTGCATGCTCCATCATTAATGCATGCCACCGTCAGCAGAGATACCTGAATG
This sequence comes from Eleginops maclovinus, assembly GCF_036324505.1. Classification (NCBI taxonomy): domain Eukaryota; kingdom Metazoa; phylum Chordata; class Actinopteri; order Perciformes; family Eleginopidae; genus Eleginops; species Eleginops maclovinus. Next base: position 2,898,035 of record NC_086360.1, on the reverse strand, counting down.
ATAATTTTCATCGTCATCAAATGTTGGAGAAGTCTGGGGAACCTGAAGATCACAGATTTGATTCCCTGTACGGATCACATAAATACTTTGTAAGGATTGGTAGCTGGAGAGGAGCCTGTTCACCTTCTGGGCACTGACCTCTCCATAAATGCATGCGTTTGTTTTGCTGGAATAATATCTATAGGTCCAGTTAGCATGTGTTCTGTGTATTTCATTACATCTCTGAAGCTTTCATCCCAAGAGACAGACAATCACCTCATTTAACCATGAAGAAACTCCGAAAAGCAAGAATCCTGCAGGAACATTAGCTTACAATAAGCCACATCTTTGTAAGTGCTATATTCTGCTGATGTTCAGGTGTATATCAGTATGTAGTGTCTCTTCTTTAAAGAGTCCTCTCCTGCTGATGTTCAGGTGTATATCAGTATGTAGTGTCTCTACTTTAAAGAGTCCTCTCCTGCTGATGTTCAGGTGTATATCAGTATGTAGTGTCTCTACTTTAAAGAGTCCTCTCCTGCTGATGTTCAGGTGTATATCAGTATGTAGTGTCTCTTCTTTAAAGAGTCCTCTCCTGCTGATGTTCAGGTGTATATCTGTATGTAGTGTCTCTACTTTAAAGAGTCCTCTCCTGCTGATGTTCAGGTGTATATCAGTATGTAGCGTCTCTTCTTTAAAGAGTCCTCTCCTGCTGATGTTCAGGTGTATATCAGTATGTAGCGTCTCTACTTTAAAGAGTCCTCTCCTGCTGATGTTCAGGTGTATATCAGTATGTAGCGTCTCTACTTTAAAGAGTCCTCTCCTGCTGATGTTCAGGTGTATATCAGTATGTAGGGTCTCTACTTTAAAGAGTCCTCTCCTGCTGATGTTCAGGTGTATATCAGTATGTAATGTCTCTACTTTAAAGAGTCCTCTCCTGTTGATGTTCAGGTGTATATCAGTATGTAGTGTCTCTACTTTAAAGAGTCCTCTCCTGCTTATGTTCAGGTGTATATCAGTATGTAGTGTCTCTACTTTAAAGAGTCCTCCCCTGCTGATGTTCAGGTGTATATCAGTATGTGGCGTCTTTACTTTAAAGAGTCCTCTCCTGCTGATGTTCAGGTGTATATCAGTATGTAGGGTCTCTACTTTAAAGAGTCCTCTCCTGCTGATGTTCAGGTGTATATCAGTATGTCATGTCTCTACTTTAAAGAGTCCTCTCCTGCTGATGTTCAGGTGTATATCAGTATGTAGCGTCTCTACTTTAAAGAGTCCTCTCCTGCTGATGTTCAGGTGTATATCAGTATGTAGTGTCTCTACTTTAAAGAGTCCTCTCCTGCTGATGTTCAGGTGTATATCAGTATGTAGTGTCTCTACTTTAAAGAGGCCTCTCCTGATGATGTTCAGGTGTATATCAGTATGTAATGTCTCTACTTTAAAGAGTCCTCTCCTGCTGATGTTCAGGTGTATATCAGTATGAAGTGTCTCTACTTTAAAGAGTCCTCTCCCGCTGATGTTCAGGTGTATATCAGTATGAAGTGTCTCTACTTTAAAGAGTCCTCTCCCGCTGATGTTCAGGTGTATATCAGTATGTAGTGTCTCTACTTTAAAGAGTCTTCTCCTGCTGATGTTCAGGTGTATATCAGTATGTAATGTCTCTACTTTAAAGAGTCCTCTCCTGATGTTCAGGTGTATATCAGTATGTAGTGTCTCTACTTTAAAGAGTCCTCTCCTGCTGATGTTCAGGTGTATATCAGTATGTAGTGTCTCTACTTTAAAGAGTCCTCTCCTGCTGATGTTCAGGTGTATATCAGTATGTAATGTCTCTACTTTAAAGAGTCCTCTCCTGATGTTCAGGTGTATATCAGTATGTAGTGTCTCTACTTTAAAGAGTCCTCCCCTGCTGATGTTCATGTGTATATCAGTATGTAGTGTCTCTACTTTAAAGAGTCCTCTCCTGCTGATGTTCAGGTGTATATCAGTATGTGGTGTCTCTACTTTAAAGAGTCCTCTCCTGCAGATGTTCAGGTGTATATCAGTATGTAGTGTCTCTACTTTAAAGAGTCCTCTCCTGCTGATGTTCAAGGTGTATATCAGTATGTAGCGTCTCTACTTTAAAGAGTCCTCTCCTGCTGATGTTCAGGTGTATATCAGTATGTAGCATCTCTACTTTAAAGAGTCCTCTCCTGCTGATGTTCAGGTGTATATCAGTATGTAGTGTCTCTCCTGGGACTTGTCTCCATGCTTTAATGTTCACAAAGCTCTTTATCTTTCTCATACTGCCTGTGCTGCAGCACCTCTTTTCACCCGCTGTCTGAAACCAGAGCCCAGACTGTTCTGATTGGTTAGCTGGGAAGCTCTGTTGTGATGACTGCTGATGTTATTAATGTCGCTAACTCACTTCCGGGTTTTAGGACTCGTTCCTGCCCCACTCTATATGCTTTAATGTTCACAAAGCTCTTTATCTTTCTCATACTGCCTGTGCTGCAGCACCTCTTTTCACCCGCTGTCTGAAACCAGAGCCCAGACTGTTCTGATTGGTTAGCTGGGAAGCTCTGTTGTGATGACTGCTGATGTTATTAATGTCGCTAACTCACTTCCGGGTTTTAGGACTCGTTCCTGCCCACTCTATAGAACCAATAGTGTTGGAATGTAATGAAGTAAACAAAGATTAAGATGGACCTTTATTAATCCAGTAAAGGAGAAATTCAGTAAAGGAGTCCAATGTGGGCAATTCAAGTGTGGGGTGTTCGGGGGGCGGCGTTGTACACCATTTACATACACAAAAACCTGTAGAACACAATACAGGAAAGGGAAAACCCCAAGTTAGCATAATAGGGCCTCTTTTATAATCCTAAAATGTGTTGATTGCCAAAAACAGAACCAGTGACATTAGCTGTCAATCAAAACATGTTTTAGATTCCGTCTTTTCATATAGAAAGTGGGCTTTTTCGCTTTGAGTGTCCGGAACCAGTCGGTCGCGTTAACCACAAGCGCCAGATACGCCTCCGGCAAGCGTTAACGGAACGGAACCGTGTGAATGTTGCGTAAGTCTATGTGAGGTGTGCACATTCTGTCCTTATGAACACCAGTTGTTCCATCTGGACTTAGAATCCTCCTCTAAATCTCTGTCAGACGAGTACAACCATAGGAAGGATTCATTGAGCTACATTCCACACACACCTGATTCCGTAGCGAGTGAACACAGGGATGGAGTCCCGGGCGTCCTTCTCCACCTGAGCGTAGAATCTTTGGAGGTGTGCTGGCAGCGCGGGGCAGCCGTGTAAACCGGGCTCCACTGGAACACGAGTGAACGGAATCTGGAGGTCTGACAGGACGTGTGCAAACACCTCACGCACCTCTGCAACACAGAGCAACACGTCAGCACTCACGGGACAGACTCACACATCTTCCACCTAATGCACAACAATCAAAGAACTCAAACATCTAAATGTAAAACATAGATCTACAGGTCACTTCCTGCCAAAATGACTTTCCAGTGAAAATAATGCATTGGAGGGAGAAGGAAAATAATATTTCTTTCTTCTGTCAATGCCGTCGGATGGTTTATTTGACACGCTTTTCATATTTTTTGATTAATTATACAGTTTTTGACGAACAGAAATATTGTTTTCTGGCATCACTCTACCATTTTACGGGGAAAATCTGCATTTCAGTTTGAGGGCACACGCTGATAGTAAGAGGGAGAAGTGCCCTGTATATATATTCATGATTGAATGCAGTTTTTGCAGGTCCCTTCGCATAAAAGCATCAGCTAAATAACACGTAAAATATATATGTAAATCTCTTAAGTCATCTTTTTTGTGCTTTTTGGTACAGTTCTGATTGCAGATTCTCTCTCCACCCCCGACACTTTGAGGGTCATTTTGACAAAAGAGCCAAAAGTACTTCTACTCAGTACTACACTTCAGAGGTAAATGGTGTACTTTTACTGCACTACATTTATTTAGTCCCTGTAGTTACTTTACAGATCTGGATTAATGATGGTAAATATAATCAACCCTTGAATCAGACTGTAGTTCACCTGGAGTAAATCCAGCAGCTACCCTGCAGTATACAGAGCCATTCAAACTAGCTGCACCTTTACCAGCTCTGAGAACACTTTAATGATCAATCATTATAAAACATATCAGAGATATTATTCTGAAATGGACCAATCAAACAATGACTACTTTTACTGTCGCTACTTTAAGTACATTTAGATGAGAGTACTTTCTACTTTCACTGGAGGAACATTTAGAATGCAGGACTTTTACTGTGACAGAGTATTCCTACACACAGGTGGAAGACTGTTTCCCTGTTCCTTGTCCATGTTAGCATATTCAAATTTGTTCCGTCCCTGAAATAACTTGCAGAGGGTGTGTTCAATGTCAAATCGGCACACATTTTTTTCCAGACTTTACTCGACTACCTGGCAGTACATGGACGTGCTGGTGTCCGTCCATGTGGTGAGGCAGGTGACCCGTCAGCTCCCTGAACAGTTGGACTTGTGCCCTTAACTCCAGCTCCACCTGGGAAGGGAAAAAGCTAAACTGTAACAATACTGTAAAGGAGAAACAGGGAGTCTTGTTAGCCATGTATTAACAAAAACTAGTTACCAGCTATTTGGCCTAAACTTCAGTTCCAATTCTGCAGTCATGCAAAATGACTCCACAAACACATGACCTCTCTACCACATGTGATATGTAGTTTGATGAGTCACGACCAAGTCAGTTGAAGAGTTCAAATAATAATGAAACACCACTTTGAACCGGTTATTCCTCTGCTCTCTGAGGTTTTTTTGAACCCATGCTCGCTGATCTCCACACAGAGAGCAGCCGAGGACACAGCCGAGAATCAAAGCAACCATAAGATATCATTTGGTCGAGTTGACAACATCACGTCATTGAACAGTTTTCTTTCATGTAAATTAAGTATGTAAACATAATGAAATACTGTGAAAGTCCCTCATGGTTTCTGTTCAGTTTGGTTACCCTCTCTATTGTGCTTCTTGCTGCTACTCACTGATCTTCTAACTAGGTTCCAGGTGTATTTCTGTGGCTGGACGCGCAATATAAAGAGATTAAGTCTGAACCCACACAGCCAAACAAACGGGTTTGTCTTGCATTGTGTGACTCTGTGCCAGTAACCAGCCTCCAGTGTGCGTCATGTTCTGGCACACAGCGCCGCAGCCTCTGTGTGTTTGACTCTAATTCCTACAGAACTGTGTGCAGGTTTCTGCCTCAAACGTACTTTCCTTTTAGAGCAATTTGGGGTACACACTGCACAGGATATAAACATTAAACAGGTTTTATAGATCAAGTACATCACTCCTCTGGTCTTTGGGCATGTTGTGCATTGCAGATAACATTAAAATAAGGGTGAAAGAAGCACTGCAAAAGAAACACGTTACAAGTAAAAGCCCTGCGTTCAAAATCTTATTTAAGTAAAAGTACAGAAATGATTAGCCTCAAATTATACTCAAAGTACTTAAAATCATTAATGTGTTCATCACATATGATAAATGTGGAGCCCATTTGATTTATTTTATATACTGCTTGATATCTGAACCCTTTCATTGTATGTCATTGTTTATGTATCCGGGTATTTACAGTGAAGGAAATAAGTATTTGATCCCCTGCCGATTTTGTAAGTTTGCCCACTTAGAAAGGAATTAAAAGTCTATATTGTTAATGGAAGGTTTATTTTAACAGTGAGAGACAGCATATCAAAAAGAAAATCCAGAAATGTACATTAAAAAATTGATTTGCATTTAATTGGGGGAAATAAGTATGTGATCCCCTTGCAACCAACAAGGATTCTGGCTCCCACAGAGTGGTTAAATAAGTCCTCTCCCTTTAAGAAAGTACTCCTCAACTCTTTAGCTGGATGAAAGACACCTGTCCACAGTCAATAAATCAGATTACAACCTCTCCACCGAGGGCCAGACCATAGACAGGTCTTGTGTCTAACTAATGTCTAAGGACATCAGCGACAAGAGTGTAGACCGGCACAAGGCTGGAATAGAAGACAAGACCACCAGCAAGCAGTTTGGTGAGAGAGAGACAACTGGTTTCATTATTAGAAGATGGAAGAAGCACAAAATGACCGTCCATCGCCCTCAGTCTGGGGCTCCACCATCTAAGATCTGGCCTCTTGGGGCATCAATGATCATGAGAAAGGTGAGGGGTCAGCCAAGAACTACACAGGAGGGACTGGTTAATGATCTGAAGGCAGCTGGGACCACAGTCACCAAGAAAACTACTGGTAACACACTGCGCCGTAATGGACTAAAATCCTGCACCATGTCTGAGTCAAAACACTTTTTTGGTTCAGCCATGCTAACACCATGCATGTGGAGCAGTGTACCTGTTTCATGCTGAGCTGACCTCTCTCCAGGGCCTGACGGAAGCCCACCTTCCCATGGAAGAAGCCGCGCTGGTTGATCAGGGTGGAGGCCTGCCGGAGGCTGTGGCACACTGGAATGCCCTCTGACAGGTTGGCATGGAGACCCATGGGGATGTTGTGCCTGACAAGAAAAGACATCAGGGGGCATTTTGATATGTTATACATTGGGATAAACATATCTTACACACACAATATATGTTTATTCATGGGAAGCTTTACATGAATCGATTATTGAGACTCTCAGCTTTCAAATGATATACATCATTACTACGGTAGTTCATGCTTTTTGTGTGTCACCCAATCTGCCCATGTCCGCTTCACCTCCCGATTCCAAGCTCTGGCCATACTGTCATCTTTCGGTAATGTAAACAATGACACTCTGTCCGAGTTGGTGTTGCTGCAGAAGACCACAATCCATCGCTTCCCGCTAGCGATTTTCGTCATTTTAGTCTAGAATTGACATAGCAAAACACCACGAAACACACCGGCAACAATGGACGCCAGACTTGTGGTTACACTTGTGACGTCATGATGGAGCTCCGCCCCTAAGTGTCTCAAACAAGAACGTTTTCCGAGATTTCCTGGCGCGCAATTTTAAATGATTACTAACTCCGTTAATTTGACCGCAATGACATGGGTTGCAATGATATATGTTATTCAGTTGTATATGTACTATTAGACTGCGTGGTGTGTAGTGCTGCACTGAGCTTCTGCTGGCCACGCCCCTTTGGAGCTGCTTCTGGCCACGCCCCTTTGGAGCGTCATGATCTCTCCTCTGAAGAGAGTTTTCTACCTGGAGAAACTCAGCTAAACGCTGCTGTGATTAAACGCCATATTATGTCCAAACCACATCCAGCATTATTTCTGAAACACTTCTCAGAGTTTACCACCAGAACAGAGACATTATATGTATTATATACAACAACTCTATATGGGGGACGATAAGTTGGGATGTCACGTGGACAAGGACGTTGCCAGGAGTTCAGTGTAAAGCCAGCCCACATTTCGGGTATGACGTCATAACCGAAGCAAATCTGGATCAGCTTGTTTGTACCCCTGTTTTTAGAGATGTGGGTAAGGAGGAACAGAGAGAGGGTTGTATTTTCTGACACTTTATGAGTCTCCTTACACACCAGGGACACACATTTATTTATAGACGTTAGGGCTGCTCCGCATTAGTCGACTAATCTTTAAAAATTGTTACAAAATATTCGTTGACACATTTTTCATGAACCGATTAGTCTTCTCTTGCACTATTTTCTTTCTATTTCGTATGCCCTGATCATTTTGTGTCCTAAGTATATTGTATGTGGCATTATTGGAGGAGCCTGGAACTCCAGATTTTCTTTGGCACATCTCTGCTGTGGCTTTTGTGTAAATGAAGCCTTTGAATCTGTGGACAACAGAGATGGTCTGTATCAGATGCACTCTCTAAAGTATGCTTCCTCTCTTGCTGTTCTTTGAATGATGGTTCTGGTGAGCATCTTTAGCTCTTTAGCGCAACAGGTCCAGGAAGCAAAAAATAATCTGTAACATCTTATCGCCCAGCATCGTTTCTTTTGTTGTCAAAAATAGATTAACAAACGTACTTGTTGTTTTTGTTAGAAATTGTTTAGCCATTAAAGTATTCAAAACCCAAATGATTAAAGACTAAATCAGCGTGGTCTTATTTCTCATTATACTAAGCTACAGTTACATTTTGCTTCTCAAAGCCAACTTACTTTAATAATTAAATGTTATTTAAATGACTGTATTAAATGTAATATCATTTACAGGAAGTGTAAGAGCCCTATCAAAAAGAGCTCTGGTGTATTTATTATTGTAAAGTCTCTGGTTGAATTGCCACTAAATTGCAATTAACCATCAAGATTGTGTTGTTGGTCAAACGCAAACATCATTGTGAAACTTGTACCTGGTATTTGTGATAGGACTAATTTCCCTATATTCTCTCATTTATGTCTGTGTTGCAGTTTAATCTCTTTAAGTGATTTGATTGACTTTTGTTGCTTTTCAATGGGCAGTATAAATTAATATGACTTGCCCGGCACTGTGTGTATTTTATGTGGCAGCTGCTTGTTATTTGTAGCTGGACTTTGTGCCAGGTGTGTACATATGCGTTGGGATACAACAAGAAGGCAGTGAGGTGATGTGTCGGGCTTTCTACCAAAGGAAACACAGCGACCTGCAGATGCTGGTGCCACACAACATTTACCAAATGTTCCAGATTAGCAGTGTTTTATTTCAATTCAATTATTTTATACATGTTCTTTAAGAGTTCACATACTCCACTCTTCTCTTGACCTTTCCCTAATGACTGAAGATTTCAGATTTGGTTTAAACCACGGCTAAGAGACCAGTCATGTGTTAGGGCACCGTTGACCAGGATGTAAAAATCCACAGATCTGGTGTGGGGCAAAACCTAAGGAGATTTACCTGATGTTTTTCATTGTGAGGGAAGCCAAGCTACTACAGCACTTATCGAGAGGTGGGGGGCACATATTTTGTTCAAAAGCAATACAATTGTGAATGTGTTTTTATTAAACTGTTTGAATTAAAACCGTTAATACGAGAAACAGTCCACAAGTTATCAAAGAGGGAAGGGGAAATATGTAGGGGCTGGGTTAATGTCGCTAATGAAACAAGGCGGTAGTGGCCAAATGCTGGAACTACAGCTTCCCTTGTCAGCCACGGTAATGCCATTAGACCTGTCATTAACCGATCCATACCGGAAGCCTGATCGGTTCTACGCATGAGCGAGTACGCTGCTATTTCATGATACTTAGTGAACTATGTTAAAGCAATTTACGGCATATTTCTGGGATTTCAATAAACTAATGTTATTTCTGGTTTGATAAAAAATAAACATGTTCTCTTGTTTTCGTGAAGAATTTTTACAAGTCAAAGTCCACCTGAGTGTCAAAGTTTCCACATGTGTTATACATACAGAAAATTCAAACAATATAAAAGCACATATTAACAAAGAAAAGCTGGTAAATGTTTGCATATCTTAAATAAAGTAATTGTTAAAGTCATTAAACTATGAACAATGAATATATCAAGGTATACTAATTGTATTCAGCTTTGGAAGAAGTAGTCAGATCCTTCACTCAAGTAAAAGTACCTATCTGAGTCACAGCTGCCCCTCAAATATTAACATTTCTTAAATTGAACTAAAAATGTAAGACACTATATATTGATTTATGTTTCGTTAATAGTAAATATATTATTATTTAGTGTAATTATTTTAGTAATGATTTCTATTTGAAGGCAGTTTTGGGCACCTGATGATTATAATATATTGCATATGGTTATTTACCAGGGAAAGGAAAGGTGAAACCATTTTGTATGTTGGATATTGGATCATCGACCAAAAACAAACAACACTACATTCCTGCCCTGACATTGGATAATTATTCCCTGCATTATATTTGCTTTCTGATGTCTCAGTCGCAGTTTTATTTGGAGTTCATTTTCAGTTTTATTGCCTATACTATGCCGCTTCAATAACATTTAATCATACGGAAATTATTACTTACATAAGGTGATCGTAACACTGATTTATTTACTTAATGTGCCCCCATTATTTGAAAGTGTGCCCCTGTCGTGACCCTACCTCTGAGCCAGATCTGCCGCCTCCTTGGCAGCAGAGCCGTTAACCAGCATTGACACATTGGAGATGCCTCCAGACTTGAAGCAGTCCACAATCCCCTGGTTTCTTCTGGGACAGTAGCCAAAGTCATCTCCCGTCACCACCAGCATCATTCTGGGCTGTGGCATTATTGCTGATCTCTGTGAGGACACAGGAGACAAATCATAAGCCTGTATTCATAAGGAGACTATAACCCCAAATACTCTGGATGTTTATGTGATTGTAGCTTGCTGCTTTCAGTGTTTGAGTGTTGTTCTGGATGGTTAAATGAGAAACAGCTCAAAGTGTTGGATAAATGCAGGCCATTTACATTTTCACAAATTCCTCTTTACAGCAAACAGCCAGCGAGACTCACACCTCCAACCATCCTCACTTTTCATAAGCCATGTTTCTGCATTTGATTATATTTCAGTTTCACTTTTTTTTATATTCATTCTAGAATGACAAATGGCTCAGTACAGAAACACAAATACACATAATGTTTTACTGATTGACTTTGATTCATTATGAGAGTCTAGTAACCAGCTCATAGAGTCCTATTGACCTCTTGTGTTTCCTATCTGGAAATGTTGAGCACCCCAGAGTTTTATGTGAGAAATGTATAGTACGGGTCCCCAGCTCATACAAACTGCTGGATATTAACTTGCAAATGTTTGACAATTTGCACAATTACCACAATTTGTGTTGATTAGCATTTATTCCATTATAGTTTATGGAAAATATTTTAAAATGGCTTGGCCGTATTGGACAATTTTGAAGTGGTTTTGGAGGTTATTGAGGATGCTGAATCCATTTCTGACCTTTATAGGATCAAAATGGCAGATCTAACAAGAACATTACAATATACTCTAATTTTGGGTCGATTTTGAAGATAACTTTTTTTAAAGAATAATTTAAAAACATTTGGGGAAAAAAGCATGCACCAAGATACAGTATTAACTAAAAGATACAGCCTGCTCATTCCTCTGGAGATTCTGGTGACAGAACAAATATCCCGGTATGAGTTAATGGGAAACAAAGCTCAGTAGCAGATAGACCAATTGCAACAACACAGCAATTCATGGGTTAATTCAGAACTGGAGGACATTAAGAACTGAGTACTTTAGAAAATATCGCCCTTTCTTTCCTAGTTTCTCTGTTTTGAAGAGATGTTTTATTTGTTGCTTTTAACAGCACTCAATGGTGGGCTAGAACAGAAAGCTATTGAGAAAATGTTCTTAATCAGAATCAGAATTAAGTTTATTGCCAGGTATATTTACACATACAATGAATTTGATGTTGAGTCTGTTGATGTAAACATAAACAATGTAAGAAAATAAGTTGTAAAAGTAGGTCAAAATATAAAGATAATCATTTTAAAAAAAGGGTTAGGCTAGGGTTAGGGTTATTTTTAAGAAACTTTTAGCATTAAAAAAGAAAATGCTAAAGACAGGGATTTACAACAAATTGTAATTTAAATATACAAAGAACCTTAAAAGCTATTAAAAAAAACACTTTCAAATATGACAATATATGGCAAATTACAGTGGATTTTATTTTAAAGTGGAGGGCTTTTGCAGGCATGTGTGCAAGAATGTGCAAAATGCAGTCAGAGCTTAGCATTATCTAACTATAATTTAACACAGGTGTCTTCATTTTGAGCTAATTGATAAGAAAAAGGGTTAATTGTTGCAACCTTACCATGCTTAGGCTCCATAGTGCCAATAAAGGAATTTCATATTCTGGGAAAATACAGTAATACATTTAAACCATGTAGAGTTGGCTTAATCATATCTAAAGATTTCCTTTGACTGAAGATAATAAATTGTAGTTCAAGTAATTCAAATCTGTAACTGTTATTATTCTAATTATAGTCACAGGGTTTCAAATCTGACCTGTTAGCTTTTACCTCAGGAATTAATGCTAGCTGAGGAATGTAATGCTACTTTCAAGGCAAGGATGAATTAGATTTAACAAAAGAAAGATAACTTTGAAATGAATGTCTTATTCAGATAACATGAGTAACGGGGTTGGTGGGTAAGGGTGCCACACTCGTTCTGGACTAAAAGAATAAGACAAATATGAAAAATAAAAGGGAAGACTTGTAGGTCAGTGACAGACAGTGTACAACATAATGCTCTAATTGACTGTCAATGAAACACTATGGTTTTGTCGTTTGGGATGCGGTGTAGTATCTGTTCTATATTGGCTTATTACACACTACAATGGGGACAATATAGATATCTGAATAAACCACTACAGAACCACAGAAGTGAATCTACTCCACTCCACTCTCTGTTTATCCGCCGGCTCAAAAGGTGACATTGAAAAGCAGAGAGGATATATGAGGGGAGCCGCTGTAACACCATAGGTACGTTAGCTCTTGTAGCTCCCACTAAAAGAACATTATCCTATTTTATGAGCTGAAAATCTTATTCTTACCCATTGTCCTCCACACGTTTGTCCATACGTGTCCGAAGCAACCTAAACACGGTGGAAATAAAGTGCACTTCCGACTAGCAAACAGCACTGGTGAAGTGTAAGCAGAGCACGGCGCCCTCTGCTGGAGAACACAAACATGGCGTCCTACCCACCCGCAAAAAAACCTTTCAAAATAAGACTTCTAAATGTCAACAACTACAAAACCGGATACTAAGGTGTCAACACTTTGTTTAATTAATCTATTGTCTTGTTTAGTTGTATGAATTATATTCATATCATAGTTACGTCATAGTAATGTCATTGGAATATTCTTCCAGCTGAGCCTAAAACCTGTTCAGAATATCATTTCTTTTCCCATGATGCAAATAAATTGATAGGGCAACCAGACTTTCCAACATGATGTATGTTTATTTTAAACATCTGTATTTTAACAGTTTTAGTTGTTAGTGTCATAGGCTGAAATGTATTTAATGTTTGTTGATTGTTAGGTGTGTAAGAGTCTGCTGATGGAAATTAGCTTTTATCTATAATGTGGTATAAAGCATCTCTTCTCTTGAGATATGAACATCTATTTCTCTGCATGGGCCTTGTTCAATAATAATAATAATTATCATAATAATGTTGCACTTGGTTAACCTTCTAAACACATATAGGGCTATTACATTTAATCTTTTAAATATGCTATTTATCAACAGATGTTAAATAAAATCGTTTTAATATTCTAAAAATGTAACACACCAATTCATAGTAAATATTGCACATCTGATAACACTTCAGGGGCTTTTATTTTGAAGGGATCCTGGCAGGACATTTATCGGACTGAAGGCACGTCATCCTCTTAGTCTTTCAACAGAAATCTTGGAAGTGTAAATAGGTTTAGTTATTTCATTTATAGCACCTGCCAGCTCACTGGAAAGTCTCCAATAGATAAACTTTACCATAGAGCTGTCAGAAAACATTCATATTTCACCAGCACAACAATTCACAGCAGTGTCTAACATAATGACTTGAATAATACATTAAGTGCAAAATGTTTTACATGCATGTATATTCTCAGAGGTGGGAGAAGTACTCAGTTCTTGTACATAAGCAAAAGATTAGAAGTACCAGAGTGTAGGAATACTCTGTCACAGTAAAAGTCCTGCATTCTAAATGTTCCTCCAGTGAAAGTAGAAAGTACTCTCATCTAAATGTACTTAAAGTAGCGACAGTAAAAGTAGTCATTGTTTGATTGGTCCATTTCAGAATAATATCTCTGATATGTTTTATAATTATTGATCATTAAAGTGTTCTCAGAGCTGGTAAAGGTGCAGCTAGTTTGAATGGCTTTGTATACTGCAGGGTAGCTGCTGGATTTACTCCAGGTGAACTAAAGTCTGATTTAAGGGCTGATTATATTTACCATCATTAATCCAGATCTGTAAAGTAACTAAAGGGATTAAATACATGTAGTGGAGTAAAAGTACACTATTTACCTTTGAATTGTAGTGGCATAGAGTACAATGTAATCAAGCAAAGCACAATTTTACTTGAGTTAATGTACTTAGTTACTTCCCCGTCTGTATAAATGGTATATAGTTGATTTACAGACACCATCTCCCGCGCACAGTTTTTATGAACATACCTCCCGTGGTGAACAGCCTCACTGCATGCTGGGCTCCGTGTGTGAAGAGTGTGTGCTGTTATGACAGACTGTATGCCCAGGTGTGGTTCTCTCGGGCGTTCTCATGTCATCATGACGCCTGGAAGATTATTGACACAGGATCTATGACCTGAAGCCACAACTCACAGGGTTTATCTGATGTATCCCACCATTCGAGCTCATATCTGGTGACATGGCGTGTTCAATGCACAGCAGGGCTGATAAAGGAAAGACATTTAGTGAACAGAAAAGCTTGAAAAACAAAAGTAGCTCATTGGGAAATATCTTCAGATTGCAGTATTTAACTGACACACCTATCAATAAAAATAGGGGACCATTTCACATGGACCAGATAGTAGTTGTCCCTAAACCATCAGTTATACACGTATTCATCAAGGAATATACGTTATACATCTTGACATTGCCCCTTTACAAGACAGTTGACAATGCTCAGCCCAGATTAAGGCCCTTGACATTTAAATTTCCTTGATTTATTTTTGCATAATCCAAATAGAGTAGCTACGTTCTCAAATGTCAATGTTGTTTAAATAAAATGTGGATATTTTAAACATTTAAAATATATATATATATATATATAATATATGTAAGTAAAAAGACTTGGAGTAACTGTTAACCCTAACTTATAATCACTTTACCAAACAAGTGTTATGTAATAATGTCAGTATCACAAGGAAATTGTGACAATGTTGTTTACCATTAGTCATTTATTATCAAAAATATGACATGAACGCAGCAGTACACAAGCGCTATGACCTGACACCAGTATGCTCTGGTTAAATATCAGTTATGGCTTCTGACTTGTGTCAGTAAGCCTGTTCGTTACAGTTTTTAAATAGACAACCACCCGCTGCTTTAAAGTCCGACCATTTGCCCAGCCACTGCAGAAACGGATTTTTCTTTGAATATATCATAAGTCTTCCCGTGGGCAAAATATGTGAAAGTAAATGTAGTTTAACATTTATGTTTAATTGTCCAAATAACTTTTGTTGACAGTGCGCTTCTAGTTATTGTCCTTCATCCACTGCTCAGTCCACTGGATTATCTGCTCCAGGTTGCGATCCATGTCCTCAGGAGTGTTGCTGGTGAGCTGGTGCACGATATCCTCGCTGTAGGCCTCCATGGCCTCCTCATAGATAGTCTGGAAGATCTCACACTGCACGTTGTCCTGCAGCTTCTTCCCCGTGTACCCCCTGTCATCAAAGAGAGTCCACCTCAGACAAACTGCAACAACTTTCTAATGAGCGGAGGAGCTTCTTTGTGAAGCAAATCCTAGACTCCTACATCGACTTGGTCCCTGACAACATTCTCTTCAACATTTAGCTTATTGTATTTTTTTTTCTGACATGTATATATTTTTGTAGGCTGACCCGGAAGTAAGCTGTGCATGGGTTCCCTCGACAAAAAAGCAATGTGATTTCTCCATAGTGTTTTGGAATATTGTAAAAAATAAGATCTGTGGAAAACGAACCTGTTTGATAAATGCACGTTATGTTCAGCCGGATAATCTCCACATGTTAACCCTACTTTTAGATCCTTAGAATCTTAAATGTAATCGCCAGAAGCAAAATGCTAACGTTATGCTATAAACGAACTACAGACGAGTACAGCAGGGTCAAATTCAACGTCACGCCAACTTAAGAACCTTTCACCTGACTTTCGCTTGCATATTTTAACAAAGCTTTTCCTTTTAGCCACTCTGGGTTTAACTAGAAGTCATTGCTCTAGAAAAGGGGCAAACAAACTTAGCGGGAGTGTTTACGTGTTCGGCATAATGACGTACAACGTCCTCGACAACTTCTGTAGTCCTATTACTTGTTAACAGCCATCGTTTTTCAGACACGTAAACTCTTAAAAAAGATCACAAGTGTAGGGGGGGGGGGTCACTGCTGATGTATTTAATGTCGTAGAACAAAACGTGATCCGTGTCTTAAACTTGTGTCAACCACAGACCTTATTTCGAGCTATTTTCCAAAATCCTACGGAGAAATCTCTGAGACGAGGGAACCGGAAAGGGTCAAATGCTAAATCGCTCCCGGGTTTTAGGACTCGTTCCTGCACCACTCTATTTGCACTATTTTATTCTACACTGTTTCTTCTTGCACTATTTTTAAATTTACTTCATGTCTTTTAAACATTATGCTTCATTGTTGGAGGAGACTGGGAACTCTGTTTTTCATTGCCATCTCTACATTTATTCGATTGAATGAAAAAAATAATCAACAACTGTTTTGATAATCAATAAAGTCATTTTTCAAGCAAAAATGTCTGAAGGTGCGGCTTTCAGCTTTTATACCATTTTTAGCCATGGCAAATGGGGGTTCAATTCAGATCTGCCTGTTGGAGGTGTTTTCAGCCAATACACAAGTAGCTTTTTGAGCAGCATCATAACAATAGTCTAGATACTATATATCAGAAGGGTGCATTACCTGCTCTCTAGCCGCGTGTATAGCTGTGTGTTGTCTGTGCGGAGGACAAAGACGATGTGGAACCAGCGCTCAGGGAACAGGTCACAGCCATGATAGTCAATAATCATACCACCGTCTACCATCTGTTCGTCCAGCTCATCCACCACCTGAAAGAGGACAATACAGCCACTTTAACATACCCGTAACCTCATTCAATCTGTAGAGATCAGATGCATGGTCGCAAGGGTTGTTACAGAGAGGAATTAAACTCCGCTTGCAATGCCTTAAGCCTGTCGTTTGTCTTCATACAATACAGTATGGAGCGGCATGAGGAAGAAACAGCAACACCTCCTACAGCTCTTCTGCTGTAAATACAAATAAACATGCATGTACTGTATATGTAGGTTACATAAATACATTACTGTCACAATAGTGTTTTTGTATAATGTTCAGTAGTATAATTCATTTTCAATCAAACTGATGAAGTATTATTTACTGGTTTATAGCATGTTCAGTACTGGAACTTCAGAATCCTAGTTGAAAGGTCCCCTATTATGTAAAATGCACTTCTTTAATACATAAGTATGTGTCCCCTGTGTGTAAGTACACTCAAAGTGTCAGAATACAACCCTCTCTCTTTTCCTCCTTACCCACATCTCTAAAAACAGGGGTACAAACGTGCTGATCCAGATTTGCTGCCGATATGACGTAATAAGGAAAATGTGGGCTGGCTTTGAATTGAACTCCTGGCTGAATCCACTCTGTTCTGCAAGTATTATGGTCTGTGTTTACATTAGCAAGCAGCGCTAACACTCAGAGTTAACGCTGTACTGGAGAGACTGTGTGTAATATAAAGGTCCTGTCCTTGTGGTAAACCGAGAGAGAAACGTTTGAGCTCCATACTGTTTCAGAAATAATGCTGGATGTGGTTTGGAACATAATATGGCGTTTAATCACGGCAGCGTTTAGCTGAGTTTCTCCAGGTAGAAAACTCTCTTGAGAGGAGAGAGCATGACGCTCCAAAGGGGTGTGGCCAGCAGCAGCTAGTTCATTTAAAGCTACAGTCACAGAATCAGCACTTCAGGAACAGGGCTGAAATAGAGGGGGGTGAGGCATGCTACAATGGGGGATCTGTTTGTTATTTTGAGTAAAACACTTCAGACATGTTTTGTATAGATATGGTCCTACAATATATTGTTCAATTATCGCATAATACGAGTCCTATAAATCGACTATGGTTTAAATGTCATGGGAAATAACGGTTTGCTGTGAAGCAGATAAAAAAGGACACAGGGAATTTAGTGAGTTTAAGCAAGATGTGCAATAGTGCAGCAGAGTGCAGTTCAAAATCATATACATGTGCAGCACAGACCAGACAGATCATATCCCCTGGTCAAGAGCTTGCATGAATCTAACTCACCCTGTCCTCATCCAAAATTGGGCATTGGTACTCGTCATCGTAGCCATCATAAAGTTCTCCTGTGGAGACAGAATCAGGATTATCTCTGACATTTATCAGCTTATAGTTGCATTAGAAGTCTAGAAGTGAACCATTGACTGAAGATTCAAACCAGCACAAAAAGTGGTCAATAAGGGTTTTCATTCATTCAACAGTTAAGATGACGGATGCTCCATCCTGTGGGTGCTTTCCCCAGTCTAGGTTTCTATTTCAAAGTCAAAGTCAACTTTATTATCAATATCTCTGAGTGTGTGGTACAAACAGGGAGACGGAAATGCTGTTTTCTACCGTACTAAAGTTAAAAATAAACACATACAGTGCTCAGCGTAAATGAGTACACCCCCTTTGAAAAGTAACATTTGAATTGTTCCAAAATGTTGACAAGTTTTATATAACATCTGTTTAACTTATAACATGAAAGTAATGTTAATAATATATCTTAGATTACACATTTTTCAGTTTTACTCAAATAAGGGCGATGCAAAAATGAGTACACCCCACAACAAAAACTACTACATCTAGTTCTTTGTTTGGCCTCCATGATTTTTAATGACAGCACCAAGTCTTCTAGGAATAGAATGAACAAGTTGGAAACATTTTGCTACAGCAATCTTTTTCCAATCTTCAACAATGACCTCTTTTAGAGACCGGATGCTGGATGGAGAGTGATGCTCAACTTGTCTCTTCAGAATTCCCCATAGGTGTTCAATTGGGTTCAGATCCAGAGACATACTTGGCCACTGAATCACTTTCACCCTGTTCTTCTTCAGAAATCCAACAGTGGCCTTAGATGTGTGTTTAGGATCATTGTCATGTTGGAGTGCACGACGATCAAGGGCACGGAGTGTTGGTATCATCTTCTCTTTCAGTATAGAGCAGTTCATCTGTGAATCCGTGATGCCATCAATGAAACGCAGCTCCCCGACACCAGCAGCACTCATGCAGCCCCACATAAGGACACTGCCACCATGTTTCACTGTAGGCGCCATGCATGTCTCTTTGTATTCCTCACCTTTGCCACACCATGCAGTTTTGAAGCCATCAGTTCCAAAAACATTTGTCTTGGTCTCGTTGCTCTAGAGTATAGAGTCCCAGTAGTCTTCCTCTTTGTCAGCATGGGCCCTGGCAAACTCTAGGCTGGCTTTTTTTGTGCCTGGGCTTTAGGAGAGGCTTCCTTCGTGGACGGCACCATGCATGCCATTCCTCTGCAGTGTACGCCGTATTGTGTCACGGGAAATAGTCACCCCAGTTTGGCTTTCTACTTCCTTAGATAACTGCAGTGAACTTGCATGCCGATTTTCTTCGACCCTTCTCATCAGAAGACACTCCTGTCGAGGTGTTAACTTCCGTGGACGACCTGCATGTCTCTGTGAGATGGTTGCAGCTGCATCTTCTTTAAGTTTTTGTACCACTTCTGCTCCAGTATTCTGACTCATAGGTAAAGCTGTGCTGATCTTCTTGCAGCCTTGACCTTTGCGGTGTAAAGAAATTATTTTCTTTCTCAGGTCTTGTGACATTTCTCTTCCATGTGGTGCTAACAACATGAAATGGGAAGGGGTTTTCTTTAAGTAACACCCTTTTATAGTCAGCTGTCTGCTGGACACCTGTGCAGTGAATAATTACACTCACCTGTGGTTGATTATTGTTAAATTAGACATTTGTAGTCTAAAATGTAGCTTTGCTCCAGAGACTTTCAGTGGGGTGTACTAATTTTTGCATCGCCCTTATTTGAGTAAAACTGAAAAATGTGTAATCTACGTTATATTATTAACCTTAATTCATGTTATAAGTTAAACAGATGTTATATAAAACTTAGTCTTGTCAACATTTTGGAAATTGTTTTTGTGTTCATTGAGATATTGTTTCAAATGTTACTTTTCGAAGGGGAAAACTCATTTACGCTGAGCACTGTATATGTATACAGTATAAACATAATACACAAAATAAAGATTAAACATTTTAAAAAGACACAACAATAAATGGAAAAAAAATTGATGAATAGTAGTGGAATATATCTGTTGAACAGCCGGGTAAGGTTTTTACCTTCCTGTGCCAGGTCTCCTATGTTGACATAGGACAGCCCTGTCCGCTGGGCCAGCTCCTTTCCTAAGGTTGTCTTTCCAACGCCAGGGGTTCCTGTAACATTGAGGACATGTACATTTAGTATTGCCCTACTCTTAAAAGGTAAAGTCATGCATACGACATCAGCTGGTGAGAAATTATCAGGTGGTTTAGCCATACTGATGGCTCGGACCCATCTGGTACATTGGTTTAAAAGTAACCAAGTAATGTACTTAATTACACAGTTGAGAGACTTTAACATTACTTAAGTATTTTAATTTTTTGCTACTTTGTACTTCTATCCAACTACAGTTTAGAGGTAAATCATGTACCTCTACTCCACTACATTTATTTAATACTTTTAGTTACTTTACAGATTAGGATTAATGATGTGAAATATAGGGATGCACCGATACATCTGTGAGACATCGGCCGATGTTAGCCCTATTTACCACCATCGGCACATCGGTAAAATAAGGTGACATCACCGATGGCAGTCGCCGATGTTTATGTTTTGCTACGTCTACGTGACCGGGAGAAGTCGCAGGAGATGCTGCTACCCGCTGCATGCTGCAGGACTTTTGCCCCATGTAGCGGGTGTCTGCAGGATCGGTAAATTAAATCCATCATTCCGTGTTCTTGGGAGGCCGTCGTTTATATTTGTGACTTTGTTATACTTGCTGCTACTCCTGTTAACTTCCAGAAACTTACTATGGCTCGCTCAACCTCTCTCTCACTCTTACACAAGCACACACGTATCCCCCACTCTTTCTCTTAAAGGGATAGGCTGCCTTATGCTACTATTACAGTTTAAATAGTAAAACATCAGCCGTCATTTTTGCAATCGGTGCATCCCTAGTGAAATATGATCAACCCTTAAATCAGACTTTAGTTCACCTGGAGTAAATCCAGCAGCTACCCTGCAGTATACAAAGCCATTCGAACTAGCTGCACCTTTACCAGCTCTGAGAACACTTTAATGATCAATCATTATAAAACATATCAGAGATATTATTCTGAAATGGACCAATCAAACAATGACTACTTTTACTGTCGCTACTTTAAGTACATTTAGATGAGAGTACTTTCTACTTTCACTGGAGGAACATTTTGAATGCAGACTTTTACTGTGACAGAGTATTCCTACACTCTGGTACTTCTACTTTTACTCAAGTACAAGATCTGAGTACTTCTACTTTTACTCAAGTACAAGATCTGAGTACTTCTACTTTTACTCAAGTACAAAATCTGAGTACTTCTACTTTTACTCAAGTACAAGACCTGAGTACTTCTACTTTTACTCAAGTACAAGACCTGAATACTTCTACTTTTACTCAAGTACAAGATCTGGGTACTTCACCCACCTCTGCTTTTAGCTAAATACCTTCAACAGAAACAGAATCAGAATCCTGCATTCAAAATGTTACTCAAGTAAAAGTACAAAAGTATTAGCATCAAATACAATTAAAGTAAAAATACCTCAGGACAATATATACAATATGTTTTGTTTATAATTATTGATGATTGATGATCATTTTTATTAATTAATTTACTGCTGGGTAGCATGTGAATGTAATCCAGGCTGAACCAAAGTCTGATGTGTTGATTACACTGTTTATCATTAATCCAAATCTGCAAAGTAACAAGGTATTACATAAATGTAGTGGAGTAAAAGTACATCATTTACCTCTGAATTGTAGTGGAGCTACAGTACAATGTAACATAACATGGAAAGACTCAAGTAGTACCTGATAATTGTACTCAAGTACAGTATTTCAGTACATTTACTTAGTTACTTTACACCTCTGGCTAAAAGACATGCAGCAGTAGTTGTTGATCACCTGTTAGCAGAATGTTTGGTCGCTTCCTCATCTTCATAGCTTCTTAGCAGCCAACACGTGTCGTGATGACGGCACCTGTAAAAACACAATAGTGCTATTATTTATTCATGCCAGTCTAGACACACTCTTTAGACGTTAAGATAAATGTGTTTTTTTTTTAACTGACCTGAGAAAGAGAATTGTGACGAACTGGAAGCGTTGGTTAGCTTGCTGGATGTAAGCAAACACGCCAGACTTTCACAAACACTGCAGTAAACTGGTTGCTTTACGTCAGTTTTACGTCAATAAACAGACAGTTTGTGGCACAACGTATCCCGGAGTTTAAATAGATAAACTTCACTTTGTCTCAGCAACTCTTTGCTAACCTTACGGTACTGTTTGTTGGATTTACACATTCACTTTATTTCTCATTTCGCTCTAACAAGGTGACGCCGTGTGTGCTTCACATGGTCTAACAAGGTGAGTTAACAGATATTATATTGGCTTTATTCAAACTAACAACTTCGTTAGCTAACATATTCAACATTCTGCGGTCCGCATGTGATGTAGTTACACCCTCAGACTTTAAAATATACTAAAATGTACTCTAAGCGTATATAAACATTATATGCTAAGGATATGTTACTACATGTTTGGCAGCACAATAACAACGATGAGAAGTTAAGGTACTACATAACCTTAAACCTCCACCCTCCCTTTTCTTATGCTGTTTACTACTAATAGAAGTGTGAATTGTTTTGCTGCCTGCGTTAGATCGAGCTAAAAGCATCTCCACCACCAACAACACACTTTTCAGGGTCGCAGGTGTTGATGGCCTCGATGTGAGGCAGCACGGTGCAGGATGGACAAACTTTCCGGGGGAGAGAAAGCCGCTTCCAGCAGGGTAAGGTATTAACGTTACATTAGCATGACATCACATTATGTGTGGATGTAGATCTCCAGAAGCGAGATACGCGTATAGTGGTGTACGTAACTGTAAGATGTTGAGGTATTCCATTGTTTGCTAGTTTATACTTCTACCCCACTACATTTCAGAGGTAAATGGTGTACTTTTACACCACTACATGTATTTAATCCCTTTAGTTTACAGATCTGGATGAATGATGGTAAATATAATCAGCCCTTAAATCAGACTGTAGTTCACCTGCAGTAAATCCAGCAGCTACCCTGCAGTATACAAAGCCATTCAAACTAGCTGCACCTTTACCAGCTCTGAGAACACTTTAATGATCAATAATTATAAAACATATCAGAGATATTATTCTGAAATGGACCAATCAAACAATGACTACTTTTACTGTCGCTACTTTAAGTACATTTAGATGAGAGTACTTTCTACTTTCACTGGAGGAACATTTAGAATGCAGGACTTTTACTGTGACAGAGTATTCCTACACTCTGGTACTTCTACTTTACTCAAGTACAAGACCTAAGTACTTCTCCCACCTCTGAGAATATACATGCATGTAAAACATTTTGCACTTAATGTATTATTCAAGTCATTATGTTAGACACTGCTGTGAATTGTTGTGCTGGTGAAATATGAATGTTTTAATACTGCTTTTACTCAAGTACAAGATCTGAGTACTTCTTCCACATCGGATTACACCACATAATGTGTGTGTTTTGACTCCAGAAGCGAGCTATGAGCAGAGGTGGAAGAAGTAATACTACATTGTACAAATACTCTGTTTCAAGTACTTCAAGTCCTGCATTCAAAATTGTACTGAAGTTAAAGTACAAAAGTATGGGCATCAAAATCTACCTTAAATACAAAAAGTAAAAGCACTCATTATCTGATATGGCCCATTTCAGATTTAAAATATTAGATAATTAATGTTGAACTTAGCATAACAGGAAAATACTATATGTTTTTATTTGTTGATTTATGTCTTATGTGAGTTAATATTCTAATTCTATAAAGGAATTAAAGCTGTCAGATAATTGCCATGGAGTAAAAATACAATATAGGATTCCAGAATGCAGTCGAGGTGAAGTAACAAATTAGCGTTAATATACTTTATTACAGTCCACCATTGCTAAACTGTATACAGGATATCTATAGAATATTAAAGGATTTATTTACAATTGCTTTCTTTAACAGGATTTTAAACGTACTTCATTTAGTATTTGTTCCCACTAATCTTTCACTTTGTTTTTATTTTATCTTAATTCATCTATAATTGTCCCATTTTTCATAGCATCAGTTTAATCTGCTGTTACAGGAGTACCTTAAGGCTTGCATTGGGGATGTATCAGCTCTTCGCTGAGCACACAAAGAACCCTTCCTCCTCCAGTATAGCCAGTGTATCTACTTTAGATACACACCTTTAATTGTTAATTTACTATTAATATAAAACTTTGTGCAATATACACGCATGTACAATATATCCTCATGCAATTCACACTTTATTTTTTCACAGAACCAGCTACCTCTCTAACTTTATATGGTCCCTTAAAAACTAAATATACACTGCTACTTGTATTCACAATGGTGTACTTGTTTGCTATTTTATTTTTTTATATTTAACTCTATTCTATTCACTTGATTTGCACTATACATAATAATGTAAATGTTCTCATTGCGGAACAAATAGAGGAATTCTGATTCTGATTAAATAACCTAAATCATTTTTGTTTGTTATTGACTGTATTTTTTATTAGCTGAACCGCTGGGTGGACCCGTCCTTCACTGAATTGCCAGGAGAAAGCTTTGCTGTGTCCAGAAGGAGAAAGGCTGTGAGCTCCAAGGCTGAGGTGAAGAAGCCCAGGAAGAGGGCAGGAGAGGCAGGCAGCTTACAGCCCCCCACCCCCTCCCTGCTGAGAGAGTGTGCCCACAGGGACCAGGATGAGTCCTGGGTGGACAGATACTCGCCCCGTTCACAGGTCAGCATCATCACTGGTTACATGTGTTCTGGTCTCTGTGAAATCATTCTGATACAGTTGCTCTGAATCCAACTGGCTTTCCTCTACTGTTCTAAACACATTTCACATTAGCAATTTATTTTCACTATTACACTTCGATACAGTATTAACTCAATATCTTTAAAAAACGATGTGGCTGATATGATTAAATTCTTCATCATCATCCTAAAATATATCTGATACAGTACATTTTCTGTAAAGGCAGTTATGAAATCCATTTTTTTGCCACAACACTGATGGTTTTGGCTAACTATATGACAAATGAAGACACCTAAAATCTAAATCCAGACCTCTTCAGCATTATCATTTACTCTTGTTTTATTCTATTCTCTAAACTACTGACAATTTTTATCTGTGTCGGAATTCAACAGACACTGGAATGACTGCCACACATGTAGTGATGAAGACTTAAGAAACATGTGGATATATATATATCTTTTTTTTTTCCTAAACTGTCTGTGTGTGTAGGCTGAGCTGGCGGTCCACAAGAAGAAGATCGAGGAAGTGGAGAACTGGATAAAAGTTCACACAAACACATCAAAGGTAATGAATGTGTCATGATTTCATGACCAAAACTTCTACCTCCTTTCTAACAAAACAAGCCAATTCAAATGTGCTGCTGATGCTAGTACTGTAGCCCAAGCTGAGACTTAGCGCTGGACCTTGGAGCTCCCCCTCCCTGTAGAACTCCTTACCAAGTGATATCGACAGTCCAACACTCTATACATAACTCTATAAAAAAACAACAACTAAGAACGAACCTTTCACTCTTGCCTTTGACCTCTATTTCACCCCCTTCTTCCACTTTATGAGCTTGTAAAGCATCTATGAGCACTGTGAAAAAATACACACATCCTCCACTCAAGAAGTACAGATACTCTTGTTTAAAAATACTCTGTTAAAAGTTGAACTACTTCTTTACCCAAGTTAAAGTGAAGTATTTGCTTTGAAATGTACTTAGGTAAAAAGTAGCCAAAACCACAACCGTTTTAAAGAACATAACCCTCATATATGGCTATGGGGGATTTGGAATGTCTCTGTTCTCAGTCAGGTCGATATTTTTCTTGTTGCTTTCTGCCGTCTTCCATTAAAATAGCCTCGTAGGCTACCGGCGCTGTTTGAGATGAGGCGCTGCAAGCGGAGTTCTCAATGGTCCATCTTCTTTGGAGAAGACCAGGAAATGATGGATACACTGATCGTGTTTTCCTGTATGACATTAGATAGAAAAAGGTGCACAAGGACTTTAAATAATAATGATCACACCAACCAATGCCGATTCAAAGTAAAGAAACCCTTTTTTGAACATGTAAGTTGAATGTAGAGGTGTTTTAAAAATGTAAGGACTAAAGTAAAAAGTGGTCAGAAAAGTGGAGCAAAGTACTGATTCGTGAAAATTCCACTTAAGTACAGTAACAAAGTATTTGAACTTTACTACTTCCCACCTCTGTCTGTTACAGGGGGGTGTGTTGCTGCTGACGGGACCCTCGGGCTGTGGGAAGACTGCCACAGTCAAGGTTCTATCTCTGGAGCTGGACCTCAGGGTTCAGGAGTGGACTAACCCCTCCAACCAGGAGCCGTACAGCAGCAGTCAGCAAGGTGAGGAGACAGGCTCCCGGTCCAACCAGTGTCACTTTCGCACTATCGGAGAGGATCACCTTTCTGATGGAAAAACTCCGCTTTATCAGTGTTCATTTAAGAAGGCGTGGGGGGGGGACTAGGTGTTAAGGAAGATTTTTTTTTTGTTGACGAGTCGCAATGTGGATTATTGCTTTGGATTGAGAGTGGACTGTACCAACAAAACCTGTTGCATTATATTCTTTTTGTTGCACATATTTCATGGATTATATATTGCGTACACTCCTTCACTCACGGTTGACTTACTCATAATTTCAACCGTTGAATATATATATATATATGTATTTTTTTTCTTCTGCATTTAAAGCCATGTGTCGTGTGTTTGTTCACATGTGTGAATTACCAGGGTTTCTTTTCTTCTGATGTGTTTCTAATCCTCCATCTTTTGTCAGAATGGAGGACGAATGGTTTGTCCTTCACCTCCCAGTTAACCCAGTTCCAGGACTTCCTCCTCCGAGCAAACAAGTACAAGTGCCTGAAGATGGTTGGTGATGGAGGAGCTACAGACAGGAAGTTCATACTGGTGGAGGTTTGTACTGCTATGAACACATGGTTCCTTTCTTTTACTTAAAGGTCCCCTATTATGCAAAATTCACTTTTTGCTGTCTTTTATATATAAATATGTGTCCCCTGTGTGTAAGGAGACTCACAGTGTCAGAAAATACAACCCTCTCTCTTCCTCCTTACCCACATCTCTTAAAACGGGGGTACAAACGAGCTGATCCAGATTTGCTGTTCTTGTGATGTAATTAGGAAAATGTGAGCTGGCTTTACATTAAACTCCTGGCAATGTCCCTCCCACGTCCCAAACTATCGTCCCCCATATACAGACGGGAAGCTGAATCCCCTCTGTTCTGGAAGTATTATGGTCTGTGTTTACATTAGCAAGCATCGCTAACACTCAGAGCTAACGCTGTACTGGAGAGACTGTGTGTAATATAAAGGTCCTGTCCTTGTGGTAAACCGAGAGAGAAACGTTTGAGCTCCATACTGTTTCAGAAATAATGCTGGATGTGGTTTGGAACATAATATGGGGTTTAATCACGACAGCTGTGAGAACTGTTTTTCTTTGCACTTAAAGACTCACTATTCTGTAACAGCGCTTCCACCGTTTTTATCATCCCTGAAGCTAAAGTGTTAAGCTCCAACTATGCAACTGATAAAAGTCTAACTCATTGACATGCTCCACTGTATTTCAAAAGACTCTCCCTCCCTGACAGTTATATTTTGAGATGCTGTACCGTTCATTTTACTTCTTTGTGTATTAACCTCTCTTCTGCCTCTTATTGTATCATCTGGTGATAATTGACACATTGCAGGCGAAGACATTAAGGGGAAAAAATCCACTGGCCCAGGGGCATCCATCAATAATTGACCCTAATCATAAAGAAAAATAACAAATTTGAATCAATAGTTATTTATTTACAAACTAGATTATAATTCCTAATATTATAATTTTCCTCATTATTTTCCTGGGAGCTTTGTCTATTTGACAGTTTACAGTGGGGCAAAAAAGTATTTAGTCAGCCACCAATTGTGCAAGTTCTCCCATTTAAAAAGATGAGAGAGGCCTGTAATTTTATCATAGGTACACTTCAACTATGAGAGACAGAATGGGGGAAATAATCCAGGAAATCACATTGTAGGATTTTTAAAGAATTAATTGGTAAATTCCTCGGTAAAATAAGTATTTGGTCACCTACAAACAAGCAAGATTTCTGGCTCTCACAGACCTGTAACTTCTTCTTTAAGAGGCTCCTCTGTCCTCCACTCGTTACCTGTATTAATGGCACCTTTTTGAACTCGTTATCAGTATAAAAGACACCTGTCCACAACCTCAAACAGTCATACTCCAAACTCCACTATGGCCAAGACCAAAGAGCTGTCAATGGAGACCAGAGACAAAATTGTAGACCTGCACCAGGCTGGGAAAACTGAATCTGCAATAGGTAAGCAGCTTGGTGTGAAGAAATCAACTGTGGGAGCAATTATTAGAAAATGGAAGACATACAAGACCACTGCTAATCTCCCTCGATCTGGGGCTCCACGCAAGATCTCACCCCGTGGGGTCAAAATGATCACAAGAACGGTGAGCAAAAATCCCATAACCACACGGGGGGAGCTAGTGAATGACCTGCAGAGAGCTGGGACCAAAGTAACAGAGGCTACCATCAGTAACACACTACGCCGCCAGGGACTTAAATCCTGCAGTTCCAGACGTGTCCCCCTGCTTAAGCCAGTACATGTCCAGGCCCCGTCTGAAGTTTGCTAGAGGGCATTTGGATGATCCAGAAGAGGATTGGGAGAATGTCATATGGTCAGATGAAACCAAAATAGAAGTTTT
Organism: Eleginops maclovinus; assembly: GCF_036324505.1. NCBI lineage: Eukaryota > Metazoa > Chordata > Actinopteri > Perciformes > Eleginopidae > Eleginops > Eleginops maclovinus. The sequence continues at coordinate 2,869,248 of NC_086360.1, read as the reverse complement.
TGGTAAAAACTCAACTCGTCGTGTTTGGAGGAGAAAGAATGCAGAGTTGCATCCAAAGAACACCATACCTACTGTGAAGCATGGGGGTGGAAACATCATGCTTTGGGGCTGTTTTTCTGCAAAGGGACCAGGACGACTGATCCGTGTAAAGGAAAGAATGAATGGGGCCATGTATCGTGAGATTTTGAGTGAAAACCTCCTTCCATCAGCAAGGGCACTGAAGATGAAGCGTGGCTGGGTCTTTCAGCATGACAATGATCCCAAACACACCGCCAGGGCAACGAAGGAGTGGCTTCGTAAGAAGCATTTCAAGGTCCTGGAGTTGCCTAGCCAGTCTCCAGATCTCAACCCCATAGAAAATCTTTGGAGGGAGTTGAAAGTCCGTGTTGCCCAGCGACAGCCCCAAAACATCACTGCTTTAGAGGAGATCTGCATGGAGGAATGGGCCAAAATACCAGCAACAGTGTGTGAAAACCTTGTGAAGACTTACAGAAAACGTTGGACCTCTGTCATTGCCAACAAACGGTATATAACAAAGTATTGAGGTGAACTTTTGTTATTGACCAAATACTTATTTTCCACAATCATTTGAAAATAAATTCATTAAAAATCCTACAATGTGATTTTCTGGATTTATTTTTCTCATTCTGTCTCTCATAGTTGAGGTATACCTATGATAAAAATTACAGGCCTCTCTCATCTTTTTAAATGGGAGAACTTGCACAATTGGTGGCTGACTAAATACTTTTTTGCCCCACTGTAAATCTACCCCAGCTTACACAGCAGGTGTTTTATTTAATGCCTTCTGCCTCTCCACACACAACTTGAGGGTCAAATCCTGGACGCGTTCTGCTACCTGACCATTGAAAAGTGGAGAGTCCCTTCAATTAACAACCAAAAATCTCTTAGACGGTGACATTTCTGCTATGAGTATTACTATTTTTATAATGCACTCTCTGCTTGCCTGTCAATGTCAGGGAGAAATATAATGGATAGGTCATCAGTTATAGCCTACTGGAGGCTGACATATTATCTAAAGGTCGGATCAGTCATCATCCTGCACTGCTGGGACATAGCTCTAATGGTTGTTGTAAAGCTGCTCTGTTTGCCCACACACCTGAGATAACTCTTGACACTCGCATGTCCCTCCTCAGGATTTCCCAAACCAGTTCTACAGGCAGCCTGGCAGCCTGCACGATATCCTCAGGTGAGTTTTCAATGTGCACTTTTCTCACACAGAAACTCTGCAGAAGTTACCATGATGGCAAACAGCTTTGAAGCCACTATGTACTAGTGAAGACAGCATTTTAAGGACTTAACTTTGCAGATTTCTATGCCCTAATTTCAGTGTCAGCTAAAAATTATAGGAGGATTGAAAATTGTCTTGCCACCTTGGAGACATTTGTTCCTCAGCATTAGGAATTGAGGTCCCTATAAAACAATTTCTAAATGACATAGTGTAGTCTATGATGTGTCTATTTATAGAGTGGTGCTGAAATGAGTTAGCAAGTCAATGTTTTTACGGATCAGTTTTTGGTTGGATGTCCTAAATAAGGTCTGTGCTCAATTCAAGCTTACAGAAATGCATGTGCATGCGTTTATTTGTGTGTGTCTGTCTACACAAATAGTATTTATAATTGTATTTGGTACTATTTATATGTGCTATATGATCTGTGTCACCTATGTGTCTTTCAGGCGCTTTGTGAAGACCAGTCGGTGTCCCCTGGTGTTCATAGTGTCAGACAGTCTGAGTGGAGACAGCAGCTCTCGCTGTCTCTTCCCCAAGGAGATTCAGGAGGAGCTGGACATCGGCAGTATCAGGTTGGATACAGTTTAACCCCTCCTGTGGACTGACGAGGGAAGATTTGGGGGATGAGCGTATAAGGACAAAGAATGTTGTTTTGGCGAAAGTTGATGTGTCCAAAGACACTTTTGCTTGTGAATGGCTGTCTGTGTCTTTGTATCAGCCCTGTGGTTTGCTGGCAACCTGATGAGGTGTACCCTAGTTCCATCAGGACAACAGAGACATGTCAAACTTCTCACTCTCAGATGCTAATCACTTATGCAGTGTATTATAAATTATATTATAGATGGTCCTTTTCTACTTTGCAGTTATTTTATCACAGTGAAACTCTGCTCTTCCTGCACCTCTGTTTTAAAGCAACTCAGTGACTCAAGGGACAAAAGCCCTTCCATTTGCTTTTTTCAAGAGTTGAATTGATGTTAGGTAATAAAACCTGCAAAGTAGAGGCCAAATAAAACAGTATGTATGTAAAAAAAAAACTGAAACTGAGCAGTAGAGTGAAAAATCCACGGCTCTGTGTGATTTAACAAGTTAATTTTCATTAAGCTGACTTTACCACTGTGAGCGTTCGGGCTCACCCCTACGTTCCCAATGACGAAAGGACCACACGGTACTTTGAAACTAAATGAAATCTTTATTCCGGAACAGTACTTTTAACAACGGTACTGGCGGTTAGTGGCTCTTGTCTCTTGTTCCTGTTGGGGAAACAGTCCTCACTCAGGCCCCCCGTCTACTGCCAAGAGACCAGAACCAGGTTACGAACATGATTTTAATCAGTCCCTCATTACCTGATTCTGATCAGCTATCTGGCCTCCGGCTGAGCCACTCCTACCACTCCAGCAGCCGGCACCCTAACTACACCCCGCTGCCACAACAATGTATTCCATTCTAGTAACAGTTATTTATCAACTCTTAAAGTTTGGGCCTTTATGGTTTCATGTTGATATGATTCATGTCTTGAACATGATTGTATGTATTAGCTAAACAAACTTGGATTATCAAGATTTTAAAAACTAGTGACCATCTAAAGCTTTCCTCTGAACACTGTTTTGTGTGTTCCCAGTTTTAATCCAGTGGCTCCAACCACAATGATGAAGGTCCTCACTCGGATTTCCACCCTGGAGGCAGGAAAGGTGAAAGGAAGCCTTGCAGTGGATGAATGGTGTTGGTACGAGGTTTTATGTTTCCTTACACCGTATTTTGTTCTGAGCAGAGTGCTGGAAGGATGTGCGTCCCTGACCTGGCCGTATTGGAGACGCTGTGTTCAGGAAGCTCAGGAGATGTTCGCAGTGCCATCAACAGCCTCCAGTTTTCCTCCCTCCCAGGTGAGGAGTGTATACGTGCACACAATGAAATCTTTCAAGAAATCTTTTTTGTTGCAAAGCAAATATAAAGATAAGATCAGATGTACTTTATTGATCCCTATTTCAGATTTATTTTTCGTCACAGCAGCATAGAAAACACATCACACATGAATGAGAAGTAAGTGACATAATAAGAAACAATAAAGAGATACATATCAGTAGTAGAAGATAAACAAAACAGGAAAACAGTGAGTACATAGACGTCAATAATGAAGGATAAATATCTATAATATTTATATTGAATACACAATGTTAATATACAATAAACAGAATAGGAGCAGTGTACATTTCTCCAGCCTATCAAACTCCCACGTTTGAGTTCGTATATGTATATACAGTATAAACACTAATCAGAAATATAAAGCAACACTTGTTTTTTCTCCCAACTGCAGATTTTAGGATGTACATAGAAAAAGTATGGCATCTCTGATTTCAGCCTGTGAAAAATGTGAGCAAGCAACTGTTGCGTTAATATTTTTGTTTAGTGTAGCTATATATATATATATATATATATAAATATATATATATATATAAACCGCTCCAGAAAAAATTAAGAGACCACTCCAATTTGTTCTTAAATCTTTATCTCTACATGTATGGCAGTCATTCCAGTGTCTGTTGAATTCCAACACAGAGAAACGTTGTCAGTAGTTTATAGAATACAATAAAATAAAATAAAATAAAAATAATTTAACTCAAAGACATATCTATTGTGTAGAAATACTGTACCTGTATATGGTTGTCTAATCAACTGACATGTATAAGTTCTTTCATCTTTGTAATTCTCCAGACACGTCACTGGAGAAGGGGCTGTTGAGGAAGGACAGACATGGAACAACACTGGGCAAAGCTGTTTCCAGAACAAACCAGAGGAAGAAGAGGTCCAAACAGAAAAAGGACCAGGAAGAGGAGCAGGCTATTGGAGGGAAAGATGCCTCTCTGTTCCTGTTCAGAGCACTAGGGAAGATCCTGCACTGCAAACGTGGGTCATATCTCCCTGTTTCCATCGAAGAATCCCCTAACTAGTAGTGTGTCTCACAGCCTGATCTATATTCTTCTTCTGTCGTTAAAAACACATCAGTGAGCCGCTCTGTTGCACTGGAGGATACGTCCCTTCTTCACCATGAACACTCAGACACTGCACTTTATTTACACTCAATCCCTCATACATCGTTCTGCTGCCCCAAACGGAGTAGTACAGTGATGTTTTTTTGGAGGCTGACCCTAAAGTTTGCATAGAAGGGCTCCCTCCACAGAAAGCAATGGGATTATTTGAATTGATTATTGAAAAATATTACAAAAAAATAAGATCTATTTCAAACACACGTTCCTCATACTTATTGGTTTTGTTCTGCATGATAATCTTGGCATATTAACACCACTGTATGATTGACTTTTTAGCAAAAATGCAATCAGCAGAAGCAAAAAGCTAACGTTAGGCTATAAAGGAACTACTTTAGGGTCGCATCACTGCTCAAAACCACTAGTAAGCTAAAGGTGGACTTGTGTTCAGCAAGATGATGTGGTAGAACTGGTAAACTGCTAAGTAATATCAGTGTAAAGAGAAAATAGTCCCGCATAAAGGCTCTATTTCCAACTCAGTGAGTAAAGTTGTTTGAGGATATTATTGAACCTTTGTTTTAAGGAAAATAAAAATGTAAGTTGTTTTGAAAGGTGAGCATCTTTAGAAAGAACCAATAGGATGTCAGAAAGTTTAGAGACACAGACTAGCTCACGGTTGGACATAACACAACACATCTCTAATCCTCTAAACTCTCGATTTCCGAGACCATCAACTGTAATCAGCAAAAGGGATCTGCTTTAATTGTGAAATGTTGAGTGTATCCAGACCCCTCTACTTTTCCGCTGTAGATTGTCTATTCAGGATTTTAGATTAATTCAAATTCATGAAGAAATGATAATATAATAATGAATAAAGCTTTATTTATATAGCACTTTTCATACAGCAGGTGCAGCTCAAAGTGCTTTAACAAAACATTGCAAATTAATCAGAGCACAAGAAATGAACCTCAGATCAGCAATAAGACCTTTTTGAGCATAATATAACAGTTTAAGAGATAAAAGGAGGTAAAAGACATGATCATAAAATAATGATCCTTCTCAAAGAAAACAACTTCAAATATAAACCTATTAAATAAACATATATATCATAATAGAATAATAATAAAAGTGAATAGATGAAAAGAACAAGAGAGAGAAATGTTGCTCGTAGAACTGTTAACTAAATGATATAAGTAAACACCTTTAAAACTTGTACGTTAGAAAAACAAACAATACCAAAATGTGTAAATAATAAATACCTAAAGACCATTTGAAAGGGCGGTGTTGCTAATAAAAAGCTAAGAAAGACCTTTGATTATTAGGACCACGGGTAGCACAGATGCAGTTTATTATAATCCACATAGCTTCTGTCAGTGTTGTGAAATAGTTTGTTTGCTTGTTTGTTTGTCATTACCAGGAGGGAAACAAGAAGATGCTGAAGTGGTCGAGTGTCCCCCTGGACCCCCTCTACCCTCCCACCTGTCTCATCATCACAGAGAAGCACTACTCGTGGACCCTGAGGTGCACACACGTTGTTTTTACTAGCTTTCACAGATTCCAAACGGCATCTCAAGCTCTAATAACACTTCTGTCTTTATGTCTTTGTTCAGTATGTTGTTGAGCGCTCACACATGTCCGGGGAGTTCTTCAGCCTCTACCTCCACCAGAACTACCTGGACTTCTTCTCCGAGGTGGAGGATGTGGACCGAGCCAGCGAGTATCTCTCTGATGCTGACCTCCTCAATTCTGATTGGACGGTCAGTATTTAAAAAGTGATATGAATACGTTGATCATCAGAGGTGGGAGAAGAACTCAGATCTTGTACTTGTGTTACCTTGGTTGGTTGTTGGCTAATGGTTGCACAACCAAAAAAACATGGTGACATCACTAAGTAGTCAAATCTGATCAGCTGATTTTTCATTTTAAAAGTCCTGCATTCAAAATGTTCCTCCAGTGAAAGTAGAAAGTACTCTCATCTAAATGTACTTAAAGTAGCGACAGTAAAAGTAGTCATTGTTTGATTGGTCCATTTCAGAATAATATCTCTGATATGTTTTATAATGATTGATCATTAAAGTGTTCTCAGAGCTGGTAAAGGTGCAGCTAGTTTGAATGGCTTTGTATACTGCAGGGTAGCTGCTGGATTTACTGCAGGTGAACTAAAGTCTGATTTAAGGGCTGATTATATTTACCATCATTAATCCAGATCTGTAAAGTAACTAAAGGGACTAAATAAATGTAGTGGAGTAAAAGTACATCATTTACCTCTGAACTGTAGTAGGAAAAGGCAGCAAAACATTGAAATACAGTCAAGTGCAAGTCTCTCAAAATTGTACTTAAGTGCAGTACCTGAGTAAATGTACTCAGTTACTTTACAGCACTGTTGATCATGTACCAAAAGGTTGTGTTGTGATGTTTTCAGAGTCGCAGCACCATGGGGTATTATGGGTCTTCAGTGGCCACAAGGGGGCTCCTGCACTCCAACTCGCAGCAGGTTTCTGTCGGCTTCAGACCACTTCACAAACCCAACTGGCTGCTGGTCAACAAAAAGGTACGACACAACACATAATGCTCTGTCATTGGTTAAAAGTTATTGACTGGTTTAAACTGAGAGACCTGGCTCTTTTACATCATAAAGGGAGTAACTGACAAGCTACTAGCTACCCTGGATATGGTCTGGAAGACAAAATATTTAATGGACTCACTGTGAAGTTGTGTGACTGCATCGTGTATGGTTGTAATTAAAGATGTCACCTGAACCAACATTTTGCTACCAAGTCAATGCCAACATTTTGACAATGTGAGGTTCCTCGTTTATCTGCAGTACCGCATGCAATGCAGCTAAAGGACAGTAGGAGCCGGGGGCTTGAGACCAAGGATGTACTGTTCTCACTTTAATATGCATGAGTAAATAAAACATTTAACATTTTGATTATACTAATCTCTTCACATAAATCTGGCCGTGGTGCTCTCGACCGCAGGTTTGCATAGTTTGAATGGTATATTGGTAACAAAATTTGTCCACAAAGAAAAATGTAAACACCTGTCAAAGTACTCCATACTCCTCTGAAGCACATGATGACACACACACAGACGAGAGCTGTAACATTATCAGCTTCATCAGTATAAATGGCCAAAAAGCATCTGAAGGATTCTTCAGATTATAAGTTTGATTATGAATAGATCAACTAAAACAATGGGACAGTCTGGCTTGCTACCCTCTCAAAAACACGCCTGTTTGATTTCCTGGCTCCCACATGGTGGAATGAGCTCCACATTGACATCAGGACAGCAGCAACTCTGCATATCTATCGTCACAAACTGAAACCCCATCTGTTTCAATTGTACCTTGGCAATTAAAACAAGAGAAATGCACTTTAAAACATTAATTTACTCCCTGTTACAAATTCAGCAGCACTTACAATGGTAGGACTTGCCTGAAGTGGGTATATCTGCATTTGTTGTTCAGAGTTTGAATCTGTATTGTTTTTGCACTTAGTGTGAGTCCCTGGATAAAATCGGCTGCCAAATTAAATGTACTGTAATCCTGTCATGAGTAGTCTGTAATGACACTGATGTGGTTCCTGTCAGCACCGAGAAAACGGCCTGGCTGCTCAGTCTCTGTTCAGGAGCTTTTGCCTCACACCGCTCAGCCTGCAGACTGAGCTGCTGCCTTACCTGGCCAAACTCACCAACCCTCTGAGGAACCAAGGTAACACACACACGCACACGCACACGCACACGCACACACGCACACACACAGACTGCTGATGTTGATGAGCGTCGCAGTAACAGCTTGGTTGAAATGAGTGACAACGTTGCACCATTGGCCTCGGATGTTATGTTTAATGTATTTGTCCTGTATATGTGTTTTTGAACCAGTCAAATCTCGTAGTTTTTAACAGTGTCAGAATGATTTATATGTCCCTGGTTCATGACAGTTAAGAATAAAGTAAACAAAAGCTAAAACGAATATGTGTATATATAAACATAAGTCGGAATGTGCAGTAACAATATTTAAAAAAATAAAAATGTTCTATAAATACAAGACGTTGAGTTAAAATGTGCAAGAAATCATCAAATAAAATATTATTAAAATAGTTATATTAAAAAGTAACAGTAAAGTTGTCAATGGTAGTTAATGTGCAGTGTAGGTTTCAGCTTGTCTCTCAATAAATGCTACAGATCCACAGAGCATCATTTGAGGATGGTCTGAGTAACATTTATTCAATCATAACACTTTAGATGTATAATTTACAACAACAGACTGTTGAAAATGCAATGGCTATATTATTTTAATTAAAACAGTCTTTAACATTTTGTTGTAAAGTAGCTTAACATTTGATTGTGAAATGTACTATAAAGCTTAGACTAACAACTGAGCATTTAACCCACGTCCACCAAAAATGCCAAGATATATATTATGCGTCTCCATTCTTCCTGAAAATACTGTGAATTGATTTTTGCCTCACATGGCCCAGCCCTACAGCCTCTTTAAGCTGCCACATTCATAACATGCTCTGTTGCTATGGTTTCCTTGCATATATTGTTCTTGACATTTCAGCATTATATCGAAGACTCATGCTTAAAATGCCTTCAAATGATAGTGTTATTTGAAATGACATTTCATAGTGTTTCACTGGTATTGGTTGGTCATTGTGCTGGCTGAAGAAATAATATTTTTGTCTGTGAATAAAGTATTTAATGTGTTATGACCTTTGATTTTTCTGTTGAGACAGTCTGTAAACTTTATTGAATGAGTGTGTATGTTGGTAATGGACTTCATTAACAGACGTGCTCTGTGCTTCACTGAGTTCCAGCTCAGATAGCTTTTATCCAGGATGTTGGTCACATGTCGCTGAGGAGGCTCCCCGGCAGGTACAGCGCACATTTTCCCATAATGCACTTAGATTCAAGTCTTGAAGTCCACATGACTTAAAGACTTACTTTCTAACTGTCTAACTGATTATTTTACCGACCTGGAAACGCTATGTTTTGTAAACGTGTTTTTGGTTAGATTCCTGAAATATGTATGTGATAAATGCACATTTTAAGAGATTTACACTGTTTTGTTCTATGACATAAAATATGTCAGTAAATAGCAAACTGCATGGTGAATGTCTGAAGCTTTTAATTGTGATAAGAACAGCGGCTGCATAGAAGTGGCTACATCCACATCACTGCACCCCGCAATAAATATGCAAACAGCATTTTCAATCACTAAGTGGCGTGCTGCATCTCGCCATTTACATTGTGTGTGTTTTTTAATCATTTCTCAATGGGTTATTTGTTAGGTTAATAAAGTTGCAAGAGCTTAAAAAGAAAAGTAATTTAATTCCTTTGGTTAAAAAGTATAACCATTGATTGTTACTATGGATACCCATAATTGTTCATACATTTCCCTAAACGTGATATAGAAAGATGTTGAGGTGTCTTTTTAACAAACATCTGTTGATGTATATTTCTACATTGCATTTGTGTGAACCGTATTGAACCAGATGTTTGTGTTGTGCGTTGGCAGATTAAAGTTGGAGGCTCTGACAGACAAAGAGCCAGCCCAACCGGAGGGAGACAGTGAGGAGGAAGAGGAGCAGAAAGTTGAAAGTCAGGGTGGGGTTGAGGAGGGACTGCCTGAAAGTCAGCCCCAACCTAGAACAAGCCAAGACCTTCTGGAGGAGGAGGAGCTGCTCATAGAGGACTACAACAGTGACTAACACATCCACTGTCAAACTGTGCCACATTCACTTTTCACTGGATGTTCCTATGAATGAGTTTTGGCTTGATATGGAGGAGGATCAGCGACACGTGAACAAAAAAAAGTTAAGGTCTGAGATTGACAAATCAGGAAAAACAATGTTACTTATTTCCCCCTCAGAATTCAAACCTTAATCTTTGGTAAATTTAGATTGGTTTTCAAACATACATATAACTGAACCTGTACTCCATAGCGCGTTGATGACTGTGATACTAGCTCTGGTATCACCAGGGTTTTTGCCTCGTTGAGATGTCACCTGTATAAGATGAGATTGTTTTTGTCTAATAGAAGCTGTGATTCTAAAGCTGGAAAACAGGCTCATGATGATGTGAAAGCACAGGGATTAATTTCTCCTAAAGTGGCCCTTAATAGTTCAGTTGTGCCAGTTGAAATATTGTCAGTATTTATTTGTGTGAAGTGAATGTTCAGCACTTGTTATTTCTTACTTCACATCTCTTTGCTTTGCTGAGTGACTGTTTAACCTTAGATGAACCTGTAATGGAGAACCGTCTGTGAACAAGCCCAGCGCTAAACTGACATGTTACATTCACCGTGTTCCATGGTTGGATGGGAAATTACATTAAATGCTTTTTGATGTATGAAAAGTTTATTTCAAAAATAACCATGTGAATTAAAATGTATGAAACTGATCATTGGGCTCTTTACTTGAACATTATCTTGCCAGTAGCCTACTAACACACCTCTTTATCCAATATTTACTTTACAACTGTTCCAGGAGGCTCCGTTAAATAATCCCTCTGGTCTTGGTGACACACTAAACAATTTCTTATTTGAGGAAACCTAAGATATTATTCCTCCTCTGATACCTTTTTAATCTAACAGCGCTGATAACACATATCGTATTCATCTAATATATTTTAATTATTTTTTATTATACGGTTTCCTGGCATAGTTTTAATAAGGTTGTATCTTTTTGTTGCAGTTTTTTACAATTTGGTGCAAATGAGTAATTAATTAGCCTACTTTGTAAAGCTATTCTTGTAGCTGCTACAGTACTGCAGCGCAGTTTATCACACATGTGTTTTGATATGTAAAAAGTAATTACTAACAGGGGGTGTTAAATATAGTGGAGTAAAAAATACAAGGTTTGCCTTTGAGAAAAACTCAAACTAAAGAAATTATTCCTCCTGTGATACCTTTTATACTACGAGAGTTAATAATAAATATCGTTTTCATCTGATACATAACTACATTTTTTAAAATTTAAATGATACTGTTTCCGGGCGTACTTTTTACAAGGTTGCGAAATATTGTAGTTAAATTGATAATGACTTCAGTTATGTGGGACGCATCGTGCTTTTTAAAATAAAAATACGGAGTTTATTTCGATGTCAGGAGGACCGGAAGTAGTGTGTGTTGGCACGGTTAGCTTGATGCTGCGTTCAGGTAGCGAAAGGAAGCGACTCCCGCTGAGTTTTCTGGAGTCATATGTTAAACTTGTTGGAGCTGTCTCTTCGGATGTAACTGTGGGTTCAAACTTCACTAACTGTGTTTCATCTGTGTCTGCTGGGAAGCGCCACCAGGAATATAACGTTCACTGCTTCAAAGCTGCAGGTAAAACGAAGTAACCATTTTAACGAGTCATCATCAGGTACTTAGAGACATTTCTTGTTTAGTGTGGTACAGTTCAGGTACGAAAACACCTGTAAAGGGCAAACATCGGCAGTGGTAAAGTAACTAAGGACATTTATTCAAGTACTGTACTTACAATTTTGAAGTATTTGTAATTTACTTCAGTACAGTAAGCCTACTTGTACCCCACTACAGTTCAGAGGTAAATGGTGTACTTTTACTCCCCTACATTTGTTTAATCCCTTTAGTTACTTTACAGATCTGGATTAATGATGGTAAATATGATCAGCCCTTAAATCAGACTTTAGTTCACCTGCAGTAAATCCAGCAGCTACCCTGCAGTATACAAAGCCATTCAAACTAGCTGCACCTTTACCAGCTCTGAGAACACTTTAATGATCAATAATTATAAAACATATCAGAGATATTATTCTAAAATGGACCAATCAAACAATGACTACTTTTACTGTCGCTACTTTAAGTACATTTAGATGAGAGTACTTTCTACTTTCACTGGAGGAACATTTTGAATGCAGGACCTTTACTGTGACAGAGTATTCCTACACTGGTACTTCTACTTTTAAGTAAAAGTAGTCCTTCAGCAGATTGGTCCATTTCAGAATGTATATATATGTTTTGAGTAAATGTACTTGGTTACTTTTCACCACTGATCCAGATGCAGGAAGTCAGCGGAGCCTGCAGCCTGGATGATGACATGGTGGAAGGAGACCTGGGGGATGGGACAGGGGTCGGATCAGCACCCAGTGGGTCCATAAGGAAGAACAGCCAGAGCCTTACAGCAGAAAGCCTGTTGTCCAGAGTAGAGCCGCTGAGGAGCAGCAGCCTGGGAGGTGGGGCAGCCTGGATCCCTGGCCTGAAGACAGCAGGGCCTCAGCAGAGGGCCAGCTGGAAGCCGCCCTGCTCCGGTAAGAACATCACTGACCCTGTCGCGCCTCCCTTCCTTTGGTTCTATCAAGCCACTAGATGCCTTAAACAGACAGTTTGCTCATTTGATTTTACTTGCGTTTAATTTAAATAAAATAATACACTTTTCATATACATTCAACCAAAAGAAAGGCCTTCAAACTATCAAAATGGAAGAGGCAAATCTCAGATGAATATTAAACACCTTAAATCGTATTTCTTTCTTTACTTTGTGTAGAGTAATAATTTAGAGATAACTTAAGGGTTAAAGGCCGTGTCTAGTATTTCACACAGGTTGCCAGTTGCCAGTCTCTTTAGAGGCTGGCGTTGTGGGAACTGTAGTATTTTATAGTCTGGACTACAGAGGTCACAATTAGGTGACAATATTTGGCCCTTTTTACAAAGCTAAAGACTGGCTCTAACAGACCTGTAACTGTGACAAGAAGATGAAGAGACAGGCAGGATACCATCAAAGGATCTTCTTTCCCCTTCCCTTCAAATAGCAGCCTGTCATTTGTCATTCATTATACATCAAAACATACACTTATTAATTAAGGAATACACTATAATCTAAAGTTGAAAATGGATATACAGCCACGGAAAAAATGAAGAGACCACTCCAAATGTTCCTTTAATCTTTATCTCTATATCTGGCAGCCAGTCCAGTGTCTGTTGAATTCCAACACAGAGAAATGTTGTCAGTAGTTTATTACAAGTACAATAAAAGAAAAGAAAAAATCATTTAACTGAAAGACATACCTACAGATAATAAAACAGGAGAAACTGATCATGTTGAAGTGGTCTCTTAATTTTTTCCGGGGCTGTATATAATAACAAACAAAATCATTTTCAGCAATTTTGTTCTTCAATCAGGACATGGTTTATATCGTGTTCGAAGAGGAAACAAGTATTTAAACTGATTGTAGTCTGTTACAGTTCAGTAAGATTGACATTTTAGGAAATAGTTGGGAGAGGTGTAAAGCTATAGCTAGTTTTCAGAATGTGAAAAGCTCATTTTGAAACTTGTCTTTCTAATAAGAGCATAAGTATGGGATCGTTCTTGCAACTGTGATGATTACATACACTACTGAGTTAATAAAAAGTATATTTCAGACAGCAAATGTATTAATCACATTTGAAAAACATTCGACTACGACCTCAGATCAGACGAGATAATCCGCTGAATTTAAGCATATTACTAAGCGGAGGAAAAGAAAGAAGAATAATTAAAATATTTAAACTTCCACTTTGGGGATGTCCCCACAATTGTGCTTAACAGAGGGTAATACTGTTGAATGTTTTTTTCCGTCAGGGAGAGCATTAGGGACCTGATCGTAATTGAAACATTGTAGGGGCTCTAAATATTGAGTTATGGTTTTCTCTCAGACTGAAGAGGTTTAAACTGAGATTGGTCAGTCCATCGTATGTTCACTGCTCATCTGAGACTAACCCTCTGTCTTTACTGTAGAGCTTAAAGAAGAGCGTCCTGGTGTTATATCTGTCTCTCAAATAAAAAGCCACTTTCCTTTGTGGGGGTTGTGGGTTCTGATTTCAATGTGCCAAACTAATGTGGAGATCACAATATTTATTAAGTGGTCCAGGCAGCATATAAACTTCAACTTCCTCGATTCAAAAGTAGTTTTAAGATTAATCAAATATAAAAAAAGACTATACCTTTTCCCCGTCTAATCATCCCCCACTTTGTCCCATTGTCCTCCATATATAGACGTATAGACATGTCATATCCTGCCTCACAGCGCATATTCATCGACGGAAAAGAGAGACTTGAAGTTACTAATTCATTATATAAATGAATATGTTTTAAATCAAAGTTTCAATAATTGAGTAACTTTAATCTAAACACTTTACCAAATATTTAAACCATGATAATCTTAACGTAAAATGCCTGTAACATACCAGCCCCTAATATTCTATAAACTCCTGACAACATTTCTCTGCTGTGGGAATTCAACAGACACTGGAATGGCTGCCATACATAAGTGGAGATAAAGATTTAAGAAACTTTTGGAGTGTCTCTTAACCTTTTTCCGTGGCTGTATATATAAACATAAAAACATAAATATCCTTCAAATCCTTTCTTTGGACAACTAGTGCAGTAACTGTGCTACGCTGCTGCAAAGCGGGAGCAACCATTGCTTTACTATTCTCATTTCAATTATTACTGATATTAAACGTGTCCCAGGTCTAAACCAGAAACACACCCAGAGTGTGTGAACTGTCCTCCAGATTCTACATGTTTTCTAAAGTGTACAATTCTTTGTGAACGCTATTTATAGAACATTTTAACGAATTGTCCCAATGCAAAGCGGTGGGGACAAAATTGAAAAGCTGTCCCCAGTATAAATGACACTTATGGAGCCCAGTACTGAGTGTGTAGGGCCAGCACTAATTGTAATGTTCTGCTGTTCAAAAGGCAGCCTTTGATGGAGGGCAACATGGTGCATTTTAGTTCCAGCTTGTTAGAGGCATGTTAATGCTCTTGACACTGAAGCAGGAAGCTGTTCCTGTTTAAATCTGCAAACATTCTCAATGTGCACAGCTTACTTTGCTAGCTTCACGACAATCCAAAAAGACTACCCTGTAACTATGGCAAGCCGATTTAGCTTTTATTCATTTCTGGAGGATATCAAAAATGCAATTCTTACTAGTACTAATGTTTATTTTTTATTGAATTTGAACTAGTTCAAATGCCAATTTCTGAAATCAGAAATTCTTTTTGGATTGTCGTGAAGCTAGCAAAGTAAGCTGTGCACATTGAGAATGTTTGCAGATTTAAACAGGAACAGCTTCCTGCTTCAGTGTCAAGAGCATTAACATGCCTCTAACAAGCTGGAACTAAAACGCATCGTATTGCCCTCCATCCAACACACACACACACACACACACACACACACACACACACACACACACACACACACACACACACACACACACACACACACAATCTTCCAATAACCTCTAATGCACATTTGTTGTGAATATGCAGGCTCCCTGGATTACCTTTCGAAAGACGAGCTGAAGGACAGACTGCAGGAAGCAACTGAGGTAGCATGAGGAAAGGAAGTTAAAGTTTAATCTGGATGGCTTTGTCCTCTTGACCTCAGCCTTGCTCTCTGTGACCTCTGCTCTGACAGGTGATTGATGGTCTGTGCTGTGAGCTGGAGGTGGCACATCGCTACCTGGAAGGCAAATATGAAGCTCTGAAGATCTTGCAGGGGAAGGTAGAGCAACACACACACACGCACACACACACACACACACACACACACACACACACACACACACACACGGAAGTCCTTTATATGTCCCACATCAAGGGAAATTGACATTGTTACAGCGAGGGAGACTAAAGTGCAGATAAATGGCAAAATAAAATTAGAATAACACAAAATAATAATAAAATAAGGTACAGAAGTGCAGTATTATCAGAATAAGTAAACAAGTTCAAGTAATAAAGTAGCAGCCAGTAATACCTTAAGTTAATAATGAAGCTATATATTGTACGCTGTTATTTCACAGTGTTGTGACTGCAGATAAATCAGAATCCAGTTTATTGCCAGGTACATTTACACATACAAAGAATTTGCTTTGGTTTATGATGGTGCAAACATAAACAACATACAAAATGTAATTGTAAGAGTAGGTCAAAAATATTACGATTTATAAAAAGAACATATTTTTGGTAACAATTTCTCATTAAAAAAAAGATACCTTCAGATTTACCGATTTATTCCGGCCATCAGAGTAAAAGATATATAAGATATAGAATCAAATTTATTATATTGTGATTACTTTTAGCTAACTATTCTAACCATTAATTCAAGATTTGAAGCTAAAAAAAATAAAATGTATTGTTTTTATTTGTTTTTTGCAGGCATGACACTTTCAGAACAATTTGTTAAGAGAAAATAACAAAAATCCATCCCCTACCCCATTAAGTTGTGTTCACCGTTTATAGGAAGCATTAAAAAAATAAAATTTATAAAAATAAATGGATAAAATCACAAATAACAGGAATACAGCAAATTCACATTGAGTAAAATAATAAATAACTAAAAATGATTAAGACATGGGAGAACCATAAAGGATATACAGAGTAATGGTCAATATGTTGAGAGAAACAGGAAGAAGGGGACTTCCCCCCTCCCCAGTGGACTCCACTCAGGCTACGACAGTGTCAGGGGTAATAGTGAGGTCATTTATAAACATTAGTAAGGGGTTCCAGGTCTTGTGGAAGTGGTTTAAGGGTCCTTTTAGCTAGAACATTTGTAGCTATTTTAATATGAGTTAATTAAATCAGTTTACATGTTTTAATTTCTTTCTCTTGATATTTTGTTTTGTTTTTACATATATTTTTTCAATGAGGTGAGCCCCCCTCAACACCCTGTGGAGTATGTGTAGCCCTTGTTAGGAATCAGTGGATTAGATCATGAGAGATGAGCGCACCACACCTTCCAGAAGGAACTTCAGGTTCCTCCGTAGGACTTTGTTCCACATGTATTCCAGTCCTACAAACTGGTTGGGATCATTTACATTTAAATGGTCAACAAGCCCAACCAGTCGACTATAAAGGCGACTATTTAAATGTTATGTAGTTGCCTTTGGAAAGATCTACACAGCTGCTATTCTGCGTTATTTTATATCTAACCATCGCCCTGTGACAAGTACGACTGAGTACTTGCCTTCAGTCAGAGAGGCGACTGACTAGTGCTCTTTATTATCTTTATTTTGTCATTGTAACACCTTGTACAACAAGCTTTGGCAATCCTATGTTTTTGATATGGTCTTGCCAATAAAATTCCTCTGCATTTGAATTGAAATGAAAGCCTGCAGGAATCTTCTTGTTCCCACAGACCATTCTGGACAAAGCCACGAGTCATACTAAGAATCTGCTGCAGAAGAGCGAGGTGACGGCCAAGGCTCTGGAGAAGGTGAGTGTGAGTGCAGGCTGCTCAAATAAAGGCTTGGTCTGTTGACTCTCACATTCTGAATCAGGTTCCTACTGCTCCTATTTGTCAAAGACAAAGTGATACAGCTGTAATACCACAGGAAATGGAGGTTCTACACGAAGACACATTTGCTTACAGACTCAGCTGGATTTCAACTGGAGAGAATACACCCTGGGAAATAACAGGAAATATAAAATGGGTCAAGATGAATGAGAAAAATCGACTACTACTAATGAAGCACTCTATAAAACGTCAATGTTAATTGCATTGTGGGACTTCTTTTACTTTTACGCAAAAAATGAACATATACTCAAACATAAATGTAGGAGAGTAAATGTGCAACCTTCCCTAGATTTAGGTCAGATTGTGTACACCAGGATTCTATATTCATATATTTCACAGCAAACATAGTTCACCATACACTGTAGCAGATAGAGAGATATATCAGACACAGACTTAAAGTGGTAACGTAAAACAAAAGCAGGTAAAGTGCAGCTTATTAGCAGTTTGCACCATCCTAACCTTCCATGGTAACCCCCAAACAGGAAGTCACTTTCTGATATAACTAAAAATGTTCCTTAGAGGCTCCAAAAGGAAAGCGTTGATATAATTATAATTTCAGATGGGAATAAGCGAGACATTTTTCACATTTCTCTGTGTAATTTACGTTGTCTTTATATATTTATGCATTTATTTTGTACCATGCATACATTACATTAATCTCATGAAAGAGAAGAGATGCTTTATGCCAGATTTGAGCT
The DNA here is from genome assembly GCF_036324505.1 of Eleginops maclovinus. Lineage (NCBI taxonomy): Eukaryota > Metazoa > Chordata > Actinopteri > Perciformes > Eleginopidae > Eleginops > Eleginops maclovinus. The sequence goes on along the minus strand of NC_086360.1, from coordinate 2,851,015 downwards.
AGCAGCTAATTTCCATCTGCAGTCCTTAGGCAGGCACATAACAAACACTAAAAGCATACTCTCTATCACACAAACAATATAAAGTTAATAAAATAGTACCTAATACAGTTAAAATATATTAGTACAGTGAAAATTGAAAAACACATTTAGAATGTAATTAATGTTCCCATGACCGGATGCTTAATATCCATGTTTTTGCACCATTGGAGAAAGTGTGAAAATCAGTTCAGGTTTTAAGCTCAGCTGGGAGAATATTCCATTGTTGGATGGCCGTAAATCAAATACATTCTTTTTTGAAATAGCTGGTGGTGTTGTACCATTATAAATAATCCTAAATACCAATCTAACGTTTGAATGCAGAACCAGATTTTCAAAATTGAACAGTTTGTATTTGGACAATCTCTTGCAGTGGTGGTGTTGTTGACCAGCAGCTTATAGTGGAGATGGGTGAGAATCACGGTGTGCAGAAATGTTTTTAACTCGTATTCGGTTTTACAACTCATTCCTGCTCCACTCTTACCATTACCATACAGGGCTGGGAGGAGGGTTACTTTAAAAATATGTAATCCATTACAATTACTACTTATCTGGAAAAATGCAGTCAGTAACCTAATATGAGGATCAAAATATAAAAGTAATGTAATCTGATTACTTTGTGTTACTTTTGGACAACCTCAATATCAAAAGCAATGCAAATAAATAAAAGAAATATCAATGAGTTGTTTTTATACTTGTGTGTATTATGTAATACATCAGAAAAATGAATCGTTAGAAAGAAGAAACCAAGATTCTTTTAGGAAAACCTGGCTTCCATGAAGCATGTTCAGGAAGCAGCCTACACACCAACAGTGAAACACATGAGCACATACTACAATTTAAAAAAGCAGGAATAAAATCTGAGTTGACAGAAAATGCTCCGTTTTAGTTTAACACACACACTTAAGCTCACACACACTATTTCATGAACATATACAGTGGAGGAAATAAGATCCCCTGCCAATTTAGTTAGTTTACCTACTTACAAAGAAATGAACGGTGATACTTTTTATGGGGGTTTACATTAACAGTGAGAGACAGAATATAAAGAAACCCAGAAATATACATCAAAAAATATATAAATTCATTTGCATTTAATTGGGGGAAAAAAGTATTTGATCCCCTTGCAAAACATGACTTAGGGGAAGGAGGCTATCAGCCGATATTCTACGATACATGGCCCCCTTCATCATCCCCTCGATGCATTGAACCGCCCTGTCCCCTTAGCAGAGAAACCCCCTCAAAGCATAATGTTTCCCCTTCATGCTTGATGCTGGGCATGGTGTTCTTGGGGTCTTAGGCAGCATTTCTCTTCCTCCAAACACGACATGTGGAGTTGATGCCTAAGATCGTGATTTTGGTCTCATCTGAACACATCACCTTTTCATAAGCCTTCTCTGAATCATTCAGAGCAGGGGTGTCCAAACTACGGCCCGGGGACCAAATGCAGTATTACCGGATGTAGTTTTTAGCCTCAGATAGCATAAAGCTAATATTGTATTGTATATATGAGTAGAGGGAGAAGGACACGTGGAGTTACATACTAAACACACCGCCTCTACCTCTCACTCATTGTTGCTGCAATGATACTATTGCCTGTTTAATAACTGATAAACCTCAGAAGGACTGCATAATAGAATATCGTAGGTGAGAGAAAATAGAAATATTGAATATAGAAAAGTCCGGAGAACTCCATGTGACAAGCGGCCAACAAGATCCAGCTCCCACTACCAACCAATGAGAGCACGAGACCGGAGCACGTCTTATTAACTTGTTTATTTTATGACCGGAAAGGGGTGTTTCTATAAAACATGTTTGTGTTGTGAAATCGAGCTCTCTTTTGTTCCCGACCGCCAGACAGTAACTACTGATGAGCTCCACTCTGTCAGTGGCCTGTGGACGCGTGTACCGGGCTATTGAGCCACAGCTGTGAAACTTTTGTAAAACCTACTGCTGCATCCTTTTATTAAATACTCCTTTTAACACTTACAAGAGGAGCTTCACTTCGTTTCTTTTAAATCGACTCCTGGGCTTCGAATAAAAGAACATTTCCTACACTACCAAATCTTAGTTGATCAAAAAAATCCCAATAATTTATTTCTATAACCAGCTTGAAATTGAACCTTCATATTTACTCTTATTATAAGCAGTCTGAGGCTTCTGTTTTAAGGAATGAGTTGCCAACAAAATAAATGAAACCCCTTAAGACAGATGAGGTAGGCTGTTTTTTTTTAAGGGTTTTCAAGTATTGCGCATTATTCACCTACATTTGATTTGTTTTGCTAACTTATAACGTAACTTATGAGGCTATATTCACCTCTATAAGTGGCCCAGCTCTCCGTATATTTGTTTGTATGTGGCCCTCGGTGAAAAAAGTTTGGACACCCCTGATTCAGAGGATCACTGGCAGACTTCAGACGGCCTGTACGTGTCTCTTCTTGAGCAGAGGATCTTGCGGGCGCTGTAGGATTTTAGTCCATCACAGCGCAGTGTGTTACCAGTAGTTTTCTTGGTGACTGTGGTCCCAGCTGCCTTCAGATCATTAACCGTCCCTCCTGTGTAGTTCTTGGCTGACCCCTCACCTTTCTCATGATCATTGATGCCCCAAGAGGCCAGATCTTAGATGGTGGAGCCCCAGACTGAGGGCGATGGACGGTCAGTTTGTGCTTCTTCCATCTTCTAATAATCAAACCAGTTGTCTCTCTCTCACCAAACTGCTTGCTGGTGATCTTGTCTTCTATTCCAGCCTTGTGCCGGTCTACACTCTTGTCCCTGATGTCCTTAGACATTAGTTAGACACAAGACCTGTCTATGGTCTGGCCCTCGGTGGAGAGGTTGTAATCTGATTTACTGACTGTGGACAGGTGTCTTTCATCCAGCTAAAGAGTTGAGGAGTACTTTCTTAAAGGGAGACGACTTATTTAACCACTCCGTGGGAGCCAGAATCTGTGGTGCAGGGATCAAATATTTATTTCCCCCAATTAAATGTAAATCAACTTATATCTTTTTTTTAATATACATTTCTGGATATTATTTTTTTACATTCAGGCTCTCACTGTTAAAATAAACCTACCATAAAAATGACAGACTGTTCTTTCTTTCAAGTGGTTAAACTAACTAAATTTGCAGGGGATCAAGTACTTATTTCCTCCACAGTAGGTTAAATATGGAACAAATGAACCAAAGAAAGTGAAACCATAAAGCAGATTCAGGCAGTATGTGTATATAATTAACCTTAAAGTATTAGCCTACAGAACAGAACCGCTGACAGAGGAGAGAGAACATCTGATCCTTTACAACACACACTGAATGCTCTTTTTAGGTTTTACTAACACTGTAACCCTGCTAGTAATCCACAGTTTTAAGAAATGTAACAGTAATCTGATTACATCTTTTTTAATGTCACTGTAAGGGAATTCAGGTACCTTTTTATTGTACTCTGATTACGTAATCCCTTTGATGTGTGAGACCTGCTCTTATCTAATATCTATCTGTATCTAACACGATCCTGCAGGAGGTGAACAGCTTGCAGTGGGAACTAAGCTTCAGTCAGGTCCAGATGAAGAAGTCTCAGCAGTCCTGGGAGCAGAAATACAGCAGGTCACATTTTATCCACACACACGTCTGTGGTATTTTCACTGGTTTGTGTTGTAATTTATTGTTGTTGTTGTTGATAACAGAATACTGAGTGAGAACAAGGCTCTGAATGACAGCCTGGAGGAAAGAGAGAGTGAGATGCAGCAGCTTCGGGCAGAACATTCTGGTAAATGCTGAATAATGTAGAATCACTTTGAGGTGACCTAGACATGTCTGCACACATTATCTCCATCTGTGAAGTGGAGTGGATTCGCCGAGAAGTCAGCATGAGGAGTTAACTCCGTGAAGTGAATCCAACTCACCAACGCTCACGATTAGCATCTAAGTATGGCTAATATTCAGCATACTCGTCATTAAAGCGAAAGGTTCCCCGACAGGGTGAGCAGGTCCCTGACATGAAGAGAAGGGGTCCTGAATCCCCACTGTCATGGTTCATTTCTCTATAATGACTGGCTTGCAGCATATACTCCTGCAAATGACATGACTGCTTACTGAACAAATCAATAATTTGACAAAACATATCGATTAAAACATGATTTTATTTATTGAAAAAATGACGTTATTGCTTCAGCTTAGAAAAATGAGTCTGTTCTTTAAACACTCTAAGAGCCCATACTGTGTTTGCGTTAGTGTTCCTGTCTGAATTCTGCTGTTCCCTCTAGTGTTTACTTTGTCTGTCTTCTGCTGTTCCCTCTAGTGTTTACTTCCTGTCTGTCTTCTGCTGTTCCCTTTAGTGTTCACTTCCTGTCTGTCTTCTGCTCTTCCCTTTAGTGTTCACTTCCTGTCTGTCTTCTGCTCTTCCCTTTAGTGTTTACTTCCTGTCTGTCTTCTGCTGTTCCCTCTAGTGTTTACTTCCTGTCTGTCTTCTGCTGTTCCCTCTAGTGTTCACTTCCTGTCTGTCTTCTGCTCTTCCCTTTAGTGTTTACTTCCTGTCTGTCTTCTGCTGTTCCCTCTAGTGTTTACTTCCTGTCTGTCTTCTGCTGTTCCCTTTAGTGTTCACTTCCTGTCTGTCTTCTGCTCTTCCCGTTAGTGTTTACTTCCTGTCTGTCTTCTGCTCTTCCCTCTAGTGTTTACTTCCTGTCTGTCTTCTGCTGTTCCCTTTAGTGTTTACTTCCTGTCTGTCTTCTGCTCTTCCCTCTAGTGTTTACTTCCTGTCTGTCTTCTGCTCTTCCCTCTAGTGTTTGCTTTCTGTCTGTCTTCTGCTGTTCCCTTTAGTGTTTACTTCCTGTCTGTCTTCTGCTCTTCCCTCTAGTTTTTACTTCCTGTCTGTATTTTACTGTTCCCTCTGGTGTGTACTTCATGTCTGTCTTCTGCTGGTCCCTTTAGTGATTGCTTCCTGTCTGTCTTCTTCTGCTGGTCCATTCAGTGCTTACTTCATGTGTTTCTTCAGCTGTTCCGTCTAGTATTTACTTCCTGTCTGTATTTTTCTGTTGATTTGACTAATTTTGTGCTTTGTGTCTTTCAACCTATGTCATTCTCCTTCACCCTTTTCTTATTCTTGTTCCCGTTTTCTTTTCTTTATTGGGGACAGTTTAGCCATCATGAATCCAAAATATCATGCTCGGGTTGTGCTGGGGTCAACTATCAATAAATAGTAGACCGCTGAATGTCCAAATTGACCAATCAGTGAAGAGTATTCCAGTAAGCCGTGTAATAAATAATAATAATTTCAAGGCGACGTCCAATACAAGCTTTTTACAGAGCTTTCAACTACATCTCCTGGTCTTTATCCACACACAGAATTGATGTATTTGTGTGTGTTTACAGCTTGTAGTCGGCAGTGCTTGGAGCTTCTCTCCATGCTGAGTGTGAAGGAGCAGAGAGCTTACCAAGGAACCAAACCTCAGTACAGCCTCGAGAGGGACGCAGGTGATCTGGAGGTGAGAGAACTGCACACACAGGACACAGGAGAACCAAACCCATAGTCTGTTCAAGAATTAGAACAAAGCTATACATCCAGTACAGTAACGAAATGATCCTCATGAAGAGTAACCTGTTCTTTGATAAGCATGTCCAGTAAGATGGATTTATCTATCATAAAGCCATAATTTACTTCAGTGAGCTACAGTGGGTGTGTTCTGTTAAATACACTGTTCAAATTACATTGTAAAGGCAGTGTAATATTCTGTTGAAGTATCATCTTGTCCTACATCGTGATAAGGGCCAAAGTATTAATTTATTGATGTTATTTTTAACCAATTCATGTTTGCACTGAATGGTTGAAAGTAAAACCTATTTCAAATAAGGTTGGTTGTATGACAAAGACTTGAGACATTTTTCTGTGAAGTTTTGTTAAGGCTGATGTTCCAACAAAGAGCATTTGTCATTGGATTCCTGGTGCATTTCAGGTGATGTTACAGAGTAATCCAAAAGTAGTAACAAGTAGTCTAACTTAATACGTAGTAATGTGTAACTTTTTTGGAGCAACTACCCCAACACTGCACAGGGCACACATAGTAGGCATGGCAGAATATCTATAGGTCTATTTTAGGGGCTCTTACACGAACACAAACAACATAAATCTTCACGTAATTCTATTTAACACCCCTTTTGTAAACAATATCTCAGATCACTTGTTTACATGAACAACTGCAGTGAATATACAAGAATACACATTGAAAATGTATTCCAAAAGGAACATGGTTGTGGATTTGTGGGTGTGTATCTGATGGATGGACTTAATCTGGGGTTATCATTCATTTCTTATGGAAGTTATTTTTGACATGGAACATCAGAGGTGTACTGAACAACTCAAAATGCACTGAAAATGGTGATCAGCAATTTAATATGTTCAGGATTTCATTAGACCTTGAGGCAATCCAATGTAAAACACAATATTTATGATTGATGAAAGTAGTAAACCCGTCAGGTTTTACCACAACACGACAGGAAGGTTAAAGGTGCAGTTACCAATGAGTCTTCCTCTCTGTGCCCTGCAGCTGGCGGTGCTGGGGGCCTGCCAGTGTCTGGGGGCAGCTCCCGTGTCCGTGCAGTCGCACTGCTGCAGCCAGCAGGAAGCAGTTGCTGCAGCTACAACAGGAGGTAACCACACTCACTCTTTCACATGTTTTTATTTCCTTATTCAAGGACATATATGAACATCGTGCTATATTTGAACAATATATTGTAGGGCCATATCTATACAAAACATGTCTGAAGTGTTTTGCTCTAAATATCAAACAGATCCCCCATTGTAGCATGCCTCATCCCCCTCTATTTCAGCCCTGTTCCTGAAGTGCTGATTCTGTGACTGTAGCTTTAAATGAATTAGCTGCTGCTGGCCACGCCCCTTTGGAGCTGCTGCTGGCCACGCCCCTTTGGAGCTGCTGCTGGCCACGCCCCTTTGGAGTCATGATCTCTCCTCTGAAGAGAGTTTTCTGCCTGGAGAAACTCAGCTAAACGTTGCCGTGATTAAACCCCATATAATGTTCCAAACCACATCCAGCATTATTTCTGAAACAGTATGGAGCTCAAACGTTTCTCTCTCGGTTTACCACAAGGACAGGACCTTTATATTACACACAGTCTCTCCAGTACAGCGCTAACTAATACTTCCAGAACAGAGTGGATTCAGCTCGCTGACTGTATATGGGGGACGATAGTTTGGGAAGTGTCACGTGGGCGAGACGTTGCCAGGAGTTCAATGTAAAGCCAGCTCACATTTCCCTCATTACATCACAAGGACAGCAAATCTGGATCAGCTCGTTTGTACCCCCGTTTTTAGAGATGTGGGTCACATTTATAAGGGCGACCCTCTTATAATGATAATCTGTGTGTGAGGTGAGCTGAGAGGGTGGCTGTATTTCTTGTTGATCGCTACTTTTGATAGCTAGATTATTTTGATCATAATTTCAGTATAATTAGTTGATTATTTTTAAAGTTTAAAATAAGATCGGTTCAATACATTTTGGATCCTAGCAATTTATTTTTGATATTGCGTTGAAAAAATATCCCAGCAACCTCCCCGTGCCTTTTGTTTAGCTCCTCAAGAAGTTCTAATAAAAATGGTTTTATCCCAACAATGTTTTTTTAAAGCAACCATATAAACCAAAATTATGATTCTTTTTTTTGTTCAGAGTTCACCTCTGCAATGTTAGTTTTTAAGTATGTCTTTTTAGCATGTAAATTATTATTAATGTTATTATTATTATTATTATTATTATTATTAATGTTATTATTATTATTATTATTATTATTATTATTAATGTTATTATTATTATTATTATTATTATTAATGTTATTATTATTATTATTATTATTAATGTTATTATTATTATTATTATTATAATCTGTGTGTGTGTGTGTGTGTGTGTGTGTGTGTGTGTGTGTGTGTGTGTGTGTGTGTGTGTGTGTGTGTGTGTGTGTGTGTGTGTGTGTGTGTGTGTGTGTGTGTGTGTGTGTGTGTGTGTGTGTGTGTGTGTGTTTCCAGCTGGATGCTCAGCGCTTGAGGAGGGAGGAGGCGTTGATGGTTGCAGATGCTTTTCGCATCGCCTTTGAGCAGCAGCTGAGGAAACGCAGTGAGCACTTCCTGCTGCGGGCTGAAGCCAACGCACAGCACTGCAAGGCTGAAGGCAAGTGTGTGGGGAAAGGCTCACATTTTTAAATTAACTCAAGCACAAACTTACTATGATATGACGGACCTCAAGTTGGTTTAATGAAATTTAATTTATAAAATAATTCTGGCAAATTTGAAAGAAAACAATCTTTAAATAATAAGAATGTAGCCCCAATGCTGCTTGTAACCTTTCTTAGCATAGGATTAACTGGACAATCTTCACAAAATAAAAGATAACACCGTCCCACTATTCGTGGCAGCTGCAACATTGAAAGTGAAGCATTATTTGGCCGTTCACAGAAACAAACACGGTTCATCTTAGTTTCAGTGCTTATTCAGCATTTTTAACAATTTAATATTTAGAACAAAACCTACAAAAGTGTTTATGTGTTTAAAATTTTAACAATATAGTGTAGTTGCCAGCAGTGAGAACCCGGAAATGTTGAGTCCCTCCAAAGTTTTATGTCCCCAGCTCATAGAAACTGCTGGATGCTAACCTGATTTGGAGATTTGTGGGTTTTTGAGGATGCTGAATCTATTTCGTTTAACAAGAAAGTGGCCATATTAGATAAGATAAGATGTACCTTTATTAATCCCTGTGCGGAAATTCAGGGGGTTTAAGCAGCAACAGTGTGATAATGAAAAACAGGACAGTACGTTTCACACAGGATAATCAAATACGATTCAATAAAAATAAAAGTGATGTACCGCTAAGTAGTTCTGTTAAAACAAAAAAGGATTTAAATTAAATGAACAAACACTATATAGACAAAATACACCTACAGGAGCGCTTATGACATCCCATTCCAAATTATTAGGCGTTAATATGAAGTTGGTCCCCCCTTTGCAGCTGTAACCGCTTCCACTCTTCTGGGAAGGCTTTCTACTAGATGTTGGAGTTGTCTGGGGGAATTGTTGCCCATTCATCCAGAAGAACATCTGTGAGGTCAACACTGATGATGGACGAGAGGGCCTGGCTCGTAGTTCTAGTTCATCCCAAAGGTGTTCTGTGGGGGTCAGGGCTCTGTGCGGGCCAGTCCAGTTCTTCCACACCAAACTCATCCAGCCATGCCTTTATAGACCTTGTCCTGCTGGAACAGGAAAGGGCTTTCCCCGAACTTTTTCCACAAAGTTGGAAGCATAGAATAGTCCAGAATGATTTGGTAAGATGAAGCATTAAGAATCCCCTTCACTGGAACTAAGGGGCCGAGGCCAACCCCAGAAAAACATCCCATAGCTTTACCCCTCCTCCACCACACTCTACAGTTAGCACAATGCAGTCAGGCAGGTAAGGTTCTCCTGGCTTTCTCCAAACCCAAACTGGTCCATCAGACTGCCAGATAGAGAAGCGTGATTGGTCACTCCATAGAACACGTTTCCACTGCTCCAGAGTCCAGTGGCGGTGTGCTTTACACCACTCCATCCCACACTTGGCATTGTGCATGGTGATGTGAGGCTTGCATGCAGCTGCTTGGCCATGAAGCTCCCAGCACAGTTCTGGTCTTTTGGAGCTCTGCAGTTATTGAGTCAGCAGAACTTTGGCCACTTTTACGCACTATGCGCCTCAGCACTCGGCGCCCCCGCTCTGTAACTTCAGGTGGTCTGGCACCTCCAGGCTGAGTTGCTGTGGTTCCTAAACATTTCCACTTTGCAATAATACCACTTACAGTTGATCGTGGAATATCTAGGAGAGAGGAAATGTCACAAAGTTACAGGACCACCCCCCCCCTTCGAGTTCAGTGACGCTCTTAGAGACCCATTCTTTCAGAAATGTTTGTAAAGGCAGACTGCATGGCTAGGTGCTTGATTTATACACCTGTGGCAATGGGACTGAAGGAAACACCTGAATTCAATGATGAAGAGGAGTGTGTCAATACTTTTGTCTATATAGTGTATGTATTTTTTTGTGTCCGGATTTGTTAAATATATTTACATTTCTGTATACAGATCTGATGCCGGTAGAAATCTTTTTCAAACAGTGCATGTGCAGTACGGGTCATTGTTTACTGAGTTACATCGTTAACTCCTTGTTGTGCTGCCTGATGACTACAGGCTCAAAGGAGTTGTTGTTTTTGTACTCTCAGTGGGCTCATTTTCAATACTACGAGTGGTGTTACAACCATTGGATTTAGAGAGCACAAGATGAACAGGATTATTTCTACAGTGGACAATTATTTTTCAAATAAAGAGAGTTCAACTATTGGCATTTTACTCCAAAGTTGTCCAAATCGGCCAAGACAAGTCCACACTTTTGTCCACATAGGCTATAATGGTAATGAATGCCTATTAACACAACTTATGCTAACTGAAAAATTGCCAAACATATGCAAGTTAGCATCCGGCAGTGTCTAACATAAAACTTTGGTGTATAATATTATGAGCTAGCAGCTATACATACAGCCCCGGAAAAAATGAAGAGACCACTCCAAATGTTTTAAAATCTTTATCTCTACATGTACGGCAGCCACATGTCTGTTGAATTCAACACAGAGAAATGTTGTCAGTAGTTTATAGAATACGATATCATTTAAAAAAAAAAACCATTTCACTCAAAGACATGTCCAGAAATAGTCAAACCGGAGAAACTGATAATGCTGAAGTGGACTCTTAATTTTTTCCGGAGCTGTATGTATGGAACCATGTCAAAAGAGCCTGCCTTCTCCCTCCAGGAGCTAACAGGAGTCCCTTAATGAGTGTGAGCCAGAGGCTGAGAGGACTGCTGCCCTCCAAGATGCCCGAGGACCTTTTAGAGACCCTGTACAGACTGCTAGACCTGGTGAGTATCCTCCACATCTGTCAGATCACAGACACTGAGACATTTATTTGGAACATGCTTCTGTATTATTGTAGTGGTTGACCCTGTGCAATGCCATTCAGTTTGCTGGCCTCCATTCTCCAGTTCCCTTGTAATGGTAAAAGGCGTTAATGTGCATGTGTACAGTCAGGAGTGTTCCCTAATGAGGGGGGACAATTGTCCTCATAGAGAGGAGCGCTTGTTAACAGCCGCTGTTCCCATGTTAACTCCTCAACCTGATTGTATTCTTGGAAAACACTTAGTACAATACTAGCACAGACTTTCAGGCAGCGTCTCATGCAGTTCATGGTGTTGCACTCGGTTATTCGCTCTGAACGTGACAGAAGTATTTGAATGAATGAAAAGGTGGAGTTTTAGAGAAAAATTTAAGCATGAACAATCCCTGCATCAGGATTTTACAGAAATCGTGATACATTTTGACAAGTATTTAGTTTGAAGCACACTAGTAAATAAAATTATGTAAAAATAATTCATTCTTAAAAGAAATCTAAACAAAGAAACTTAAAGGTCTATAGAACACAGGAATTTCAAACCCTGTCCTCCCTAAAAAAGAGAGGTCTCCTCTGAATAAAAATGTGTACCTCCCTTCACAAAAAAAAAAGAATACAGATCAAATAAAAGAAAGTGCCGGCTTGTGATGATCTGTGATTCGTTAAATAACTTTATTTTATGAGGATAGATACATTCTGTGTATTTATTTCTAGTAAACATGTTGTAAAGAAGAGAAAAACACTGATAAGGTTTAGCAGCCGTTTTGGGAAATATGGAGTTTATAAACTCAATTCAGCTCAAGTTTGGAATGTTGAATATTAATCCATATTAATAGTCCATATGTCTTCAAGCACACAGTTTGATGTGGTGTTTTCCTCTGAAGAAACAACTTAAACTTGATAAACTTCTGGAGAGTTATAGGAAGTTGTAAAGAAAGCAATTGCTTATATTTGAATAATTTGCATCTTAATTTGGCTGATAGTATGTCCTATTCATCAAAATCATCAGATTCAGAGTACTTAATTTATCCAGGGGGACATTGGGTTTTGTGACAATAAAATACATATATAAAAATAAATATATATATTTTTTTCTATATTTTCAACTAAAAAAATAAAGCTAAAATATTGATGTAAACATTACAAGTTAAGTTAAAAATGATTAGATTGGACTGCAGTATTTAAAATGTATATTACAATACATACAGTGGATTGTTATGTTTGATAGCCACAGACAGGAAGGCCTTGCTATGGCGCTCTGTGGTGCATCCTGGGAGACATGACTCCTGCCTCCCTGTTCCCTCTCATCATGTAAGGAGTCTTCTTATTGTCTCCTGCTGCAGCTGAATGACAAGGAGGAGGCTCTTGCCCACCAGAGGAAGGTGAGCCTCATGTTGGCCCACAATGCAGAGGAGCTGCAGAGACAGCTGCTGCTGCACTCACACTGCCGCCAACCAGAACCAGCAGAGAACCAGAACCAGACTCAGAAAACAACAGGAAACCAGAATCAGTCTCAGTCTCAGCAAACATTAGAGAAACACAGCCAGTCTCAGCAAACATCAAAGAACCAAAACCACTCCCAACAAACATTGGAACACTCAGAGAACCAGCCTCAGCAAATCTCAGAACCATCAGAGAACCAAAACCAGCCTCAGCCAACCTCAGAACTGTCAGAGAACCAGAATCAGAAAACAATAGGAAACCAGAGCCAGACTCAGCAGATATCAGACCCATTAGAGAATCAGAACCAGTCTCAGCAAACCTCAGGACTGTCAGAGTCTGAGAGGAAAGCAGAGCAACAAGCAGAGCTGTCACATCCACTGCCTCAGGCAGAACCAGCACCAGGTCTGTCCGAGTCCAGGACTGAATCCCTGGAACTGTCAGAACCACCACAGTCCCACATCCAGCCTCTGTCCAACGCCAAGAGCCACGAGCCTGAACCCAAACCATCGGACCTAGCAGACACCGGGAGTGGTTCTGAAAGAACGTAGACTTGGATGTAACGTCTCTGATGTCACACGAGAGATGCTTCTGAAGCAATGGTGTGAAGGGTCTGAGCACCCACTGCCCAAATCAACGGGATGGGGGGGTAAATTGTAAGAGATTACGTAATCAGGATACAAAAAAAAGGTAACTGTGTTGGATTACAATTACATTTAAAAAATAATAATAATGAGTTTACTGATTCTTTCAAAACGGGGATACCATCAGGATAACAATGTTAAAAACATTTGAAATTAAAGATTGATATAAAATCTTAAGCTCAAGGAACACGTGCTGTATGAATTGTCTTTTTGGCTAATTTCATTTTTTAAAAATTCTTATTCTTTAGTTTTTTGATGCTGTAGATGGACACCTGATTTATTAAACAAAAATACTGTGTTTACTTTAATTAAGGTTTTAAACTAAAACAGCATTTGTACACTATAGTGTTCTGAAGGCCTTGCTCTAAGATGACCCATTGTCCTGTTTTACAGAATACACTTCAGTAGAAAACGTCTTATTTATTTTCTCTTGTATTGATTTGATCTGCATTGCATTTGATTTTGAGGTAAGCCAAAAGTAATGGAAAGTAATCAGATTACATTACTTTTACAGTGTGATACTTAGATAACGTTACTGATTACATGTTAACATCAGGCAACTAGTAACCGATTACATTTTTAAAGTAACCCTCCCAACCCTGATTGTAAATGACATGTTTCAATTTATTTGTAACATGTCATTTTAGCTGTTCAGAACTGTTTAATGTTAATGATTTTAAAATGAAGCAAGGATAAAATCAGCTTTGAAAAAACAAACGTGTTTTTGGCAACAGTTTCCATGTTTTTTCTCTTTGCAAACCATGGTGATGGGTCCCTGTTTTAAAGGAGAGACAGGTCAACCAATCCGCAAACTTCTCCATGTATTTCACTGTCATGGGTTACCTCAGTGAGAGATGACAGACAGTTTATTAAGGTAGATGTGTACACCAAAACAACTGAAACCTTGACTTTAATTCAATGTATTGTCAACAAATAATACATAACTGTATTAGGTTAATTGAAAGCAGTAATATTAAGTTTAAAAAAATAAGTGAAACCTGTTGACATAATACATTTAATTAAATTCAACGTTTCAGTTTTTTCAGTGTTGGTGGATGGATTGATCTCTTACCTACTGTACATTTAACCAATCACATTCATTGTGGTTCCAAATGGACGTCCACAAACATGTCCTCCTGCTGTCTGCTACAGTCAGTGGTTCCCAACCTTATTTTGTCTGCTGTACCTCACTCTATAAGAACCCCCCCACTCATCTGTAAGGATTCGCCTAGATTTGTTCTTGTGTTAAACCCATCCATCCATCCATCCATCTTCTCCCGCTTTTCCGTCAGGGTCGCGGAGGTAACAGCTCCAGCAGGGAGCCCCAAACTTTCCTTTCCCTGGCCACATCAACCAGCTCTGACTGGGGGATTCCAAGACGCTCCCAGGCCAGCGAAGAGATATAATCCCTCCACCTGGTCCTAGGTCTACCCCTCGGTCTCTTCCCAGCTGGACGTGCCTGGAACACCTCCCTAGGGAGGCGCACAGGTGGCATCCTCACTAGGCGCCCCAACCACCTCAACTGGCTCCTTTCAACGCGAAGGAGCAGCGGTTCTACTCTGAGTCCCTCCCGGATGACTGAACTTCTCACCTTATCCCTAAGGGAGATGCCAGCCACCCTGCGGAGAAATCCCATTTCAGCCGCTTGTATCCGTGATCTCGTTCTTTCGGTCATGACCCATCCTTCATGACCATAGGTGAGGGTAGGAACGAAGATGGCCCGGTAGACAGAGAGCTTTGCCTTCTGTCTCAGCTCCCTTTTCGTCACAACAGTGCGGTAAAGCGACTGCAGTACCGCTCCCGCTGCTCCGATTCTCCGGCCCATCTCACGCTCCATTGTTCCCTCACTCGAGAACAAGACCCCGAGATACTTGAACTCCTTCACTTGGGTTAAGGCTTCATTCCCTACCTGGAGTGGACAGTCCATCGGTTTCCTGCTGAGAACCATGGCCTCAGATTTGGAGGTGCTGATCCTCATCCCAGCCGCTTCACACTCGGCCACGAACCGATCCAGTGAGTGCTGAAGGTCACAGATCGATGAAGCCATTAGGACCACATCATCTGCAAAAAGCAGTGGTGCAATCCTTAGCCCACCGAACTGCAGACCCCCTCCCCCACGACTATGCCTCGAAATCCTGTCTATGAATATCACAAACAGGATTGATGACAAAGCGCAGCCCTGGCGGAGGCCAACCCTCACCAGAAATTGGTTAGACGTGCTGCCGAGGACCCAGACACAGCTCTCGCTTTGAAAGTACAGAGATTGGATGGCCCTGAGTAGAGAACCCCTCACCCCATACTCCCGCAGCACCTCCCACAGTATCTCCCTGGGAACCCGGTCATACGCCTTCTCCAAATCCACAAAGCACATGTAGACCGGATGAGCGTACTCCCAGGCCCCCTCCAGGATCCTTGCGAGAGTGAAAAGCTGGTCCGTCGTTCCACGACCAGGACGAAATCCGCATTGTTCTTCCCCTCCTTTCCAGCATCTTAGAGTAAACTTTCCCGGGGAGGCTGAGTAATGTGATGCCTCTGTAATTGGCACACACCCTCTGATCCCCCTTTTTTAAAAGAGGAACCACCACCCCGGTCTGCCACTCCTTCGGTACTGTTTCCGACTTCCACGCAATGTTGATGAGACGTGTCAACCATGACAGTCCCTCAACACCCAGAGCCTTCAGCATTTCTGGGCGGATCTCATCCACCCCCGGGGCTTTGCCATTGTGGAGCTGTTTAACTACCTCAGTGACTTCCCCCAGTGATACTCCAGCTCCGCCTCTGACATAGAGGGCGGAGTTGTCGGATTCAGGAGTTCCTCAAAGTGTTCCTTCCACCGCCCTAACACACTATCAGTTGAGGTCAACAGCGTCCCATCCTTACTGTACACAGCTTGGATGGTTCCCTGCTTCCCCCTCCTGAGGTGTCGGACGGTTTTCCAGAACAACTTTGGTGCCGACCGAAAGTCCTTCTCCATGGCTTCTCCGAACTTCTCCCACACCCGCTACTTTGCCTCGGCCACGGCTGAGGCTGCTGCCCTTCGGGCCCGTCGATACCTTGCAACTGCGTCAGGAGTACCCAGGGATAACATATCCCGGAAGGCCTCCTTCTTCAGTCGGACGGCTTCCCTGACCCCCGGTGTCCACCAGGAGGTTCGAGGGTTACCGCCCTTTGAGGCACATAAAACCTTGAGACCACAGCTCCCCGCCGCAGCTTCGGCAATGGGAGCTTTGAACACCGCCCACTCTGGTTCAATGTCCCCAGCCTCCACAGGGATGCCTGAAAAGCTCCGCCGGACGTGTGAGTTGAAGGCCTCCTGGACTTGGGACTCCTCCAGACGTTCCCAGTTCACCCGCACTACACGTTTGGGCTTACCAGGTCTGTCCAAAGGCTTCCCCCGCCACTCGACCCAACTCACCGCCAGATGGCGATCAGTTGACAACTCCTCTCCTCTCTTCACCCGAGTCTCCATCATTGCCAACGTGTGCGTTTAAGTCTCCCATCAAGACTAAGGAGTCCCCTTCAGGAGCCCCATACAGGACTCTTTTCAGGGTCTCCAAGAAGGCCGAATACTCTGAACTGCTATTTGGTGCATAAGCACACACAACAGTCAGAGTTTTCCCCCCATAACCCGCAGGCGTAGGGAGGCGACCCTCTGGTCCACTGGGGTAAACTCCAACAAAGCGGCACTCAACCGGGGGCTTGTGAGTATCCCCACACCCGCTCGGCGCCTCACACCTTGGGCAACTCCGGAGAAGAATAGAGTCCAACCCCTATCAAGAAGTAAGGTTCCAGAGCCGACGCTGTGCGTAGAGGTGAGCCTCACCAGATCCAACTGGTAACGCTCCACCTCCCGCACAAGCTCCGGCTCCTGGGCTCCCCCCCAGAGAGGTGACATTCCACGTCCCCAAAGCCAGCTTCTGTCGCCTGAGTCTGGTCCGTCAAGACCCTCTGCTTTCACTGCCACCCTTCTGGCAGCGCACCCGACCCCATCGTTGTTTCCCGAGTAGGTGGTGGGCCCGCGGGACGGAGAAGCGGAGGTGTTGCCCACGTTGCTTTTTCGGGCTGTGCCCGGCCGGGCTCCGGGGAAAGCCCGGCCGGGCTACAGGGCAAGCCCGGCCACCAGACGCTCGCTGACGAGTCCTCCTTCTGGGCCTGGCTCCAGAAGGGGACCCCGGGCTTCCTCCGGGCTTCCTCCGGGCCGGGTATCCTCGCTTTCAAGTTTGTTTGTCATGAGGTCTTTTGAACCAATCTTAGTCTGGCCCCTTACCTGAGACCAATTTGCCATGGGAGACCCTACCAGGAACACAAGGTTCCACACAACACAGCCCCCAGGTTCATCGGGGCACACAAACCTCTCCACCACGATAAGGTGCTGGTTCTCGGAATGTGTTAAACCCTTTGTATCATATTTAACCCAACTTCTCCTTTAATGAAGACCACTCACCTTTAATACAAATGCATTTAAACTTGACATCTACATTTATTGTGAGTGAAAATAATAATATTAAGACTCACTTCTAGCAGTCATCTCTGAGACACTTGAGCTTGCTTGTCGTTCATAAACTTCGGTAGTTCTGGGGCGGGACCCCAGGCTTATGAACATTGATATAAAAATGTTTTTTGGTGTGGAGATAATTTGCAATCCTTAATCTTTGTACATACCCCTGCAATCCCCGTTTGTACCCCTAGGGGTCCCTGTACCCCTGGTTGGGAACCACTAAGAGACACAATGAGCTGAGACACTGTTTGATTGGCTATGAATATGTGATGTGATGTGACAGCAGAGGTTCAGGCCCGCTGTGATTGATCCAGTCCGAAGTATAACTTTGACTCTTGTTTTTAATCTAACAAGATATTGTTATATTACACTACTTTCGCCTTTTTGCTGACACCACTTATCAGCCTGTAGCTACTTTTTATTTACTTATTCCTTTCCTTTAACCTTCTTTTAAGGAATATTATCTTCTGCTCTCTTTCTGAAATACAGATCCTTGAAGCGAGATTTATATTCTATTCTATTAAAGCACATCTTTACAGCTGAACACCAAAGCATTAGAGTGGGTTTGAAAGACACATTTTTTCTACAACTTGTTTGCTAAAAAACCTCCCAACACAAAACAGTGAGAATGTGAAGTGAAAAACTGTACAGTTAATTAAATACTGTATATTGTACTGAAGTACAATTTTGAGGGACATGTATTTTAACTTCAATTCAGAGGTTAATGGTGTACTTTTACTCCACTACATGTATTTAGTCCCTTTAGTTACTTTACAGATATGGATTAAGGATGGTAAATATAATCAGCCCTTAAATCAGACTTTAGTTCACCTGGAGTAAATCCAGCAGCTACCCTGCAGTATACAAAGCCATTCAAACTAGCTGCACCTTTACCAGCTCTGAGAACACTTTAATGATCAATCATTATAAAACATATCAGAGATATTACTTTTTACTTTTTTACTGTGACAGAGTATTCCTACACTCTGGTACTTGTACTTTACTCAAGTACAAGATCTGAGTTCTTCTACTTTACTCAAGTACAAGATCTGAGTACTTCTACTTTACTCAAGTACAAGATCTGAGTACATCTACTTTAACTCAAGTACAAGATCTGAGTACCTCTACTTTACTCGAGTACAAGATCTGAGTACTTCTACTTTACTCAAGTACAATATCTGAGTACTTCTACTTTTACTCAAGTACAAGATCTGAGTACTTCTACTTTTACTCAAGTACAAGATCTGAGTACTTCTACTTTACTCAAGTACAAGACCTGAATACTTCTACTTTTACTCAAGTACAAGATCTGAGTAATTCTACTTTTACTCAAGTACAAGATCTGAGTACTTCTACTTTACTCAAGTACAAGATCTGAGTACTTCTACTTTTACTCAAGTACAAGATCTGAGTACTTCTACTTTACTCAAGTACAAGACCTGAGTACTTCTACTTTTACTCAAGTACAAGATCTGAGTACTTCTACTTTTACTCAAGTACAAGATCTGAGTACTTCTACTTTTACTCAAGTACAAGATCTGAGTACTTCTACTTTTACTCAAGTACAAGATCTGAGTACTTCTACTTTTACTCAAGTATAGGATCTGAGTACTTTTTGTGAGTAAGGGGAAGTGTGTGTGCATGCTGCAGCAGGTGACCAGCTGGGGGCAGTGTTTGTCCACACACACTGCTCACTGCACACACTGGATGATACTGTAGTACATCAGCGGTCCCCAACCTTTTCAGCGCCACGGACCGGTTTAACGTCAGATAATATTTTCACGGACCGGGCTTTAAGCTGTGACGGATAAATACAACACAATAAAAATGACGACTGGCATAAAAACTGTGGTATATTGTAAATATAATAATAAACATGAATCCACTGTGTACTCGTATGCAACTTTATTAGCAGCGTCCTCGTAACATCGCGCCAACCACATAACATGAATAGCATCCTCTCTGCCCCCTAACCCGAACGCTCTCTGACTCTGGTCGCTATGGTGATGTTTAAATATGCCTTAAAAATAAGACACAGGTACACAACAAAAACGAATATAAAGTGCATGAAAATGTCAGCTCACCATAACGCTAAATCAATGGGAGCCTTGAGCTTGTTTCTCTGCAACGAGACGGTCCCATCTAGGGACAATGGGAGACAATGACACCCGAAGTGTGTTGCTTATGGCCAGTCTACTCTGTAGCTTTGTTTTGGTTGCTGTCACTGCAGAAAACCCAGTTTCACACAGATATGATGTCGGAAATGGCAACAGGGTTTTCAGTACTGTTGTGGCGACCTCAGGGTATTCTGCCATGACTTTAATCCAGATCACCGGCAGAGTTGTTGTCTCGAACAGACTTTTAAGGCCACCGTCATTTGCGACCTCCAGCAGCTGATCTTCTTCTCGCACAGACATGCTGGATTCACCTGGTTTGTTCATAAATGGGTCGCGGATCCATTCCTTGGCAGTTCGTGGGTCTTTTGTGGTTGGGAAGTAGCGCTCGAACTCGTTTAAAAGCAAAGATAGGTGATCGTGCATCAGCTGAGAGAATGACGACTCAGGCTCAGTCTCACCGAAAATCCCCTGATAATGTTTGAAACATATCCAATATGCCTCTGTTCACGCGCCGTCCCCACAAATCCAGTTTGACTTTAAATGCAGCTGTTTTATCTGCCAATTTAAGACAGTTGTCATTTTCCCCTGAAGTGACAGATTAAGTTCATTGAGCAGGTTGAATATATGTCGCATATGTAAGCCAGTTTTGCGGCCCCTTCCTCGTCACTGAAATGTGCTGCCAGCGGTCACTTCTATTCTGAGAGAAATCTCTGCAGCGGCTCTCTCGTAATTCAAACACTCTGTCCAGCGATTTCCCTCGGGATAACCATCTTATTTGTGTGTAAAAGAGCCGCATATTATACAGAGCGGGCTTGGAGCGCGGGAATCACTTGTCGCGATGAATCCATATTTTAAGTAGGACCCCTGGTATTGCGTGTTAAATGCAGCTTTCTTTTTCTTGAAAGTCGTAGGCTCTTCTTTCGTCTCCTCACTGGGCCTTTTCCCCTTCGCTAAGAAACTTTCCAAATACTACGGTTTTTCACTCATTTTGCTAGCTTGTGGGTTACATTTTAGCATGAGAATCCGGTCATTTTTCAAAATAAAAGATCGTTATGGCTCAGACAATAAATACAACGGAAATAATGTAAGTTATTTATTCTTGCTGTGCGGCCCGGTACCAAATGACCCACGGACTGGTACCGGTCCGCGGCCCGGGGGTTGGGGACCTCTGGTATACATCACAGTGCATTCATAACTGATCCATTCATACAGCTTCTTGTTGTGTTGGGCTTGCAGAAACAATATAATAACACCTCAGAGAGTTACTCTCAGGCACAGTGTAAAACCGATGTAGATGGCCACTAGCAGTGTCTATTATGCTTATCCTGTTATTATATTTTATCCTTTATTCTGAGTTACTTTTTTATCTCATGTGACTTTTATTTTGACATCATGCTATCTGCACGGTGAACCAATCCTTCCAGAACGTGCACGCTCGCTGAAGGTATAACACAAGAAGGCACGTTACAAAACAATGCATGTCTAGAGTCAGAGATCTCAAAATAGTATTATAACTTTAAATTAACGTGTTCTCTAAAGCGTTCCTTGAAGTGTTATATTACGTTGCAGCATTCCTGGTCAAACCCGTTTGAATGAGTGCTCTATTTGCTTGGCAGTAGCAGTTTAAAAATAACGTATGAAGTTGCTAGCTAGCTCTCCAACGTTAAGTTAATGGCGGCAGTCTTCCCTGGATCACCACTCTTTAGCACCCCTCGATATGCGGAGCGAGGTATGTGTTTCATTGTAATGTACTGTCTATTTCATATGTATTCATTTCTTACGTTTGTGTAAATGATGTAATGTAAATAGTAATGTGATTCATTTCATGATAATGTCGTTATCTATTTGATGCTAGCTTGCTTAAGTGCATTTGTCAAGGCATTATTTGTATCTAGCTAAATTGCCTTTGTCATTTTCCTTTTAAGTTTTTACCAGGTGTTTGTGCAATGCACACTCGTCTGAATAAAGTACACCCGTAAGGAAACACTCCAAGCATGTTTATTCAAGTTGAGGGGCCGCTACAGTGAAAACTCGACTGCTCGACGTGGAGTGAAACTCAACTCGACGTGAGAAGGACCTGCCATCCGCCATTCTAAGACTGCTATCTACTGTTCCAACGCCCTCACTTCAAACGGAATCCAGGCAAGACCGGTCCATTTCGTTTATGTTGATTGCTGCATAAAATCACAGGGACTTTTCGATTGTGAACAGTGATATTTATGTAGGTCTAATGGACTGAAATCACCTTTATAAACAATATACTGTAGCCTACATGGTTGATGCTCCAGGCCCGTAGCCAGCATTGTGGTGGGGGGGGGGGATCTTTTCCCCCCGAAAGTGGACTTCATTTGGCTCCCTACTCCAATGCCCCCTAAATACACCAGCACACTTCAGATCTTTTAATTTAGACATATTTTATTCATCGTCAAGTTTGTTGTGAGTCTGTTGTTGCTGTCCTTCATTTTTTGTCTGTTGCTCCCCACTGTTAACATAAATGGACATGAATTGCTTCAATTGAGCTATCTCTATAGTCATTAAAACTTTAACAAGAATGAAGAATTTGATATAAATGTAAGTGTTACTCAAACTTCCTACATCTGTGATTGTCTGTCTCTGTTGCTCACCTCAGTTGTCTGTTGCTTTCTTCCATTGCCTGTCTGTTGCTGCCCTCCATTGTCTGTCTCTGTTGTTGTTCTGTCTGTCTGTTGTTGCTGTCCTTTATTGTCTATCTCTCCACTGTTGACATAAATAGATAAGAATTACTTCATGAAGTACACTATCGGTATGGTCATTAAAACTTAAACATGAATTAATAATGATATAAATTGAAGTGTTCCAGAAAAGAGCTTTCAAACAGCATCAAAACCATCTCTTTGTAATTTAAATTGACATAATCAAGGTTGAATGTGTAGTGCCCTACCCTCTTACTTAAAACATTCTTAGTCCATTTCTCCCTTATATTAGTGCCAGATTCATGCAAATGCAGTTCTGGGGTTCTACCTTACCACTAAGAAGGCACACAAAGTTTGATTAAAATCTGTGTCGGTTGGGCCCCAAAGTGTCTGATTTCACGTGAAATGACCCACCCCCCATGTCTCCCTCTTCTTCTTCTATGGCTTCTATTGCATCAGAACGCTCATCAGCTCCAATCGTCTTGGGTGCATTTTTGAGTATAGATCGACAGCTTCATCCAGATCCAGAGCCATGTCGTAGTGGGTATGGATGAGAGCCAAGGATGACATGCGGTCCTCTCCCATGCTGCTCCGCATGAATGTGTTGAGTCTCCGGAGAACACTGGCAGACCTCTCACATTCGCAGGAGGTCACTGGCAAGGTGCATGCAATTTTCAGGAGTTTGAAGATGTTCGGATACATCATCTCATCACACTCTTTGATAGCTGAGGCACATGAGCTTGGTCTTTGGTGTAATGCTTTGACCTGCCACTTCAACTTCCACCGTTTCAGCTCCTGGTCAATGACCTCTGGTGATGGCAAGTCATCTTGGTACAGAGCGACTGCTTCAGAGATGTCCACCGTTACATCTGAGTTGCACTGGACAGATGGAATTAGGCCCATGAGCCTTGATGCGGTCACAGAGAGGGGACTAAATCTGGACTCAAACTCTGAAATGACATGGTCTAAGAAGGGTATCGTCATGTTCCGGAGATAGTACTCCTTCACTCCTTCAGCGGGTACATTTTCCCTGTGTTTCTGCCTTCCAGCTGCTCTCGGCTGGGTTGGTTCCACGTTGACCTGAGCAGCCATCCTAACTGCTTGTTCGTAGATTTGATTGAAGTCGTCGTCGATGGTCTCGCGGAGCTCCTTGTAGACAGACTTCACCTCATCAACCATGCTAAATGCCTCGATGATGTCGAGTGAGGTGCTTTGCAGTTTCACCGTGATGCCCACCAGGTGGGATAAAACTTGGTATACGGTGAGGAATGTGAGGATGAATCCAAAGTTTTGTAGCAAGAGACCATAGGCCTCTGCTTTGTACTTGCCCTCCCATCCACTGGTGACATCTTCACTGTACTCCTCTGTATGGAGACCCTGTGCCATGACTTCCAGAGCCTTAATAATGAAGACAAAGGCACTGTAGAAGTGACTGTAGGCATCATGCCGTGCTGCCCATCTTGTGCGGCTGAGGTCAATCAGGGGCTTCCGCTTTCCGGTAGAATGTGCCTCCTTATCTACAACCTCCTTGAGAAGGTGTTCCCTCTTCGGGCTGCAGGTGAAGAACATGACGATGTACTTCATCTTATCAATCATGTTGCGCACAACTGGAAGAGCACAAGAGCGTGCAATGACAAGGTTCAAGCAATGCCCATTGCAGTGCATATCAAGGTTCAAGGTTCAAGGTTTTTATTTGTCATATGCACAGCAGATACAGCGTATATGTTGGCAATGAAAATCTTATGTCGCGTGCTCCTCCAACAACTCAACATGCATGGTGCAAAAGATAAATAAAGTAGTGCAAAAAGAGAGAAGAATATTTACAATATTAACAATAAAGATTTGAGGATGTGAAATATATACATATGTGGAATACATTGAGAGTATTTAAATACTTTACACTGTTGAATGAGGAGGTATGGACAGATGCATATATTATGTATAGCAGATGTGTATGGCAGATATGTACAATATATAGATATGTGTACTATAAACAGATATGTATGGCAGATGTGTATAATATATATGTATGTGTGTACTATAAACAGATGTGAGTAGACATTCACAGAGCTCAGGAGTTCAGTAGTCTTATAGCCTGTGGTATAAAACTGTCTCTGAGTCTGGTGGTCTTGGTCCGGATGCTGCGGTACCGTCTGCCAGACGGCAGCAGACAGAACAGATTGTTGCTGGGGTGATGGGGGTCCTTTAATATCCTACCGGCCTTCTTCCTACACCGCTGGGTGTAGAGGTCCTCCATGGATGGCAGCTCCGTCCTGGTGATGTGCTGAGCAGTTTTCACCACCCTCTGTAGAGTCTTACGGTTGAGGGCGGTGCAACTGCCATACCAGGCGGTGATGCAGCCAGTCAGGATACTCTCGATGGTGCACCTGTAGAAGTTGCAGAGTATCCTGGAGTCCATGTTGAACTTCCGCAGCCTGCGGAGGAAGAAGAGCCGCTGTCGAGCCGTCTTGGATATGACCCTGGTGTGATGTGTCCATGTCAGGTCCTCACTGATGTTTACCCCGAGGAACCTGAAGCTGCTGACTCTCTCCACAGGAGTCCCGTCGATGGTGATGGGTGTGTGTGCCTCTCTCTGCCTCTTCCTGTAGTCCACAATCAGCTCCTTTGTTTTGCTGACGTTGAGATGGAGGTTGTTGTCCTGGCACCAAGATGTCAGGGCTCTGACCTCCTCTCTGTACGCCGTCTCGTCGCCGTCTGTGATCAGGCCGATGACGGTCGTGTCGTCAGCAAACTTGATGATGGTGTTGGAGCTGTGTGTGGCCACGCAGTCGTGCGTGAACAGGGAGTAGAGGAGAGGGCTGAGCACACAACCCTGAGGGGCTCCGGTGTTGAGGGTCAAGGTGGAGGATGTGATGTTCCCCATCCGCACTGCCTGGGATCTGCCCGTCAGGAAGCTCATGATCCAGTCACAGAGGGCGCTGTTGAGCCCAAGGTCCCTGAGCTTAATGATGAGCTTGGAGGGCACAATGGTGTTGAATGCTGAACTGTAGTCAATGAACAGCATTCTCACATAAGTGTTCCTCTGGTCCAGGTGGGAGAGGGCAGTGTGGAGGGTGAGGGAGATGGCATCATCCGTGGACCTGTTTGCTCTGTAGGCAAACTGCAGGGGGTCCAGTGAGTCAGGGAGGGAGGAGGTGATAAAAGTTTTGACTAACCGCTCAAAGCACTTCATGATGATGGAGGTGAGTGCAACTGGGCGGTAGTCATTGAGGCAGATGGGTTTTGTCTTTTTGGGGACAGGGACAATGATGGACTCTTTAAAACATGTAAGTAGTAGCATATAAACTGCCTTAGGCGCATCCTTTTTTATCAAAGCTTGAACGCCAACATTTTCGCTGCTCATATTGCTGGCGCCATCGTACCCCTGGCCTCGACAGTCAGCAATCTCTATGCTTAGATGACTCAGCACATCTTTGATCGCGCTTGCAATGTGGCGACCTGTGATCCGTGGCAAAGTACAAATCTCAAGCAACTCCTCTCTGATATTTAAGTCTTTGTCCACGAAGCGAACACACATTGGCATCAGCTCTTCATTATGGGATGTGACCTCATCAGCTAGGACTGTGTACATCTGAGCATGCCTGACCTCTTCCACGATCTTGGCCTGAATCATGTGCTTCCCTATTACATCAATCATTTCATTTTGGCTTTGAGGTGATAGATATGTGGCATTTTTTAGCTTTGGTTTCTCCAAATGCTGCTTCAGCTTTTCATCGTGATTTGAAAGCAGTTTCAATAGGGCCAAGAAATTCCCAGGATTGCCACTACAATGCTGCTGCTCAGCTGATCCTCTCAGTGCAATGCATTGACGGCCACAGTAGAGAACAGCCTCTGCAACGCACTTGAGAATGTGCCTGTTCTCTTTGATGTTGGTCTCCTTTGCACTGTCCATACGGACTGATATCCGGGTATTGGGGTTTTCATGTGACTGTCGAAACAGTTTTGCTCTTTCAAATGCCACTAAATGGTTTGCTTTCGATTGGTGGCTTCCAATTATCTTCGTTTTCTTATGCCATTTACTGAAGGGCGCATTTATCAGTGAAGTTGACTGTTTCCTCTCTGTGGCATTGAGAAAGAGAGCACAGCATATGCAGAAAGCGCCATCGAGTTTCATGCTGTAAACCAGCCACCATCCATGCTCCTCAAACCAATCATACCTGAATGCCCTGTTGCACCGACCAATAAATGTAGTTGGGAAAATGAAATGTTTCGAAGGTCTGACGTGGTTTTTCACCAAATTGTACTTTTGGCCATCAGACATCTGACACACAGCCTGTGCTATTTCCTCAATAGATTTGGTTGCATCTATGAAGAAGCCAAGGTCACTGTCAAGTAGGGCTGTCCCCGACCAAGGATTTTGTTGGTCGACCAGTGGTCGTCATTTACTCCGACTAATCGACTAATCGCCCCCCCCCCCCCCCCCCCCCCCCAATTTTTTTTTTTTTTTTTTTTTTTTTTTTTTTACAATTTTGACCGGGATACACATCTGTGAAGTTTTACCTTTAATGCCCGGCTACCGCATCTATTCACATTTACCACTAACGCCGGGAGTAACCTTGTGTGACTACTAACAAAATGTTTCCTGGTTCATCTAAACACTAGGCCTATAGCCTACACAAGTTCTTCTCTCAGTCGGAGAGTGAGAAAAAAAACCCGACGTTCGCAGAAAGACAGACGGAGTTTGAACATTCTGATTATTTATTTTAAACAGGCGCCACACACGTACTGAATGATGATGCAACAATTCAACAAAACCAAAAATAATAATACAGCCTTAAACTAATTTAAAAAAAAAACATATTATTATTTTCGTTTCTTTTGGAAATGTACATAACGAAAAAAAATATGATTGCTGTAAAATAGGCAAACATGAATAGCCCTAAACTAATAAATAGGCCTAATTTGAAACAGACAGTGCAGATTAACAGACCAACGAGGTAGACTTGCATAAAAAACCTGAAGCTCACAGTGATTTGTCCTCGGCTCTGAGTTTTCTCAAATTGTGAGAAAGGAAGACCAATTTGTCCACATTGTCAGGGAGAAGTGAACTCCGCGTCTTGCTAACAATGAAGCCGGCCTTAGAGAAGATGCGCTCCGATGGTGTGGACGTGGATGGGATGGAGTGAATACGCATGGCTGCTCTGGCCAGCTTCGGGTAACGCTCCTCGTTTTTTTGCCACCATGCTAGCGGTCCCGACTCAACTTTTGTTTTATCCTCCAAGTACCATTTCATTTCATTGTTCTGTTCTTCTGTCTGCAGCTCCTCATCTGTACCCATCAGCATGGATATTTCGTCCTGCTTTTCATTCTTTTTTGTTTTCTTCTGTGGTACAGGCCCGGGTTCGTTGTCGTCCCCACTGGCGTGCTGTGTCTGGGCAGGCTCTTCTGCTGGAGATAGACTCTCAGCTAAATCCAACACCGTAGTGTATGCCTGGTTGCGTTTCTCTTCCTCCATAAACGATAAGCTTTTAAAGCGTGGGTCCAAGACAGCAGCTTTGATGTAAATGCTGGACTGCAGCTCCTTGTTTAGCTCCCACCTCTTGTCAATTTCCTCACCAAGTGTTTTCTTCAGTGCTGTCACGGCCGCGCTGTCATCCTCGCGCAGCAACAGGTGACGTCTTTTCATGTTTATGAGCATGGGCAGCGTGGCAGAGAGAGATGCATTAAGATCTTGTGAAAGCAACTCTGTAAGTGTGACCATCGGCTTCAACACCGACACTATGTCTTCTGTTATCCTCCATTGGACCGTGGTGAGATCCAAATCGCGGTCAGATCTGTGTGTGGTAACGCTAACGGGGTCGGAAAGTACAGCGGTGACCGGCCACCTCTGTTCCAGAAGGCGCTCCAACATGCAGTGAGTGGAGTTCCATCTCGTGGAGACATCCTGGATGAGTTTGTGTTCAACCACGTTCTGTTGTGTTTGTTTTTCAGTGAGAGCCGCTGTAGCCTTGGCACTTTTCTTAAAATGTCCAACAAGACGTCTGGCAGCTGCTATGACACGGCAAATGGGATCTTTTTTAAGAGCCGCATTGATGCACAGCTGCAAAGTGTGCCCTGCGCAACGAACTCCTTGGACGTTACCCCAGGACGGGTTACGCGCTAACTGATGGGCGCACAGCACCATGTTCGCGGCATTGTCATGTACAAGAGCGACCCTTTTTTCCGCGGGGATTTTAAAGTCTGCCATGACTTCGCTGAGTCGCTCTGCTATGTTGACAGCTGTGTGGCTCACTCCCAACTCTTTCGTTTCCAGCACGAATGAATGCAGTTGCCAGTTATCCGAAATAAAATGCGCTGTGACCGTCATGTAACTTTCCATCTGGTTAGATGTCCATGCATCTGTTGTGAAGCTGAGTGCTTTGCAGTTATCGATCTTGCCCTGGAGTGTTTGTTTTATTGTGCTGTATTTGTTTGTAATCGCGTGCATCACTGTTTCACGTTTTGGCAGGCTGTATCCGGGCTCGAGGCAATTAATTAGATCTTTAAATCCCTCACCACTGACGATATTCACAGGTCGCATGTCCAGCGCTATGAAGTCAGCTATTTTGTCAGTTATGTCTCTCTTCCTTTTTTCAGACAGAGGGGCTTTCATTGTGAGCTTCTGCTGCGTTAATGATGAGGAGGATGAGGAGGATGATGAGGATGACGTGGAGGTGGAGGGGGCTAGATTGCAATAAAGTGGATGCGCCTGTAGAGATTTAAATAATAAGTTAACCAGTGAGCTGGATAATTTAGCCTTACCAATACTAGCGACAAAACTAAATGTACTTAATTCATTATTTATTAATTCAATGTATTATTTATAATTTATATATATTTATAATAGGCCTAATTGCATTAACTTCATCGCATAGGATAGCTAGGCTAGTAGGCTAAGCTACTTACATTCTTGAGGTGGTAAATCATGTTCGTCGTGGACGAATGATAGGCAAATGTTTTTCTGCAAATTTGGCATATAACCCTCTTTGGGTCATCTCTATCCTTTTCGAAATGCTCCCATATCTTAGAGCTCCTTCCAGACATGATAGCCAAATAAGTCGATGCTGTCCTTGTCAAACAAATCAAAACCGTTTAACGTCTTTCTTGTCACGCCCTTCAAATTAAAAGTCCCGGAAGCCCTTTGACGAGACGCGGCTTTTTTCCCCTGCGACCAATCGACCAATGGAATTTGGTCGACAAGTATTTTTTTTGGTCGACCAACGATTAATCGATTATTTGAGGTCAGCCCTACTGTCAAGTACAGAGCTCGGCTGGGCTACCTCACATTCTGCTGCCTGTCTCACTCTCACATCCTCAGCCACTTCAGGAGCTGCTGCATCTCTCTGCTCTTCCACTGCACTGTTACCTGGCAAGGCTGTTTCATTGCTGCTACTACTAGCTGCTGGTAGCTCACCCTCCACATGCTGACTCACTAAATAAATACAGCAAAAGAAAGACATTTAAGTCAATTTTAGAGTATTTCAAACCAGACATAATAATAATTTTATTCTCTGAATTATTTTATTTTCTATTGTGCACATAGAATTGTGAGGGTTTGGGTAATTTCATCAAGCAGATATATTGCATTTGTCATAAAACGGTTTTAACAAAAAGCACACACAACAAACGTCTGACAACAAACATCTGCACCTGAAACACAAACATCAGGTGCAGGGAAACTACACTGATTGACTCACATACACCCTATCCATGTTTAACCCCCTTTTTTTTTTACACCTCTATACTGTATTTTATTTACTATGGCCTTAGGAGCAACAGGCATGGTGACAGTAAAATACAGCCTAGCTGGAGCAACAGGCATGGTGACAGTAAAATACAGCCTAGCTTGATCATCAGCATTGCAAAGTGAGTTACTGAATGTTATTGTCACTTACATTTCTTAAAAATCAACTAATGGGCATAAAATAATTTGGCTTTAGTGTGGGGGGAACCCCTCATAAAATCCGTTTCACTTTCAGGAAAAGGTGGAGAGGCACCAATAGAGACCGAGGTCGAAACTGCACATAATAAGTTCTGTCATAGACATCTGAAGCCGCGAGCACAAAATGGTAACACTCTGCGTCAAGACAGTAGACTCAGGAGACAGACACTAGTCTAAAACAGACGGGGGGAACTGTCAGCTATGTGGCACTTGCAGAGCACAAGCATAACGAGATGGAGGGGGGGAGACATTGAAGCACCGAAGTCACGTTAACACGCCAAGCAATACACTTTTAACAATCCCGAAAATAGTTACTGTTACGTTCGCTATGTTTCCTACAAAATTGACAGTGGTATTTTCTGTGTTCGGCGAGGGATAGTGCTAGCATATAGCCTAATGGAGCTAGGCAACCACTGACAAGTAGCCTAGGTCAGTGAGTGTTCAGATGCAGCTAGGTCTAGCAGCTAAGTAGTAAAGAAATAGAAGCCCTGCACTCAGCAGCTTACCGATTTTTGTCCTTTTCTGGAATAAGTCACCAATGTTTTGGGACAATGTTGCCGCCGACTTCTTTCGTTTACGTTCCTTGTCTTCTTTTTTACCCATTTTCGCTATTCTTCTGATTCTTCTTTGTTCCTATGTAATAGGCGATTAGGCTAGCTACCAACAGAAATGGGGGCATTACCGCCACCGACTGGATTGGTGTAAAACAGTCTGAACAAAATGTGTAAACAGAAATATTAACCATTTTTCTTACTCGTCACTTCTCTGAGTCTACTTTTCTTTTTTATTAGTCTGGATTTTGATATTGTAAATTTAGATTTGAATCATGTATATTCACCGGAGATGAACAATTCATTCATTGAATAGCCCACATATCTTGAGGGGCGTGTCTGTGTATGGGGGGAGGGGGGGGGGTCGAGTGCGGGAGGGGGATCGAACGAACCCTTCGATCCCCCCTGGCTACGGGCCTGTGCTCTGATTTAATCATAGGCATATATGAAAGGTGAATTTAAAGATACAGAAGGGTAAATTAATTTAACATAAAAAAATTGAACAAACTGAACCTGTTAAATGTAAATTCATTCATGGGTAAATCTGTATGTTAGCAGTCATTGCTAAGCTGTTTGTGTGTTAGCCTACATTTTGTTGATGCTACTCGTCCAGTGCATGTTTGATATTAAGTATTTGCAGAGAAGTATTGAGCTATATTTCAGTCATTAAACTATAGTTCACTACTTCAATATAACCAAACAGCTACACAACTTTAACAAAATGTCACTTGATAGGGAAGAAGTAACTAACACACATGACCCACCCATGACCGATAACCCACAGCCAGTCAGATCTAGTTCACGTGAAAGAGCATTTACAGAAAAGGGATTAGAGATGCACAAACAGGAAGCCATTAAACATAAGAGAGAATTCATGAGAGCTTATGGCTCCTGGAAAGAGGTGGCAGGAAAGGAGGACAACGCTAAAATCATTCTGTTCTCAAGATGAACTAAATAAAATCAGAGAAGAAATCCAAATGCGACACAATGCAGTAAGTGAATGTTATGAGCCCATTCAACGCAACCACAATGCCACTCCAGACATTGTACCAAAAATAGATGCTTGTATAGCACTCACTGCAGAGATCAGCGAAATAATAGAGAAGCGGCTAGAAACTGTTGAAGAGGTCTTCAATCCAGAACTTGAGAAAGTACGAATGAGGATGGCACTTAAGAAGGATGAGTATGGATCTATCTTCGGACACACAGAGACAGATACTGTACACTCTCTAGCAGAAAATTCAATCCACTCACAGGCCTCAAGCCAACATGTAGATGCAGAAGCAGAACTTGCAGCTCAACAGGAAAAGGTTAAAGCAGTGTATGTAATACAAGCTCAAGAAGAAGTTCTTAGCAAGTTAGAAGAAGAGAAGCAGCTAGTTCTTAAAAGGTTGGAAGAAGAAAAACAAGTAGCTCTTAAAAAGATAGAGGCAAACATGCGTCAGGAAAAGAAAAGACTACAGCAAATTCAAGCACAGTCAGAAGTAAGAATAGCAGAGGCGAGAGTAAACGCATACGAGAGCCTTGAACATGACTCCAGAAACTGGCTAAAAGAGACTGTTGATCTCACAGTTGAATACAAAGGCCAGCTTAATCCAAAGGCCAACGCATACCAGCCTCCACAAGCACACGCCAATGCGCTAGCGCCTCCTGAGAAAGACCTTACCCAAGCACTCATTAACTCACTCAGTATGAATCGCCTGCCTGCTCCTGAGCCAACAAAGTTCTCCGGTGAAGCCCTAAAGTATGTAGACTGGAAGATGTCCTTCATGGCCCTCATAGACCGCAAGCCTCTCCCAGCTCATGAAAAAATGTTCTATTTAAAAAACTATCTGAGTGGAGAAGCACTTAAAGCTGTAGAGGGATTCTTCTATAGAAACTCAGAAGAAGCATATCAGGGTGCCTTAAAAGTCCTGGAAGAAAGGTACGGAAACCACTTCATTGTGCAAAAGGCCTTTAGAGACAAGCTCATGAAATGGCCCAAGGTTGGTAACAGTGATCCTGCTGCACTTCGAGAGTTTTCTGATTTCCTGCAGGCATGCGTTGAAGCGATGCCTCATGTGAAAGGATTGGCCATCTTGGACGATTGTGAAGAGAACCACAAGCTGCTGAAGAAATTACCAGACTGGATCACACGAAGATGGAGCAGAGTCGTCACAGAAAGGTTGGACGAATCTGGGGACTACCCGAGCTTTTCCTGTTTCACAAGGTTCATCCAAAAGGAGGCCCGGATAGCCTATAACCCTGTCGCCTCTCCACTTCTGATCAAGGACACAGATGACAGGCAGCCCAAGAGAGCTAGAGCACTTCACACAAACACTAAAGGGAACAATCCCTGGGAGAAGGTCGAGAAAGTGTTCAGCACCAAGTCAAGGCCACCTTGTCCTATCTGTAAAGAAGAGACGCACGGCGTCGTAAAGTGTCCTACCTTTGCAGCTAAATCTCTGGAAGATAAGAAGGCCTTCATACGGGAAAACAATTTGTGCTACGGATGTTTGAGAAAAGGACATAACAGTAAAGATTGCAAAACACGACACACTTGTGGCACATGCAGCAGACGTCACCCCACCTGCCTACATGAAGAGAGAGAGAAACGATATGTGGAAGCAAAAGAGAAACAGTCCACTTCTACAGACAAAGGCCAGGAGGAGACCAAGGTGACGTCCCATGCAGTTACGCAGCGTGTCTTTGCTACATCAAGCATCGTCCCTGTTTTCATGTCATCTGCAAATGAACCACAGAAAGAAGTTATAACGTACGCTCTTCTGGATACGCAGAGTGATTCGACATTCGTCTTGGAAGACCTACTCGAAGAGCTGAATGTGGAGACTAAACCAGTACAGCTCAAACTGAGCACCATGACAGCTGTTGACACACCCATAGCAAGTAGAAGTGTCTACGGTCTACAAGTTCGAGGACTACAGTCTGAAAAACAGATTCAGCTACGCCAAGCTTACACTCGTGGCTTCATCCCGGTCGATAAGTCCTACATTCCGACTTCCAAAACAGCGCTGCTTTGGCCTCATCTAAAGCATCTAGCAAACAAACTTCCGCTGCTGAAGGACTGTGAGGTGGGACTGTTAATTGGAAGTGATTGCCCGTTCGCGTTAGCCCCCCTGGAAGTCATCACAGGAGGCGAAAATGATCCATTCGCCCAGAGAACGGAACTCGGCTGGAGCATCGTAGGCTCATCCAATCCACATCTGGATCGGCAGGGAAACCAGAGGTTCGTCCATCGAGTGACGGTGAAGGAAATACCAGCGCCATCAACCACTGACGTGCTGAAGGCCTTGGAATCAGACTTCAATGAAAGGAAGTATGCAGACAAAGACAAGTATGTGTCACAAGATGACATTCACTTCATTCAGTTCCTGAGTGACAACATAACTCAAAGGAAAGATGGACACTATGAAATGCCCCTCCCTTTCAAGAGCACAGAGCCTCCTCTGCTACCAGATAATAAGAAGCTGGCTACAGTTCGACTGCAGCACCTAAAGAAAAGACTGAAAATTAACCAGCGGTATAAAGAACAGTACAAGGCCTTCATGGCAGATATGATAAAGAAAGGCGACGCAGAGCCAGCCTCTCCTGCAACAGGACAGCAGACTATGTGGTACATACCACACCATGGGGTGTTCCACCCCAAGAAGCCAGAGAAGCTAAGGGTCGTCTTCGACTGTTCAGCAAAGTTCCGTGGTGTCTCACTAAATGATACACTGTTAACAGGTCCTGACCTGATCAACTCTCTCCTTGGAGTGCTCTGTCGTTTCAGGAAAGAGGCTGTAGCCATCGTATGCGACATCGAGAAAATGTTCCACCAGTTTTACGTTTCTCCTGAACTGCGGAACTACTTACGGTTTCTCTGGTGGGAGGATGGAGACCTCGAAGCAGAGCCTCAAGAGTATCAAATGGCTGTCCACCTATTTGGCGCCGCTTCGTCACCTGGATGTGCCAACTTCGGGTTGAAGTACTTGGCACGCCAACACAAGGAAGAGTACCCATCAGCATCAGCCTTTGTTGAAAAGAACTTCTACGTCGATGATGGGCTCATCAGCGTCCCCTCCGTAGAGGAAGCAAAGAAGTTGATCGCTGAAGCACGAGAGTTGTGCAAGAGAGGAGGCCTACGTCTACACAAGTTCAACTCAAATGAAAGGTCAGTCCTGGACTCTGTGGACCCAACTGAGAGAGCAGTCACATCTGAACCACTCAATCTGGACCTAACTGCAGCTCCAGCAGAACGTGCTCTCGGTATCCAGTGGTCCCTTGAACATGACACTTTCAGCTTCAATGTGAACCCACAGACCAGGCCCTCCACACGTCGCGGCATCCTATCCGTCATTGCTTCTTTGTACGATCCAGTTGGATTCGTGGCTCCGTTTATCCTAACCGGAAAGTGCATCCTCCAGGAGCTGTGCCGTCGAGGCATTGAATGGGTTGACCCACTTCCCGAAGACTTAAGTCCACGGTGGGAGAGATGGAAGAGCGACCTACAAAGGCTGAAGGAAGTCTCAATACCGAGATGCTACCAACCACAAAGGAGAGTGATGGACTAGTGCGTCGCGTCAAAGTGTTAGTAGGAGAAAGAACGTCAGTGAAACAAGATCGGCCTACCAAACCTTTGATTATAGAAAGGCCCATTCAGAAACTAGTTCTCCTCCTCGAGAGTGAGTGATCAGTCCAGTTGTCTACACCTTATCCCTCTTATGACAGGCTACCCTCTCTTAGTTACTAATTAGTACTCACCTGCACATATCTAGAACACTGATACAGATATAGGACTCAAGTATGAGCCGTTCAGCCAGGTTGATCCTTGTCTTCACTTTTCATAACATGAGTGGTGGGAGTGTAGATGGCCACTAGCAGTGTCTATTATGCTTATCCTGTTATTATATTTTATCCTTTATTCTGAGTTACTTTTTATCTCATGTGACTTTTATTTTGACATCATGCTATCTGCACGGTGAACCAATCCTTCCAGAACGTGCACGCTCGCTGAAGGTATAACACAAGAAGGCACGTTACAAGACAATGCATGTCTAGAGTCAGAGATCTCAAAATAGTATTATAACTTTAAATTAACGTGTTCTCTAAAGCGTTCCTTGAAGTGTTATATTACGTTGCAGCATTCCTGGTCAAACCCGTTTGAATGAGTGCTCTATTTGCTTGGCAGTAGCAGTTTAAAAATAACGTATGAAGTTGCTAGCTAGCTCTCCAACGTTAAGTTAATGGCGGCAGTCTTCCCTGGATCACCACTCTTTAGCACCCCTCGATATGCGGAGCGAGGTATGTGTTTCATTGTAATGTACTGTCTATTTCATATGTATTCATTTCTTACGTTTGTGTAAATGATGTAATGTAAATAGTAATGTGATTCATTTCATGATAATGTCGTTATCTATTTGATGCTAGCTTGCTTAAGTGCATTTGTCAAGGCATTATTTGTATCTAGCTAAATTGCCTTTGTCATTTTCCTTTTAAGTTTTTACCAGGTGTTTGTGCAATGCACACTCGTCTGAATAAAGTACACCCGTAAGGAAACACTCCAAGCATGTTTATTCAAGTTGAGGGGCCGCTACAACCGATATCACAACTAACATCCAAGATGATGCAATATTCCTACAAATGTAAGCTTCAGTAGGATGCTTCTTCTCTGATCATGGTGGTTTCTGCTGATGAAGTCACATGGTGACGATAACAGAACGATGACAGAATTGTCATGTGAGAGTAAGAGTTGAAACTTTGACTCACAGTAAACCTTTTTTTAATCATGAAATAAATCATGACTAAAATACACCAGTACCATAGAGTTCTACTAAACAACACCATGTACTAAAATAGCAACATTTACTAGCTGAACTGTGCAAACATGTCAGTATGATTTCTGCCCTCTGGTTCAGTGAAATAATTACAATATGAGATGCTTAATGCTGCAGATGAGCAATAATAGAAATGTTTATATCTCCATATGTGTTTTTTTTTACAGTATGTATTGCTTTATATACATTTGTATTGTGTTAAACGTTATTATGATGCCTTTCCTTGCCTACAGAGAGCACCTTGAAAAGCTTCGGTGTTAAACAAGTTAAAATAAATGAGCTTTTCCATATACTTCAGGCGGGTAAGCACATTTTGATAATGGCACTTCAAGAAGGACCTCCCAAGCATAGGTGTCATTTATGCTGGGGACGTTGGGGACATGGCCTCACCACTTTTTGAAAGTATAACTTAGCTAGCATACAGACATTTAATAAACAGGAGCACTGGTTTGTTTTGCAGAACATGTACAATATCTCACAAAAGTAAGTACACCCCTCACATTTTTGAAAATATGTTATATCTTTTCATGGGACAACACTGAGATATGACACTTTGATCCAATGTAGAGTAGTCAGTGTACAGCTTGTATAACAGTGTAAATTTGCTGTGCCCTCAAAATAACTCAACACACAGCCATTAATGTCTCAACCGCTGGCAACAAAAGTGAGTACACCCCTAAGTGAAAATTGCAAAATTGTGCCCAAAGTGTCAATATTTTGTGTGGCCACCATTATTTTCCAGAACTGCCTTAACTCTCTTGGGCAGAGAGTTCACTAGAGCTTCACAGGTTGCCACTGGAATCCTCTTCCATTCCTCCATGACGACATCATGGAGCTGGTGGATGTTAGAGACTTTACGCTCCTCAACCTTCCATTTGAGGATGCCCCACAGATGCTCAATAGGGTTTAGGTCTGGAGACATGCTTGGCCAGTCCATCAACTTTACCCTCAGTTTCTTTAGCAAGGCAGGGGTCATCTTGGAGGTGTGTTTGGGGTCGTTATCTTGTTGGAATACTGCCCTGCGGCCCAGTTTCCGAAGAGAGGAGATCATGCTCTGCTTCAGTATGTCACAGTACATGTTGGCATTTATGGTTCCCTCAAGGAACTGTAGCTCCCCACAGCCGGCAGCACTCATGCAGCCCCAAACCATGACACTCCCACCACCATGCTTGACTGTAGGCAAGAGACACTTGTCTTTGTACTCCTCACCTGCTCGCCGCCACACACGCTTGACACCATCTGAACCAAATAAGTGTATCTTGGTCTCATCAGACCACAGGACATGGTTCCAGTAATCCATGTCCTTAGTTTGCTTGTCTTCAGCAAACTGTTTGCGGACTTTCTTGTGCATCATCTTTAGAAGAGGCTTCTTTCCGGGACGACGGCCATGCAGACCAATTTGATACAGTGTGCGGCATATGGTCTGAGCACTGACAGACTGACCCCACACCCCTTTAACCTCTGCAGAAATGCTGGCAGCAGTCATACGTCTATTTTCAAGAGACAACCTCTGGATATGACGCTGAGCACGTGCACTCAACCTCTTTGGTGGACCATGGCGAGGCCTATTCTGAGTGGAACCTGTCCTGTTAAACTGCTGTATGGTCTTGGCCACCGTGCTGCAGCTCAGTTTCAGGGTGTTGGCAATCTTCTTATAGCCTAGGCCATCTTTATGTAGAGCAACAGCTCTTTTTTTCAGATCCTCAGAGAGTTCTTTGCCATGAGGTGCCATGTTGAACTTCCAGTGACCAGTATGAGAGAGTGTGAGAGGGATAACACCAAATGTAACACACCTGCTCCCCATTCACACCTGAGACCTTGTAACACTAACAAGTCACATGACACCGGGGAGGGAAAATGGCTAGTTCAGCACAATTTGGCCATTTTCACTTAGGGTACTCACTTTTGTTGCCAGCGGTTTTGACATTAATGGCTGTGTGTGTCACAAACTTTAAACACAATGCAGTAGGACTCAAATGCACGACCCCAGGAGACAGAGTTAAAGTATTAAAAAATACTTTATTTCCAAAAATGCACAACAAAAACAAGAACTCAAGACGCTCACATGGAGGATTAATAAACAAAATGCTGGTACGCTGGTTACTGACCCACAGACAGGACAAGACGAACTGGCACAAGACAGGGGGAGACAGGACTATTTAAACATGAGGTAACAGGGAACAGGTGGAAACAATCAGGGGCGGGGCTGACGAGGGAAGTGACAGGGAGTCAAGAGACCTGGAAGACAGAAGGTGACTACCAAAATAAAACAGGAAGTGGGAGACAAGACAAAAATGACAAAACAAAACATAAAACATGACCAACCATGGACCTGGGGCATGATGACCCAAACAACAAACTTGACAAGACTAACATTTTTGACAAGACACAACAGTGTGTTGAGTTATTTTGAGGGCACAGCAAATTTAAACTGTTATACAAGCTGTACACTGACTACTTTACACTGTATCAAAGTGTCATATCTTCAGTGTTGTACTCACTTTTGTGAGATACTGTATAGCTTGAGAACAGTTTGTCTTCTCACTCGTGTATTTCTGGGGACCCAAGATGTGCAATTTGACCACGTCAGTACATTTTAAATAAAAATATAAACATTGCTCATGCTTGCAGCAGCAGGCACAGGAACTGCTCTTAAAAAAAAAAATGTTAACTAAAAATAATTCCTTTTTAGTTTACTGACTCTAAAATGACCCAAAATTATTCTCTTCTCCGAGAGTATCCGAATGCGTAGTTTACATGCTAAAATAAAAAATATCTCCCCCCCCCCCCCCCCCACAGGGGTCCGGTTCAAGCATGTCACCTTTTTCACAACGGGTGAGTTTGCAGGTGTGTGTGTCAGCGTGGAGAACAGGCGCGTGCAAGTCTCCTAAAAAAAGAGGAGATGAATGGTTTCCTCAATTATTCCCCCCTGCCGGATAGATTATGGTTCCTGCCACAATAGTGTGTAGGCTAGCCTGACTCTTTATCTCCTGTGTCTCTGGTGTTGCTAACAAATAGGGAACCTGTGTGTACAAAAAAAGGGTGGCACAATACAGTCGTTTTTATTCTGAAAAAATGTCCCCAGCTCTTTTCAAAACAAAGTGACGCCCATGCTCCCAGCTGGCGTGATGATACGTGCGTGTGGACTGCTGTCCCTGGCCTCTGTCAGGCTGCTGTCTTGTTTCTCTTGACCTCTTGGATGAGCATCGATCAGTGTGGCCCTCTGTCCCACAGTAGCCAGCAGTGCTCCTGTTCCAGAAGAAACCCGAACTGAAATCAATGAGGGTCAGCTGCTCACACTGTAGCTGCCCAACAGCTCAACAGGAAGGAGCATGCTGAGAAACAGAAAATACAAGTGTCTTTGTCGGGCTGCTGATAATGTATTGAGCGGAGTACATGAAGCCTGCAAGTGGAAATATGTGTGAAAGACTCGTTTTGAATTGTCTTAATTTAGGTCTATGTAAAAATCCATCAGATAACTACAACTCATCCAGAACGCCTATGTCCTCACAGAAACCACAAGAGTTGACCCCATCACCCCAGCTCTCAGAGCTCTGCGCTGGCTACCAATCACTCAAACGATAGACCTCAACATTGTAATGTTAACTTGCAAAGCTTAAATGTACTGGGACCACAATATACAGCTCTGGAAAATATTAAAATACCACTCAAATGTTTTTCTTAAATCTTTATCTCTACATGTATGTCAGCCATTCCAGTGTCTGTTGAATTTCAACACAGAGAATACATTTCAGTAGTTTATAGAACACAATACAAAATAATTTAACTCAAAGACATACCTATAAATAATAAAACAAGAGAAACTGATAATGCTGAGGTGGTCCCTTAATTTTTTCCGGGGCTGTATGTCGGACATGCTGCTCTGTTACCCACAGCTCTCAGATCCTCGGGAGCGGGTTTACTCATCGTCCCAAGGGTCTGAATTAAATTTGACGATCTAGATCAAACTTACTGAGAATCTGAGGTCCGCCCCAACCCTGAGTTCTTTAAAGGAAGGCTGAAAACGTTGCTTTTAAATGCTGCTTTTTCAGAGGTCATTTACCCATGTTTAAACATTACACTTCAGCAATTCTAGCAGCATTATGTATACAGCCCCGGAAAAAAATTAAGAGACCACTGCAGCATTATCAGTTTCTCCGGTTTTAATATTTATATGTCTTTGAGTTAGATGATTTTTTAGTTTTTTATGTATTCTATAAACTACTGACAACATTTCTCTGTGTTGGAATTCAACAGACACTGGAATGGCTGCCATACATGTAGAGATTAAGATTTAAGAAACATTTTGAGTGGTGTTTTCATTTTTTCCGGAGCTGTATTTACGATGTCTATTTTTAACTAATTTCTATCCTTTTTAAGAATTGTCTTTTTGTTCAATTTATATTTTTTGATCAGTGTTATTGCCTATGTAAAGCACTTTGAATTGCCCTTGTGTCTGAAATGTGCTAAATAAATAAACTAACCCTAACCTTAACCTTTATTGACAAGGAAGGAGCACTCAGATCTTCTACTTTATAAAAGTAACACAAAGGTTAAGGTTTTTATATCTTATGGTCCATGCCAAAAAGATACAGGCTATTCAATTACTGGATTATAATTAATGCATTACTGTGTTTATCTGTTAAAGCTGGAGCTACTCTTTATTACTTCATATGCAGCTGAGATCTCAACCTTTAATTATACACTGAAAACACTGACACGTTGACTTTAATTTAATGTGTTATGTCAACAGATTTTATAGAACTGTATTAGGTTAGATCAAAGCAATAGCATACGTCTAGATGAAACATATTAGGTTCAACTTAATATTATTGATTTCAACTAACGTAATACAATTATATGTCATTTGTTGACATAATACATTTAATTAAGGTCAATGTTTCAGTTTGTTCAGTGTGTGTCAGTGCCGGCTAAAATCATGCCTAGGGCAGCACAAAGCTCAGGGCCGGGACTGGGTAGAGTACATTTATTTCACCGTGTTCACACGCTGAGACAGTAAGTGTGTCTCCTGGTTACACACATTTAATCCCCAAAGTTGCTGTGTAAAGAAATTACACTACGCTATCAGCTATGCAATGGTGGAACAAATAGTAAAATTAGCAATACTAAATGGTTAAAACAAACTCGAAGAAGTCCTTCATTCAAAATCAAAAATAGTTAAAATACAGAAATATGCATCAACATTTATTTTATTATCAAAGGAAATCTATATGTGTAATAGCCCAGGTACGAATCATGTAAATTCAATTACTGGATTATGATGAATGATGAAATCATCTGTTCGTCTCAGCTGGTCAGGGTAACTGGATGATTTCTTTCAATTATTTGTATACTGATGCTGGATATCTTAACCTAAAAATACATATCAATTTAGTTGTAATAATAGTTTATTAACCAGTCGATGTATATTTTATTTCAGCTAATACTATATTAATCTGTAACCAAAGCTTCCAAATAAATGTAGTGAAGTAAAAACTACAATATTGGCTTCTAAAATGTTATGGAGTAGAAGTAAAGAGCAATACATGAAAATACTACATTTTAGTACAATACCTTGCCTTCTTCACTTTGTTGCCACACTTAGTTGTTTGTGTTTCCATATTTCCCCTTTTCCATTGTTGTCAATAAAACAAGTCTAGAAATATGATTTCATTTGAAGAAATGAAACAAATGGAAGGAAAAAACAAGTTTAGATTCCAACAGCTCAATGTGGACATGGGAAAGAAGCTCGAGCTATGTGCGCCCAGAACACAGGCTGTGTAATCTGACTAGGTTTCAGAGAGTTAAACTAATTCAAAGGTGTAGGAGGTTTTAATCAAACTTAACCAGAGGTGTAAAATAAATAAGTACAAGTAATGTACTTAAGTACACATTTGAGATACTTCTACTTTACTTAAGTATTTCAATTGTTTCTACTTCGTACGTCTTCTCACTACAATTCAGAGGTAAATGGTGTACTTTTACTCCACTACATGTAATCCCTTTAGTTACTTTACAGATCTGGATTAATGATGGTAAATATAATCAACCCTAAAATCAGACTTTAGTTCACCTGGAGTAAATTCAGCAGCTACAAAGCCATTACAACTAGCTGCAGTACTTTCCCCACCTCTGAACTTGATAATAACTTCACAGCCGCTGATACAGTGAGGATTCTTCATCAGCTTGTGGCGACAGTGTTCCCTAATTGATACCCTGGAATTGAACTGCACTAGCAGAGCCACTGTATCGTTTTCACTGGCCACGTCTGCCCCATTAGCTTTAGATAATGGCACAGCTTTTCACACTTGGGATGGCACATGAGTCATTTGAGCCATTAGCATGTGTTGGTCCTTGACACGCTAAATATCAATGATTGCAGCCATTTTGGGAATTGGACTGACAGCACGCGGATAGACCAAATTTGAATTGAATAGCTAGCATTTTATGCCAATCACCAACATGGCAATTCACGGTATGCTCAGGCACAATTATGTTTGATACTAATGCAGGAAGGTGTGTTTTTATCCGGTAAGATTTGGAGGTAGTATTTAAACATACACATAGACATACAACAGACTGCTCCAGCTCCGCTGTCACAAGCACAGGTACAGGAGGACATTCCTGCCCACATGTAACCAAGGTTTAAATAATCTATGCATGAAGAAGAACTGTTGAAAAGAAATCCACATTAAAAATCTACTAAATTCATATGTAAAGCATGTACAGAAGATAATGTCAGTATTAGAAATAATATGAAAAGAAACCAATTATAAATATGAACAATGACAGAAGGCGCTTCTTTCTTTCGTGAGCTGTGGCGAGGAGTGAGAGCAACTATCGAGACAAGCAACATATGAAACACGGAAAGAAAAGCTATACAAGTTTATTAAAAGTTGATAAAAAATCCGCTGGATAACTTCAACTCCGCGATCCTTTGCGAGCACGTCGAGAGGGACCTGTCATCACTAGTCACGGAGGAGAAACGCAGTGGTGAGAGACATTTCGACCGTGCTAAGCGCTAGCCACAAACGCTAACTCGAGCGGTAGCCACAAATGCTAACTCTGAATTGGAATGCCATTCATTTATGCTAAAGATATTAGCTTTGTTATTTTGAATGTGAGATCTGACATTATGTGTTTGTGAATCTATTTAAGGTTTGCATATCTGTTATGGTATCCAAATGGTTAATTGTTTAGATTTAAGCACTTTAGGTTGTGCTGTTTAAGCACAAAAATCTGCACTTTGTTAATTGTGCACACTATGTTTTGGTTGTTCAAGCAAAGGATGCACACAGCATGTGTTTCCTTTTACTTATTGTTAAACCTTTAGAAATGTGTTTGCTACTCTATTTTTGCAACGATTGCAATATAAGCAGTGCATGCTGGGAGACAGGAAGTACATTTGCCGTGCCGCGATCAGATACAGTTGTGTGAGCATATCCAGTCATCAGCTCCTCAGTTAAAGGCTATTCTTTCTCTCTCTTTGCTAAGGCAAAGTTTGTAAATATTAATGCATGTTATAACATTACGTCGTCAAGTATTTTGAGTTTGTGAGTATATTCAGACCGCTAAGATGCTAATTGTGTTGCTAGGCTAAGTTAGTGCTAAAGTTAGCTTTCTGCTTTACCGTTGCTTGCTATTTGGTTAGCTTGATCGTATCTCATTGTTCTGTGTTTACAGTTTCACAAGATTCCCAGTAAACTTCATGGAAACAAATCATCTGTGTCCTGGGGTTTTTGGGAGTGTTTAAACTGAATGGAAACAGCCCATGACACTTATTATTATTGTTGTTTTACTATTAATATTTTATGCCAGTTGTGATATGTGAAGGAGGAATTATTTTGTTATAATTCAGTGTGAACGGTTATTTCAGTAACTTTAGTTCTCTAATACTTTGAACTGATTAGAAGCTTGAATGTTCTGACCTTATTCACAATAGGTCAGGTTTTTTGTACTACTCAACAGTGCAGTAGGATGAATACTTTGCACTTTCCCAGTGGACTGAACAGTATTATCTGCTGTGAGGAACAGAAGGAGTTAGATTGCACATTGAGCCTAAAGATTATCGGTACAGCTGAATCAGTTTGTTTTATTTTTATATGTGGTGTATTAAATCTGGAGATATATCAGGGCAGATACTC
Organism: Eleginops maclovinus; assembly: GCF_036324505.1. NCBI lineage: Eukaryota > Metazoa > Chordata > Actinopteri > Perciformes > Eleginopidae > Eleginops > Eleginops maclovinus. The sequence continues at coordinate 2,806,198 of NC_086360.1, read as the reverse complement.
CCTGAGGTCAGAGGAAGGTTGGGTGGAAGAGTGAAAAACAACATCTGAAATACGTTAAAGATGCCCTAGGTCACCGAGTGGGGCATACAAAGTTATGGCCTAGGTGGTATAGTAAATCAGTTCATATGCAGTTGTTTACTCCCTGAGGTCATAGAGGGTGCAGAGAGTGATGTGGTACGACAGGAGGTTGTAGAATAAACCTCTGGACTACGTCAGAAGACCTCCAGGGATGAGTAAGACAAAGACTAACATATAGCTCACCTTATTTGGGTCCACATCCTCATGGAACATCGCATGTTGACACACACCCATATTTCTCCTATAAAGTGTATGCACAAAGACTGTTCGGGGGACTTCCACAATTGGCTCTGGGAACCCCGCATCGCCCGTGTTGGTGTATGATACTATGCTGTTGTAATAAACCTTATTGTATACAAGCTGGTGTCTCCGGAGACTTCTTCATCATCTTCACAAACATCGCTACAAGATATACTTCATATACATTCCCGGTAAGAATTGTGCATTACTGTATAACTGTGTTCCTATTCATCCTTCTCTGTTTTCATTAAATGGGAAGAGTAGTTCTTTCTGAAGGAGAGATACTGTGTCTGAGTTGTTCCTGGTTTGTTGTTTGGTTTAGCCTTGGCTCCGTAGTCGTATCAAGAGTTTCTGACATTACTAACCATAGATAGATATCACATTTGTTTCTACAGTTCTTATATATATTTTGTAGCTCCACTAAAAAAGGTTACACACTGCCATAACCCTGTATAACAATTCAACTCTGGCTGAAAGACAACCCTCTGCTCCATAGCCTCTCTGTGACCACTGGTCTTAAACCATTACATACTGTAAATTCTTCACTTATACTAATAATATTCCACACCTCTCACACTTATTGTACTTATTACATCCTGCTTTATATTTTATTTTTTTATATTTTGCATTTTGTTTTTGTTCATATTTTCTGCCAATTTTGTCACAAATGTATATATTTTTCATTGTATTGTATGGTAACTATATTGCCTTGTTTTTATGCTGCTGCAACATAAACATTTCCAACCCTTTCCCCAACAACATGTTGCATCCACTGAAAAACTGAAACATTTGCTTTAATTAAATGTATTATGTCGGTAAATTTCACATACAGTGGGGCAAAAAAGTATTTAGTCAGCCACCAATTGTGCAAGTTCTCCCATTTAAAAAGATGAGAGAGGCCTGTAATTTTTATCATAGGTATACCTCAACTATGAGAGACAGAATGAGAAAAAAAATTCCAGAAAATCACATTGTAGGATTTTTAATGAATTAATTGGTAAATTCCTTGGTAAAATAAGTATTTGGTCACCTACAAACAAGCAAGATTTCTGGCTCTCACAGACCTGTAACTTCTTCTTTAAGAGGCTCCTCTGTCCTTCACTCATTACCTGTATTAATGGCACCTTTTTGAACTCGTTATCAGTATAAAAGACACCTGTCCACAACCTCAAACAGTCATACTCCAAACTCCACTATGGCCAAGACCAAAGAGCTGTCAAAGGAGACCAGAGACAAAATTGTAGACCTGCACCAGGCTGGGAAAACTGAATCTGCAATAGGTAAGCAGCTTGGTGTGAAGAAATCAACTGTGGGAGCAATTATTAGAAAATGGAAGACATATAAGACCACTGCTAATCTCCCTCGATCTGGGGCTCCACGCAAGATGTCACCCCGTGGGGTCAAAATGATCACAAGAACGGTGAGCAAAAATCCCAGAACCACACGGGGGGACCTAGTGAATGACCTGCAGAGAGCTGGGACCAAAGTATCAGAGGCTACCATCAGTAACACACTACGCCGCCAGGGACTTAAATCCTGCAGTTCCAGACGTGTCCCCCTGCTTAAGCCAGTACATGTCCAGGCCCGTCTGAAGTTTGCTAGAGGGCATTTGGATGATCCAGAAGAGGATTGGGAGAATGTCATATGGTCAGATAAAACCAAAACCGAACTTTTTGGTAAAAACTCAACTCGTCGTGTTTGGAGGAGAAAGAATGCAGAGTTGCATCCAAAGAACACCATACCTACTGTGAAGCATGGGGGTGGAAACATCATGCTTTGGGGCTGTTTTTCTGCAAAGGGACCAGGACGACTGATCCGTGTAAAGGAAAGAATGAATGGGGCCATGTATCGTGAGATTTTGAGTGAAAACCTCCTTCCATCAGCAAGGGCACTGAAGATGAAGCGTGGCTGGGTCTTTCAGCATGACAATGATCCCAAACACACCGCCAGGGCAACAAAGGAGTGGCTTCATAAGAAGCATTTCAAGGTCCTGGAGTGGCCTAGTCAGTCTCCAGATCTCAACCCCATAGAAAATCTTTGGAGGGAGTTGAAAGTCCGTGTTGCCCAGCGACAGCCCCAAAACATCACTGCTTTAGAGGAGATCTGCATGGAGGAATGGGCCAAAATACCAGCAACAGTGTGTGAAAACCTTGTGAAGACTTACAGAAAACGTTTGACCTCTGTCATTGCCAACAAAGGGTATATAACAAAGTATTGAGATGAACTTTTGTTATTGACCAAATACTTATTTTCCACAATAATTTGAAAACAAATTCATTAAAAATCCTACAATGTGATTTCCTGGATTTTTTTTCTCATTCTGTCTCTCATAGTTGAGGTATACCTATGATAAAAATTACAGGCCTCTCTCATCTTTTTAAATGGGAGAACTTGCACAATTGGTGGCTGACTAAATACTTTTTTGCCCCACTGTAACTGTATTAGGCTAGTTGAAAGCAATTATAAAACTTTTACATAAATGTTAACAAGATAATTTCAAATGAACACAACAGACAGAACGTGTTTGAACTGTAAACACAGGGGAAATCAAATTGGCCCTAGTTTTGCAGAATAGTGCCAGATTATTCATCAAATTACTGAATTCTTACTGTGCGTACGAGCGATAGAATTTCACTTCATTAAGTACACTAAAACATCTGAAACGTTGACTTTAATTACATTTATTATGTCAACTGATTTCACATCACTATTAGGTTAGTTGAAAGCAATAATATTAAGTTGAACCTAATATTTTTTTATTTAAACTTCATATGCATGATTTCAACTAACCTAATGCAGTGAAATTTATTGAAATAATACATTTAATTAAAGTCAACGTTTCAATCTTTTCAGTGTACTTCAACTATCTTCATGACAACATGAGGCTGAGGTTATCACCTCAGCTGATGAAGGCTGGGAGTTCTGGTTAAAGTGGGCTATAAGGTTTCTGGGTGTACCTTAAGTTAGACACTTTTTGTCTGTTAAATTATTTGAGTAAACATACTTAAAGTTCCTTTTCAGCAATGTGTTACACTGTTTCAAAATATGGCAAAATATGTTTTTGAAATAATGAAAGTCTTGTAGATGCGTTCAATGCGTTAGAAAGCGTAAAGGAAATCACAGACAAAATCTTTGTTTAACAAATACTCGGCGGTGTTATAATGAATTCTTTAAAAAAAAAAAGGAGTTGAGGTAAATGGGGGCTGCATTTACAACAGCAAAAACGATTCAATATGTTAACACACTCTCAGAACTCATGCAGGATAGTCTGAGTCTCATGTATGCAGTTCTATGCTCCTAGAGCTTCACTTTGTGAGTCTTTAACATATGCTATTTGTTACTTCTTTTGGACAACTCAAGTTTGTTTCTTATATGTTTTCTAATTTTGCAAATAAATCCTACTCATTTCTTACATAACATGTCTTTGTTTAACCTTTTTAGACGAATACTTTTTTTTTCAGCAGTGATGGGGAACAAAACAGTGTAATTGAGAAAGTAGTGGAGAAATGTCTCCAGCATTCCCAGTGTAAATGACAGATAATGCTGTGCTCACTACTTCACAAACACATTACTTTTCACAAAAACGTTACAATTCAAAACACAAAACATTCTTTTGTCGTGCAGGCGCACTACTGTTCAAGTTTTACAAACGATTGTCAAAATCAGAATCAGTTTCAGAATTACTTAATATGTCCCGCAACGGGTAAATTAACATTATTACAACAGCATATAAAGTGAAGAGAAGAGACATATAAAAAAATAACCATGTATGCACATGTTATTAATAATAAAAAGCAGATATATACACCATGGTAAAAGAAAGTAGAAGTATAGATTAATTTTTCAACTGAGCAGTGTGGTGGAAACTTCTGAAGCAATTGAGACGAAACTCAGAGACGCTGGAGAGCAGGAACTGGATGGCAAAACACTGTTGGGTTTATTTGGAGTTACGGCCGGAGAATTGACAAGACATTTACTGTAGACACGAGTTGCCACAGCGGTTGCCAAACCAATTCTGAAGATCTCGACAATAGGAAGAGGTTTAAACTAGTTCCAAATAATCAACATTCTTCAAACGTCAGACTAAACAAGCTCAGACAATACGTTTAACTTAAACTGTCACCTAGGTCGGAGATAAGGTTTTTACCGGAGCATCTGGGTCCAGATAAACTGGTGCTAGCTGTCAATAAAGCCAGTCTTAGGTCAGCGTGAGCTTGTACCCACTGTGGGAACAACAAGGCTTCGGAAGCCCAGGCTGCCCCTCCTTAATGAAGATAACAGCACCTGCAAGGCTGTAGAGCCAGGTCGAAGGAGGACAGAGAGAAGAGATGCAAATGAGCTAAAGATTTGCAAGCTTACACAAAATATTCCCTAACAAGCAGCACAGTGAGGTAGCTGGTATGGTTTGCCTATTATAAATAAACTGAGAGAAAATGAAAGCGTAAATTGCACGAGGATATATTGCACATGCCTGTATATTGCACAAAGTTGAATATTTACAATCTGTGTGTGTGTGTGTTATACCAGAGTGTAACATTTCTTTCAAATGTTATTTATCCTATCAAGTAAAAGTCTGTTAGTGTGACTTCTGCCATGTTCTTTGTGTCACATGAAGTGTGCCGTGCTGGCTGGGGTGCCTCAGACTCCCGGCCCCGGCTCTGGGGGGTCACAGCCTGTCCTCAGGAACAAAAGGGCAAAGTGGCATGGCTCAGATGCAGGCTGCAGTCAGGGGCTTTTTTGGGCCGCCTGAATCCTCGGGGTGCTTTATGTGGGGCAGCCTGTGCCTCCAGGACTTTTTGTTACACTGTGTAAAATATTGACACTCCCTGAGCTCTTGACCCTGCGCCATTGATTGCAGCTTAAGCTTCACGACTGGACTCTGACCAGAGCTGCTCTGTAGTATTGGCGTGATTAATTAAAAAGAAAATGGTTTTTAGTATGGCTGGCTGCATGGAGAGTGGCAGCAACAGTGAGAGACAGAGGAAGGGGGGGGGGGGGGGGGGTTGCACACACAACCACACACACTGATTGGCACACTGCTGGGTGAGGGGAGGTGTATGAAAAACATTAACCCACAATGCACTGCTGGGTTTTGACAGATCTGTGCTCCAGGGCTGCTGAATTTATGAGCCATTACTCCTGCCAGCCCGGGATCTAGTTGGTGCATTATGTTCCATGTCATCCGCCATTAGTGGAGCAGAGACTGACATCCATTGAGAAAACCAATGCTCCCTCTCTCTGGCCGGCGGAGGGCCAGCGTGGCTCGCTCGGGCACGGATGTAGCCACATTGTTGTTTTGTGTCCAGCCCACCCCCAGCCCCCCAACCCCTTCTCTTTTTCTTGTGCATCCAGTTGAGTTCATGCCTGCAGTAATCAGGGGACAATACTGCAACCTCCAAGACCTCACTGCAGCCATTGTGCTCCGCAGTAAGCTCCAGCTGGCCTGTTTCTATATTGTTTTTTTAGGACACTTCCTCAGTGAGAAGGATTTACTTTGTAAATACCCATGTTTAGTGGGTATTATGTACTTACATTTATACTTCCCACTGTAAACATCGGTAATTGATATACTATCCTATGTATACAGGGATGTGTATCTGCTCCTGTAGTATAGTCTATATTTCTGTTGCTGCAGTATTTTGGGTTTTCTGTAGAACATTGTAATTGTTTTATTATGTTTATAGTTATTCCACCTTTTAAATATTAGAATTTATTCATTTGGTTCAATAAAATATAAAAATATCTGTCTGTCCGTCCGTCCATATCTATCTATCTATCTATCTATCTATCTATCTATCTATCTATCTATCTATCTATCTATCTATCTATCTATCTATCTATCTATCTATCTATCTATCTATCTATCTATCTATCTATCTATCTATCTATCTATCTATCTATCTATCTATCTATCTATCTATCTATCTATCTATCTATCTATCTATCTATCTATCTATCTATCTATCTATCTATCTATCTATCTATCTATCTATCTATCTATCTATCTATCTATCTATCTATCTATCTATCTATCTATCTATCTATCTATCTATCTATCTATCTATCTATCTATCTATCTATCTATCTAACCATCCATCCATCCATCCATCCATCCATCCATCCATCCATCCATCCATCCATCCATCCATCCATCCATCCATCCATCCATCCATCCATCCATCCATCCATCCATCCATCCATCCATCCCTCCCTCCCTCCCTCCCTCCCTCCCTCCCTCCCTCCCTCCCTCCCTCCATCCATCCATCCCTCCATCCATCCATCCATCCATCCATCCATCCATCCATCCATCCATCCATCCATCCATCCATCCATCCATCCATCCATCCATCCATCCATCCATCCATCCATCCATCCATCCATCCATCCATCCATCCATCCATCCATCTATCTATCTGGTGTTGTAACAGCTTGACTGAAACACTACCAGGAACTGTACATTCATTGAGTTGTATGAATTATTGATTGGCTTGATAATGTCTTTATTATTATAAGATGTCTCCTGGAGAAAAATGGTGTCATTCGAACCAGAAACACCTTTTTTAGAAGGTAGTATTTATTTTCTAGAGGAAAAGTAATGAAGGACAATGGAGTGGTGCAGTGATGACTTTTGTTTCTAGGCCGACAAGGAAGTTAGCATTGCTCACTCGAGAGCAAAATGCTTTCCCCTTTTTGGATTTGGGTATATTGCAGAAAGTAAGCTTTGTGACAAACACACTTTCCTGATACTTAACATGTTTTGTTCAGCGGGATAATCTCCACATATTTACACCACTTTTTGAAGAGTAAATGCAACTGACAGAAGCAAAAAGCTAACGCTAAGCTAAAAATGAACTACATCAAGGTAAGATGGCTGTGCATCACCACCGCTAAGCGAAAGGCTCTAGTGTTGGTGGGATGACGTGTTGATGAGGCGTCTAAACTCAACGTTCTAAAAACCGTTGACTTTGAGACAAGGGAAACAGAAGTGCTAAATTGTTACTTAGTTATTTCCAGGCTTTAGGACTCCTTTCTGCACAACTCTATTTCCACATCAGACCCTTTTGGATGATATTTAATAAAGAATATAGTGGGCAATTTGATTAGGGGGGAATGAAACTGCACTGAATCTGAAACGTTGACTTTAATTAAATGTATTATGTCAACAGATTTCACATAACTGTATTTAAATAGTTGAAAGCAATAAAGTTGAGCCTAATATTTTGTATTTAAACTTAATATTATTGCTTTTAACTAACATAATACAGTGATGTGAAATCTGTTGACATAATACATTTAATTAAAGTCAATTTATGAGTTTTTTCACTTTACTTGAGTGAATTACATTCATAAACGATGTTTCAAAGTAATCAGTGGCTCCAACAGACCTGTGATCCCATGATTTGTAAATGATAGCGATATTAAAAAAAATGGACAAGAAATGATGTGGTTTTATGTTGATGATCTCACAAACAAAACAAAAAGAAAAAGCGTTCGCCCAGCGTTATATGTCTGCAGCACAGTAATGGACTAGTACCCCCCTCCCCAACTCGGGCGGCCCTCATTAGCCTGCAGTCTAAATAGCTCTTAAATGTGATGGCAGAGGTTAATAATGGCATTCAGTCCTGTCTGTTGTTGTTTACACACTCTTAGGGAAGGTCAATGTATTGACCTATCAGGATATGGGAGCATGCATGACAAAACGCTGACAAATAATCTGTGTGGCCTTGATGTTCCATTAAATGATCGATTCAGCTGGTTTGGGGGATGGGGGGAGGTGGGGGTGGGGGGCTGCTCAGGGACTATGAAAAGGTCAGTATCTGCTAGTTCATTGGAGGAGTGATTAATAAATCAATAAGAGCTGCTGAGAGGCTGAGTGAATCCAACAGTCCCACAGAGTCCGGACTGCTCTTCAAAGGAAAGAGCGGCAGGAGGAGTTCAGCTCTTCCCTCAACCATCCACAGCACTGTAAAGTAACTAAGTACATTAACTCAAGTACTGTCCTTAAGTACAATTTTGAGAGACTTGTACTTTACTTCACTGAAACTGACTTTAATTAAATGTTTTGTGTCAACAGATTTTACCGAACTGTTGAAAACAATAATATTACGCTTAAACACAACATGAATAAAACCTTAAACTTAATATTATTGCTTTCAACTAACCTAATACAGTTCAATGGAATTTGTTGACATAATACATTTAATTGTTGAGTATTTGACATTTTCTGCTACTTTGTACTACTACTCCACTACAGTTCAGAGGTTAATTGTGCTCTACATTTATTTAATCCCTGTAGTTACTTTACAGATCTGGATTAATGATGGTAAATATAATCAGCCCTTAAATCAGACTTTAGTTCACCTGGAGTAAATCAGCAGCTACCCTGCAGTATACAAAGCCATTCAAACTAGCTGCACCTTTACCAGCTCTGAGAACACTTTAATGATCAATAATTATAAAACATATCAGAGATATTATTCTGAAATGGACCAATCAAAAAATGACTGTGTGCAGTCATGTTACTTCCCATTGTGTCAAAACAAAACAGCCAACCAACATCCAGGTCGGTCCTGATGCTGCAGAGTGGAAGGTCTGCCTTTTTACTCACTCAACTAACCGGGTTCTTTTTGATAATGGATGAATACCATGAAAAACACATTAGGCCGAACCTTAACCCAAATCTGACCCAATAACTCTCTATATCAATTCACTTACTTTGGCAGCTCATGTGACCTGATCATAGAGATGAATTTAAGAATATGAAATAAATGCACACAAAATAAAAATGGAGAAGACAAGATAGATCTCATAGGAAATGAAACAAACTACCTCAACCCACAGACAAGGATGCTTATATGAAACATTATTATTTTTAAAAGAAAAAACATTGTCCATCATTCCTTTATATGTTCACACTGAAGAGACTGAAACGTTGACACATTTCATATAACTGTTATCAGTTATGTGAAATAACAGTTGAAAGCAATAATATTAAGTTGGACCTAATATTTTTTTATTTAAAATTGATAGTATTGCTTTCATCTGACCTAATATAGTTACGTTAAATTTGTTGACATAATACATTTAATTAAAGTCAACATTTCTTTTTTTCAGTGCACGGATTAACTGAAACGAAGAAGGCCAATGTATAAGAATCGGCCAAAACACAATACATTGATAAACTGTAATTACCTTTAAAATGAATGAAATAAAGGTCGAGACATTATTGCGATTGACACACCTCAAATAAACTCCATCTCAACAGGTCTACTCACCCAGAATGCACTACACACTCACTCACACACACACACACACACACACACACACACACACACACACACACACACACACACACACACACACACACACACACACACACACACACACACACACACACACACATACAGTACCTGTGTCCCCCATTACTGATCACAAACGCTCCATTGGTTATTCATTAATGGAGTTGGTGTTTTGTGATTGGCTGCTGCCTTTCTTGACATGTCCTGCTGTTGATGAAGCTTTCAGGCGAGCTGGAGCGAGACGACTAATAAACAGAGTAATTAGAGAAACCAAGTGTCACATGCAGGGCGGGGGGAACTGTAATTTGTGACCTAGTGTTTGTTCATCAGAAAAATGCTCACCTATGCAGGAAGTGTTGCAGGACCCCCCAAAGCCAAGAGGGGGCAGTAGCACCCCACGCCTCAGACGGGCCTGAGTCCCATAATGCCTCTGTGCTGAGGTGAGGGAGCAGAGATGGTTGCCACATGTTTATCGCCTAATGTATCGCAGTATGTCTGAGTGGATTTCAAACATATCCCTTGGAGGCATCTCTCTTTTGAATGTGTTCCATGTAGGGAAAGGATGAGATGATTCCTCCCTGCAGCAACTTCTGGGGTAATGAAGGGGAACAGTACACACACACACACACACACACACACACACACACACACACACACACACACACACACACACACACACACACACACACACACACACACACACACACACACAGGTTTACTAGAGACATGATAGTAAGGAATAAAGAATGTGTGTCATATTCTACACACTTTGGAAACTTCACGTCTTTAAAGGGTCAGAAATGCTTTTAATGGTCTTCCACATATACCATTTTTGAATAGGTAATGGGGAGGGGGGGGTCAACTCAGAGTATATTATTATCAAAATTGGAGATTAAAAAAATATCAAGACATTTTAAAATCAGCATGCATCAGCTGATCATCTTATAATGGGTAAGCTATAGGAATGTTCTTTTAAAATAATATCAATGCATTCATTGCATTCCATATTAACATTGCATTTTATGTTTCCTTATTGTTTGAAGAGACTTTTCTGAAAGTGTATAATTTGTTAGTTAATTTCTTGGTGCAAGGTTTTTTTCAGAACGTTTATCTTTCTTAGCAATTATACTTAATTTGTACTTATACTTAAAAGTAATAGCGACAAAATCCGCCATTTCAAAAAGTAGCAGGGACTTGTCCACAGCGTACCCAGTTTAAATGAGACCTATGGAAGTGTGACTCCTGCACACTGACTTCAAACCACATATTTATTTAAGCAGACATGATTTTAACCCTTGGTGGTATTTTACTGCAAGTTTCATTAAAATCACACCAGTCTTTATTCTGAAATCTGTCCAACATACAAACAAACCAAAAAAAAACAAAACCCCTTGGTGGAGGTAACGATGGAGTGATAAATGCTTCAAAACTATTTACAATTCATTGTAGTATAAAAACATGCACAAGCATCTCGTTTCCCTTTCTTGTGGCTTTTGTCCTGTCTTTCATGATTTTAGTGTCTTTCTATTAAGTTTAATATTATATATTCTGATGATGTGCTGAATTGCTTTTTGTGAGACGTTCCTCACTGTGCGCAGTCTGATAGTTAAACATGCTTGCTATTTTCTGTAACTATTTTAAATCAAACATTTTCAATTGACAAAGACGTACATTGGTCTGGAATACTGGATGTTTGAATACATTTGCTCGGTGTACCATACAGATATGGCCATTCAATGTGAACCTTACAAAATACTGTCAACTTTGCAAATTCTACTTTATTTGTTGCACATTTTCTTTTTTTTAACTGCACATATTTTACGCTTTAAGTATTGGTACTGCACATATTTTATATTTCACAGGAATGTGTCATATTCATGTTGTACTTACTTTTGTATATTTTTTATTTATTGTAAACATTTATGTTTCATTTTAAAATACTTTTTCAAATGGTTCTATATTTTCTCCGTTGTTTACAACCTAATTCCTCTTCCTGTACTTATGTACACCATTATGAACCAAATTACTTTTATGGATAAACCTTGGCGACACACCTGATTCTGATTCTAGTGTAAATACATCAATAAGCTGCTTGGTTGGAAAGCTTCCAGAAGCTTCCCCAGAAAGACTCAGTACTGACAAAACAGTTTCAGTAATGACATCAATGAAGACTCCACTCTTTAGAATTTAGCACAATAAAAGCTTCAGCTAAAACATAGGTAAACATAAAGGTCAACATTCATTTACTGGATATCACATTCACAGAAAACACCAAGGTTCTTATAATCACTCATAAACACAACGAGCACACTGCAGTGTAGCACGCTGGAACAGCTTGTCTGATTTAATAATGAAGTTGAGTAGCATTCAAAACCAGGATCAGGGTAACAACAAAGAATACAAAAAACTATACAAATGTTCACCCAAATTACTCTTCCTTTTGATATGATGTGTCCAATTGTGATATACAGTATCTCTGCCTCCATCCCCATACAATGGAGGTGAGTGGAATCAAGCCTCTTGTACACTGAAAAAACTGAAACGTTGACTTTAATTAAATGTATTATGTCAACAGATTTCACATAACTGTATTAGGTTAGTTGAAAGCAATAATATTAAGTTGAACCTCATATGTGATTTATTTGAACTTAATATAACTGCTTTCAACTAACCTAATACAGTTATATGAAATCTGTTGACATAATACATTTAATTAAAGTCAGTGTTTCAGTTTTTCAGTGAATTTCTTAGTATTTTTTGTTTATTTAGTAATTTGGTTGCATTAACCATGTCCGGTGCTGTGGTTGTTTCCCCATGTTTCTAACTTACTTAACCAATTCTGTTTCTTTCCAAAAAAAACATGAATGCATGATGATGTTCACCATTCACTAGGAGAAAATTGTGCAGTAGCCAGTGTCTGTGAATTTCAGATTAAGACTAAATTGAAATGACAAGTTAGTGAAGGCGGTGTGGAGCCCTGTCTGAATATGACATGAGGGAATCTTCCAGCTGGGTGGGTGTGATTATTGATCCGAGCCGCACACAGTCCAGCTCTGTGTTGAGCAGTGAAAGCTGGAGAAGGGAGGTTTTCACTCTGACCACACCGACTGCTGAAGTCTGGATATTTTTCTGTGCATAATGTATGCATTTAATAACTTATTCATCTTTCTGTTAGGAATAATTCAGTAGTGTTTTAGCCCCTTTGATATGAGGCCATCAATCTGTCTTTCTGATATTTTGGTCCTGGGTGAGACATATTCATAATGAGCAGCTATATAGATATGCATATCCTGTGACCTCTAGTTTTCTGAGTTTTCCATTACCAGAATGCCTGCTCCAAACCACAACCATAAAAACAATAATAATTATACAAAAAATGACTTACAATAATGACATGTTCCTTCCATAAGGACAAAGTGTATGAGAGGGTTTTTGACAACAAAAAAAAAGCATGGAAAATTGCACTAAAAAAACTGAAATGCTGACTTTAATTATATGTAGTGTTTACAGATTTCACATAACTGTATTAGGTTAGTTGAAAGTAATAATATCAAGTTTAAATTAGAACATCAACTTACAGTAACATTTTTGCTTTTTTTGAGGCAGCAGAAAGCTTTTGTGTTATAGACCAAGAGGTCCATTGCCAACAGGTTGTTCCTGCTATTTAAAGGACTCATTATTAAGATAGTAATGTGCGCTTTTGCAGGCAGGTTCAAACCACCTGTCTGAAGGGGACAATTGAAAATATCATAGAGGGGCATTCTTATTGCGGAGCCTGCAGCATCCAGCCCTGCTGTGGTTACTTTGACGACCTCTGTTACCCAAGCCATCACCGCCCGTGGTGGACGTGGACTCATATCATTAGTAACAGATTTCCTTTATCACACACTAATAACACTTCACCACAGTGCAACAAAAATGCTGATGGATTTTGGGTACACTGAAAAAACTGAAATGTGGACTTTAATAAAATGCATCATGTCATGAAATTTCAGCGCAATACATCTTGCCAACATTCATTTAAAGTCAAAATGTTCATTTAAATGAATTATAAAGTTACATTTATATTGAAAATGCACTACTGTTTATATTTTATACATCTTTGTTTGACCTGTGTTATTCATAAGTGAAATAGGCATCTTCAGTGAAAGAGCTCCTTCTCCGACAGACAGATACAGGAGAACATTCCTGCCTACTGCAATAACACTTACATTCTATATTTATTCTATTCATATTCCACACCGCTCACATTTATTGTACATATTACATCCTGCTTTATATTTGGTTTTTGTTAATATTTTCTGTACATTTTTTGTCACAAATGTATATATTTTTTATTTTATTGTAACTATATTGCTTTGTTTTTATGCTGCTGCAACGTAAACCTTTCCCAAATTGGGATCAATAAAGTAATTCTATTCTATTCATTATGAAGTGTATTTTATGTTTGTTGATTGTTGTGTGTGTACCTGCCCGGGGACTGCAGATGGAAATGAGTTTTAAGCTATAATCTGGCATAAAGCATCTTTTCTCTTTGAGATTCATTTATTTTAATGCATGGTCCTTGTTCAATGAACATATCTAATAACAATATTAATACACATTACATGCTCATCAATTAGACCGTTGTTGCCCTTGTCTTACCGACAGCGATTAAATAGGTAGCTAGCAGAGGGAGCCATCATGATCTGCCATGCAATATTCATTTATCATCTTCATTTACAAATTGGTATTAAGAGTAGCAGAGTGCCCTTCTAATTAATACAAATGATCTGAAACTCATTAATATAAGTCTATTCTAGGCTTGAACCAAGTAGTAGTAAGCTTCAAGGCTTTATTCAGTCATCCAACTTCAAATTCGTAATTCATTCATTGCTCTCAATGCTGGTATTTGTTCAGATAAAGATCAGGCTACACTTGTATTATTTATTTTATTGGCAGAATTAGATTGCATCTCCTTCTTGTGTGATCAAAACACAACTCCAGAGCATTAGTCCAAAGTGTTGTTTGAAAAAGAAAGATGTAATCCTTTCCAGAGTACACAACATTTAAAAATATATATACATTCTGTGTCCAACGATGTTTATTAGCATTGAGTCTCTCGAAAAATAACATTTGCTTCTCGCATCTGTAGAATCATGTGTTGTTAAACCAGCAAAGGATTTAGAAATGCCGTTCACTTTAGACAATCTGCAAAACATTGTTTAAATAGGTCCCAACATATTATGCTGGAATCTTTCATAGTGAAGAGGACCCGTGTAATTGTCGACCCAATCAGTAAGAAGAAGGTGAGTGTGTGGTGGAGCAGCATAAACATGTGTGCATTTGGTAGAATCCTCCTGATCCACACGGTGAGCGGTACCCTGAAAACATGCTGCATTAAACCTCCTTACTCTTTTATTCCCCATGACTTCAGTTGATGACAGTTCTATGATCATATCCTGGAACAAGTGGTAAGCGTTGTTGAAAACATCGTGACACAGTGGTGTTTTTGTCGGGATGATCAAGCATCCCAGATGCTGCAGTGGCTGTCTTCCACTCTGACACATGGACCTGATAAACCCAGCAATTGTTGTGAATTTTCTGTTATCCATATCCTGTGTCCTTCATGTTTGGCCATTTTTGTGCTGAGATGGAATTATCTGAACCTGGCAGATTAACCAAGAGTGGCTGTCACACTCGGAGCGCATGTCCATCTCAAGTTTTTTTTTCTTCGTAGCTTTAACCTGTTGTGAAGATTGAAGTTTCCTTCAGCTGCAGCCACACTCCACGCCTCCATTGGACTCCTTTGTTTACTTCTGAAACATGATGACATCACGATGTGACAACCCATTGCAACACATCTCTAAGCGGTTGACAAATCACAACAGAGCCGGCCAGCAATCCAATCACAGCAGACTGGGCTCTGATTTCAAGATTCAAGATTCAAAATTCAAGAAGCTTTATTTATCCCGAGGGAAATTGAGGTCAGAGGGTGATAAGAGGTGCTGCAGCACAGGCAGTATGAGAAAAATAAAGAGCTTTCTGAACATTAAAGCATGGAGACATGTCCCAGTAGAGGAACTAAATACCAATATTTACCTAAAATAGCTGATATGTCCTCTTTAAGTACTGCAATGACATCACAGCCTTACAGTTGTGACTATTCATGAAATCAATCAATGTTTTTCACTTGTTTTTGTAAAATGTCCCTGTGGTCTCTAAGAAATAAATTCATATTGTATTCTGAACTTCATGACTCTGGACTTTCAATTCTGTCACAGGCTTTCATGGAAGGTTTTTTTTTGCCATGCTCCCGCTCTGGTAGAAATACTTTTTTCATGAACATAATAGGTTTTTAATAGGTCTATTATTCCACATTTGAATAATACACAAACATAACTGATAACAAATGGCAAACACAACAGGAAGAGGCAAAAAACCCATTGGGCGTATTAAAAGCCTCTAAATAATGTTAAAAATCACAATTTGATATAAAACACAAGATCAATATACCAACAATACTTAAAATAATTTATAATGGCAAACTTTAAGAAAAACATACAATACTTAAAATGTTAACGACACTATGAAAACAGAGTGGTAAATGATTTTTTAGGGCTTTTTTTTTAGCAATGCAGCAAGGTACAGTTAAATAGTAATAATAACATTTCATAGTATTGTATATCAGTACAAAATATGGTTACTCAGGTCCGTGACTGGTGGTGTCTCTGAGGGATATGTGCGGCTCTCTTTATTACAGATTTAATCTGCACACTGCATCCTGCCCACGGACACACAGGGCCTGTCTGTCAGGCTCCAGCAGCTAACAGGCAGTGATTAATCACAGCAGAAATGTGCCTGTCACAACTGAGGCAGCGCTGGGACACACCGCGGTCGCTCACTGGTCTTTGTCCAGGACTAATCTCTGTGCAAGATCGACTTCAAAGTAATGGCAGAGATCCCAGTGCACTGCTGCCCACAGGCCTCATCTCCACCTCCATCCCATAAATCCAGGATCTGGTCACACTGACAGGTTGTTATTAATCTGGGTAGCTTGTTGGATATCTCCATGAATGACATCGGGCTTACACCGGGTAAAACAGGGATCACAGCGAGTATCCCTGCAGTATTCTGTTACGTGTGTGTGCATGGACAAAGATTCTGCTCACACACAAGAGATTTAAATGTCACAGTGTCATAATACTTCAGTGATAATCATTTTAATGATAACAAAATCTGCTTTTCAAAATAAAAGTATAAAAGTGATATGTGTCAAAGGGGTATATTTAATCAAGCCTTGAAAAAATGTAAATGTCTCATATCTTATATCCAAATGAGGAGCTTAAATAAATATGTCTAAAGATGTAATGTGTAAGGTATGCTCAATTTTAAGACAATAAATAAACAAACAAACAGTATCTACAGATTGTGAATTGGTAACAGTGTTGAGGACGGATATTTACACTGAAACGTTGGCTTTAATTAAATGTATTATGTCAACAAATGCTACATAACTGTATTAGGTTAGTTGAAAGCAATAATAATAATATCAATGTTTCAGTTTTTTCAGTACCTACTGAAATTAGCATGCTAACTGACTACCCCGAGACCCAGAGTCTTTTTGAAAGGTTCTTACAGTTTCCTCAGTTTGGTCACATTTTGTGTATTCTTGCCCACTGCCAGGCAGGCATTACAGAGCAGTAAAAATACACAGTATTGTACAGTCAATCAAATAAATATTTATACACTAGAAAAAAGATATTGCTAAAGAATATTTCAAAGAATAAATAGAATATGCTATGATGTATAAAACAATTAATATGACAGTGTTGTACAACTCAAATATAAATGTAGGGTAACATGCTGCAGGAGGATTTCGTGTTTTTGATGAATTTAAATTGATTTGATTCACAGGTGAAACACTACCTCCCGTTTGTTTGGAGCAGGTGACTCAAAGCTAACCATGCACCTTTAAACTCGTCCTTTGTGTGTAAATGTATTGAATAATTTGTGAAAAACTAATCCAATATAAAATACCAGGGAGGATTAAGTTGTAGCTCAATCTAGACGAAGAGTTAGCATGAATAACAGCAAATAAAGACCTTAAAGGTCTTGGCACATTCCTGCCTTTAATTCACGTCCACACTTTGTCAGATACAACATTGTAACAAGATGACTACTTCATCTGGTTTAGTCCTAGTTGACTGTTACTCTGTTGAAACGACTTTGTGGGGGGGCTCTATAGCTCTACTCGATGGTAAGCAGGAGTGTGGTTGGAATTATTTTTAAGGGATATCAGCTTTGGTTTTGGTAAATAGAAAGTTATATTAACTTATAACAATCCTGACGACCAAACCTACATGAATTGGAATGCCAGCCATTGACATTGAAATGTTTTCGACCTTCCCACATGATGCCTCCTTTAATTGTGTAGCTAAACACACTAACTCCATGAGTCAGTATATAGTTTTATATTTTTCATTTATTTAGATCCCCAAACTACAAACTGTGTACACATGAAAAACATTGGACATTGAGTTCAATTTAGCTTGTTTAAAAAAGAGAAGTCAAAATGCAACCGTCATTCAAGGACGATCCTCCCTCTTCTGAGGTAAAAACACATGGGGAAGTCTATCTTATATTTGGTTTGGTTCAGGCAACAAAAGCACTTTGGTTAATGTCAGAGAAATTAATGAAATGCAAACAGGTTAAAGGAACAGCTCTGAAGTCACTGATGACATTTCCTTAACCCTAACAAGAGCTTTGCCAAGTATTAAAGTAGTGCCTGTTCCTAAGCCTACACAAGTGACGTGTGGCTGTATGCACAACGAGCAGATATGGTATTGCAAGATCGAGTACTAGAAAACATTTGCAATGCTTTGTCAGTGAAAATTAAATCTTCTGTATCCACATTTCAGCCACATGTCTGATGGATTAACAAACATCCTTCCATCAACGTGTTCATCCAAAAATACTTTTCCGGTTGGCAGTAAGTCTCCTCCAAACTGAGTTACCTGTTGCATAATAGTTTTATATAAAGTCATATCTCGTAGAGAGGTGGTTGCTCTAACACAGATATGATAATCAACAGTTAAGGCATGTTTTAAATAAAATGTATTATGCATTCATTTTCTTGATTAGCCAAAAGCACATGATTCTGGAGATATGTTATACGTTGAATGGTCATCTTTCTAATAAAAAATGTAATATATAGAAAATGATCTATACCAAATATGAGACGTTTTCAACATCATCCCTCCTAACAGCCACAGAATAACAGCTGTAACTGCCGTTGTTCATTCAGGGTTTCCAGTTTTGTGGACTTAAATTCCTCTTTCTTTTTGTACACCCGGTGGAAAACAGACAAAAAAAAAAATCAAAAACACTCTCATGCAAAAACATAAACAGTGTGGTCTTAATCCTGAGCTGAGTGGACCTCTGAAAGCAGATCAGTCAGAACCCACTGTGACCCTGGCTGAGGTTTTGTCATATGGCCCCGTGCCATATGGGGGAGATGTGTGTGTGTGTGTGTGTGTGTGTGTGTGTGTGTGTGTGTGTGTGTGTGTGTGTGTGTGTGTGTGTGTGTGTGTGTGTGTGTGTCTACGTGTGTGTGTGTGTCTACGTGTGTGTGCGGAGTCGTGTTCCTCAAGCAGCTGTTCAACTATTAACAACCCCCCCCTGTGCACACACATTGTGCTCCCCCCTGTGTCCTCGCAGCATGCTGCTCTTCAGGTTGAGAGGTCCTGTGCAGCGGCTAAATGGCTGAGCTGCTGCTGGATTAGCAGCCTGAGACTCGGAGAGAAAGTGTGGATGTATTTATCCCCGGCTCATAGCGAGCTGCAAGAAAAGCTCCTCAAAACTAACCCCAATCCCTTGGAGATCAGATGGCTCAGTTAGGACAGGATAACTTCTGTCATCAAAACACACTTTCAGTTCTTCTCCTCAACCTGAGAACACACAGCAGGAAGGATTCATTTCATCAGACGGCAGAGACACTGTACTTTGTTAGTCAGCAGAACTAATGCCACGCACACACACACACACACACACACACACACACACACACACACACACACACACACACACACACACACACACACACACACACACACACACACACACACACACACACACACACACCACACGTAACATTTGCGCCGCTATTGGCTAGCAATCCACATTGTACTTGATAGGCTAAGGGGAGAAACATCTCCAAGCGGTTGAGCAATCACAACAGAGCCGGCCAGCAAACCAACCAGCTGACCACTGAAACGTGTCGGAGTAGAGGCACACAATACTAACATCTACCTGAAAAATGAGCTCAAGATGTCCTCCTGTTAAACTAATGACCACTTGTTATTCCTGTCTTAGATTTTTCTGTAGTTTGTGGTCCTCTATATCTTCTGTATCTCCTGTCTCAAAATGTTGCCATAATTTGTATGTTCTTATACTACTATGTTCATCAATCATATGTTCTGTATACTTCTGGCAAGGCAAGGGGCGCCCAGCTAGCTCCCCTGGTGGAGCGGGTCCTTACATGACTGCCAAAATAATCTTAAATATAAAAAATCCAAGCAAAACCTTGTGTTGTTGTCTAACAGTGGCCTTTTTAACTCTGACTCGTTGATCAGTGTACTGAACACCGGTGGAGTTGGGCTCTTGCTGTTATGTTGCCCTCTGATTGTTCTCTCCCGATGGGTGTAGTTCGAGCTTCAGTTGATTGTATATTATGAATCAGCATGTTAGTGACTTTTCTTATTAATCCAAGTAGTCAATTTCTATGGCTATAATAGCAGGGGAAGGGGTAGGAGTGTAGTGGAGGGAAAGGGGCGCGGGGGGGGGGGGGGGGGGGGTTGCCGTGTCACAGTAGATCAGTGTAATTCCTCCCCGGCAGATGCAGGCCAGATTGAGCTGGAAGGATAAAGATGTTACCCAAGAGCACCAGCTTCTGCCTGAACAACAAATGGCTGTGTGTTGTGTGTATGCATGCATGTGTGTGTGTGTGTGTGTGTGTGTGTGTGTGTGTGTGTGTGTGTGTGTGTGTGTGTGTGTGTGTGTGTGTGTGTGTGTGTGTGTGTGTGTGTGTGTGTGTGTGTGTGTGTGTGTGTGTGTGTGTGTGAGGGAGGGAGAGAGATAGAGAGATTTTGTCCCTCTGTACCGCCTGCACCACCAGCAGGCCACTCTAACAGGGTCCGACTTAGAGCTGCTTAAAGTCTGGCATGAGAATGGAAGCAGTTAAACACACACACACACACACACACACACACACACACACACACACACACACACACACACACACACACACACACACGCACACACAGCTGTATACACTTGTTTAGTACATTGCTTTTACTAATTACAACTGTTCCGACTGATTTGCACACCCCATGAATATAATTAAGTATTAGTATTAAGGGAAGTTTTAATAACAGAAATGTACAGGACTGTTGTCAGAGGTAGAATGTACCTGATGTAGTAATTGCATTCTAAGTACTATTTTGACAAACTTGCACTTGATTATTTCTATGTTACGCTTAATATACTTCTACCCCAGGACATTTTGGTGGCAAAGGTACTTTTTCCTCCACTAGAATTTGACACTCATAGATCATTTGTACAGTTAAAACACATGCTATGCTGATGATGCAGGAGTGTCCAACTTTACTACCCAGTATTTATATTGACAAGCTCTAACATTAAGCTGCTATCATATACTTATTGGTTAGAAAAATAGTGTTCTAAAATACTGTGAAAAGAGCCATTCTGAGTACTTGATTCTTGAAGTACAGTGTGCTGATAATACTTCTGTACTTGTATACTTAAGCAATTTTTATTTGAAGAGTTTTACTTTACAAGACTTTTTACATGTTATACTGGATGTACAAGGAAGTCAGAGGATCATACAGTAGTGTATGAAACTATAGTTGAGAAGAATTCTACAATATCATTATTTATTTTAATTGAACAAAATCAAAAATAAATACATATTTTTATTAAAAAAAGGTTTTATTCTATTGTTTAAAATAAAATAATGTCAGTGGAAACTGTTGTTACATTTTTTATTATAATTCTTATTATTATAAAGAAATAAATAGAGTTGTAACTTGTTTATGTTTTACCCTTTACACATGATTTGTTAATTACTTCTTTATTCTCCCTCCTCTAACACAGGGGTATGAACGATTTCAATCAACATGATTGCCATAGACAGTATCTAGCTGTTTGATAATATTGAGAAAGTGAAATGATATAAAACACGACTATTTATTGTATGAAAGAACAAGGGACCTTATAAACCATAGATAATTGAAAATAATAATAAATGTTACATCATCCAAACATTTAATGTAAAGAAATTGAGGATTTAAAATAAAGCTATGCATATTTAGTTTTGGAATATTTTAGTTCTGTATTTAACAAATGAATAAGCTAATAACTAATAAACTAAAAAGGTGAAAATGTCTGCCATGATGTCATTCCTGACTCTGTATGTCAACATTTATGGGTTTAATCTGCTTGTTCAGTCACATTTTGAAACATGACCAGGTAAAAATAAATATTAGTTGTCCATATCATTGAATTTAGTGTTTTTTTTTTCATCCATCCCTTTAGTTGAAGAATTGATTTTTTGAATTTTAGGTGGTTGAGGTTATTCTCTATAGGGATCTCATATCATTTTTGTGTTGATGTTTCATCTTATAGTGGAGTAGAGTAACTTACTATTTTTACACACAATTTTAGCTTTAACAGTTCAGGAACTTAACTTTTTCAAGCCTTTACATTAATCTTTCTTTGTGATTTCTATGCCCTGTGGATCTCAGAGCTGTGGATTTAGACAGCAGCATTGTATCGTAGTGAGACACAAAGCCCAACAGTGCAGACTGCTTTGGGATGAAGAAGAAGGTAATTTCCTAAAAGCACTCAGATTAATTTGCTTACAGGCGATATAGCTGCACTTGATATGAATCAAATTTCTAGCTGTGAAGAAATAGAAATCAGTGTAAAAGCTCCCAGCTTCAGCCGATCAACCTGCACCAGTACAGACCAGACAACCGGAAAGGTTTGCTGTGCGAACATCCAAAGCTCTTAACAATATGGAACTACACAATCCCCACGACAAGGAAACATACAGTACTCATAATAAAAAAGGAGCAAATCCAAAAAAAAGAGCAGATAAAATAAGATACAATGTGTATCTGGCATCTGCTGGGAGGCTGGATGCTTGCCGGGAGCCAAAGGAGATTATGGTAAAGCCTAAATGAGGCTTTTACATTTTCTCAAATCCTGCTGGCATAATCTAATCTTATCCGTCTCAATCCAATTTTTAATGCTGGCTACACATAGGATTAAAGTAGTGCTGTTTGCTTTGTAGGCCATTTGACAGTGGAGCAGCATCTGTTGCTGGTGGCTGGAAGATGTGCAGGTTAAAGAGGAGGGGTCAGGCTGGGTTTGATGTGAACACGTGTAGCAGTTAAAGGCATGAGCAGCAATCATTATATATGTTAGTGTGGTCATAAGAGCAGTGATGGCTCTGTTAACCATATGCTTTTATTTCACTGCATTATGGATTCATTAAAATATTTAACATCAGAAGAGCTTCACTGTTTTTATCTTCAATGTGGATTCTATCTCTGTTTTTTATGTATGTTTTACGCTTTGTTGGGTTTGATATTTAATTTACACATGAATAAATACATATTTTGAAAGTTAAAAGTAATCATAACATAAATAAATACATATGGTTGATGTTTGAACAGCTCCGAGAGACCACTCTTAAGAGACTCCACATGTTTCTTGAATCTCAATCTCTACATGTACTGTATGGCAGCCTTTCCACTGTCTGTTGAATTCCAACAAGGAGACATTTTCTCAGTAGTTTATAGAATAAAAAAAATATAATAACAATTAACTCAAAGACATAATAGAAACTGACAATGCTGCGGTGGCCTCTTAATTGTATCCGGAGCTGTATATTTCCTATCCATTGACAACCAAGCCTCTTTGATTGATAATTAACCCATTCTTTCAATTGCCAATGAATGGCATCAGTCAGAATGTAAGTGGCAGGGATGAGCCAATAATCTGTCTTTATGTACATCACACTTATTTAATCAACTTCCTTATAAAAACAGATACCCAAAGAAACCGTCCTAGTATTCCCATTGTTTGTATGAATCAGAACCCTGAGGCAGTGTGGAGTGGTGACCTGGGGGAAGAGGGTACCAGGTCATGTGGTCCAGGTCAGATTTCTTTGGAACAGATGGCAGTTCTCCTGACTGCAGAGCTCTGCTGTGTGGATGATACCGGATTAAAGCTAAACGGATTTTAATCAGGTAAACTCCTATTACACATTCCGTGCAAAATGAGCAGGAGAAAATATCCACCATACAGGATAAACTATGCATGATATATTTCTTCTTAGTCTTACCACAACTCTTCCAATCATATACATTCTCATAAAACAAAGGTAGGTTGTTCCTTTTTGGCCTCTTCACTCAGAAAACATAACAGTGTTTCATCACAAGAGTCCACTGAATCATTTCTCAAACATTTCCTTGTGTTTCAGTTGATTTTTTCTTCAACATCAGTCACATGACAACTAGAGAGTTCGGCATTAGGCCCAGGTCACATTATTTATTTAGTCCCTAGAATGTCACAACGTTTTTACAAGGGAAACAAGGCTATCAATATAACAGACATAGATAATGATATAAAGGAAGATTAAAACACCATAAGATCCTCTTTTTATTTCCTTCTCCATCACTGCTTGTGAATGAATGATAGCATCATGCTGCTTAAAGTCCTGGCCCCATTAAACATGGGAGCCTGGAACAAGTCCTTCTCAATGGGCTGGTCAGCGTGTGGGTCCTGCTAAAGGTGTTTATATAAGCTGTTTGAATAATGATACGGGGACATGATGGCAGATAGCGAGAGTGAACAAATATTTGACAGAGGAGGAGCAGCTGTTTGTCAGGATGCCATTAAGCCAGCAGGTTGCATAGCACCTTCAACTAAATGCCTCAGTTAGTCCCCTCTGACCACAGTTTCACCATGTTTAATATGACAGGGATGTGTAAAACATGTCATCTGTGCTACATGTGTCCAACATGGTGAACACTGGCTGCTTTTAACCATTGTGTGCTGTGCTGGGGGGTTAGTCAGTATCTCTTAAGCCTTACTTTAAAAACCTTATTGACGCCACTTTGTTCTTTGGTTTCCTCGTGCCACTTATATATGAATATTAAACAGACATTTCTAAAGTATTATCACTCACTGTTGTTACGACATGTTTGATTAATCAACATTTTAAATATATTTTCACACATTCAATAAAGAAAAAAGCCTTTATTAATACAAGGACAATCTTAAAGGTTGATATCAACACAATTCACAGAACTGGTTAGTTGAAATCAAAAATATTAAATTGAACCTAATAAATGTTATTTAAATGTAGTGTTATTGCTTTAAACTAAATGAATACAGTTGTGTGAAATCTGTTGACATAATACATTTAATTAAAGTCAAAGTTTCAGTTTTTTCAGTGTGATCAAACAAACATAGATTGTACATAATATGATCAAACTGTCAAACTGTGTCTCGAAGACGTCTTCAACACAGGTTGCCCAGATCTGTGTCTTTTAAAGGCTGTCGTCTTGGGAATTGTATTCTTTTAAAATCCCTCCATCACAGAGGTGATCACTAGGTGACAACACAATTGAACCTTTCCCCCCAAAATATCTAAAAGGTACATTTTCAAAGGTTGCTTTTTTGATACTATTAATTTCTAAAAATGCCAAAATGTATGTAGAGGGTAATAGCTACTTTGCTATCAACAATGCAAATGTTGAAGGGACAGGATGACCACTGCTGACTCCAGAACATCGTGCACAATGAGTATACTGTATCATATCTAGCGAGCATAACGTTTTACTCCAGGCTTCATTTTAACGAACAATCAGACTGAAACAACAAAAAGACCCAGATGTCACATGTTCTCCTCATCTATGCCCCTGCTATCACAAAACCAAACTGGGGCAATGAGAAGAACTTAGCCCAACTAAATCAGTATTTGGCTGGCGCTTAAACATATACTGTAAGTCATGACTTGTTTTCAGCACAGGATACTGTAGAGTTAATTACTCTACAGTATGGTACCATTCATCTTTATTTTATAACACATGAAAATACAACCATCAAGTGGAAGATATGGAAATAAACTGAAAATACATCGTTTGTTAAATTGTTGGTGTACGAGTATATGTGATGGTAATTAACTACAGTGCACAGTGAATGAGTAACACTGAGTGAATAAACGCCTGTCAGACAATCTAGAGATGGTTTCTCTGCTAAATTCTGTCAGCTGAAAAATGAAGACGATGGGAAGCTTTGCAAATGCCTTTTTTCCCTTCTTTCTCTCACCCAGCTGCTATCCCTTTAAACTCACAAATGGCTAACCTTTGAAAATTGCTGTGTTTAAGCCTTTGCTTTTTAGCCTTCTGTAAATGTCACATAATGTTATTGGGCTCTGGCAGCACAGGATCATTAATCTTTCCTGTGCAGGCTGGCTGGGGGAAATACGGCGGGTAGAGCAGCTATATCACTAAGTAGGGACATCAGAGCAGAAGTGTAAACATCATTTGGACACTGCAGTTTTTCTGCTCAAATGGGTTTGATGTTGATGAAGAGAGACCTTCTTTTCAAAGTGCAGTGATGCGCAGTGTTTGATCGATACTTGCAGGAAGGTTGGCAGTTATTGCACCACTGAAAGAGATAAAAAAGATGGAATCACCCTCTTCCACAAAGATAGAAAACAAAGTTGTCTCCTATGCTCCATTTTTCCACTCCAGCAGATAGTGATGCTGGTAATGAATACACTGAAGCTGGAGGCAGGGATTGCTCAACGTTTTCTTCGACAGCATTTTGGTGTTGATTTGCTTAAAGTTAATTCAAAATGACATTTTGAAAAATCACATATGTTGGGCGAAATGAAAAATAAGTGTGACTGCTTTTTTAGCAACATGTTTAATGGCCCATCTCACAGTTTGCACATTGCATTATTTTCCCATATATCTTCTGCTCAACCAAAACACAATTTAAGCAATAAATAAAACTTGTAACAGGTCCATACTGTAGGACTTTTGCTTAATTTTATTTGAATGAGATTCATAGACCTCTATTCTTTTTCGTAAATGAAGCGCACATTCACTAACACTGCATTTATAAATGAAAACACTTTTCCGTTTTTTGTGTACTACAATTGTTTGTATAAAACAAAATACATTAAATGAGAACTTATCATTGATAATCTAAATTGGCTTGTAGATTTAGCTCAATAATATGCCTTTGTAATGTATCTTAATGCTACATAGAATTTTACAAACTGAACTTTTCTACATAGATTTGTAGAAAATGTCACTTTCTTTTTATTCAATTAAAATCAGAACTTGTCTGTCAGA
The DNA here is from genome assembly GCF_036324505.1 of Eleginops maclovinus. Taxonomy (NCBI): domain Eukaryota; kingdom Metazoa; phylum Chordata; class Actinopteri; order Perciformes; family Eleginopidae; genus Eleginops; species Eleginops maclovinus. Next base: position 2,779,143 of record NC_086360.1, on the reverse strand, counting down.
GTTTAGATTCCTATGACTGAATGAATAGTTATGTGTAAACTCATCCAGACTCCCAACAATCAGGGTACAAACCAATATCTCTCATGTTTTCAGATGTGTGCCAAACCAGCCAATCATAATGAGGAGCTGTCACATGGAACTGTTGTTATTTTTATTTTTGTTAACTTTTCCTGTTGCATTGCACACTAAGAGGAGGGAACCATCCCTTTCTGCTTCCTTTTTCATCCAGGCCTTAGACTTAAGATTGCCTTCATGTCCGAACACACAGTCAGGACATGAAGCAATCCCTTCAACACGCTGCTCGGGAACCTACAAAACTGAAGAAACTAAACACTTAGGACAATGATTACATGGTAATATATGGTAAACTACAGTGTATTATGTTTTAAAGTGGAGGGCTGTGCAGACGTGCGTGCAGATATAGCTGTGAGTCCCCTCTGTTTAATGTGTGCTACACAATGAATAGGCTCAAATTACGGCTGGGCGATATGGCTGTATCTATATATTTTTAGGCTTTATTGCGATACACGATGTATATCGCAATAATTTGAAACATCTTTCCATACCTGTCACACCACTATGAGGATTTTTATATTTAGGGATATTCATGAGGTCCAGGACTCACTTCACCACTCCTGTGAATCTGTATCAGAATGATATACTGTAATAGTTACAATCATCTGGAAATAATGTACACATTTGAGATATTATGTACACATCTTTTCAAACATCCAAACCTCTCCATGACTTTTCAAGAAGGTATTTTACCATTTACTTCCAATCCAGCTAAAGTGAAAAGCAACTGCATGTGTACTCACTGAATACACATTATCCTGCATGATTATGGCCAAAAGTATAAACACATATATTTTGATATTGGCCTCGTGATTTTTACAATTAATCATTGATTCAAGATTTAATATTCAAAGGTTTTATTAGCACATAAACTACAGTGTAGCAATGGCAATGAAAACCTTATATCCCGAGCTCCTCCAACACTGCAACATAGATAATACAAGACATACAACTATAAAATACATTCTAATTCTAAAATAAAATAAGATAAAAAATAAAAATAGTCTATATACAGTACATGTACATAATATGATATATACAAGAACAGAATGTAAAATGAAATATTGTACAGTGAAATGAAATGAAATACTGTTTTTTTTTACAGTGATAACTATTTAGATAAATAAATTGCAAGATGGAAACAGATGAACACTTATGGAGGCACTTTACAGAGCTCAGGTGTTTAATATTCTCAAGGTCAGTGGGATGAATCTGTCTCTGAGTTTGGTGGTTTTGGTCCTGATGCTGCGGTGCTGCCTGCCAGACAGCAGCAGACAGAACAGTTTGTTGCTGGGGTGATGGGAGTCTTTGATAATCCTGTGGGCTTTCTTCCTGAGCCGCTGGGATTAGTGGTCCTCCATGGATGGCAGCTCCGTCCTGGTGATGTGCTGTGCAAGTTACACCACCCTCTGTAGAGCCTTATGGCCGAGTGCGGTGCAACTGCCGTACAAGGCCGTGATGCAGCCAGGCCAGGATACTCTCTATGGTGCACCTGTAGAGGGTCAGGATGCTCTCTGTGGTGCACCTGTAGAGGGTCAGGATGCTCTCTATGATGCACCTATAGAAGGTCAGGATGCTCTCTATGGTGCACCTGTAGAGGTCAGGATGCTCTCTATGGTGCACCTGTAGAGGGTCAGGGTGCTCTCTATGGTGCACCTGTAGAGGGTCAGGATGCTCTCTATGGTGCACCTGTAGAGGTCAGGATGCTCTCTATGGTGCACCTGTAGAGGGTCAGGATGCTCTCTATGGTGAACCTGTAGAGGGTCAGGATGCTCTCTATGGTGAACCTGTAGAGGTCAGGATGCTCTCTATGGTGCATCTGTAGAGGTCAGGATGCTCTCTATGGTGCACCTGTAGAGGGTCAGGATGCTCTCTATGGTGCACCTGTAGAGGTCAGGATGCTCTCTATGGTGCACCTGTAGAGGGTCAGGATGCTCTCTATGGTGAACCTGTAGAGGTCAGGATGCTCTCTATGGTGCACCTGTAGAGGTCAGGATGCTCTCTGTGGTGCACCTGTAGAGGGTCAGGATGCTCTCTATGGTGCACCTGTAGAGGGTCAGGATGCTCTCTGTGGTGCACCTGTAGAGGGTCAGGATGCTCTCTATGGTGCACCTGTAGAGGGTCAGGATGCTCTCTGTGGTGCACCTGTAGAGGGTCAGGATGCTCTCTATTGTGCACCTGTAGAGGGTCAGGATGCTCTCTATGGTGAACCTGTAGAGGGTCAGGATGCTCTCTATGGTGCACCTGTAGAAGTTGCAGAGTATCCTGGAGTCCAGGTTAAACCTCCACAGCCTGACGTTGTGTGCTCTTGAAAACAGCGTAATGTGTTTATGATTGATGACAACGCGGCATAAAACACCCCCCCACAAAGCATGGTAAACGAGACAGTCTACGTGGTAAAGGATGTGTCGGAATGTTTGCGCACACCGATTTCTCTGCTTTCTTTGCCTCTTCACTGCCATGCAATTCATGGTTAATATCTGCGCTAAAATCATAGAAGGAAGTTGAGTCAAAGTTGGTGATGTGATTTATTTGCATTATTTTGTTTTACCTGGTTAAGGTTTGCAGATTATTCAGAGACTTTAAACACTAAAGTTGACAGCCCCACTAAGACAACATTGGGTTCAGGTATGAAGTACAGCTTTCTGTCACTGTCTGCTAAACCCTAGATTACTTAGAACAGTAAATGAGCGATATCTTTAAAAGAATCTTTGTATGAACAAAAGCACAGTGTTGTCACTTTGCCATTTATACATAACGAACTATAGATTCTGACTTCCTAATGTTAGCACAAGTATGCACCACCTGAGGATGGAGTGTCAAACGAGAATGCTCCAGTGCTCAATTAGAAACTTTGTCTTGTTCGCATGGTTATGGCAGGCAGTGTCAGTGGATGGTGACAAACTGCTGTTTTCTGCTTCACAACACCAGCAGCCTGGAGCATTTCAGACTTTCATCTGGTGGCACACCAACACACATCTCTGCAAACGCCCTTCAGAAATACATGAGAATACATGGAGGCGTTCATGCAGACATTGGTGTCCACATGCATGCACATGCACACATTTTGCACTAATTTGCAGTCTCTCTCAATCCCACCCACCAACCCACCCAGCAATCACACACACACGCACACACACACACACACACACACACACACACACACACACACACACACACACACACACACACACACACACACACACACACACACACACACACACACACCCCAGAGCTCGTCAAGCATATCAAAATGTCATCTTAGCCCTGTGGAGTCACTTTATTATAAAATGTAAAAATCCATTCAATTTTATTTAATCAGATGAAAAGATAAGGCTTTTCCAGGTCATTAATCACACAGACCCTTTCAGAGGGGGGCCTGTCTACCTCCACACAGAACTCTCAATCACAATCATTTAGGAGAAAGAAAGCAGACATAGGGGATAAACTGGATTCAAAGGGACTAAATCATTCCCTAAACAGCAGCAGCCCATGTTCCTAATGGATAAACCCACACCCTGTGAGACAACCTGCAAGATTCTAATAAAGCCTTTGGTTTGATCTCTCCCCCATGAGGCCATGTTGTTTTCCGTCCAGTAGTTTGGTTAATTCTTTTAACAAACAACATAATAACAGACAATTTTTAAGAGCATAACCAGCAGTGGTGCCAAAATTGAAAGGTCAAGGGAAGGCCACGGGGTTCAATCCAATCTAAAATTAAATTGTCCTTCTTGAACCCCAAAAAAAACCCTCACTTTTTTTGTCTCTATCCTCCTTGATCCTCCATATCTATCCTCCCTTACCGAGTGACGTTGTTTACCACATTGGCTCTTCATTCCCCCCCACCTACTGACACCAAAATCGACAACTTCATCTGGAAACATGTGGACTGCACCAGAAAGTGTGTAGACTTTCTGCTGTCTAGTATCAACCCGGAGCTTGCTCGCCATTCTGGAGCCTGGATAGCAAACAGGCGTGTTTTAGTTGAGGGGTCCCTGGGTCCCACCCACAGAGAGGGAATTGGCAGTTGGCAATTGGCAGATACAGAGCAAAGTGCACATGCTGGAGTGTAGGGTTTGACCATGTCCTGGATGTAGGAAAGGGCCTGATCTATTCACAGCACGGTAGGCAAGTATCAGTGTCTTTAAGCAGATTGGGTCAGCCATTTAATTAAATAAAAATACAGGTACAATTATGAGGCATAATGGTGAAATGGGACACCCCAATAAGCTATAGGAAGCTTGAGAACATTGGCCTAGACATAAAACATGTACATTCAGCGTATTCAATCTTATGTGCTTGACAACTGGGCTTTAAGCACTTTAAAGACAGACAAATACGTAGACATTTATAGTGTTATATGTCTTATTCCACACTTGTGGACCTCTGCAGGCCACACTAGAGCAAGTACATTTAAGTTTGCACTTTTTACCCTTTATAAAATGCGTAGTTTCATATGTATGTGAGGGTAAATGAGTTGGGATAAGTTCACACACTCCGTCGTTTAGCACATTTTCGACGTTGTACATTAAACAGGCTTTGTGAAAGAAATGACATTCAGTGAGCTTCAGGAGACTGAAGCTGTAACACAGAGGTTCGGTGGGAGCAGTGTTCTTGGACCAAGATAAGGTGCTTATGATGTTTTTTGTAAAACCTTCAATTGTTTCAGGTTACTAGGGAAGGAATTGCCCCATATGATATTGCAATAATTTATGTGAGGCTCAAATTGTGACTGATATAGGATTAAAAGTTCTTTAACTGGCGGAAAATGCCTCAAATTGCCAGGGAAAGAAGCACTGTTTGCCTAACCTAAAAACGACTTTAGTGTACTATTTTAAATAAACCAACATTCAACCCTTCTGATATAAAGACGTATAGACCTTTCTCTCTACTTCTACTGTCTTTCTAAAAAGGTGCAGATCTACCAGAACAACCTTATTGATCACCACCATTCCGGTCTCAAAGACAGGCACCTCAACTGAGACCGACTTTGTTGAAGTCACAGAAGATCTCCACACCGTTTGATATCCTGAACCAGAACTCTGCTCTCCTCCCTCAGAGAACGGGGAATCTGAGGCTCTGCACCCTCCCTGTTCACATCCTAGACCTCACTTACAGGGTAACTTGGAGACAATCTATGTGCCCTTTGTAGGCTTCTGAGTGACTACCTCCTCTCTGCTTTCTACACTTGGCCCTGTTAATAACTCACATGGCTGTACCTGCTTCGCTTATACAGATTACATTCAACTAATTCACTCTTTTTCAGGTCTGAAACAAAAGTGATAGGACAATTCTCTGCTTGTCTGTCATCTCTCATTTTATGTTTGCAAAACACCTCAAGCCTTACTTTGACAAGACTAATCAGATTTTCCTTTCAGATAAGGTGTCTGCTGTCCAAGATCTCTACATTACCATTAAGAACTCGCTGCTCAAAATAAATGTTTGAGTATGGGGATCTTCTTTATGATTGCGGGCAAGAAGTGAGGACGGGCAGCGTTGCATCTGCAATAATACAGGGGTTGTACTGGATTGAAGTGGAGAAGTTAACCCTCACCTCTCAGGTGATGATCAAAATATGTTTAGCCATATAAGTTTCCTCTGCAAGGATGCTCGGCTCTTCTCTAGCATTGAAGTATTGGTAATTCTTCTTTTAACAGGTTTTAACCCTGGATTTAAGACGAATAAATTAGCAAACAAATATTCTTTGTTACTTTTCAACGCCATCAGCTTATATTCAATATTCTGTTAGCCCAGGAACCCTGTAATGTTTTTCACTTTCACTGACTGCAACACGAGTTGCTACAGCTGCTAACGAAGGTTCGTATCCGGAGCTGCAGCCCGCTCACCCCCCAGGGAAGTTGACTCAGAGAGCAGGAAGTGAGGGATAGCGACCGCAGGAAGGGGTGGTTAGCTAATTCTTTGTTGTCTGATAAACATTACATTTATTTTAAATAACATCCTATGCCAGAGTAGACGTAATATTACTTCAGGGTTGTTTAGATGGGGACGGCAATGTTGTCTTTATTCATCCATGACGCAGATGCACGGAGCTAGGTCGATGCTTTCGTCGTGCGGAAGGGAGCGGGGTTGAATCTTATCTAGGTACGAAAAAAACGATAGACATGACTGACAACGAGTACCATTCTCAAAAGGTTTTTATGATGTGCCCAATTAGGAAGCTTAGGGCGAACATAGAACATGCTGTAAATATATTCTGCCTCGTCTGGGGATACCTTGGGAACCCCGCAAAGCGCTGGATGAATGTTGCTGAGGATGTCTTGGATACTGGATCTTGCTGCAATCTGGACCACGATGAGCAGCTGAGAATGGAGGGATGAATAGATGCAGAGGTGGGAAGTACAGAAACATACAGAAGTACATTTACTCAACTACTGTACTTAAGTACAATTTTGAGGTACTTGTACTTTACTTGAGTATTTCAATTTTATGCTACTTCATACTTCTACTCCCCTACATTCGAAATGGAAATACAGTGATTTTACTTTACTACATTTTAAACACCTTTTGCTACTTTTTACAAAATGCATCTCCAAAAATTAAACTAGTTGACTAACTCTTTAAGTCACAAAAGAGTCAAAATATTTAAATATTTGACAAAATTCAATCAGAACTTTGTTTTCCACAGCAGTAAAATGCTACTCGATGCAACAATATTATCTAGAAATGTCATATCCATATAATTATATAAACACGAAAAGGCAATTTATTTGCACCATTATTACTTGTACATTGTACACTTTAATTACACTTTGCTGATAATTCTTCTGTGCTTTTACTTAAATAATATTTTGAATGCAGGATTTTTGCTTTTAATTAAATATTTTGACAATGATGTACTGGTTCTTTAACTCAAATAAAGCATCTAAATACTTCTTCGACCCATAGATTGATGTGGGCATGTGCTTTTTGGAACCTTTTTTTAATTTCAAAGCAGGGCTGTATAATTAAACATTGGTTTTGTTACAGCTAACTATACAGTAGGTTCACCAAATACTCTGCTATTTAATCCCCATCTGAAATAACATGGGAAGGCAGAACTAATATCAGTCCAGTGCCAAGGAGTGGCAGAGGCAGTGTTGATCTAAGAAAGCATCTTGGATTGGCACCACAGTTAGTGAGCAATCTAACTGGCAAATCAAAGTACAGCAGGCTGACCAAAAATCTGAATTCATCCCCAAGCTGCAGACAAGGTCAGAGCCAGTGAGTGTGTAATAAATCGGGAGGGAGTGTGCTGAAGCCATTATCTTTCCCACTCTGCTAGCCGTGCAGTGCAGTGACCTGACATTATAACAAATGGAGGGGAAAACGCTGCCATGAGATGTAAATTCCCACTCTGCTCCTCTGTGAATGGTGCAGTCTCTTCAGAAAGTGAGGCACTGACCCGTGGCGTCAACTAACATCTGACATGACAGGAAAGGAAGGATTAGAAAAGATGGAGGGATGCCAGTGGAAAGAGATGGGGGAGGGGAGAACCCACATAAGTAAAGGCTGTGTAAAAGGGAATTATGATTGCAGAGGATAAATCAGATGTCATTGCAAGCCACACATAACTGTCAAATTGACTTCTGCAGGTTTCTATACAGTGAGTGACAGGCAGTGAGCAAAGAAGAGTGTGTGTGTGTGTGTGTGTGTGTGTGTGTGTGTGTATGTGTGTGTGTATGTGTGTGTGTGTGTGTGTGTGTGTGTGTGTGTGTGTGTGTGTGTGTGTGTGTGTGTGTGTGTGTGTATTGTTAAAGAAGTAGGCGGGGCCTAAGCACAATCATCTTTTAAAAAAGTTACATAGATTTATTTTATTTTTATAAAAGAGTATGTATGTACAGAATGTTAGCCATACTTTAATTTTGAAGTTACATAATGCAAACTTTCCTTTTATTTAAAATACACTGCCTGGCCAAAAAAAGGTCACACTCTAATATTTGTTGGACCGCCTTTAGCTTTGAGTACGGCACGCATTCTCTGTGGCATCGTTTCCACAAGCTTCAGCAATGTCACAACATTTATTTCTGTCTTGCATTAATTTTTTTTAAAATCTTGTATTGATGACGGGAGATTCGGACCACTGCGCAAAGTCTTCTCCAGCACATCCCAAAGATTCTCAATCAGGTTCAGGTCTGGACTCTGTGGTGGCCAATCCATGTGTGAAAATGATGTCTCATGCTCCTGAACCACTCTTTCACAATGTGAGCCCGATGGATGCTGGCATTGTCATCTTGGAACATGCCCGTGCCATCAAGGAAGAAAAAATCCATTGATGGAATAACCTGGTCCTTCAGTATATTCAGGGAGTCAGCTGACCTTATTCTTGGGACACATTGCTGAACCTAGACCAGACCAACTGCAGCAACCTCAGATCATAGCACTGCCCCCACAGGCTTGTTCAGTAGGCACTATGCATGGTGGGTGCATCACTTCAGCCGCCTCTCTTCTTACCCTGATGCGCCCATCACTCTGGAACAGGGTAAACCTGGACTCATCAGACCACATGACCTTCTTCCATTGCCCCAGAGTCCAATATTTTTGCTCCCTAGCAAATTGAAGCCGTTTTTTCCAATTAGCCTCACTGACAGGTGGTTTTCTTACGGCTACACAGCTGTTTAGTCCAAATCCCTTGAATTGTGCGTGTGGAAATGCCATTACTTTCACTATTAAACATAGCCGTGAGTTCTACTGTTGCTTTTCCTCCTGTTTAAACGCTGGTAGAGAACAATGGTCTTTCTTCTCTTACTCGAAAAGAAAACAGAGGGATGGGGGTAGGAGAAGGAGCCGGCTTTGGGTGCACCGCCTCAACCAGCGAAGGAGACAACAAGGTGATTTTTATCACCTTGTGGCTGAGCTGAGGCTGGACAGCCAATGACATCATTAATATTTTAGGATGAGTGCTGAGCAGATGGATGAACTTCAGTCCCTCCTGGGCCCTGAACTGACCAGACATCAACAAATTACAGAGCTGCCATAGAACCCAAGCAGAGACTGGCCGTTCCACTTCATGCCCGGCGCTTTGCAACCTCTCGCGTCTCCGTCGAAAATATACTAGCCGCGTAGTTTTAGCGGAGCCCAGCGCCGAGACGCTTCTGGGACGCTTCTGAAACGCGACGCGGCGCATCTGGGTGAATCACACCCATTGACTAGAGTGGCTGCGGCGCAGATGGACCCGGTGGAAAATAGTGATCGCCGATCACGATCATTCAAGATTTTTTTTCTTACCACATTCCTTCCTCAAAGATGATGTTTCCCCACTGTCCTTCCAGTTTTTAATAATGCGTTGGACAGTTCTTAACCCGATGTTAGTAGTTTCAGCAGTCTGCTTAGATGTTTCTCTGCTTGATGCCCACAATTTGACCCTTCTGAAACAGATTAACATCTTTTCCACGACCACAGGATAGGCCTTTCGACATGACTGTTTAACAAATGAGAAGCTACTCTCTGCATCAGTTAGAGTTCAATAACTTGTTGCCAGCTCCAATGGGAGGCTCTTACCTATTTGCTTAGTTAAATCCAGGTGGTGACCTTTTTTTTTGACCAGGCAGTGAACATTTTTTCTTATCTACTCTTTCTTTGTTGCCCTTTAAATTCAATCTTGTTTCTCCCCTGTTCTTCCTTATGTTCTCTGTATTTCATCTTCATTTTATAGTTAAGCACTTTGTATTTAGAGTGACCAAATGTGCCACGAAGATTACATTTTTGCGGAACAATGCAGGACATGTTACTGCGTTGCTAAGAGCTAGTTTAGAATTAAATATAATGTCTATCTAACCCTTAAAAAAAAACATTTCTACTAAAACTACTAGCTTATAAATATAAGTACCAACAGTTTACTATGGTTTAATTGTTTGCACAAACTATTCAAGTGAAGGAATTAAAGATATTTGTTTAAATTGTGTTTTTTACGAACAAACAATCATCTGTAATTATTCTAGTTTTGTCTTGCGAACTCTGAGTCTGGAAAAACAGAGACCAGAATAAGACATAAGGGAAACATTGTCCATCAACTTTGACGTTTGCGCACAAAGCATCCTGCATATTTCCCCCCTCGTCCAATACATTCTGTATTCAAAGTTTTTGAAGCCTGGGCTCTGCTCAGAGTCTCGTATCGTAATGATTTGGGGAATCATGGGGTGCTTCATTCTGTCAGATTGTTGTTTCATATGATAAAAGCTTTCATTGCGTGCTTAAAATGATTGTGACCACTTGTCATACGCAGGTCTTAACGGTATTGGATTATAAATGCTGGATTTGACTTCATGCAATTTGTTAATATGAAGATGCTTTTCACTTGAGGAATTGGTTTTTCAGGGCTTGGCTTGCTCTTATTCTTAATTGCTATTACCTATTTTTTTTCAATTGTTAACACGCATTTGTCAATACTGACCTGAATTTGTTGAACTATTAATAAAGTCAGCACAACAGAACTTAATACTCATTGTTGTTATACAAAATTAATTTCATGACACAGAAATGCGAGTCTGACCAACACCAAATGTCTTTATATTTTCAGCACATTTTGCATGATTACATACGGTCATTTCAGATCACCATCATCTACATTCTGCTACAACTAAAAAGAAATAGTAAAAAGATGCCATTGACTACTAATAAACACAAAGCACCTATTTCCATTCTTTGATGACCTCTATGAACGACTTCTGCCAAGTGAGGAGAGGAGGATCACTTCAAGTTCATTTCTGGATGTCGTCACTTTACCATGCACATCACAGTATATACACAATAGATGCAAGCAATGGACTATCACATTGCGTTGTTTAACATTGAATCCATTTGATATGCACATGTCTTATGTCATGTAGACCAGAAGCCAATATCAGCTGAGCTCAGATCAGACTGGAGAAGTTTATGGAAGCAACCACCTTATATAACATTTGATAATGTGATGTTCAATGGAAATAACCTATATTATACATATATATATATATATATATATATATATATATATAATATAGCCAGCAGAAGGTAGAAACATTTCCTAGAAAATGTTCTATCTGTCGCTTTCTTTTAGGTCTTGGCAGTGAAATGAGATATCTTATAGATAAGACCTACGGTAATATCTGTCACTATTCAGCTGTTCTTTCTAAGACATGAAACTGGAATAAATAGAAGTAAGGCATTGATACAAAAGTTCAGTGTAATGGTGCATTGCATCTTTCCTTTTTATTATTTTTTCACATGGACACAGACATCTTTCTGACCATAGGCAATGAAAGCTTTGTCGATCGCCCTGGCGCTGATTATCTATATGAACAAGACTGCTCCACTATCCTTCCTGCTCCTGGCTGTTGCAGAGTTGTAGCCAAATAATACATATGAAATAAGACACAAGCACAACTCATGCTAACCTAGCAATGTCTGTTGTGCCCAAATCTTCACGGGGAACTTAACTCTACTAACCCTCCATCGTGGTACCCCATTTTGCTCTGGATTGGTGGAGCACAGTGATCTGTGTTTACATCAATGATGCTATGTGCTCGAACATGAAGGACAATATTACTCTGATTACAGATTATCGATGATAAGATGCTGGTCATATTGTCTGACCAGAGAATTAACAGATGTTGTTGCTGTTTACATCCCTCCTGATGCAAATAAAAACAATGCCATAGGCCTACAGGCTTCCTTCGTTCTGTTTCACCATGTTTTTCTTGTGTATCACATGTACTATGTAACTGTTCTGTTTATAAGGACACATTTTGCACTGCCAACTTTCTTCTATAAAATTAAGTTCATAAAAGAGTTCTGCATGGAGCTCTCAGCTGGACTAACAGGTACAGACGTCAACATTCATCTTATTATTTCACCAGCTTCTATAGCCTTTGACTTTGTCCTCTTGTCTACATACTTTTCTTTTCAGTACAGAATGGAAAAACTCTTGTATTTAATATGGTTATGCTTCAGAAAATTCCACCTTGTTAAGACTACAACCTGGGGAAAATGGTTGCTTTGTGCAGTACATTATTTTCTCTTCTCTTCACCCTTTCTCTGCTCCGTCATTGTATTCTATTGAAGCACTCACTGATGAAAAGAAGCAGGCTGCCATTGAAGAAAGGAGCGCCTCTCCCTAATTTGAATCCTTTCTCATTATTAGACTAGCAGGTGGTATATGGAGAATATTGCTATTTAATAAAGGTTCATTTCACCAATATAGTGTTGCAAATAAGTGCATCTCCACATGAGCTTGGCTTTATTCTTGTGTGTGAATAAATGGAGGTTGCACAAATATGCTCGAGTTGTTCAGGCGTACAGATCACTGACGTGTTATGTAGTCTTTACTATATTACATTTATTTTTAAGACAGTTCAAATTTACTCACTCATTTCTTATTTTCTCCAGATTGCCACCAAGACTGAACCTTAACAAATCACATTACATTCCTGCAAATACTACTGTATATGCTTTGTACTTTACACTCATTTTTTAAATGATGCTACAATCATATATTGTGCACACTTTTTAATCAGGTCTTTTTTTAAAGGCTTTCATCAGTTACCAGGTAAGGGAATGGTGTTTAAACAACACATTTATTTTAAGGTTCACCGACACAGTTTAAAGAGATCATGCATTAACATTTCAATAATCAAATGATAATCTATCAGTCATCTCTGGTGAATCTAGTAAAAAAATTTGGTTGTAAGCTCTTAGAATCCATCGGGTCGGTCAGGTATCCAGAATCACCAGCTTTCCTCGTCCACATGCAACAAAGCACTCCTGTTTACACGAACTGACATGTAGCACTCGTTTTCCCTCTGTTATGTTATGGTAAAAAGCATATATTTTCCAGCCGCAATGTATGTCATGCTAGTTGCCCTAAGAAACTATAGTATATTGTCTAAAAAATAAATGGTGTCTTAAAATGAACATATATTTGTCAGTACCACCATTTTTCAACTTGACATATAGAAAATGACATACTGTGCAAATTGCAACTGTGACTGAAATTTCAAACGTTTATAACATATTGTATATCTTAATCATGACCCCATATGAATAAGAATCTTGATTTTGACTGCTGATCACTGACTGGCACCATTGCTCCTTGTTCAACTGCTTGCATCAACACTAAACTTGACACATGTTTTTCCTGATTCCAGAAAATGTATGCACCTACCTAAAATGAGTTGATGGCAGGTGGAGATGGAGTTCAGGAGTTAGCAGTGCGTGTTGGTAACCACAGTGTGAGTATTTTTTGCAATATTGGGTGAATTGCCACAGAGACCTAGAATCATTTCCCAAAATGAAAGCCTGGATGAATGGAGAGGTGAGGGCACTGTCTAAAACCCCAGAAATCTGCCTTTTTGTCAGCTGATAAAAAACATTCAGCACAGACAGAGCATTAAGGAGTCAAAGTGGAGACATCAAGAGAGACTGGATGCAGACTGCATAACCATCAGCACCAAGTATATGTTGCAGACCATCCAGAATATCACACACTCAAAAAGCAGTGCCACCAGCATGTGTGAGGTCATACTGCCAGATGATCTCAACCGCTTTTTATGCTTGTTTTAATCAACATAGATTCAGAGGATCGGCAGCATCAGCAGCAGATGTGAGAAGAATCCTTCTGAGAGTGAATATGAGTAATACTGCAGTGCCTGATAACATCCCTGGTTTTATTTTTAGGACTGGTGCTAACCAGCTAACTCATGTAAAGTTCAACATATCACTATCACGTCAGTCTAATCTGAAACTATCACTCCGTGGCATTTCTGCCAAAGTGCTTTGAGAAACTTGTTCTAAGTCTCCTCTAAAACAACATCCAGGCAGCCCCGACCATCAGTAGTTAGCATACTGAGCCAACATATCAACAGAAGATTCTGTCCCCGCTGCCCCCCTGCACAGCCCCCACACATATAGAAAATTGATTTGCACACTCTGAAACTGGATATTGGATATCCTCACAAAAGCACCTCAGGCAGTCCGGGTCGGTGCTCACACTTCCTACGCTCTACTGCTGAACACTGGAGCCCCCCAGGGCCATGTGCTCAGCTCCCTCCAGTTCATGTTGTACACCCATGATTACATTACATTATCCTTTTCGGAAACTCTGAATATTGTAGATGACACTATCATTGGCCGGGTTTCAATCAAAGATAAATCTTCACTTAGGAAATAAAAATGTTGTACAGTGATGCTGACAACTTCTTAACATCAGCAAAAACAAGGGACCAATTGTTGATTTTAGAAAAAGGAAGAGAAGACAGACTCCTACGTCGATGGATCTGTGGTAGAGCAAGTGATCAGCTTTAAGTTCCTGGTAATAAGTATCAAGAACCACCTGACATCACATATCTTGAAAAAAGGTCAGAAACAGCTGTGTTTCTTAAGGAAAGTTAAGAAGGCAAAACAATTCCTGTATCAACTTTTACACTGAAGAAATAGAAATCACCCTGACTGGAAACACTACAAATGTGCTCGGCCAGGGAATGGAAGGCTTCTAAAGAGAGTGCATGAAACTACCCAGAACATTGGTACCAATCTTTCCAGCATCAGTGAAAGCGGCTTTATATCAGTGTTACCTGCACAAAGCCCAGCCTGATCACCCTGCTGCCATCTGTCAAGAGATACATGTATGTCCCCTGACATACTTATGGACTACAGTGCAGCATCTTTCCTCAGACTGTGCAATCCTTAAATCATCATCCGAGTTTCAGCAAAAAAGACTAAAACTACATTTTGTTTCTCTGAACTGTGTTGTACAGACATTATGTTTCCTTGAATTTTCCTGATGAAGGTTAACTTTTTACAATTCCTCATTTCTGAGTATTTTAAACTGCTGTTGGGTGTTTTGTTGACTGATTTTTTAATGAAGAGCTCAACGCCAGTATTGCCCCTTGTCCACCAAACCGGATCCGATTCAAGATCGGATCTTTTGCTTTTCTTGCGCTTTTCTGGTTCTAGCCTGCAGCATCCCTTGTGTTTCCACTGCTCTGAGGCTGATTGGAGCTCAAATGGAGCTGCGTCATTGTGTCATCGTTTGCGTCATGACGTGACCGTTTACGTGCCCTCTTATGAATGATTCATATTCACTGTCTGACTGTCACACAAGCAGCATACCCCCTCCCCATAAGTGAATTAGTTTCAGTCTGTATTGACCCTGTTTGGCATCACAACGCTGTTATCAAAGTGTCTCTGGCATAAGACAGGTGATGTTAGCATAGCAAGCGAAGCGACTCTCACTATCTTCACTACTCTGCTATCCTATTGTGGCATAAGCCGTCTTCTACCAGCATATTTTACCGGCGTAGTTTTCCTTATGGTTTTACTTCTGATGGCAAACTGTGTAGCCCATGTATTGATTCCATCCGGTAGCTGCAATAATACAACACAACAGGAGAACGTCTGCCTGCTCTTTCCAATGATCAATAACAGTGAACTTTATTGGCTCCAGCTCTGGCTCCAGCTCTGGCTCCAGGTTGGTGGAAAAGCGGCATATGTTGCACTAACCTTGTGAGCCAGGCCCCTTGTATGTTTTTTTTTAAATCCCAAAAATATTTCAATTGAATTGCAATTGTCATATACATATATATATACCTAACCTCTAACCCTAACCCTACTCACCACCAAGACACACTATACCTACTGTTTGTAGTACAGTATTGGGTTTGAATTTAGAGAAGTTTTAACGGGACATGATTTGTATAAATGCAGAAAGGACGATTTAATCAATTTCTAATTCCACACTAGAGTAAAGAGACAGGACATTGCCTGTTCAGGTAACACAGTCTCACCCCTGACATTATTTCATCCATTTTTCCTTTTGTAACTAAGCTAAATGTGTGTGGAAATCCCTGACGTCACCTTCTAAGTTCTTCTTTTTTACTTACATACCTAAATCCTGAGCAAAAATCAAAGCACTAACATTTGTCTTGTGTACTCCGCTGGGCAGATGTGTTGTACTTTTCAGACTTGTATAATGTATGTGAGTTGTTGAGGTCAGTAGCCTGCAGGAAGAGGAACATTTAATCAGAAAGTCATTGTCACTCATTTAGCTCAAGATCAGTCCCAAGTGTTTGATGGTAATCTTCAGCCAGTTGTCTGCTATCAAACACGAGGCCAAGGATAGAGTACTCAAGCTCTTCAAAGTGACCTGAGTGTTTGACCCAGATCCCCTGACAATACAGGGGACATGCAGCCTAATTGAATATACAGCTAATGAGTGAAATTGCGGGCCCAGAAATCAAACGCAGGTGCTCTCTTGGATCTTCTTTATAGAAAAGCCCTGCTCTTATACATTAAAAAGACATCTTGAGCAAAATTTTAAAAAAAGACGACGCATAAGAAGGCTGAGTGTTCGGGAAACAAGTCTATTCAAGCAGCTTGTCAGTGATATAGCCTCCTCACAGCGGCTTTGTTTCCTCTGTGCTGGTTCTTAGGCAGCACAGAATGAATGTCAATCGGCTGCCCATGAGACTTCAGTGCTGAATATCAATTAGCTGGCTCGTCAATTACCCAGCCCTTTGACATCAATTGTACATATATTTGCAGGAAATGCATTTGCATTATTCTTCTTCTTCTCATCTTATGGAAAAGCATACATTTGGTTCTGAAGAGTGCAAACACTAGCTAACGTTGCTGTATCAGATCCTATAATAAAAAACTCTCTGGAAAATGTAAGGCTTAAATGTTATTTTTGAAAACAGGAGTTGACAGTAGTCTATGTGATGTGATATAAAGTCCTTAAGTTGCTACTAAATGAAGTCTTTCTGTTAGAATTACATTTTTTATAGACTCAGCTCTCATACTGTATATCTGTATAAAAATATGGGTATTATTGTGTTAAATCTGTGTGATAGACCATAGGATGAGGTGGAAAGCTCTTTCAAAAGCTTTTGCATACCCTCTTTACCGTGATAAAAACATACATGTTAGGCATACGCACCTGATGAAGTACGTAAAACACACACACAGGTTAGTCTGTGTACCGTTTCACTGCTGCTGCTCATCTCTGTGGTATAAACACAGACAGTCATGATGCTAATGCCGCGCAGCATATCATCCTCACTGTCTGTTGTTGCCCAGAACCGAACACACAGGTGAAAAACACACCACATGTCTCTATTAGGGTTAGGATAACAATCAAATAAGACTGGCTGACTGTGGCACTGTATGTCAGATCACAAATTATCTCAAAACTGTTAGACATTACATTCACTAAATAACTTAGTCATTTAGTGCATTTACTAAATAACCTTACATTCATTCCTGTTTGGAGCCATAACGACATTATCTTTGTTTAACATCACTTATTTTCTAATACATGTGAACAATACCGGCACCACAAGGAACGAGACAGATAAAGATAGGTCATATCGCCCATCCCTGATGTAATGACTGACAACAATCTTTTGACTGAAATCACGAGTTTGATTGACGGGGTTGTTTTAAACTGGAAATGTGTATTTTAGAATAAAAACAACAACTAGCTTCGCTTTTGTAATGGACTACTGCAAATCTACAAACTAAATCCTTCTAAATTTACATTTGAGTTAAACATTTCAATGCTATAAATAAGTTACTGTTGAAATAATTATTTTAATTCATGCTGTGGTTGCCTTTAAAACATTCCGTGCTATGTTGCTTTTTTAAATGTATTTATTATTCTTTATTTAATTAATTCAGCCAGTATGTGCTTCAACAAATCTTCCCAACAACTATTGCCAGTGTCCTCTGAGGTTTTTTACCGGCTTTTTGACACAGATTACACTTCTTATGGAAATACTTGAATTGAAAACACATTGCATCAGCAGTGATTCTATAACAGAGCACAAATGTCAGTTTTGCTGCTATTAGCCATTTTTCATTTAATCCCAACACACTGTAGTTACTGCCACAAACCTCTAGCATAGTGCCCCCGCCCTGTGTTTCAGTATCAGCAGACAGTTAGGCTACAGCAGAGGGCAGTCTTACGCTAGCTTTCCCCTGCAGCTGCTTCACCTGCTGATATTATTCCAGCATGACTGAGCTTCACAGGTCCTTCTCCATTGTCTTAAGAACCATAGTTGATTAGACCTTTTTGGAGTGTTACCTGAACATCTCAAAGAGGTCATAATGGTCTTTGTTTGACCTTAACAAATACATCTTTTTTTGTAATTTAGTGACTTATGAAGTTGAAGATTTGAGAAGGTTTTGGGAAAAAAGGTTTCGTAGCATGTGTTGCATTCAATGCTCGGACACTACTACTACAACTCCAAAGCTGATGTATTTCATTTTACGGCACATGTGGAATAGCTTTTATTGCAATACTTACCTAACAGCATGCAAATGCATGGTGTCATAGATTGTCATAGAGTATGGTGATTATATTGATACATTTATTAGTTTATTTTGCCATAGTTTTCATCTGAGACAAAGTACATCTAGACATTTAGGTGGCCATGCTGTAAACATAAAAGAACTGACAAGGGAATTTGGCCTTTTTGATTATCTAATGTGACAGTTGCTGGGATTAAAAAAGCCTGCTGAAGTTGCTCTCATTACAGTGAACCTGCAGCTTTCCAGCTGTATCAGTCCTGCAGCACATACAGCTCACTATCAGGTGTATACGATATAGCAATCACTGCTACCATGGCACAGAAGAAAATATGTTGCTACTATGATGATAATAACGCTATGATTAAAAGAAAATGGCCTTGAGAATGGGATTTTTTAAAGTCTGTAGCACCTACTGTATTCATCAGTGTGTTGAGAATAAGTGAGTGGTCTCATGACCACAAGTTAATCACACGTTTAAATCACAGTATTTACTTGTATTTTGGAGGAAGATTAAACAAATACACATGTGGTGTTGTAATAAAGAAATGTATGACAAACTGGTAATATACATCAGAAGGGTTTTTAATGTATTATAACATCTCAGTATACTTTTGAGGATCTATGGATTATTGAGGTGAAGTTTAATCATTTTTCCGACACCTAGCTAAATCTTCGACAAAATTGCCATCAGGTAGAGCCGCTGTGATTCCCCTCTGTATAATTTGAACTGCGAACACATATGTTTTTAAAATGGTAATGCATGGCCTAATTGGAGTAAGTTAGGGTCAAACGACCATGTCATCTTTGAGACATTTGAATTTGAGTAATTTACCAATGTCTTGATCTAGAGAATGTTTCAGTCCTGTAAGTTTGACTGATCACAATATTGTAAAGTTCACTATAAACATAGTTCCTAAGAAGCCATTGCATGTTGTTTGAAAGAGAAGCTATACAACTTTAAAATCAATTTAAATGTTACAAAGATTCTGCGGCAGTTCCTTGGGAATTGGTTTATCTTGATGATAATTTTGGTAAACTGTTGGAAACTAAAGTGAGTAATGAGTCCTACCTCTTTAAAAGAAAACACTTCCATGGACATCTGCCAATGAGCCACATATTACGGGGTTCCCCAGGGCGCTGTGTTTGGTCCCTTTCTTTTCATATGTTACAAGCTCTACAATAAAGCTTGGTGAATAAAACCGTCAAGAAGGTTTAGGTTTTTTAATGGAAGCAGTTTGATAGTGAAACAATACAAAAACATTTGTAAATTCAACATAATGATGACTTGCTATACATCTCAATGAACACAAATTAAAGGCATACAAAAAAACCCCCATTTAAATACACATCCTACTGCACGTTTTAATGCTTGTCTACATTAAGGTTGACATGTAAAATGTATCTGTTAACATATGAATTTACAGATAGCCTTATCAAAAAATAAACAAGAGAATGAAGGTGGATTAAAACATATGGTTCTCTCTAACACCATGGCGTTCATGAGACTAATTTCACACACATTTTCAAAGCAGGAGAAAGCATACAGAAGCTGTGTGCAAGGCTGAGGACACCGGTCGCTCTATTTGTTGTCCTGCAGAATGATGAGATCCTTCGCTAACCGTTTATTTCTCCTATTGCAAAGGCTGGTCAGCTGTGGGAACCCACTACATGCACTAAACTTGTTTTCTGTGATTAGCACTGCTGGCTAACTGAAAGCTTTTAAGGCAGTGTTCACGTTTTACCCAGAGAAAGAATAGAGTCCAGTTTTCAAAAAATGTCCAATGCTGCAATGCTGTGGAATTATGTGTTCACATTAACAGAGAATCACGGGGAAGTGATAACAATGCTTTAGTTTCCACAAGTTAAATACTTGCTTAGACTAAGTACAGTCTCTCTTGGCTTATGTTTTCTTTTTGGTTACCCAAAAAACACTATATCTTAATATAATGTATCGTTATTGGTCCACATCTACCTTGGTTAATGGGTCATATTCCTTTCCACTGTGTATCATTCAAAGGACAGCTGGTTATTTGCCTATGGAAGTAATGAGGAAGTCAACCCAAGACCTAAAACGGCTCAGGTCAGCTATTGCTCATCCATTAAGGGTCAGAATGAGGCAACCAGAACTATCCAGAGGTGTGCATATGACACCTTGTGATTGATTACATGCTGCTCTATGGTGGTTGATTGTGAATGACACCATTAACATAAGCCTTTTCAGTTTAAAAGTAATGGTATATATCTGATCAATTTCATTTGGTGAAGGATACTGTATACATTATTTGTATACCGAAAAAATGAAAGGCACATGAATATTGTGAAAGCATGATTCAAGGATAGAGGATTTTATGATGAACAACTCATTTAATAATGTATTTGAAGATTACAAGTGGAAGATGTAGTCTTCCATTATACAGTATACAAAGTAAACATTTAATCAGAAAACATTGGCATATATTTATTAGTCACCAAAGTTGAGGAACAATATAAAGAAACTCCTAGGATTACCTTAGAGAATCCTCACAGATATACCAGATCAACACAGCTATTGTCGCCCGTACCAGAGAGTCATTTCAAACGTGGTTAATTCACACAATACCAACACACAGCAAGTGCATTTTTTCCTTTGTAGGAAAAAGAGGGTCTCAGAATAATGATTAAGATACAATTAATTGTGAAACAAACTCAACATGTTGCTTTATCCCTAATACATTTGACCTGGAGGTTTTATTACCGTGGTTTCTATTCTTGGAAAGTAAAATCTTTTCTTTTCTGCTTTTCCTTTGCAAACATTTGTTTAATTATAAAGTATTAGGGTTAGAGCTACTGTATACAAAATAACTTTTGCAAAATGATTTTGTATTTTTGTTACAAAATTAATTTGAATGTGTAATAAGTTGTAGAGTATGTTTCTGACTGTTAATGGAACTTTGTAATGGACAGCTCCTTTCTTAGACTAGCATTCAACAGAGCTGAATTGACTCTTAGCACTGTGTTTGATTTGTTTTGAGAAAGGTCCTTTTGACTAAAACTTTTTAATAAATCAATGCAGAGGTTATAAGTGTGTGCAAGAATTACACAATACAATTTGGGAGCACCAAAGAGTTGTCCAGAAGTCCAGATTTTAAGCATAAATCCAAACCTCTCTGCTGATAAATGAGCACATCAGCACTGTGGGTCACTTCAAGGGACGTCAAAGCTGTAGCAGCTTGTCACACATGCAAATCAGTTCTACATCCTTTTGGAAATACATCAATTAGTTGGCATGGAAATTTGATTGTCCAGCAATCTAACAGCCAACATGTTTCTCCTGTGAGTGGCAATGAGATAATTATCCCATACATGTCCGCTTGTTGTCATAGACCATTTGTGACTTTTGACGAGAGCCTGGACAGGGCAGAAATATGTTGTGTTAAATTCCCAAAAGAGTTAGTTTTATACATTTTAGTTTCATGAGATGTCATTATGACATGTTTTTAGGAACAGCTGTGTGTACGTTTATGTAGATAGCAAGATTACTGAAAGAAAATAATGATTAACTAGTAGCACACTAGTAGCACACTAGTAGCACACTAGTAGCACACTAGTAGCACACTAGTAGCACACTAGTAGCACACTAAATGCATTTATTAGTCTAGTTCTCTTTGTCATTTTATCAGAATGATTGATATGTCTTGATAAATGACATAGAGGAGCACAGCTTTCCTACAAGCCTTTTTGATCTTCTGGAGAGGTGCATTTGCTATTCCCAACAAACCAATGCCTCTCATTGTTGCACAAGGCAGATGGAACGCTCCTTGATCTAATTTGACTCAAAATAGCCTGACAAAATAACAGAAAAGTATTGCAATTTGTTCATTTTCCTGCATCTAAGGTTCCTGTTCCTTCAAAGGGATAAAAGATGCCATTGGACGAGGTTCACTGACTCAAAATAATGCAATTTTCCTTAAATAAATAAATACGCATTTTTCTGTCAGCCTCAAAATGAAAAAGAAAAAAACAGGCAATTTTTACCTCCAGATAATTCTACTTCTAAAGTAAAGTCTAGCATGTTGTGGTGTAGATGTTTAAGCCTAGGTCAGAATATGTGTAATACATGTTATAAATGATGGGTGAAATGAGAAGAACAAGCAGCAACACCGATCAGACAATACTGATTTATCTCCTGTGAAATTGAAAGATACCCTTCATTTCTTTCTCACATAAAAAACACATGCATTACAATTGAGATGAATGTTAGGAGGAGGTAGCTTCTCTACAACAGGAGCCACATCACACATAAACGTATGTATGCTTGAGTTCCACACACACACACGCACACGCACACACACACGCGCGCACACACACACACACACACACACACACACACACACACACACACACACACACACACACACACACACACACACACACACACACACACACACACACACCAGCTTTAGGGCCTTCATAGAGTCCCTAATTAATGTCTAATTATAGTTTCGTCCTGATGGCAGGAGGAAAAACTCTATCAGTCCCCTAATGGCTTTGGTGCTTTTGTGCTCCTAGCAACCGGCCGCTCTTTTGTGTGGGCTACATACGCTCTGAGGCCACGTGAAAGCTGCCTATGGATCGCTGCTTTGTTATTTATAGAGCGGCATTTCATAATGGCCTTCACAAAATCAAATAAATCAGTTGTAATAAGCTGGTGTCTGCTAGGACAGATGCATAAACTATAAGAGGGAAATGGCCTAATCTCCTGTGGGTGCCTGAAGGAAACAAAATGGATAATTGACTTTTTTGTTTGTTATCAGGGGTATGTCTCTGGGAAGTACGTATCTAATGAATTCACAAGGATTGTTATGCTTCTGTAAGTAGGGTTGAACCAATACAGATTTGTGATGGAATATCGTTGACCTGGACTCTTACAAGAAAAGAAAATGACATTAATTGCGATTCTCAAAAATATTTTCTTGTCAAGCTATAATAGTCTGTGACCATTTTGATTATGTTAAACTTAAAGAGTCCGTATTCTGCTTTTGGGGTTTTCCCTTTCCTGTCGTGTGTTACATAGGTTATGTAAATGGTCTGCAAAGGCTAAAATCCCAAAGTTCTCCCACGCCCGGATAACATGGTCAGCAAAACCATTGGATATAAACAATTGTAACTCCAGAACCTATACAGCTGGCAAAGAAATAAAAAAAAGAACACATAGGCAACCAAAGCCCTCAGGCCAGGTCATTTGGGCCTCCTGCGGTGCCCTGCATTGCGTTCATATTTGTCCAGGCCTACCCATTGTTAGGCTTCATTCAACAGTTGGGCTAACAAGTTTTAGGTGGAGGTTCCGTCTGCTGAATTAATGGCATTGTCACTTCTGCTGTAAAAATGCCTTCTAAGGCTTCAACAGTTTGGGTTAAATAAATCGAGTGGGTGTCTTACAATTGTTTTGGTTGGAAATGTTAATGGCGCATCCTTGCTAATTTGTGGTTTAGTACAGTATACCGACATGTGCATGTCCTGTAGAAAGACAATGACAGTTAACCATAACATCACTATCAGGAGAAATGAATCTGTTTGATTTGCCTGTATTCAATGTTAGCTTCAGATGAACTGAAGCTTTTTGCATTAGCAACATAGACCATGGATTTTGTCCTTCATCATGTTCAGTGTAGTCACATAACAAAGGGCAGTACGGAAAAGAGGGAAGACAACATGGCAAAAATTCCAATTTACATGCACCATGTGATTGTGGTTTGAGACATTGAGACAGTTTGAATATAGTGATTGGGCTCTGATCCTGTCTGGCTGTTCCTTGGTAGTGTTAAATGAACAATTATGATTTCTCTCTAAACTGCTGCATCATGTCATTGTGGTATTATTATTATTATCAAGGCATTGTGTTTATGGTTAGGGTTGCAGGTGTTTGTTTGTTTTTTTGTGAGTGCACACTGTAGGGTTTTAGTGCTGTGCTGTTGAGTTCTCCAACTGTACCAGATGATGTGTCCCAAAACATTTTTTAAATAAATCATTCATCAACTATCTTAAGGTGTTAAAGGTACATGTGTGTATAGACTGCACATATAGAACACTATCACTGTTAATGACTTACATAAGAGCTAACAATAGACTAATAGCTTAGGCTCAACACACCTGCCTGACTGACCACTGCAGTGTATGAGTTCTTGATTTTAGATTAGCCTTTTCAGCTCGGTAGTTATTTGACACACACAGATCAATGAACTATCAATAGCAGGTGGGACAGGCTTTATGTAAGAACAGACTTAAAGACCCAGAAAATATTTGACTTCCATGTCAAGGGTCAGAGGATGGGTCACAAGGGCCTCGGACAGTAAATCCTCCCAATGATGCTGCCATGGATTTTTTCTTGGCTAATTAATAAAAAAACCATGACATCACTTCAGATGATTTCTCCTGAAGGATGTTTATTAGCATGTGGTCCAATCATGTTTGAAGAAATCTTTAGGAAACTCTAAATAAGCAAAAGAAAATCCAAAAAACAATATAGCTTAAATGACAATGTCAGCACTCCTTCAATTGTTTGTTCATAAAGCTGCGTAATTCATATAAAATTCATATCCGTCATTGTTAGATAATGCTTTAGAGTATTTTCAGCATTCGTTCTGTCACAGTGACAGCTACATGTTCTGTTCTCATACTAAAGGGGTACAGATACTGTTCATATTCATTCAACACGTTGTACATAGTTTACAATAAGTGTCATATTGTAAAGGAAAGGGTAGGTTTTGATTTCCAAGTAGGAGAAGTTCACCTTACTTGCACTAAAACAAACTGATACACTGACTTTAATTAACTGTATTATGTCAACAGATTTCACATAACAGTATTAGGTTAGTTGAAAGCATTAATATCAAGTTTCAATACAAAATGTTATTATTGTAATATTAAGCTGTCTTTGGCTCTTTTTGCTGTTTCAGTGTACATGTCCCCTGAAATTCTTTCCTACAAAGTCATATATTTGAAGAGATTCAAGGGGCATTAGAAACTCAAGAGTGACAGGAAAACCAGACAATCAACTAAACCTGTCCTTTTCCCTATGATTTATCCACCACAGCTGAATGCCCATGATCACATAAATAGAAAGATTTTTAATTTACATAAACACATTGAGTTTGTCAAAGTATGCAATAATGACTTTTTTTTAATGTATATGTTTTTATTCCTTAGCCCAATTTGGTCTGTTGCAACAGCAAGAGTCATTCTTCAGGTGTAACACATGGTTGAGAGCTGCGCCGTCCACCATGTGTTATCCCTGGTTCACAGAGGTTGATGCATCTGTGTGGGAGTTGTGGTTGGGACAGCAGCTCTGTGATATGGGGTGTGTGTGTCTGTGTGTGAGTGTGGGGGTGGTGGGTGGTCAGACACAGTGACGTCCGAGACAGATCTTTCTCTCAGCCATGCTGGAGACAGAGGAGCTGATCTCCTGTGTCTCAGGGGAAGCTTCTAGTGTGTCTCTGAACGTGGTGGCGGCACGTTGGGTAACCAGATCACTACACACACAGCGCTAAAAAGCTAACAGTCTGGACTCAAAAAGCATCTGTGGTCAATACTTTCTCTCTTCCCTTTCTCTCACTTCCTTATCTCTGTTTCCACCTTTAGGAGAGCATTAGGGTGGCTGCTGCTCCCCACACATCAGGGACAGAGGAGCAGAAATGAAAGGGAAAAAGTAAGAATTAGGGGAAATTCCTGTTCTTATCAGTATGAGAATATGAGGTTCCTCTCCACACACACCTCTAGATGGCAAGACCCCTACACATTCACACTCTTCATGAAGACATTGGAAACACTTTAAGACTGATTTGCATCATTGAGTTTTAAAACCAAAATATCAAAATGACAAGTTTTGCATTCCTTTGTTAAACAACACTGAAAAACAGAGACATTGACATATGAGGTTAATTACAAGCAATACAAAAAAAGTTTGAATAAAATAATGAAAGTTTCAACTTAATATTATTGCTTTCATCTGACCTTATACAGTTGTGTAACATTTGTTGATGTAATACATTTAACTATAGTCAACATTTTAGTTTTTTTAGTGCAATAATGAAATCCAGGCCTTTTTATTTCCACACTGCCGTTTCAGACACTTTTAAGTAACTGTAAATAAAACTCAACACTTCCTGGACAGTTACTTCTCATTAAAGAAGTATAACATAGGAGAATGGCACACAGCAATGTAATGGTAAAAATAAATAAATAATAACAATAACAATATTATTAACTATGGAAATTCCCTGAACCACAGAAACCAGTGAAGCTAAACGGATTTGCGCAAACACTCTTCGGAAGATGCCTTTATGGGACATGAATTCATAGGGATGAAGAAGGAGAGGAGAAAGGGGCCCAGTGTAAGTCCCTGGAGGTCTATCACACATGAATGCTTCACATAATAGAAAAAATTCAGAGCATTTACAATAGAAGGATAAACACAAAACATTACAATAATAGTACATTTCAATTCAAATAATTGTGGAAAGTATTTATATCAAATCCATCACTGAACCCTGGGAGCATCAGATCGTGTAGCATGACATGGCTGCTGCACCATTGGAATTTGTCATGATTGGTTTTCGTGTTTAAAGTTTCCTTTTTTTTATTTTGACATTTATTTTCTCCTTTAGTCTTGTCTTCCCTAGTGTTCTCAGTCGGTTTCTCATCGTGGTTCCGTATGTTTGGTCCCCAGTCTTGTCTACATGTTTATGATTCCCCTCGGCTGCCCTCCCGTGTCACCCAAGTCTTCCCGGTTTGTTTTTCTAGTTTTGTTAGTTTTGTCTAGCTACTTTTCTTTTGTTTAAGCTTGCATGCCCCTGCAGTTTTTGTGTTTTTTAAGTAACAGCTTTTATTTTAATAAAGCTTGCTTTTGTTAATATTCTTACATCTGCATCCCCTGTTTTGTCCTGCATTTGGGTCCTGCCGTCATTACCCACCATTCTAACTATTATAGTATTGATATTTTCCCTTCTTTAATCAGTGTTTTACGTGCAGTTTTTAGGCAGCAGGCTTTTTTTTCCTCACGCTGGCAGACTATTTGAATGGTGGCTTTTTTCTCATTTGATTACTCATGTGTGGGACAAGTTATATGTTCACTTGCTGGTTTTTAAACTCAAAATGAAAGCATGGTGAACACAACCTAAAGGTGATAAGGTGAAATAAGACTGAATGCAAAGCAAAGTTTTTGGAGGCTGCAAAGTCGATGTGAAGCTGACTCAAAGATCATACAGCTCTATGACATGGGTGAATTAAGACTTCAAGCTGTATAGTATGTAGTTGTCATAACATGATATAATAACACATTAATCCTGAGTTAGCCTATGTGAATATACATTGGGAAAGACAACAAACTGCCTTCCACTCCATTCAGTAAGAACTGATTCAACACTCTTCCCCCTACCCAGAGGAAAACTGCCTCGGATTATACCTCCTCATGTCCACGTCTAACTAGTGCCTGGAGATCCTTATTTTCAAAACAAACCTACTAAATTGACCGCTAGAGAGCTGCCATGTTGGACTTGGCGCTGGTATGCTGCTGCCTGGACTCTGCAAAATGGTCAAGTGGGTGATGATGTTATAAAGTGGCTGCACTCTTTCCTCGATGTTTGTCTGATACACCCACAACACCTCCAGAGGGTTCCGCAGTGAATCCTGGCGTCCCAAGCTCCCCCTTCTAGATACCATCTACTCACTCGAGGGCCCAGATTGAGTCCTATCCCTTCACCAAAAACCAATGACTACCATTTCCAGCAGTTCTGGAGAGGTCTTCATATGTTTGCTGGTGGGCTGTCCATCTAACTCCCAGCTCAGAAAAGTAGTCTTGTCATTGATGTGGCTACAAACCCTCTGCATCTTCTTTCCAGTGGCCAGATGGTTGATCCTAGCCAAGGAGTCTCGCATCAGCTGCAGGCTCAGCATATCTCAGCTTCATGCACTTGTGGGTCTCTGCTACTTCATCTTCAGGGCACAGTGAACTCTATGTTTTAAACTCAACGGAGCATATGCCCACAAAAGCATAAGGTCCAATCTGATCATTCAGATCATGATCAGAGCATTCACTGAAAAAATCTGAAACATTGACTTTAATTGTATTTATTATGTCAACAATATTAAAAACATTAGATTCAACTTAATATTATTGCTTTCAACTACCCTAATACAGTTATTTGTATTTTGTTTGGCACAATACATTTAATTAAAGTCAATGTTTCAGTTTTTTCAATGCAGCCTCTGGCACCACCTTTGATTGCGTGCACTACAGTGAAAATACTGAAACATTGACTTTAATTAAATGTATTGTGCCAAACAAAATACAAATAACTGTATTCGGTTAGTTGAAAGCAATAATATTAAGTTGGACCTAATATTTTATTTAAACTTAATATTATTGCTTCCCACTAACCTAATACAGTTATGTGAAATCTGTTGACATAATACATTTAATTAAAATCAACGTTTCAGTTTAGCTAGCCGTCCGATGTCTGGTTTAGTAAGGGAAGACTGGTTTAACAATAATTAAATAAAGACAATTTTATTTTCATTTTTTCATTTTAAACATATTTTGAGGTGTTGTTGAAACATAAAATCCCTTTATTCGTTTTAAATATTGAAATAGCTGAAGAGTTAAAGTAATCACCTCATGCTCATGTTTATTGGATATCAACATTTATACAGTATTATTGGAATAGGAGCTATATTTACTGCACAGCCCTCTGGAGTATATAACATTAATTCCGCTGTGTGTATCCCAGAGCGTAAGATCACACTAATGGCACTGGCAGATCAGGGTTACACACCTCCCACCTCCACTTAAGAGGATAAATCATCCATCCCTTCTCTTTTAAAATGGACAGAAAATGTATTGTTCCATACGCTGTGCCTCATAGCCCCAACAAATGAAGAAGACAGTATCAGCGTGAGTCCCGGGCCAGACTCACAACAACGTATTGATGTTCTCCCCCCTTCACCCTCTAAGTGAGTATAAGGTATCCACAAGCTCCAAGGTTGGCGCCAGCCTCTGTCTTTTATGCACCGCAAACCAGAATTAATTGCAAATCAATCGAACAAAGTACAACTGATCAGTAAACCAATTAGTAATTTTAGCTCTTTGTGCAGGTTTAGCTTTCCTCAAGCTTCCCCAGGATTATAATATTTTAACTCATATTTCTTATTCGCATTATTTGGGAAGTAAATGAACTGAAATGCATATAACCCTTAAACACTGGTATACGCAGATAAAGGCTGTGAAATAGTGTTTAATATTGTTTTAACTACTCTTTATGTGATACAAATGCATTTTAACCTTGACACTTTCACCTAAGCCCCCCACAGACCCCTAATGACAATACATTGCCCAAAAATAACTACAAAGTAATACAGTTCCAGGGTTTTGAGTCATTGTGTTTTGGTTCTCCACTGAGAGCGTCACCATATCCCTGATGCGATGAGCCTGTATCATGTCTTTAACAATTTTATGTACTTTGTGATGACGAGTGAAACTGGGCTACCTAAAACTGGAGTTGCGTGAAGATAAGTTGTTTTTTTTCCTCGATTTCTCACCAAATATGTCACTACTTTCATCATCTTAAATTGTATAATTTCCTGTGACAGACATTTATTTTTGCTTGAAGGGGCCGTGTACGGTTTAAAGCGAAATGTCAATTTTTAGCATCCAACTAAATTATAGCTTCAAGCTAAAAAACATTTTTAGACCATTGGATGTGTGTCCCTGGAAAGCAGAAAATAACTGAGTCTTTCGTTGTATGCAATATATATTGGTGCTGAGTCTAAAACCCAGAAAAATAATTAGCATTGCTCCACTTCCGGTTCCTTCGTCTTGAAGTCACTGTTTTTTTGATCGTGTTTGTGGGTAGAGGCATAAAATAAGGTCTGTGGTTAACACAAGCTGAAGAAAGGTTAACCTTTTTGTACTACGAAATAAAATAGGTCAGTAAATACTCCACTCGTAAATGTGCAAAGCTTCTGTGTCACAAAATGGAAGTTGCTAACAAGTGACTAAAGGAGACAACTAAACGTTATCACACCAACACGAGGTCGCCTTTAGCTTATCGGTGGTGATGTGCAGCCATGCGACCGTGATGAAGTTTGTTTTTAGCTTTACGTTTTTTATTTCCGCCAATTGCGTTCACGCTTCATCTATTATAAAAGTGATGTTAATATTGGGAGATTATCCTGCTAAACAGAATTCTTTATTTTCTTATTCTTTATTAGGATCCCCATTAGCACTAGCATAAGCGTTGGCTATTCTTCCTGGGGTCCTCACACACACAGAACAAACATTAAACAAAACTAAAAGCAAAATAGAACAACTCATTTCATCATATGAACAATGGTATATGAAGTGAAACAAAAATGGTCATCACATTTTAGCCATCATCACAAGGCCAAACCACAGGCACAGTTACATTTGACTCTGTAATGCTCATATAATGTTTTAGCAACCTTTTAAAATGTACTTGAGAATTTTCCTGAATTATGTGGACTGGTAAAGAGTTCCAGCTGACCATGGCTTTTCTGTCTGATATTTGATTTAGATGTGGGTAATATGAACGTGTTCAATATCATAACTCTATGTTTGCCACAGGGCTTATTTTCTTTGAAATCCCAAAATCCATTGAGAAAGTCCCATTGCTTTTGTGGAAGGAGCCCTTGCGATGTTAACTTCCAGGTCGGGCTTGCAAAAATATGTCATCACAGCTCTGCTGTTTAAGTATCAAATCTATAGGCATCAAAAACGTCTCAAGTGGAACAACAACACTGTTCTTGAGGTCTCCATTTGGTGTGAGGCACTATAAGGCCAACACTAGGATTTTTTCATCTTTCTAGATTTCTTATTTGATCTTACATGTTATATTTCTGTAAGTAACTTGTTTTAGTTACATATTAGGCTGAACACTTTATTGTAGAGAGAGATTTTTACCCCAATCAATTGCTGCTATTTTGCATTCAAACCACTGTTGCAGATCAACCCAAGTGCTTCCATGTTAACATCAGGGAGAAGCCTATAGCGCTACAGCCAGCTAGCATGGTGGTCAGAGCATTGTGCAATGACTGCACCATGATAACCACAATGTTTCCATTGATATAACGTTTCCAGCAAAAGTATTTCCATCACCAACGTTTCCAACTTTGACTGTTTTTGGCTAGGACAAGGATTTCACCAAGAGCTTCATCATGTCCTCACCTTGATCCTGAGTCTTCATCATGTCTTCAGCATGAGCCTGACTCTTTAGAGGGTCTCTGTGCTGTGGAGAACATTCCTGTACCTCAGACACTGTTTCCCAGTAGCTGTAAGGAATTGTATTGCACATTATTACTTCAATCAATGTGTGTATACATATGTATTTATTTCTTATCTAATATGGTGCAACTGTCACAAAACCTATTTTCAATCTGGGATGAATAAAGTAATTTCATTGATCGATTGATACAACCTACTAGATAAATAAAGCATATAGAGATCTTAACACTTCTAAAGATGGGGTTAGTGTGAGCGGTTAGGACAAATGAAATAATTCTTGATGGCTGAAAATGATAATTTAGCTCTATCTGAACAGACCAATAAGCAACCACAAAAAAGTTTTCTTTCACGACTGTTGTTCACTTTGAAATATCCAAGGATGCACAGGCGTAAGTCTTTAAAAACATAAAGAGGCTCCTCACTGAGCTGTCACATATAGTGACAGACTGAACATGATATCCAGGAATGTAGAGATGTGATTTGTGTTTAGTATTTATTAATCTCTCCGCCAAACTGCAAGTCAAATTGGAGCTGTTGAATGAGAGATGGCTCTGATAATGATGACAGAGGAATTACATGTCTGGCAGTCTTATCGGGCTCACAAGTATATCCCATGTCAGTTGTTTGTGCTGACACCGGCCTCAGTCAGAGCGCAAAGTATTTATGCTGTCATCTTTCAACAGAAAATCACCTCCCAATCCTGCCTCGCTGTTCCTCCGGCATAATAATCCCTAATTTCAATGTGTGAGGCATCTTGGGTTTTTGTGGGCATTTTTTCAGCAGAAGGGTGTAATATCAACATGGAGGGAGGATAGAAGTATACAAGAGCTGTAACACATTCATCACCCGTAATTTACCCTTGACAGTTGATAAGTAATTTTCATGTCCATTCAGAGGTGGACCACAGCTACAATTAGGACAGCACACCATAAGGACTGGGGTAATACCTGCTTTCCTGTCTTCATTCCTCATTTCCATTTGATTGTCATTGACCACTGACTATGTCTTAGAAGCAGTCTATATAAATATGGCTCTTTTTATGTTATACGCTAAAGCAGATTTCAGTACTCTTGAACAACACATCTGCTACCTGTATTTTTTCATTGGATCTCCATCAGATGCTTCAAACAGTCACAGTCTTTACATGCAATACATAAACAGGTATGTAACAGACAAAATATAACCTTATACCATTACTTGATTTTTCTTAAATGAAATTGGAGGTGGAACATTTTAAAGTCATGGCAGTTCAGCATTTGGGGGAGAAGTAAGTATGATGAATGATGTTGTAGAGTGTTCTATGAGCTTGAAGGGGCCCTATTCTGCCTTTCCTATAGTGTGTTATTTCGGTTGTTGTGCATGTAAATGGTCTGTAAAGGCTAAAATCCCTGTGTTCCCTCCAAAGATACGTAACATAATGACATCGCTATGTAAAACTCAGGCTTCTATTAGCTAGCGCTCCAACACATTAACACAAAATGAGCAGAATATGTACTTGTTTCCTGCAGTGAATGTTTTACTTACTATACTGTAGCTGAAAGATTATTTCATACCTTTATGAAACACCTACAGTAATATGCAGATATGCAGACCATTTGGCCGTGTGTTACAACAGAATGTCTAAAACAAATATGTACTACCAAGTAGACGGATAGACAAGAAAGGTAAGCAATTTAATGATTAACCAACACTATAGCAGGATGTCTCTCTCTCTCTCTCTCTCTCTCTCTCAGACACACACACACACACACACACACACACACACACACACACACACACACACACACACACACACACACACACACACACACACACACACACACACACACACACACACACACACACACACACACACACTCAACTTGTTCTCAATAACTATGTTCCAATAGCTGTGCCTGTAATGGAGCTTACCAAAACAAACGTTGCTTATTTGACTGTCCCAATAATCAAAGTCTGCATTGTGAGCTACATCTCACAGTGGTTCTCCGTGTGATTGGATTTCTATTGATATGAAAGTATAAATTCAAGGTGATTACAAATGCTTATAAACCAACAAAGCAGCCTTTTTGTAGCTCTGCTGGTTCTCCATGATAACATTCCAGCAAGTGTATGTAGATAGCGTGTGCTGAGATAACAGTATTTGAACCGAGACAAGCTGCTGTTTACACAGGTAGAAAAGAAAACGGTATTACTCGACAAACACAAAGAATCTAGTCAAAACAAGAATCTCACTTTCTCCCAAGGTTTGATTAACATGGAATTTTCTTAGATTCATTATCATACTGTATACAACCTAGACCACTGAGAGTTAAATAGTTAGTTTGTAGGTATGACTTTCTTATACGTCACAAATCACAAGTTGTAGTGGGAAGTATTGTTTACCTACTACCAGGTGAATGAGGTTATTTCCTGTGACTAAGCAAGAGCGAAAGAAAGACTTCACTTTGTTGCATTGCACAAAGATAGTATAATGCCTCCATACTTTCAAAAACAAAGTGTACCTTCAAAAGTATAAATGAAAGCCCACCAATTAACAAAGTAGAATCTGATTGCCAAGTTCAGCCTATAGTCATCTGATCATCAAACGTTTTTTTACCCAATGACTGATGGTTCTCGTTCTGTGTCCTTAGTGATGAAACAGACTGAATGAAAATAATGAACCCAAAAGCATAAATGTACCACTCTGATAGCGCTACGTTCTTATGTGAGCGCTCTAATTAATATGTGTATGGTTTGATTTTGGAACAGTAGCCTTATGCTGTTGTTTTGGATAGGGAAACTTTGTTCACCCACACTTGATAGTTTGACACTTTTTTTGTTAAATGTCCTACCGATATGCATACTTGGACTATTCTCTTTATCAGTTGATTGCTGATTACTAGAAGGATAGTTCAGTCAGGCGTGTATTATGTATCATTGGTGTCTGAGTTGACTGCCTGAACTAGCTCTTTGCACAGTAGATCATTATTTTTTCTTTTTAGATACTATGGTTTACCTCCTGTATGACATTTCAAACCAGAAATGTTGTCAGCTGTGAAACCTTATCACTGAGTTTTGCATTGACAATATATACAGTAAGTCTGTCCTCCACAGATCCAGACTTTTATAACGGGGATTTGGATGCATATGCCGTTTCCATCAGGTCTTTGACAGACTCATTCAGCCATTGAGCTGCTGTGGGTTTGGCGGTGCCGTCTTCATGTAAACATGTTTGTCAATAATAAACATGAAGGCTAAGAGGTCCTGAGAGGCATACACATCTGCCCAGGACAAATTTCTGACAACATCCTTTCAGACATTCAGAATTGAATTTCTTGTACATTTATGCATTGTTTTGACACCACACTGGGTTTGAAGTTTTCCTGCTCTCATGGCATGCTCACTGAACACAACTGTGTTTCAGATACATTTAATAATTTGTTAATGCAGATGGTTTAATACCCTTTTCGTTATGAAAATCAGATATAGTATCAATCATATAAACCATCAGTTACCTTTTATAAAATTGATCTGAAAAACCTTGTAAAAAAATATTAGATTTTTGGAAAACATTTAAACTGCATTCACAATTTTACATCAAAATTACAAAATAAAAAGCTGGTTAGCTTTGTATTCTAAGATTATTTCATTTAGTAAGGAGAAAAAGAGGAACTAATTCTGCAAGGAGAAATGAGTGACTGAGGCTAATACTATGATGTACCTTCTTAAGGCTCTAAGATCTTTTTAATATATTCTCCTCTGTGGCCGGGGCCTGAAAGGGAAAGGAAAATAGGAGCGCTGAATGGATTCCATTAATTTAATTGAAGCAAGCCCTGACAAGAGATAAAACATCTTGGGCCCACATCTCTTCAGGGTTGGCGCTGGGCTTCATAGTAAACAAGCTGTGATCCGTAAACAAAGCCCAGAGAGCACCACCACGCTCTACAGAGACTTCAAGGCCAGGGAATATGTCAGAGATGGGCTTGAATGGATACTGAAGTGCCCGCCCCCCCTCTCCCCACCAACCACCCCCACCCATTGCAAACACACATACACACACACTTAAGTATTCAAGCTGAATTCGTACCATTGTGCCTCAGCTTGTGGATATTTCGATGCTGGTAGCTAGCTATTTTTGTAACAGTACCTGCAGTGGATCAAGCAGAAAGAGAGATCTACTCCAACAAGGGCATTGGAATATGGATAGCATTGTTGAATTCCGGAGATAAGAACCACTTCCACTTTGATGTGTCCCCATCAGATATTACACACCCACACAATAATGCCCTGTGAGCTAATGTACACCACTCCACATGCAAGCTTCATGACAAATATGTCATCTTGTTCCATATATTTTATTACCTAATTTTAAAAAAGCCACGTTTTATGCTGTATCTGACGGTCTATACTGGTGAAATGAGACACTAGGGGCAAACAGTATATCTAGTGATCCATCGTGCTGGTGTTGAAAGCTGTGTAAATGGGGCATGCTGAACACTGAGCGTGTCAAACGCATGTTGTTTGGCCACTCCAAAAGCAACTGTTATTTTGCTGTTTCACATTCTTCCATGAATTGTTCCTCAGCAGGCAGTGGCTTTTCACTCCGTGTGAATAGTACCACAAAAACCAGCAGAATCCATTAAAGGAGGAATAGCTTTATCTCCAGAACATTGAGAGTAGATGGATCGGACAATACAAGCCATCTACCACCAACTGGGCCTGCATGGCCCACAAAGGTTTCCTATATGAACAGAACGCCAAGGTTACAGCTTTTGTCCACATCTCTATAAGCCACTGCTTTGTGATGGTGACCAACCTCACCTCTGTAGGTTTGATATTAACTGTATATTGTATTTGGCATCTATAGATAGTCACCTGCTTCATAAAAACAAACTGATCGCAACACAGATTTGCCACTGGAACATTAAGCCGGATAAAAACGTTATTGATAGTGATGACATATTCTGTAACGCCATGAAATCACACCATCAGATTAGTTTGCACTATTTCTCTACTATTGACGTAATGCTTTATGTCCCGCCACTTCTTCTTCTACTCCATCGGTGTCTAAAGTCTGGATCTGTTTCTGGGAAATAAATGCCTCCAGACCCCCCTCAGTCAGGGAGGTCTACAGTCAGTGTCTTTAAACTTGAATTTAGAGAAAGTCCTCTTTCAGAACACCTCAACTTCTCCAGCTCATTGTATCCCTTATCAACAAATACATTAGCAGCACAAGGGAAACCATCCATATTGAGG
The DNA here is from genome assembly GCF_036324505.1 of Eleginops maclovinus. NCBI lineage: Eukaryota > Metazoa > Chordata > Actinopteri > Perciformes > Eleginopidae > Eleginops > Eleginops maclovinus. The sequence continues at coordinate 2,742,278 of NC_086360.1, read as the reverse complement.
ATGTGGTTGACAGTGAAGTCCAGAAGCGCCAATAGTGCTTTTCTGTGCAAAAGGTTAGCCCCAAACCTTATTGAGGTTAAAGGTCACCTTGGAGCTGACAAATTAATCAGCCTCCTAATCCACTTATTTTCATCTGGTTGCCATGAAATTCTCAAAAATAATACAGTAAGACCTAAAAAGGCCTTTGAAATCAGAGTATAATGACATTGTGCGATCATTTAGCCTTTTAAGAGCTTTAAAGGTAACTTTAGAATACTGTGGTGAATCAATAATGAAACTATCAAATCTGTTTTACCGTCCACCTATGCGTGCTTTACGTCAGACAGATATCACAGTGTGGGAGGTTGCCGTTGTAAAGTGGATTCTTGCTCTGGAACAGAAATCCAGTAATAGAGAAGAAGATGCAACAGAATCCAGTAATATGTTGTTTAGGTGGTGGACCCTGAGTAGTTCATATATCACTGTTAAGTGATCTGAGATGGTCTACATCTCCCAAATCCACTTTAGCTTATTCTGTGGTACATTTTCTCTCTTTGTATTACCTCATTAGATCCCATCTATTTGTCATGCTAATGCTGACCTTGCATCCATTTATAGGAACATAGGTACTGATCATAAATCTTAGCTGAACTTTTGCTGCAGTGCATATGAGACCTGAAGACAAGGGCTGCATTATGAACAACAGGGAGGTTGTTAGAATTTTGCTTATGAGGAATGCTTTGCTGTAGCCTTATCCGCATCACACTGGATATTTTTGTGATAATCTTCCCATTGCAAACAATGGAAATTCTTATCAGGAGAATTACATTAAACGTTGCAGTGATTACAATGTTTGCAAAGCCGCATGTACAGTGTATCCAGAAGATAACATTTACACACCTGTCAAAAGCACAAACACATACTGAGATTATGCTTGTTCAAGGACCCATTTTTTTATCACCTATGACGTCTAATCTCATCTGAGAACGCCGGCCTTCTCCTCTTTGCTCTTTGGTACGATTGTTTATTTTCCCACAGCAAAGCTTACCTTATTTCCCTTAGCCTTTGCAAACCCAGCATTGTAACATATATATTTACCTGTTTGGAGTTATTCAAGCAGGTTATAGCAGGTCACTTACCGCTGCTTGATAGAAGCTTGAGATCTTTTTTCTTTTCTTTTCTCACACTGCAGGCGAGCTGTCTAAAGGGTGGACTGAGGGTGTGTGTGTGTGTGTTTTCCTATCCTGTGTAACTATGCTATTTTATGAAGATATCAGGCCATTCTAAGTATGTGGTCTATTCAACAAATTGATTTTCTTGTGCATATTAACTGTTTATGAAATACAGAACAGATTGGTAATACAGTTGTTAACACTTGAGCAGTTTAGGAAGAGATATGGTTTTCACACATGCTCATATTGGCAGAATTACTCAAATATACCAAACGTAACATTCAACTAAAACCTTCATCATATTCCTCCTGGACTTTTCCAAAGGAGGACAATTGCCAGTACCTCCTTTTATGTTCAACGAAAAAAGTATTTAGTTCAATTGCACTGTTTCTGTTTTTTATTTTAATTTTATTTCCCAACACTGAACCACCATATGACTTCACGCACAACATCTTTTATCTCGGTCTGCTTGATCCTTCTATCAGGGCAAATCAAATTACAATGCTGTGTCTTTGCAGATGTTGAAAGTCTGCGATAAAATCCGACAGGAGGCTACTGTCACAGATTCAGATCTGCAGCTTTGTCATGTTGCTCCCTGTCTTCAGAGATCACTGCTCATCTTTCAAAGCAGACCTGATGCTGGTGTCGTGGAAACCCCTCCCCCTGGTTCACCTGTTGGCCGTCTAATCAGATCCAACCACCGTGGCCCACACCTCGGGCTCGCTTTATCTGCTCCTGTATCATCTGATAACCTCTTCCTCAATCAGCCTCCATAACTGGATGAAAAGGAGAAACAGATCAGTAACACTTGAATGCTTGCATGACCTTTATTTCTTGCTTAACATCTGTGTGCAGAGTGCAGCGGGGAGAAGGAAACACCAGCACTTGTGCTGATTGAGCTGAGATTGGATTCACAGCCAGAACAAAGAGGAGGAGAGACAGGGAGACTGAGACCAGAGACGTGTGTGTGTGTGTGTGTGTGTGTGTGTGTGTGTGTGCAGTATGCTTTTGTGTGTCTGAATGTAGTTGGAAAAGTTGTGCATGCGCAGTTCTTAGTTTGTATGTACACATATGGAAGTTGGTTTACAGTTTAAGTGTGTATGGCAGGCCTGATGTAATACAATGCTCTTGGGAATCTACTTATAAAGATGGAAAGATAATACAGTCTCTCTAAAGTGATGGACTTTTGCCTTGATTTCACTTGCAAAACATATTTAAGTTCAAATCTGGAAAATCAGTTCCAACAGGTAAAACATGTCAGTGGCATATTTGCTGTCCTTATTTTAGAACTAAGAGCTTTTTATCAACTTAATTTAATGACGTCTGCATCTGCTGATATTTCAAGTGGCTCTGGAGGTACCTAGAGATGATGTTAAGACAGAGATATTCTAAGGGGAGTGATGACAAGTTAAGTTCATAGGGAAATTCTGTCTTCCTACAACTTTATTATTATTAAGTCACAAAATCGCACAGTAATATCCACCTTAGATTACAAAACTGTTTGTATGGTATGTCTTGTGGCATTGTCCCAAGGTGCAAATTACGTGTTGTTTGATTAAAAAAAACACAACAAATTGTCTTTTTACTACACAACTGCTTGAATGTTAATAAAAATGCAGAAGATAAGCTGGCTTTGTCCCTTAGTTGAAGGATTGATAAAAATGTTATGGTTTTGGTTTATTTAGGTCTAAAGAAAATACAGGTTTTTCATTATCTAGTGTTTTTTAATTGTTTATATTCCATTGGTGTCAGTCACTGAATGCTGTTGTTTTCAGCCCTAGTCTTATCCTCTACTACTCATCTCAATTATGGTGTGCCACAAGGCTCATCTTAAGTACCCCATTGTTTGTGTTTTCTTGCAAACACAATACTAATTCTAATTATATGTTGATGACCATCAGTACCTATTTGCACCTGGACATTTTTTTCACTCTCATAAACATGATGAAACATCAACGATAACTCCTTTCAGGTGATCCATAATAACCTTACAATTATAAATGGACACTGTGGAGTCCTATTTGAGTCTGACCTCTATATATATTCTAATCAAGAAGAAAAAGAAGTACTACTTTTTCCACAAATTAGGATTTTAAAATCCTCTCCTTACTTGAAAATTTGATTTACTGTTATTCATTCTGTTTATTGTAAAGCCACTAGTGTCAACTTTCAAGTCTCTTACTAATCTACATTTCTTCACATTTAATGAATAAAAAACAACTCATGTGTAGCGTTTGTTATTACAGGCACTTTGTAGCTTGTGCTTTGAAAAATATTCAACAAAAACAACTTTTTTTCCTAATGAATCTTAAAACTAAACCTCTTACTTTAATGCATAACAAAGGCAGCTTGAAAGAAGCTTGGGTTTGATTGAAACACGATTGAAAAGCAGAAGACTTATGTCAGCTCTCTCCAACTTATTTAATCACCAGGAGTGCTGGGGGAAGACCGACTTTGATTAAGACCACCTCACCGATCAATAAAGTCCTTGAACTTGCATAAGTCACTGCTGGCCACTCTCAATATTACTGATAACTGCCCCAACACACACATACACGTACACACACACAGCCCCTGTCTGGCCACCTCACCTGAGTGATTTTCCTATTGATGAATAGATTCCTTTGACCTCCGCTTTCAGGTTAAACACAAGTTTAAGGAATATTTCAAAATAAAAATGGACACAGCTGCATCCAAAATGCCCTCTGCTGGCCTCAGCCAATGTCACAGACAGCTCTTTGTTGGATGCCAATATAAATATGTCCACCGCTGAAACAGCTAAAGAGCTGTGACATTGCAGAGGAAGAGGAGGGGGAGATCATTTTCCATTAGTCTGACCCAGCTGAAATGACTTGGCCTCCATATAAAAGGTTGCGGACGAAGCAAAGGTTGGGGTCATTTACAGTGTGCAGTACCCCTATTCTCCCTGCCACCTGTCCCAGATGTGCATCCTAAAACAAACAAGGGATTACTTTCATTGATTGAATGCAGATTCAACGAGTCCCCTGGCAAAAAAATGTAGCGTGCTGTCAGAGGTGGCTAACCTTCATCATTGGTTAACACAGGCTGACAGATTCAATCTGTTTCAGCCAGCACCCGGGGTTATACAGTGTGTATCTCTCAAACAGGAGGCACAGACAAGCCAAGTGTGGACCACCTACCCAGCCCAAAGACACATCCTATTTCTCTCTCTTTCTCCCTGACACACACACACACACACACACACACACACACACACACACACACACACACACACACACACACACACACACACACACACACACACACACACACACACACACACACACACACACACACACACACACACACACACACACATAAACCAGCTCAGCAGCCTCATAGTTCAGAGGTCATACTGTGGCCTTGTCTTGATTCCCTCTGTCTTATGAGGAAGCTTGGGTTGTTCCGTCTGAAAAACAAAATTGACTGAAGCAGTTTTTTTTATCTATTGTAAGTTAAGTGTGATTTTTTAACTCACATTAATCACATATGTATATTTGAAACATGCCATTGAGTGCATATCACACCACTGTTATACCTTAAATATACATTTATAGTGTAAATATGCAAGATAATACAAATGTTCTTCACCAACCAACTATTAAGACCTGTAGATGAGACAGAGATGCAAACTTGGTCACACTTTCTCTATATAACGGTAGCTTTAGACAACATCGTCTCATTTATTTTCATTTGCTTGATTTCCTATACTGAAACGTCCCTTAATCCCAAACCCGACTGGAATGTATTTTCTCATTTGACAATTTATTTTATATAAAGTGTCTGATTATAAAATATTATTTGTATTACTTGCGTTACTCTTTTTGCCATTTAAACCACAGCTATATGAATGAAGTCCGATTTTATTGAATGCATTTGGCATCGTTTCGTGCTCATCCTAAACTAAACCTGCCTTTTCCTGAACAATATCCCTACTACACACACACACACACACACACACACACACACACACACACACACACACACACACACACACACACACACACACACACACACACACACACACACACACACACACACACACACACACCTCACGTTGCTGCTGCTGCAGGTGGCTTCTGTTTGTTTTCAGCAGGTAACAATGCAACCTTCAGCTCGGAGGCTTTATGAAACACTTCATATGAATCACTCTTTGTTAACTTCTTCTTTTTTCATCAACCTGTGATGGGTCTGAACACATCGGGACAGTGCACAAGGACTAAGATGTTACAATTGTTAACAGTTGCTTAAGATAAACACTCCGGCTTGGAAGGATCATAGAGCACAGAGCCATGCACAATAATCAAGTGTATACCAATGCAACAATTCCACAATACTTTAAGAAAAAGGTGGATAATGCCAATTTTCTTGAGAGCACTTATAGTCTAGATCAGGGGTGCCCAACCTTTTTTGAACCAAGATCTACTTTTAAAGTTGATAGTGTGTCGAGATCTACCAAACCATATCGAAAGCCATAGCGTAGACACAATTAATTGTGCACCTTTATAATAACACAATGTTCTGACACAAAGATCAAGTTTTAACAATAATAATACATTATTGAAGTAAATGTACGTCGTGCAAAGAATAAGCACAAGTAGGCCTAGGACTGGCCCGTAACAACACAACAACATACAACCCAATTAATACAATGCCTAATTCAGGTTGGAAAAGTGGTTCTCTACCTTAGTGGGACTTCTGGCACTGAGAGGAGGAAGCTAGTCTCTCATAGTCCGGACAGTAGGAGCTGAGTGCCAGCCGTAAGCAGGCCGCAAGGTGGTCATCAGTCATGGTGGATCTGTATTTTGACTTAATGATTTTATATGTGAAAAGGCAGACTCACACAAATATGTTGATCCAAAAAGTGCAGTCAAATTCTTTGCAGTTTGTCTGAGGTTGGGGTACTTCTCTTTCTGCAATAGATTCCAGAATTGGACATTTGTGTCAGCTGTAGCTCTTGATTTGAGCTCAATGTCATTCTTTAGTGTGAGGATCTCATTCTCAATAGCACCGCTATCCAGGTTGACGAGTGATGCCACTTTGGACGTTATACAATCCACATCTATATTCTCCCCAAATGGAAAACTGAGAAAACTGACATCAGGCTCAATGGATGCAAAGTCAGTAAAGCGCCTGTCAAATTCTGACAAGATGCTTTGCACTTGATCATCATAACGTGCACTCTCAAGCTCCGCACAGTCTGTGCCCTGACGCTTAAGTTCTGTGTCCATGTGTGGAAAGTTCTGCAGATCACACTGTTGCAACCTGCTTGATAGCAGCTGCAACTTGCTTTTAAAGGTGTTCACGGAGCTGATCATGTTGATGATGTGTTTGTTCTTGCCCTGCAGCTCTAGATTCAAGTTATTGAGCTTGTCAGTCAGATCAGTAAAAAAGGCTAAATCCAAGAGCCACTGACTGTCTTCTAGCTGTGCATTCAGCATGGTTTGAACGCTTCAGAAATTTTTTAATTTCGGGCAACAATTCAGAAAACTGTTCCAGAAATGTACCTCTGCTGAGCCAACTTACGTCTGTGTGCAGCAGCAGATCTGTGTGTTCTGCACCGGTCTCCTCCAGTTGCGCACGGAATAATCGCCTCTGCAGACTCCTGGCCCGAACAGAACAGGCAATCTTGTTAGCCACATCCATCACGTCTTTCATATTTAAAATCTTCCCGCACAACCCTTGCTGGTGAATTATACAATGGTAATTCAGGAAATCTGGGAAAGATTCAGACTGTTTGCACAATCCAATGAACCCAGCAGTATGTCCAATCATTGCTGGAGCCCCATCGGTTGTAATGGAGATGAGTTTGAAGAGGGGCAACTTGCTCTTACTAACGAATTCCATAAAAACCTGAAAAATATCTGTGCCTCTTGTGTGCCCTTTCAAAGGCAAAATGGTCAGCAGCTCTTCTTTTACACTCATAGTGTCAAAAACCATTCTAATGAACACACATAGCTGAGCCACATCCACAGCATCAGTGGATTCATCGAATTGCAGAGAAAAACACTCACATGTGTCAATATCATTCCTCAATTGCTGTTCAACATCCTCCGCCATTCCCTCGCATCGCCGTGTAACAGAATGTCTTGATAGCTGCACATCCTGAATAGCCGACACAATCTCCTTTCGATTTTTAAAATCGGCAAAAAGCACATCTGCAGCTTCCATGAACGCTTCTTTCACAATCTCACCATCCTTGAAAGATTTCATTCCTTTTGCAAGAACACGACAGACATGATAAGAAGCTATGGTTGCAGCCTTACTCGTGGTATTGGGCCTGGTAAAAATGGACTGTTGTGCTGCTAGCTGACTTTTCAATTCCTTGACTTTTCGGGCGCGCAGTGGTGATTTAGCTGGGAAGTTTGTATCGTAGCTCTTGTGGACCGTCTTGAAATGCCGCTCCAAATTCCCTTTCTTTGGTAAAGCCACATTTGCATTGCAGATAAGACAGATGGACTTGGCATTCGAATACACGAAACAATAATCCTCCTCCCACTCTGAATGAAAATAATAAGTTTGAGATGTTTTAGCTTCTGCCGCCATGGTAGTATCCACTCGCTCTAGTCAAGCTTCTCGTGCCCTTCCGAGTCCTTAGTTAGAAGCTAGCAACCATGCACCCCTGCTCTAAAAGAAAGAAATAATCCATCGTTTTTATCATCATCACTATATAAACACCTACACCACTTGGTTTGGCAAATTAAGTTCTGTTGAAGTTACCTAACAACTAAATTATGTTTTTGTTTTCTGTCCAAGTATTATTGTAATATTAACATATTTGATGCAGAGGCTCTCATAGGGCCTATATTAGTTTCCATTACTTTCAAGTGCATAACTTACCCTTAGTCTGCTCCTGTTCGAGTCATAAACACATTTAGAACCCCCATATGATGAGTATTGTTTTGTGACTGTAATGATTATATGTAACCTCAATCTATGCTTCAGTAACCTGATATATGACGTTGGCTGATCCGGTTGGGCCTTGAACACCATTTGGACCACATCAACCAATTAACCCATTTAATTAAAGCACAAAAACACAATCCATCTCACTGCAGACTGATAGGTTTGCGTATGTTGTCATTACCTTATCAGAGTGATAAAGAAATCAATAGAGAAAATCAATAGGATATGTTTTATCTCTGCCTTTTGTTCACATGTAGGGGCTACGTAGGGGTGACAACTTTGCGCTTGTACAGCAGTAGTATATCACAGCCTCCATAAAGTATTGATTTTATGATAAAATCTTTCAGACAATCAATAGTAATCAAGGGAATAAATCAAGAGAGTGTGGCATGTTAAAGCACAGTGAGAGCAGGAGAGAGTCTTTTGTCTGTCATTTTATACATTGTTTGTGAGAGCATATCAATCAATTTAAAGTCAAAAGACTGCAGGGCAGAATTTTCTCTGAGATGAAACTAATTGAATGGGACAGATTACGAATGATGGCAAATTATCAGACAGTGAAGGGTAAGTGGTACTTTTTAACATCAGAAAGCCATGTCCTAAAAACTGAGTGTTCCCCTCAGAATGCTAATGGAGGCATTTCCATTTCATCCACTGAAATGGCTCTATGAATCTACACATGACGAGTCTGCCCTACTGGCCCACTTAACAACTCGAATAACAGAATAAACTTCCCACCTTGGACTGCACCACGACACAGAGGATAGCCAAAGAATGTGGCGGCTAGGCGGCTACACAACATTGAACTCACTATTCTTGTCTTTGAAAGGAAACATCTATCAGCAGGCCGTGGTTCACTTGTCAATCGCAGACTGAGCACTTGATAAAGGCAACAATTGAGAAATACAAGGATGCTGTTGATAACCTGGGCTTTACCACCCCCCCTCCCCCCTCCAGCTACAAGTCCCCACAGTCGTGATGAGTGAGGAGGATGGAGTCTGGGCTACAGGAAGAGGACAACAGTTGTGCAGTGACTGTCTGAAGCCCTGCTGAAACAGGCCGTGTCTGTTTTTTCGGTGAGAGGAAACCTGACACTGCTCAGTGTTTGGACAGTCCCTGACAACCTAGATGTGGAGTCTGATAAGAGCAACAGAGGAGATTGGGTGATAAGATTTTGAGCAACTTCTGACTGAGATACCTTAATTTTGAGAGTCAAATCTTAAAAGTTACTCAAAGAAAATCGAATTGAAATATATGTATACTCTGATCAAGTGGACTATTATGCAGTCATATTGGTCAGTTGTGGCCAAAAATTCCATCAGTTTCAGCCATCCGAATACACTATATTCATTTTTGTATTTGTGGAGAGAACCAAAGTTTGGAATCTAGATTGCTTAACTGTCTCCAGTAAAGTAAAGAGAAAAAGAACAAGAGCAGGAAAGAAGTTAACAGACCCCATGTAGCAGACCGGAAGTCAAGACTAAAGGGAACAGCAGAAGAAGACAGACAGGGGGTACGGTCGAATAGTCAGTTTAGCTTAGGAAAGTTCCTAATGGAGCGGAATGACCTGGAAGAACCTCAGAGGCCACCATGATAAGAGCTGTTCAAGTTCTCTTGATGATAGGAAAGTAGCTCTGATACTTCCTTTATAACCTCCTACTGACTGAGCCACTGCTGGACGTGACTCAGTAAGCAGGGGCTTGGACTGGGAATCGTAGGGTTGCTGGTTCAAGTCCGCGAACAGACTTGAAATATGGAGAGTGGACTGCTACTTGGAGAGGTCCCAGTTCACCTCCTAGGCCCTGCTGTGGTATCCTTGAGCAAGGCACCGGACACCTCCAATCCCCCCTCCCCATTGCTCCCAGGGCGCTGCACGATAGCTGCCCACTGCTCCTAGTACTAGGATGGGTTAAATGCAGAGGACCAATTTCACTGTGTGTGCTCTGCTGTGTGCATGGATGTGACAATAAAGAGGGTTTCATCCTCTGATTCTATCTATCTTTCTTTAGCTTAGGAAACACTAGACCTTCCTTTAGGAAAGGAGAAAATGCTGTCCCACAATGCCTTGCAGCCACAACATTTACCGGCCGTTCAAAGAAACAGCTGATCGTGACGAGAAATGCATTTCATGAAAGTTACGGGGCTTATTAAGCAGTTTAAAACTTATGCTGTAACTTTCTAAAGTGCTATGTTTTGAACGTTCAGCTCTATATTAATCAAAAGGAGAAATATGAACGTTACTTTTTAACTGAAATGATCAAATAAAGTCCTCATTTCTTTGTTTACTGATCTGTGTGGGGTTTCTTAAACATTTCAAAACATGTTTGAATTGTGATATTCAAAGTGATAGGTTAAGGCATAACTAGTTTATAATAAACTCATTTGTATTTATTTTAAATATTTTCATATAATCATACGTATTGGATTCATGTGGGTTAATGTGTGGAGCGGAGGGTGAGGGGGATGAGCCTAAGTTTCACTTTCCTTTTTTACCTCAATTCAACCTTTGTAATGAAGAACATATGTCTCTCTGTTGTCCTCGTTCATAAAGCATAAAACAGCACCATCAGAGAGCACGGTGCAGAGTAGATGCACTTTCAGTAGTCCGCTTTATAGACGCTGTAGTTTCCCCACAGCAGACGCACATTAATAACGTCCTTCATCATAAATACGTGGATAGTGTAAGTGCAGTCGGATTCTCAAAGCACCACAGTCTCTTTTCCTAAGTCATTTTGAATTCTCCTATTCACTATTCCTTAACCCTGTGACGTTTCACTCAAAGGTCAAGGAATAGTAGATATGAATAGACGATAGGAGCTGATTTTTTGACAATTTGACTGTACCCAGTAACTAAACACTAGGGAACAGCAGAAGAAGACAGACAGGAAGTGAACACTAAAGGGAAAGCAGTATGCGATGTGGCAGTGTTTAAAGATATTTATTTTTCTTTGCGCAAATAACACCATAGTATTTATTTATTAAATATTATTGTGTAATAAGCTGGTCATGGATATGAATGTAACATTTAAATAGTAACATGATGGATATGCTTTAATGTGAAAAGCTACAGTTTGGAGTAGAATGATGGATTTGGCATTATGGAATAGATTTTAAAACCATAAGGAAATCATGATATCTCAATGAGCCTCATGCGTGGCCTTCCAATTTCCTTATGGAGCATCTCAATAGCTCTTTGGTAAGCCGCAATGGGGGGAGGAGTCTGCATAGTGAATGACTGAGGGGTCAGTGTCTTATTGGAAAGCTGAGGGACTCATGGCAGCAAGGTCAAGTGGCTCCAAGTAAGCCACCTGCCTTTGAGATTTGCCAGACTGTAATTGAAATGTTGTGATACCATTCGGTCGGATGTTACATGCTGGGTCAGGAGAACAGAAGGGAACAGGTCTGGGCTGGAATGCAATGTAAATATTTGTACTATGAAGGTTTATCAGTTGTACGGTTAGAAAATCATCAAACCACAGCCTGAGGTTGCAACAGTAAGCAGGTCAGATATAAAGTCCCTGGGCTCGGGGTTCATGCAGGTGCAAAGCCAGAGCTGTATGCTTATAGTGTTCATACTGTTCTCTTTTATTTTGTGAGGTGCTGCTGAGGCAGTGTTTATGCTAGTGCTTGCAAACCTGCTGAGACAACCTCTTATCGCAAACGCAGGGCAATTTTTTTGACTTTATTTGGCAGAGGAGCACACATTAAGACCATGACAAAATCTTTCAATTGTATTGACAATTATCCCCTTAGACACGTTAGTACTGATAAGTGAAGTTTGATAGGTGAGTTGCAGAATGTCCGATTTTTTGTTGTTGTTGCAGTTAATCCTTCTTAAATGCTGTATTTATTCTAATGTTAGACAGGTATTGGACAGAGACAGGTATTGGACAGAAAACAACAACTTTGTTAGAAACAGTAATTAGTTATTTAAATCCCCAGCACAGGGAATGAATCTGTAAGTAACTAAAAGTGAATTATCCTGTTAATATAACAAAATAATCCTTAGGAGTAGAGCAGCTGTTCTCATGGGATTCCTGGAATCTGACCATGTATACTGAAAATAAGGAAATGTCCAATTTTTCTGGCATCTCAATCACATTTTATTTATATTTATTTATACCAATATCACAAAGACCACATTCAATTCATCAATCAAACGTTAATTACATAGACTCTTTTGAAGAAATCAGACTCACTTTAAAGTGTGTTACAAGCAATACACAAAAGCAGTGAAACAGAATAGAATATTTGAGTTCAAAAGATGCTTAGCTTATCACTTTACATCACATTTGACAATTACGATATCACAGTTCCCTTTATTTTAAATAAATGTAACATTAGGAATGTTAATCACTGGGGAACACAACCAAGTATATCTTCAAAAATAAAAGTAAAACATGATTAGCTAAGGGAGCTGGAATGTGTGTGAAGGACGTGCTTCACTCCTGTTGCAGCATCGACCATGTCAACAGGACTGTAATAATGAGGAATCAGTTTTGCCATTGCAATCATGCAACAGTGTGTAACATCCCCTCAGAGCACTTGGAGTTTCTGTTCATCGTAAAATATATATTTAAAAGCCTTTCCAACATATACCGCGTGACTGAATCATGCAGTAGTAGATGATTTGATGTTTCTATGACATGTCTCTTCACTCCCCAATCTAAATCCCAATCCTCCTCTTTCATGGATAGTTGTTAAATGTGTATATTGTGCCAAATACTGGTTTTCACAATAAATCACCCTATGTTGCCCCATTCCCAATATCAATATTCAATATAGGCTCTACCTAAACAAATGGTTTATGAGCTGTGGTTGTCTGACCAGTTAAAATCATTAGTATTTCTCCTCACCATATACAACTCCTGATGGCAGACATGAGCTCTCACACCTACTTGGGATGTATTGCTGTACATTCAATAGTAAACATGTGTAAACTTCTACAGTCAACAAAAACATGTATACAAATGATTGCTAACAACAAGATGACAAGTAAACTACTTACACTAGAAAAAACTGGAATGTTGACTTTAATAAAATGTATGATGTCAACACATTTCACATACAGTAACTGTATTAGGTTAGTGGAAAGTAATCATATTAAGTTGGACCTACTTTTTTAAAAAAAACCTAATATTATTGCTTTCAACTAACTCGATACAGTTATGTCAGATCTGTTGACATAATACATTTAATTAAAGCCAACTTTATTAACACCTTTTCCTATACTTCATTTAGTGTTGGATACCAGATGATTATTATTCTCATAATAATGTAGCTATTTTTCTAAACACATAAGGGTCCAAACAAGATTTTATTCCAGTCTGATGAGATAAAAAATGTCCCATTTAGAGCACTTGATTGAATGTGGCTGAGGTTGATTCCACCACTGTGCTCATTGACCTCCGCTCTGCGCTCTTACTTTGCATGACAAACTGCTTGAGTGCTAGACTTTGTGTCACCATTCAGATGTAAATGAAAAGTGTGCCATAGTCCTCTGAGTTGACGCGGTCAGAAGGACACGTTTTATGGTCCAGCTGTGACATCTAACATGATTGTGCTTTTGTGATGCTGAAAGAACTGACTGCAGGAGCTAAATGAACAGCTGTGGGGTCCTCTAATACCCATACATACATGATGGCTGAATGTCTGGGGGGGGCACGAACAAGTCGGACACACATGGAGGTACGCAGGCAACAAGACCGGTGGCCACCCATCAGATGGGATTGCTTGTAATTTGTTGTTTAAAGGCTAGTTTGGCATGTAAATGGTCAGTGATGTTTGTATTGATTGTATTGTTGTCATTCATTGGCTTTAGGAGAACAGGGGTAAGTGGACATGTAAGACCAAAACAAAAAGCCTTCAAACACAAGGACTGAGCCTCTTCTGAAATCCTGAGATGCACTTTCTAAATCCTGTGAGCTATTTGCGTTGGCATCATGAATACTTGTCCCAAGAATGACATTACTATATTTGCAGGTCATACTCTGTCATCTTTGTACTACTATTTGTCTGAGAATAATTGGCATACAAAAAGCAGAGTGTAAGAGCATCACTTGTTAACCACATATAATGAGATTTTGGGGTGGGGGGTGTCGCTGTACGCAATGTATGCGTAGTTTCAAACATCGTTAATAGTTTTAAAAGAAAAGTTTCAATAATGTGTAACGGGAGATGACAGACAGAACACGAGAGAGAGTGCACGCCATTTCCAGTTCACCACCGGCAAACAAACATCAAACAGACCCTTTCTGATCCATCCCCTCTGACACAAACCCTGACATTATCCTCAAAAAATAACACTAATCCTCTCTAAATAATCCTAATCCTGTTCAAAGAAAGAAAAAAAAAAGCAGAATAAATCCTTGAATAAAGATACATCTGTCAGTGGTGAGTGGGGGTGCAGCTATTTAAACAGAGCTGCGAGGGAGGCGGATGCATGTCACCCAGAGAGGAACAATTGGGTGAACAACTCCCTCATGGCCCATATTCAGCCAGGAAGCCATGTGGCACAACAAAGCCTGCGTATCCTGCTGCCGGCCTCCCCGCGCTCTCCCAGCAGCACATTGTTAACACTCAGCAAGCTTCTGCTCTGACTTTGTGACCCCGCTGTCTGGTGGTGCTACAGCCACACTATTAGCATCCTCCACTGAGAGGAGCAGTCAGACGGAGTGGAGCTCCTCTTCTGCACTGTGGTGGACTAAATGTACAATAAGAACTTTATTAGCAAAGGTGTAAAGCAACTATTAGTATACTCAAATAAGGTACTTAACCAATGCTTGAGTTTTTTTATTCTTGCTACTTTGTACTTCTACTCAACTACTGTACAATTCAGAGGTAAAAGGTGTACTTTTAATCCACTACATGTATTTAATCCCTTTAGTTACTTTACAGATCAGGATTAATGATGGTAAATATAATCAGCCCTTAAATCAGACTTTAGTTCACCTGGAGTAAATCCAGCAGCTACCCTGCAGTATACAAAGCCATTCAAACTAGCTGCACCTTTACCAGCTCTGAGAACACTTTAATGATCAATCATTATAAAACATATCAGAGATATTATTCTGAAATGGACCAATCAAACAATGACTACTTTTACTGTCGCTACTTTAAGTACATTTAGATGAGAGTACTTTCTACTTTTACTGGAGGAACATTTAGAATGCAGGACTTTTACTTGTAACCGAATATATTTACATGTTGGGAACATCAGTTCAACCTCTGAGTGCTTTCCCCCCTCTGTTTATAAGTACAATTTTAACGGACTTCCACTTGACTAGTTCCATATTACTTAGCACTATATTTTGAAGGCAAATATTGTACTTTTCACTCCACTACATTTATTTGACATCCTTAGTAAACTGCAGATTTTGATTATCAATACAAAATATAAATCAATTGATAAATGATGATGTGCCAATTAAATCAAGAAACCTTGCATTATAAAAAATGATGCAATTCTACAATGCATGGCATTTTACAGAGACATTATGGCCAGGTCATAAAAAGGTTGAAAAATAAATCAGGTTGGTCACATGCCTATAGACGCACATTCTTTGACTCCATGGTTAGAACAGTTTTGAATCAACATACATGAGTCTATCGGACATGTATGTTTCACCAAGCATTTATTGGTTTAATTATACAGTCGTATACTAAATTACCTAAAATATTGCCATCATAGATTCCCACTGTAAAATAACATTTCAGTCAAGTTTGGTAGGTAATTATCATTTTAACAACCACAATACAATATTTTTGACTTGTAATTGAGCATGGAATGTGAAATGTTTTACTTACTATAGAGTAGGAACCCCTCCCAAATATGCACGAACAAACACTAGCCTGGCAAACTGTCTGTTCTTCTCTGAGAAAAGTTAATCTAAAATCCATATTTCTCCCTCATCCCTGCAAAATAAATCATGCCAGATCATTGTCAGATAAAAGCAACAAGCTAAATATTATGTTCAATGGCAGGAGGTCTCCCCTAAAATATCTGGGTCACTTTTTAGGTTTTATATCTTAGAAAAAAGGTATCTGTTAGCTGTTAGCAGCCATTAGCAGCACTGTGCGGCAGAGCTAAAAACTAACATTAGCAGAGGTTTCATTGCTCTGTTCATCAAAAATGAATATTGGGGGAATGAATTATAATGCTCATGATGTCTTCATATGTAATCTTGTATGTTTTAGTATTTGGTGAGACACTTTGATAAAACCAGTTTGAAGGAGATGTCTTCACAGCAGTCTAAATAGATATTAGAGAGGGAAAAGTAGAGTCAGACAGTGTTTTGAAAAGCACAGGCTAATGTTACAATACCTACTGACCTGAACGCAAAGTGATTCACAGAGGGTTACACACCACTCAATTCCTCTCAATGATAAGTCAGTGTTTACAAATATTTTAAAGAAATCCACACAAAACGCATTAAATTAAAAACAGAATCTACAGTATTAGACAAGGGGACATGTAAGAGATTGTAATTCCCCCTGTAGCCTGGTCTGTATCCTCCAATTTTAATCTGCCACTCATCCAGCTCCCCAGAGAGACTCTAATTAGATCCTACAACTTGTGTATTTTTGCTGACCTCTGGGGTGAGTTATCAATCTATCAAAGTGTCTGGCATATCAGACCCAGTGGGGTTGAGAGTCGCCTTGCTAACATTTACCATGGAAACTCTTTGAAGAGAAGAGAACAGGTTACGTTAAATCTTGAGGTGATACCCGAAGTATACATCCTATCAATAACACAATAACTCAAACAATCCTATCAATAACATAATGCGCCCCCCCCCCCCCCCCCCCCGGTAGAGATAAAGCTAGTCTATATCTATATACCTATGATACCTACCCCACATTGAAATTTCTATTTGGTGGAGCTTACTCCCAGTTTTGCACAGGGAGCCTACTGCTAGCATTAGTACCATTAGCATTTAGTGCTATCCACCTCGGCCCATTTCCAATAGAGTGGTGCAGTGAGGGCATATGTCTGTAGGTCATCCTGGAAGTTTGCATCGCCAAGGACTCACTCGACTGAAAGAAATTAGATTTCCCATCGGATGTTGGAATATAACCGAAAATTAGCTTGGTGGCAAACACAGGTTTTTGATACTTTCACGTTAGGATAATCTAAAACCTCTTTTATAATTATTGAAGCGTTATTACAATGATAGGAAGTTAAAAGCTACCGCTAGGCTATAACATACCTAAACAAGGGTTTAGCTGACCACCACTAAGCTAAAGGCGGCTAATGTTCGGCATGATGTCAGCTACCCCTGTTTTTATTCAGACATTCGTCACTGGTGTATTTACTGAAATGTTTCACAAAAAATTGGAAATCTTTTAAACTCGTGCTAACAACAGACCTTATTTCAAGTATCTAAGCAAAACTTCACCAAGAAACACATTGACTTTGGAACGAAGGAACTGGAAGTGCTCAAATGCTCACACATTTGCGGGTTTAGGACTCATTCCTGCACCACTCGATAGGAAGTCAGAGCAGTGGAGTGAGTAGAGCACAGATGGGCGTCTCAGACTCTAACTAGGCTGCTATAGTCAAACTGTTGTCCTGAGTGTCTACAATGATAAATGGCTGTGTCTTTGATTGAGATTAGTGAGGTGGGGCCCGGGCCTGTTTGATGAACCAGAAAATGAAATGATTACTATTGGGCTTCTATCGACTGCACTGCTGGTGACACTCTTGCTTCATCCCAAAGGTTAATTGGACTTGAACCCGGAAAATCAAGAGGTTAAGCAGGGTCAGTGTGACAGCAGGTCCTTCTGGGAACAGCCCTCTCAAATGGCTGCTAATCAGATTTGTCAAGGGGCTTTCCCTATGATAATGCTTCCATGTGCATCTCTGTTGTTGCTGCAGCACACTACAGTATTGATTCACATATAATAACATTATCCTTGCCAACTGCAGGAGGGAAATTATATTCACTTATTTGCAGTCATGAAAATAGAGCTTCCCTGCTGTGTTCCTGATATTTCTATTGGTGTTTAGTGATCATATATTGATGTTTGTGTGCATGGCTTAGACTTCTCCGATCGAGGCTCTGCATGAAGAAAATTCCTTTCTGTTGTGAGGATGTGATTAGGTGTCTGTGGAAAGCATGACTGCTATTGGCTCAGCTGACATGATACAAAACTCTGGTAATAGGAAATATCTGTGATACGATTACCATCACTGAGGAATAAATACATGTCTGCACTTGAAAGCCTCTTAGTTCTTACCTTCCAATTAACAGTTCAGTTTCAGTATGTGTGTGTGTGTGTGTGTGTGTGTGTGTGTGTGTGTGTGTGTGTGTGTGTGTGTGTGTGTGTGTGTGTGTGTGTGTGTGTGTGTGTGTGTGTGTGTGTGTGTGTGTGTGTGTGTGATGTTTGACATTATTAGGATTGGGAGTCATTAAAGGCATGTTTAGAACAAACACCATTACAGAGTGACTATTGACATGGCACCTGTATAGACATTTTTATAAATGTCAACATCTTTAGCTGTTCACAACAGCATAATACTTAATAATGTATCTAAATACATAAAAGATTAGATTGAGATTTGTATTTGACATACTGAAATATCTTTTGGGGGTTATTCTTTTTGCTCATTGATGTTTGCTCTTGGTTAATTGTTGTGTATAAGGTGAGTGCTGTAATACTTAAACAGAATGAGGACATTGACAGACAGAACATGTTTTCTTAGTCTGCTTGCTTTTCCATGTCCCACATGGTGATTTATTAAGGGACACTAAGGAGTTTGATTTGGAGCAAAATAAGTTATTTAAAATGTTCTATTTTTCTACATTTATTATAAATAGGCGATGTATTAAGATTAAGAAACAAAGCAAAGGTATGTTAAATCACACATATGGCACAAATGGAATAATCCTGTTGTATAAAGCCACATTTCCATGCACCAGAGACAATTTGACTCTGATATCGCCAGTCAAATAAGAATCCTTAGATTTAGTAGACAGCAATGTGGGATCACCCGTTTTGAATTTTTAAACCAAGAGTAACTAATCCTCCAAGTAAACTAGTAATGTTAAAATATATGTAATTCTTCTTAAGACCCTGTTACATTGCTACAGTGTTATTTTAAATGGGAAATCACTCAGAAACAAAACTACCGTAAGAAGTTTATTCTTTTGAAGTATATCAAAGATAGGCGTCTCTGGTCAGTCACATGAGAACAGCGTGTGGCAGCATCTGCCTCATCCATCACTTTTAAAGCTGATCCAGCTGATATCCATTCCAAGATGTTCTTGTATGTTGCATGTGTCATGCCTCCACTTGCACAAGGCTGGACATATAGGAAGTGACATCAGTCAGCATGCAGTAACAGCAGGGTCAGGACGTGTAGCATGATAATGGAACTTCTTAACCTTGTTCACTTTAGTTAGCAACTTTTTAACTGTATTTAATGACATGTTTTGCAGTTATACAGCATGACCACTAGATGACACCATGAGATAACTTGATTTAATTTAATTTAATGTTGGGGGTTGTAATAAAATGAATATAAAGTTCATGTGTAGTGTGATATTTTTTATACATAGTAATACGAGTGAGACGCAGTCGTAGCAACCTGCTGTAGCCTCCATGTTCTGTGTACTGCAGGTGTGAGCATGGTAGGGAAGGGCACATCAAGTTTGTTATGTGGACTGCTCAGAGGACAGCTGATTCAGATCACCCCCCCCCCCCCCCCCCAGACCTGCAGCTGACATTATCACAGTGAGAAGAGACCTTATAAAGCAGCTACTTGATCCTATACTATGTCCCCCTGGAACAACGGGCTAGAGTGCAGACATACTCTCATCACTGTACAGGTAAGGGCAGTGTCAAGAGGTATATAGTTACTTTACAGGCTTATGGTCCTCTAGAATGCTATGGCTACCCAGATTAAGAGGACGAAAATCTGTAATCTTCCCTTATTCATATTCTCTTAACATTAATATGTAGGAGAATGAGATAGATGTTCATGCCCTTGCAATATTGTGGCAGTGAATCTGACACTTGAATGCATGGTGCCATGTCCATAAATGTTTGTGTTTAGCTTTTACTTTGAAATATATCACATTAAAGGACATTATCAGTGCTCTTGCATGATTTAGCATATCAATAGTTTTTCAGAACATGCCGTTTATTTTGTATTACTACGGTTTGCTTTAAGGAATTTAATGAATTTCAAAGTGAAAGTCATGTCTGCTTTCACTGTTTTCAGATTATTACTGGTGTTTGGAAAGGCACTTAGAAGTTCGATTGATATGGAAACTCTGGATTGGCACTGTCTTATAATATGTACCATATTGCCTGGAATCCAGTAGACAGCAGAGGTTATGGAAAATATGAAAAAAATGTGGAATGCTGAATCAAGTAGCCAGTAATTCTTTGAAAAATAACTTGTTAAACTTTATTTAACTTGATAAATTATTTGTTTTTCAAGACATCCTTGTGTATGTAATATGCGAGTATCTAGCGTTACGAACATCATGTTCAGCAAGCTTACAAACACAAGCCTTCACAAATGCAACCAGGCAACACTTTCAGCAGGGAAAAATAAATAAAAACATTGAAAACAGATTTAATAAAGATAATAAAATACTCTTTATTTGTATTGCCAACACAAGCTGTGATGAACAGGGGCTCAGCAGAACAATGGTCATGATCATGCTACAGTTGTATATTCCTCTGGTCTGTGTGACAGTCAGGGTCATTTTCATTGTCCTGAAACACTGCTGGAAAAAGGTTACATCCGACAAACGCACGAGTTGTGGAAATTAAAGCAGTGTATTTATGCAGAGATCTGTGCATGCAGGGTGCTTCAAGCGCTTAAGCTCTCCCAATCCCTTTTCCATTCTCTGAATGTGCTGCATATAAAGCAATCCATTAGTCTTAGCTTTGCCAGAGATTTTAAGTGGACACCTGTCCATTAAGACCATCGTTTCAGCGGTGGCTCATCTCTCAAATTATTTGCCCTGAATTCAATTCTCCCAAATGTAATGGAATGCATATTTATATTATTTTCTCCCCATTTCTGCCATCCACAACTGTCCATCTCGTTTTATCACTTAAAAAAAAAAGCGGAGAGTCTGCTTCATATTAATATTTTGTTCAAAACAGCTTCCCTCAAAAAGCCAGTGATGCAGAGTGATCAGAGCTTCAACTACATTTACACATGCCAACGTGACGTGAATACTCTCATCAGACAAAGGATACTTCAATGTCCTAAAGAAAGGGAAAGCAGAAAGGGAAAAATTGAAGACACGTAGTAAAAGAAAATATTTCACAGTACTTTTGCTATGATGCTTCTATAATTGATTTACACACATGGGCTTTTTCACTTCTCATATCTCTTTGACACGTTTTGACTTAGAACTATCTAGCATATTTGGATTTCACACAGTTTACTGAGCTTGAACATGCTTCTGCTTATCCAGTTCAATTATGGGCAACTCAAGTCCATGCTTTGTATAAACTGTATTATCATTTGTGAAATAAGTTGTTCTCAGGAGGGAAATCACGTGCCATGACAGTGGTATTGTAAATGATTTTGGAAAGTTTAACATTTTAACGCAATGAAGATGGCACAGATATTTGTCCGTTTCAAAAAGGGTTTGAGGAAAGGGATTTTTGTAAGCAGCTACAATATGAACAACAAATCTTTGTTTAAATCAGGAGCTTTTTACAGGTAGCTGTTAGCTGTGAGCAACCGTAGCAACACTTGCTGATGCTTTTAAGCTCTATTCAGCAAATCATGATGTCTTGTTTTCCAAATTGCAGTTTTCCATGTGACTAAATACTGTAAATCCAGTAACTTAAAGGAGATGTTTTCCCAGCTACATAAAATAAATATTAGAGAGGAGTGTATGACCTGTTTACCTTCCTAACACTAGCTCTAAGCAGCTTATAATTCACTTCATTAAAACCAATAATGCCAGGATCTTTAATCAAATGAAATACTGACAACAAATCATTCCTTTATCATTTAAAATGTGACATATGAAAAGACAAAACCAATATTTTTTCATCATTTTCCATACTTTTCAGGATCATGTTGTTCATTCTCGCCATGATCGGCATGTATTAAAATGCTCATATTGTTTGTAGCAGGGATGTAAGACCATATTGATAGTTTGTTATAAACCACAGATTCATTGGTTTGGTTATTATGGGATGCATATTTATTTATGATACTTTTTCCACACTAGACATCACTAGACAAACATTTCCCAGTTTGGGATAAATAAAGTACTTCTGATTCTGATCACTACTGCTGAAAAGAGAGGTGAAGCTGCATCATTTAGTTTCAAAACATTCAATACTTCATAAACCTCTGATGTAAGATCCAGCTGATGGCTTCATGACTTCATGGAATCGTGAGGAAGAGTCAAACCAGAGGTGTGTGTGTGTGTGTGTGTGTGTGTGTGTGTGTGTGTGTGTGTGTGTGTGTTTTGTGTGCATGTATAGATCAATTGACACTTTGCATATTAATCAATGACAAAACATAGACACCCACAGTCCCATCTCCACAGACCGGTGTCGCCTTACGGGGTCTAAATCAGGAAGGAGTGGCCGTGGCAGTGATAAGATCGAGGGCCTGCTGGTTCCTCCTCTCTATGCAGGGTTTTCCTCCGAGCACATTATGGCAATGAGTTTGAGGCTTAAAGGGCCGGTGTGTCAGCCCGGTGCCAGAGGCATAAGCCCCAGTCATTCCATCAAGCCTGAAATTAATTAAACAGAGCCCAGCCTCAATCACGAGAGTGCCAGCCAACACCGAGGGCTTGGGAATAAAAGGTATTGCATTTTTTTTCCATTTGTGTTGTTTTTCTAACGAGCGCAGTGTTCGAGGGGCGAGCTTTGTCATATTACCATCTTATTTTTACACCCCATGCTTCACATTAAAGCTACAAAGGCAGCGTTTGTTTTTTGATGTAACAAACTGTATTTCCAGCTGGAACAAGAGGACACGGCGGAGAAGGAGCCACTGTTCAAAAGCTCCATCACTGAAAATGTGTATAATAATATAGAGCTTTTTGTTCCCTGCAATTTGTGGATTCTTATGATTTATGAACTAAATTGAATCATATCTGCTATTTTCCCAAAACTGACAAAAGAAGAAAAGATAGGGAGAATAGAAATAGAAGAAAATGAAACTGTTGTGTTATCAGTACACACACACACACACACACACACACACACACACACACACACACACACACACACACACACACACACACACACACACACACACACACACACACACACACACACACACACACACACACACACACACACACACACACACACACACACACACAGCATATACAGCATGTACCCTAACATACTTACAGTACAGTATTGTATACCTGTACTGGTAATCGTTTATTTCATGTATATCTGTGCAGCTATTCTTATGTCTTGTAACGGTAATAACGGCAATTTTCAAAACAAATGCTCTCATGTGTTAAAAAAAACAGTTAAACTCACAGCTTTATTTAGTGGCTTGTTTTGTCCAGTGCACATTCTACTGTCCAGCATGCAGGCTGATCCAGCCCTTTGAATAATGGTGGGGGGTTGATGGAAAGCTGCTAACCACGGGGCCTGAACGCCTCACAATCCAGGTATAATTAACAGCAGCTATTTAATCTAGTGGCGGCTGCCAGCGGAGAGCGGAGGGAGGAGGCCCTGCTGTCTGGCCTGGGAGGGATTGCAGCTTTGTAGCCTCTGCAGGATTTGTTTCACCTCTTTGTCTGCTCAGCCTAAGTGGCCTGACAGGCAAAATGTCTCCCGACCTGGCATTGTTATCTGGTTGAAATGGACCTGGTCCAATAGCATGACAAGCCCCGTCTCGGTTCAAATATCCCCTCCCTCAGCTCTTTCTCTTTGTGCACATTCTATTTGTTGTGATCGTGTACAATGTATGACACGCTACCAGAATATAGCAGAACCTTTATACCAGCCTCAGGAAGTCAGGAGAGAAAGAACCACACTGAAGGAAGAGAAAAGCTGCCCCACATTTATTACAAAATAGCAATATAATTTATACTGTAAAAAAATCCATTAAGTGTATTATCAGCGTTCAGAGAGCTGAGACTTGCTTGAATACATTTATTTCTCATGTGGGCCTGAATTTATGTCAAAGTCGTTCTGTGTGGACTGACTTTAAAACTTAACAGTGACACATAAAGGCATTTGAATGCTTCTTACCGTGGTTTGCTAAAAGAAAGACTGTGTGGGTATTAAAAGAACAACCTACTTCATATTAATCAATGGTATTGTCAGATTTTTATGGTTTTGCTAATAGAGGACTTAGTACACTTATGTTAAGGAGAATGATGATGGAGATCTGGGAACCACTTCTGCTTTCACCGCCACCTCACACTGTGAACACTCGTGGGTTACCACAGATTCAAATACTGAAAATAACAATTATAATCAGAAGCTCCTGTGATATGTAGATGATGTAAAACACAGCAGTGAGAAACCTGCATTACTGTACAGAAAAGAAATAATCCAAGAGAGCTGATTTATTATTTCACATTTGTTACATTATAAGCTCCCGTGTCATGTCAATCATTTGATGTGACCGGTCGTAGCTGGTCATCTTTTTTGATAACTGTCAATAAATGAAGCGCACGCAAGAAATAAGCTCTTTTCATCGTTTCCCTCTTGTGTCGTTTTGACTCCCTCTGTTGTCCTTGTTTCCTCCCCTGTTGGGATTGATTCCTTTTAAGGCTCTAAGTGTATGTTTGAAACTGTCTTTGATTTGTCAGCAGGTGGGATTATCATGCAGGAAACACAGCTTCGTTTGTCGAGGCGGGGGGAGAGAGTGAGCGCTTCAGGTTACACACTTGGAAAACAGTTACTTTCAGGCCCTGTTTAGATCCATGATTACCTCCCCTGCACAATCAAAGTAGTTATAATGAAAATGCAACAAATCACCATAGAATCCCCAGCCTTTTGTCTGGCCCACCTCCACCCCACCCCTTCTCTCCTCACTGAAAGAATGGCTCTGACATTTCAGCCTGGGAGCGGAGAATAGAGGCAGTTTGTAATGTGTGCAGCCTTGCCTTTTCTTTCTCCCCTTGTAGTAGTACTTAAGTGTCATGTTAAGCCCAAGGCAGGGAAGACTCTCAATGACCTACTCTGGCTCACAGTTTGTGTTTACTGTATTCTGGGGTGGCTAAAGCACCAGCAGAGCCCCGTCTCTTATCAGCACATAAAGTCGAACAGATTGGAGACTCAAATTTCCTCTTCCAGCCAATGTTGGTTTTCCATTGTCTGTGCCTGACAATAGTTTCACATACCCTAGAGCTTGAGTTTCTCTCCTCTTTATTTTGCTGCATATTACCCTCTATGTGAGTGCCGGGTATTTGCAAGCCAATAAAGAAGTTGCCCAAAACAGGCCCCTTGCTGGGGGGGGGGGGGCAGGATGCCACGCTGTCGAAGTGATTCCTGTGAGATCTGTCAATGAAGCAGCTCTGCAGAATCTCTTTATACACAGCGCTAGTTTCTAAACGGACCAACACACTGACCCTCACAGACACAGATCACAGACAGCACACTCGGAAAACAGTGAAATGTTGACTTTAATTAAATGTATTGTGTCAAGGCATTTCTAGCAATAATATTGAGTTGAACCTAATATTTTGTATTTAAATGTTTTACTTAATATTATTGCTTTGTATTGGTCTAATACAGTTATGTGAAATGTGTTAAAACAATACATTTAATTCAAGTAAATGTTAAGAGCCATATTTTTTGCTAAGACATAACATTGAGAATTAAGCTAATTCTTATAACTATCTGAAAATATTTCAGAAACGTGGTGGACGAATAAAAAGTACCTCTAACTTTTCTTGAGTATTCATGTGCCACATACTTTCCTATATTTGAGAGGGAGATTTATGTGGAAGCTAAAGTAAAATATTGCTTCTTTGTAGATTAAGATTTTTACTTTTCATCAAAAAGGATATGATCAGATTACGAAATACAATTTAACAATGCATTGTGCACAATTGTGTACAAGGTAAAATGAGCATCACCTCGGCTGACTACAACATTAAAATTTGTGGATGTTAAAGGATGCAAATCCTCATTATTGGAGTTCATATTTGAATCTTTTTTGGGGGTCTAAGAAATGTTAATCCAGGACTTTGACTTGACTTTGAAATTGATAATGTGTTATCAATTATCAGTCCTCCAATAATATATGTTTGGTCCTTGAAAGTTTATTACAATTTCTTAAAAGTTCACATGTAAGGTTTTGTTCACTATCAGTACACAACCCAATGATCATCAGTGTACCATGGAAGAAAAGACAGAATATAGAAAGACAAAGAACCAAACATCCCAGCTGAGAAGATGGAACGACGTAATGGCTCTAATTGTTACCCTCACTTAAGTTAATGTTTTAGAAAGCTACTTCTGAAAATAATCTTAGGTTGTGCTCTGGATTTAAGTAATTTAAAGAACACTTATGTTATATTAATGTACCCAGCCTGGAATATTACGTGTATACCAGGCTGGGTGAACCTAACAGTAACTTTGAACTGACCCTTTTCTTATTTAAATGTGGTTATCATTCTATTTTGACATTACCAAGTTATCTTGGGTTGTAAGATCAAGATTCCCCTACTATTACGGCATGTATTCCATTGATCTGAAACATGTAAAAGCACCAAAATTGGGTATAAAAAAATCCTCATCTTAAAGTAACATTATTGACTTTATTTTTAAGTCTAGACTCAAATTCAATACAAACCATTTTAATTAATGATCATTTAAAGGAATCCTCAGTTACTCATATATCAGTCTCATAAACAGGTGCAAATTGTAACACTATTCTCTTAAATGCAGCGGCAGCTTTGTGGGTCTGCTCTGTCCCATGGTTATGACAGTTGTATCCTCCATCACTAACACAAAGCTCACACTGAGTGCTGTATGCTGGAGGAGCAGTGGGGGGAGCTGTAATGTTAGCCAGTCTGAATCCAGTGTCTGCCAACAGGTTGGGGTGGGGGTGAGCGGGGTCAGAAAACAATGCTAAACAGCAGATTCATGTTTTTCTGCTTAAATATGCATGGAAATATTTTATTATGATTAGGATTGTTGCCTGACTCTGGGAATCCTGTGACTGAAAAAGAAATAAGAAAATAAATATAATAAGGAATGCCTCTTATGACGATGCTGATCAAATGATATTTGTTTAAAGCGCTCAAAGAAAGAAACTATGTAAATCATCTCATTTCAAATATTTCTGATTATTTGATTAAATTATAAATTGAGGAATACCAAACATGTACGGATGAAACTGTAAACACTGAATAGTTGAAACTTCATGATTCAAGATTAGGTCGTGATCCTATATCCTATAACTGTATTAGGTTAGTTATAAGCAATACTATTACGTTTAAATAAAAAACGTTATTAAAATATTACGTTCAACTTAATATTGTTGCTTTCAACTAATCTCATACAGTCATGTGAAATCTGTTGACATAATGCATTTAATT
This sequence comes from Eleginops maclovinus, assembly GCF_036324505.1. Lineage (NCBI taxonomy): Eukaryota > Metazoa > Chordata > Actinopteri > Perciformes > Eleginopidae > Eleginops > Eleginops maclovinus. The sequence goes on along the minus strand of NC_086360.1, from coordinate 2,714,683 downwards.
AAAGTCAACGATTATTATTTTTTCAGTGTGAAATGCAGAGTACTGAGAGCCTGAGGGATATGTCAAGACACCTAATCCAGTCTTTCTTTCACACACACACGCACGCACGCACACACACACACACAGCGACATACTTTGATCCGCAGATACCGCCCTGGTTAATCAAAGGCAGTAGAAAGAACAAAGTCTAAGCTGCAGGTTGGAGAGCATCCTCAGAACAACCAGCATGTTGCAGAACACAACGCAGACACACCATGCATGGGTGGTTCTAGCGGGGGGGGGGGGGCAAACAGTGAGCTTGGACCCCTGTGTGGCCCCCCTTCAAAATATAAAATAAATCTATGATAATGCAAATTATGAAAGAGTTGCAGCAAAAACTGCAACTATAACTACAGTACTGAAACAAATGTTGTGGCTTAAACAGATACCAACAAACATAAAATCTAACATTGGCTGCGTAAATAATGTATTTATTACCCCAAACTCCTTTTAATGTTCTGAATCTTGGGCCAAAGTAACTAATAAAGGCAACAAAACAAAAATTGTAACTAAGTCATTGACACAAAAACACTTACTAAATCAAACACCAAACAGCTATGACCTTATCCTGAACTAAAAATGTTCACATTTTGAGCACTGTCTTTGTCTCCTTCCAGTTTACCGCACCTCTCAGACTAAATTAGTCTAGAACCGCCAGTGGCTCACCTCCAATTGTACAATATGGCTGATGAAACACATCACAAGTTCCTTCCTGCTCTTACTACATTTGAAACCTTTCTGAATAAAAAAAAAAAAAGTATTTTAAGTAAAAATACTGTTTGTACTCACTTTGAACAAAAATGCAAAGAAATATGAAGACTATTCAATGGACACGGAATTGTTTTTTGGACTCTGTCCCAGATTAATAAAAGTGGTATGGACACATTTTTTAAACCACAATATCACTTACTTTATTTTATGTATATAATTTATAATCTTTATGTTTTTTTCTCTAAACCTGATTTTGACATATCAGAGATTTAATCTTAAACTCTCCTCTCTAATCCGATCAGTGTTTTTGAACATAAAACCAAAACAGATTATTGTCAACATCTTGTTGTAAACAGATAATCCCTCTATGTGTAGCCTGTTCTTTCTGTTGTAATTGATAAAAAAATCCTTTGTTGATCACTGGACTGAAACCAGGACCGAGTTTAAGCATGTTTATGAGCAGGCACTGCCTTCACCTTTGTGTGTATTGGTGTATTTGATCCTGCACACTATCTGATGGAGGAAATGACCTGGAAGTGTCAGTCAGTCAGTTGTTAGGGCTGAGGAAGTCACACTGGCTGAAGCTGGAAGTCGTCACCAAAGGACCCAGCTGACTGAAACCCTGCATTGTCTGAGGTGATCCCTGAGCTGAACAATTTATTCAGAAATGTAGGATTGCAATATGGATAAGCGCATGAGTTAACATATCATTTTCAATTGTGTATTGTGTGGTTGCTGAGAAGCAAATACAATCTCACAGACTAAATTCAACAAATTAGTTTGGTACAAATTATGTCCAATGATTATGATAATATTGATGCAAAAATATAAAGATAATAAATTGAAGTATTTTGAGAAACTATTTAGCATTAAAAAGAAAATGATGAAGTTAAGTTTTTACACCAAATTTAAATTTAAATATACAAAGCTGAATAAAACAAAAACACTGAGAAAATATGGCAAACTACAGTGAATTGTATTTTAAAGTGGAGGGATGTGCAGTGGTTATGAATAATCACAGTTTTATCTTAAAAACAAAGGAGGAGGTGTTGTAGTACAAAGTCACTTTGTAGGTTGGTCCACCATTTTGGTCCTGACAGCCGAAACATTATGACAAATATTGGATGGCTTCAAAATGTGAAACACACATGAAGAGACGACTTCAGCATTTTAATGTTCTCTTAATTATTTATAGACATGTCTTTGAGTTAAATGTTTTTTGTTGTTGTTGTTGTATTCTATAAACTACTGACAGTTTTTCTCTTTGATGAAATTCAACAGACACTGGAATGGCTGCCATACATGTAGAGATAAAGATTTAAGAACAATTTGGAGTGGTCACTTAATTTTTTCCGGAGCAGTATATTTATTCATGTTCCTTACTTTTCTTCTACACCATCAGGTTACATTTTTTAAATTATTTGGACCGTAGCTTATAAATGTGAACTTTGACCTGCGCCAGAACATGGACAGTGACTGATGATGTTTTACAAGACAAGTGCAGATAACGACAGGTAATAATAATACAATAAAACACTTAAGTCTATTTTTTATGATGTCCTTTTTTCTAATGCTCATTGCTGGGATTTGATGTGTGTTTGCCGTTGCTGGGATGTTTGGGGAATGCTTATGCAATTTGAATGCTGCCTGTTATCACTGCTCATCCACACTGCTCCACCATTAATGAGTTAATGTTTAACCAGCGATGAGACCTGGGGAGTGAGCATTCCGGGATCAGTCACTCCTCACACTTCATTGTGTTGCTCCTGGGTCCCCCCCCCCCCCCCCCCTGTCCAGGCCACTGTTTGTTTGATGGCAATGAAACAATTGAGCTGGCAGGTTGCAGACACCAGTAAAAACAAAGGCATCAATCACATTGTGCAAACTCTCAATGCTAGGTCTCATCCCGGTCGACTGAGAAGAATTCAACAGCCAACAACCCCCACCCCCCACACCCCTTCAGCCCACACTCACCACACATGAGATGGTATCTACGGACACAAATATGACCAGATGTCTTATAAACAACTTTACAACCAGAGAGCTATGTATGACAGACATCAATAAAATGACGACTTTTCACATTTTGTTCAATGTGTTTACGTTTGTGAGAGGTGTTCCCAGTATAATTATTTAAATTTAAACTTTGTCTGTATGTTGCTCTAAATAAAAATATTGGTCTGACAAAATGTCAAATGTCAAGATCAGTTAACTTGTCTTGGTTAGGTCTAATCTGCCTGAGATTGTACACCAAAAAACCTGAAACGTTGACTTTAATTAAATGTATTAGGTAAAAAAGAAACCAATTACATAACTGAATGTTAATTGAAAGCAATAATATTAAATTGAACCTAATATCTTTTTGTTTGAACTTAATATTATTGATTTTAACTAACCTGAAACATTTATTTGAAATCAGTGGACATATTACATTTAATTAAAGCCTTCAGTGTTTAATGTCTCTGGACGTACTATGTCCAGTCTAAAGGAATAATCCTAATGATTTCATATTTGATGAAGGTAGCTCTAATATGACTTTGGAGGGTTTGGAGATGACCAGGAAGAATGTGAAGAACTCGGGCTTGGGATTTTGCGAGATGATGGTATTTAAAAAGCAAGGAGGGAGTAACTATTGGAAATGTAGGATTCTCGCAAGTTCCCGACCTTTGTGAGTGTGCAATAATAAATCAGATGAGTTATCATTTAAAAATGAGTTTGTGGGCTTGAATTTCTCCACTGCTTCCTGGTGCACTTACATTATCAATTCCCAATTACTGGCAATAACTTCAAAGAAAAGACAATTGATCACTTCATCAGTTCTTTATATAAGGTTATGTCTTTTAGCCTGTTCTTGCAAATAATGTCCTCTCAATCCTAACCAGTTATTGTAAAGTAAATGCTTATTAAATTACTCATTAAGACTGATTATTGACTGTGTGGGGGTCATTTAGATGCTTAGTAAGATGCAGCCTTAGGGAATGACTTTATATGTGAACAACAGGATTATGTAAATAGGATACATAAAAAAGGAAAATTCCCTTACAGATTACATGTTTAAAAAAGGTGGTGGAGGGAGTTATTAGCATTATTAAATTGATAGAAAATAAACAATACAATACTGTATAAGTTTAAAAAATACTGTGGTTGATCTCAATCTACTGCATGTTTTTACATTTAAATCAGTGTTTCATTTATTTTCTTTGGTGATTTCTGTTAACTGTTGTATGTGCTCATGTGTTTCATATTCGGTGTATGCAGACAGCCGCTCATATTTTGGGGGAGATTATGTCAGCACCTGACTGACAGGGAGAGAATGAATTTGTGCCGCTGCATTCCAGCTTTTATGGTGCTGTAGTTTTATTTAAAGTTTGGGAGGTGTAATAAAATCTTATCTCTTGCTTTCACTGTGGACAAGTTGGCTCTAAACTGCCGTCTCTGGGGCGCTCTAAGTGTCTGTTTGCCTCCCCGGCCCATAAACAGAAGGCCTGATTAGCTTAGCAGGAGAACAAATCAATAAAAGCAGCTGCTGTTAGTGGAGCATGGAGCTTGCAACAATATCAAAAATGCTAAAATGTTGAGATTTATAAGTGGCACGAAGGCTTGTTATGATGCACTTCCACAATTGCATGGATAATGTGTGCTTTTTATCAGGTCAGATTTGGTCATTTGAATGACAGTATTCATTTAATGCTGGGAATAACAGGAAATAACAAAAATATGTGGAATTTGAACAGAGTGGTCCTCGGATTTATGAGGAAATTCATTAACGTTAGTACTGAGTAGGTGTTAACATTTTATTTGGTTTTGATATGATACCAAACAACAGCCTGCTTCCAGGCAAGTCAAGGTCCAGGTCAACAGTGGCCCACTTCTGTCACTCTTCAATAAAGAAGTCTCACATCTAAAAGTGGGGCAAACTGCCTGTTCACAGAAAATCAGAAACAGAGAAATAAAAAAGATATTTAAAATGAAGTTGTTGGCCCCTTGCTGTTGAGCGTGGCTCAGAGAGCCTATGCATGTTCTTTCTGTCGGTGATCTGTCACTGGCTCATAACTTTCCTCCGTTTTGCTCTTTGTAACAGAATGAGAGGAGGAAATGTGTTTCAAAGCTCCGACCGAGAGCACAGCATCTCTGCATGGATCCCATGGTGCAACACAATGCAAATCCAACTTCTAATCAGCTTACTGAATAAACAACTAATTAGCCCTCCGCCAGCCCCTAATGATGTGCTGACAAACACATGGAGCGAAACACCGGCGCTGATAAACAGCAGGAGCTGACAATTTATTCAGACTCTTATCTTAGTTGAGTTTAGACAAAGGCTTGATTAGAAACAGAGGAAAGTCAACAGTGTGGGGGAGGGGTGGAGGGAGGAAATGTGTCTTGACATGCTACCTCCCATCACTAATATTAGAGGGTGGCTGGCTAACGTCTATGGACTCATTAATGGGCTACATTTGGTCGCAGTCCAGCAAACAATTTTAATTCAAGGTTTATTTTTAATTATTTATGCAGCTTTGTTTTATTATTTTTGGTCGCCTAATGCATTTCAGATGAACTTGAGCAAATCTTTTATACTAATAACGCACCAATCATATGAAAGGAATGGCACTGCATTGCCTGCCGTCTGATACAGCTGCATTCATCGGTCCATTAGCAGCCTTAAGAAAACGGTGCCCGATGAAAAGTGGGTCTCAGATGTGCAAGAATATGTGTTCGTCCTCTTTATGTTTTTCTTTTACTCACCCACAGTAATGTATTCTGTTTCTGGCCTTGCTCCATCTCTTAACATGATTTCAGGCTCTGCTATTCAGCCTTTCTTTTTGTACAGAGACCCAACTTGTTCACATGCTTTATCAGTGATATAAGCTTAGCATCAATATCAGAGAATTACAGAACGGTCTGAATTCTTTTTTCAGTGATCTGTTCAACATGGCTCTTTATATCCCCTTTGGTTTTGTCTGCTGTGTATTGTGATTATGAGATGTAAGTGCTTCACTGGTATGTGAGTGCAGTGGGTCGGATCATTCAGCAGCCCTGAGCGTAACTGAAACACAACTTTTACTCAGATATGGAGTTGGCATTTCTTAAATACTGAGATACAGAGACATACATCCCAAGTTGTTGATGGAATGTAGCTCACTCCGAAAGTTCACACAGCAGAGTCCTCCAGCATGCCCTGCCATACCACCGTTTAAAAATGTAGATGTGTGATACGTTTTTAAAGTCAACTACGTCATTCATGTGAATGGTTTCAATTCCAAACGTTTTTTTAAATGGGATGTAGGCAAAAATGGTGCATAAACTGACTTTGCTATGAGATCATTCTTCCCGCTCATCCAGGATGGCGTAAACCTTAATGGATTGTTCAATCAATAGTGTTCCATTTCTGTGGTTGGGTCCAATCCAAACGTTCATCTTGTCAGCAACTTGACGTCCAACAAAAAACGCCTTTGAAATACGGTGAATGAGTAAATCATTAGTCAAAATTGTCATGCATTTTCTATTTTTCATGTTTAAAATGTATAAGATAAGATAGGATGTACTTTATTGATCCCAAATTGGGATTTTTGTAGGCATTGCACAATATTTGAAATTAAAAGGGAAAAACTAAAGAGCAGAAAATATACAAGTTGACCGTGATGGCATATTCAATTAAATATGAATGTTAAATATGAATTTGTGAAGTTAAAAGTCCAGTAAGTAAGTATAAGATAAGATTAGATGTAGCTTCATTGATCTGGGAAATTCAGGTATCATAGCAACAGAAGAAGTACAGATGTGATAATAAGAATACAAATAAAATAATAAAAATTAAACATTTATTAATAGTATGAAATATCGAAATAACAAAAAGGAAATGAGTTAAACTCTGAATTTAGGGGAATGTACATATGTATAAAGGTTAAATATGTATTTGTGAATGTGCAGGTAGCTGTGCTGCGAAAGTCTTGTGTACATACAGAGCAAATACTATTAGTATAAACGTTTATTGCAGGTTATTTTTATAGGTTAGATGGTTAGCCAAAGTCAAAAGTCAAAGTCCACTTTATTGCCAAAGTTTCCACATGTGTTATACCCTTAACCCTTTAACCCTTGGTTTTGCAGCCTACCGGCACAAAGGACTTAAGGCTGCAGTGCAATGGCCCTAATTCTGTCTTTGTGCATGCAAGCGTTTGGCAAGTCGAGTCAAGTTTGATTACCTGTAGCCAGAGCAAAGAAAAAACAGTGAAGGATGCAGTAGCAACTGACCTTGCACGACAGCTGGATTTATGAAATATCACAAGTACCATTAGTGCGTCTTCAAGTAGAGTGTTTTTTTCCAGCCAGCAAGTGTCCTGACCAATCAGGGTCCGGTGAGGAGCCCATGGCAGCTAGTGGCGTGGTTCTGATGTATGTGACGTCGGTCAAAACAACAATGGGGGAGCCTAAACACATAGCAAAGATGCTGATATAACATCAGTTATATCAGAACTGGAGAGTTACTTCATTGAAAAAAGAGCAAAGACCACTTTTTTGTTTCCTTAGTGGAAAATGTTTTCTCTTTTCTCCTGACTACTGCTGGTCAGTGAGAGTCGAATTAACAGATGGTTCATTGAATCATGCAAATGTTGTACTTTTTACTGCATTGCATACAGATGGAAAACAGATGTTTGATTATTAAATAGCTTTTTTATTCACCATCAACCACACATACAGAAGAGCTGGGCAACCGATTACGATGTTTCCCAAAATGAATCCTCCATTTATACAAATCTATTGCAAATTCAGTTATTTTGTGCAGCAACATTCTAGTTATGTAGGACCATATCAGTAGCTGTGATATATCAGAAAGCCCACAGAGGCAGTGTGCACTGGGTAACTGAAGTCTGCCTAACATGTCAGAGCTCAGCTACATGGCCATCCTTCACTCTGCGACATCACCACAGGGAGAGTGTGGCTGTCACTCTGCAGAGCCGAGTGCTTCCTGATATTTACAGCAGCTTTTACTGAGCAGTCCATTTCACCCAGTCCTATGTTGTGTTAACATGCAGGACCATGGTTGCAGCATGCATAAAACAGCCTATCATAGACAATGAAGAGCCTGCTCCTTTAAACATGAGGTGCTTCCTGTTCCTCCCCCTCCCCACTCACAGTTTATGGGTTCATGTCGTCCAGCCATTGCACTGATGACACTCCAGGACAGTGCGTTTAGGTTGCCTTTGAATCTTTATCTTTATCAGAATCAGAATACCTTTAACAGTCCCAAAGAGGGGAAATGTGCATGCATGCATCTGATATTGCTTGAAATTGACTCCATATGAGGGTGGTCTGTAGCACCAAATACATCCCTACCTCTATTCTCCCCTTTCCACCAAACCGGTTCCAGAGCCGGTTCCGGTGTAGAGCCTGATTAAGATCTGGTTCCTGATGTTTCCACCGCAGCAGAGCCAGCTCTAAGCATTAAATTCCGGTTCTTAGCTGGCCCCACTCAGCTGCCCGAAACGATCCAAGAAACAAATACGCTTACGTCGCAGGCGGGATTAACCTGAGCAATAACAAACTTCTCATGTGTAAATGTCGTTGAAGTTGTAGACGAACAATTGAAACTCGCTGTAGATTCTTTTGAAGACGTGGTCCCTGTTTTTCCAGATGGGCGCTTCGTTACAAGCCGCCATTGCTGTTGGCGTCGATGTGAGGGATTTTTGTGCCGTGTGGTTCATAAGAAGTGTAGGCTACGTTCTAAATTCTATAGTAGGAATAGGCTAAAAGGGCCCCGGCTGTGGCGCAACTGGCTGGGGCACCTGCACCGTACGCCGGTGACCCGGGCTCGATTCCCAACCCCTGGTCCTTTCCGGATCCCACCCTGACTCTCTCTCCCACCTTCCTGTCACTCTCTACTGTCCTATCCGATTAAAAGCAAAAAGCCCCCCAAAAAATATCTTTAAAAAAAAAAAGGAATACGCTAAAAGAATCCAAAAGACTTCTCGTCTATCTTTAACAGGATTTATTAAGACAATGATATGATACGTTTACAATGGACGCTCGGCCGGGGTCTTCTCCTCTTTAACTGGTCCACAGTCCACTTTGAGTGGTTATCTGTCTACAGCGTCTTAGAAGGAAGGCTGATCTCAAACTTTTCAAGTTGTGTTCTACTCTAAGGTCCTTCTGGTCTTGTCTTCTCTTATTGGTTAGTAGCAACGGGGCAGTTTCATGGCGCGTTCTGCTTAGCCTTCTCATGAAGTCTCTATTTATGATATCCTATTATACATTTCTTCTGAGGTTTATTAGTTATTAAACACATAATACTATTATTACATTAGTTGAGGTGTCTGATTAACGCCTACTGTCAGTTCAACGGATCACTGCACACATACCAAACCAGACCTCTGGATCTTTGCGTGTTGCAAGTAGAGCAACACCACTTACCAGCCATGCCATCTCAGTCAGTCTCAGCTCGGTCAACTGCTTTTAGGATCATTTGAAGGTCTGTCCACAGGTTCATACCCAGTCAGCTGCTTTACCTCCAAGAAGGGATTTCCCAGCTGAGTTACAGATCTCTCTTTCACAATGTCAACGGAACATTGGGCACTATGGCATAGCACGACTGACAAAGACTTGTAATTACAGGGTGACGGTATGCCTCAAAGCCCGACACTTTTTGCAATGCGTGCATCCTGCCGAGTCAGTACCGTGCATGTGCAACTCTTAATGATGATTAATGTGTCTTAAAATGAAGATGCAACAAGATTATTTGTGAGCCATTCTTTTTTTCTCATCTCTGTCGTGACCAGTGTTTAACAACAAGAACAACACCAATGACATCACATCCATACAGGGTTAGTAGAATAAAGCTGTTATATTTATCTTAACACGGTGATTCTCATATTAGTTATCAGTGTTAGCAAATACGTAAGTTCAGGTTTCAGAATCCATAGTTGAGATCTTGTAAGCTGTTGGGTTGGTCTTCTCGCAGGCAGCTCACCAAAACCAAAACCAGATTTCTATTAGAATATGTCTATGTTTAAGTTAGAATGCGATAAATAACCAATGTATAATCAGAAAAAAAGAATATTTTCTGATTACATTTTCTCTTTTATTCTGTGGAGGTCATATCCTTCCAACTGCTTATTCATAACCACCCCCAGACCCATGTTTTGAGACCAATTAACTCAAGTTACCTGTGTTATATTCTGCCTCCAGCAATACAAACCTTTAGTATTCTACAGTCAGTGAAACGACCTTCATATGAAACGTCAAGACAGTTATTGTTATTATTGTGTGAAGAAAATACTCAAAATGTAACTGGTGTCAGAGCTGTAAGTTTGAAAAAGGAAGCAACTTAAAATGAACTCTAATAATACACATATTACAACATTTTGACACAGGATCAGACAGAAAAAATAGGAGCCACTTCAGTTTCAGGTGCAGATGATATGTACCATTAAAATGAGAACAAAGTAGACAAGCCCATTGGTTAGCACCTCAGGTTAGTAACTAAATTCAGAGGTTTGGTTTTGTAAGAATTTCTTTTACAATAAAATGTCATCGCAGCTGTTCAAATTAGTCTCAGCTCTCGGAGAGGAATCTTTACATGTATGCTCTCTGCAATAAATAAATAAATAATAATAATAATAATAATAATAATAATAATAATAAGTCAAAGCCATGAGAAGCACTGATTACAGAAGTGGAAATGGGTCGCTGTGTGATTGTAATTTGCTGTATTTTTGGTCGTATATTCTGCATGTTAATTGACTCCATGCTGGTCGGTTTAGCTGTTGGCCTTGCTGGTCAGAGAGCTGTACGCATGCCGACATCAGCAGCAGCCTCCCTGCCTCTGCAAACTGTCAGCCACACCACAGGTGTTGATTTATACCATCAATAATTCACAAAGTTGCTTGCTCTCTTCTGTGTTGGCCAGATGCCTCTCTGCCCTGCCAGAGCGTGTCAGCTGCACACTGAACTGGGCATGTCACAGATGCAGAAATAAGACATAAATATTTTAGAAAATATACACCACAAATAGCCAGTGGAACAGGCTGCACATCCGAGAGGACTGCCATCTTTTAGTGGCCATCTTCTCTTTTTTTTAAAGGTGGGGGAGAGATGGAGAATGGTGCCAGCCAGACAGGAGAGCCACGTATCTCCCTGTTCCTCTGATTGCTGCTCTCTAATGAGCATGGCGGATGGTGAATCTTTTCAGAGCAAATTGTTGAAGACATCTGGCCAAGCTTTCTCTCTGATGCAGCTGAAATGTCCCTCTAGATGGCGTTGTCATGGCAACCTCTAACTGCTATTCAGCAGCGTTGTGGTTTGAAAGGTTTAGGGTCCATAGTTGAAAATCCATTTGGGCCTCTAGCAGAGCGCTCTGCACCCCACTCCCCAGGCTGGAGGTGCAATAAATAGTCCTTGCCCAAGGAAAAATAGATTTTCTTTATGAATTGATGGCATTCATGGCACCAACATGCCTTTGTTGTTTGCCTTTGTCATAAGGGCCTTATTAGTGGTAACACAATGGAGTGGTTTGGCAATGGTAGTATTTTGGAAAATCTAGCCTAATGGAAAAGTGAAGACATTTTTTTTTTGTTGGTCAAATTCTTATATAAGGTTCTACATGAATGACTCTTTTGGAGTCTTGTTAAAAACAAAATATAGAAAATTGCAATAAATTGTGCACTGCTCTACAATGCTACACCTAAGTAGCTCTAGTGGAGAAGTGATGGTGGGGTGAAGTGGAGGGGGATGGGGATGGGGGGGGGGGCTTAGGTCCATCCCCACTGTTAGCTCCCCACAACAACACTTAATGACCCCTGTACTTCAGCTGAGATGAGACACTCCATCCACAGAATTATCTGAAGGGTGCTGTGTTTGAGAAAATTATCTCATCCTCAGAGACAAAATTGCAGGGAACTTGTCATTACAATTAGCATACTTTGGTCTTTTGGCGCATTATAAATATGAGAAGCCAATATCCAACTATGGCATGTGTTCAGATTCAGCCATCCAACACACCCGCAAGATTCATTAGCTGTTCTGTGTTTGCTTAAACAAAATATGTAATTGTTACTGCACCGAGCACAGGTGCTAAATAACATTGGCATGATGAATGTGACTGTTATACACCATAATGTACCAGAAACACAGGGGAGATACAGCGAGCAAGATTCAAAGCCCCCTTTGTCACACAGAGAAAAAAAATGGTTCACTTACAGCACCACTAATCACTGAGTCTGGAGGCTTTAATGATTATTTAACACCAGATCAATATGCAGAAAGAACTGCCCGCTCATAAAGAGATACAGCACGTCACATTAAGGAAGGAACTAGGTGCTACACATGTGGTGTTATAAAAAATCTTTGCATAGAGGAAATTCTTAGAGGTACATACAACTTGTTTAAGGCATTGATGGTTGGGCATTTCATTTTAAAGGGGCCATATATTCTGCTCATTTTCAGGTGTATATCAGTATGTAGTATCTCTCCTGGGACATGTCTCCATGCTTTAATGTTCAGAAAGCTCTTTATGTTTCTCATACTGCCTGTGCTGCAGCACCTCTGTTCACCCTCTGTCTGAAACCAGAGCCCAGTCTGTTCTGATTGGTTAGCTGGCTGGGTGTGTTGTGATTGGTCAACCGCTTAGAGGTGTTTTAGAAATGTCCCGCCTCTAAGCCTATCACGTTCTATTTGTTGCAGTGCTGGCAAATAGAAGAGCAAGTGTTACATAGTGATGTCACTATGTTCCAGAAGTAAACAAAGGAGTCCAATGGAGGTGAAGTATTATGTTTACAATGCATTCCTCTGAAAGTCAGTATACTACAAATTAGCTTCATGACAGCTATGTGCCAATCGGTCACTCTACTGAACTCTACTGCCAATTACAGTTGAAAAACAAAGTAACAAAGTAGTTTTATAGAAAACACAACAGTTACAAATATACAAGGAAAACATCTAAAAATGAACCAAAGACCAAATAATCAGACATAAATAAAATCATGATATAGCATTTCAGAAAAAGTGAGTATTTAAAAGTGAATTAAAAGGGCAGGAAGGATTTGCAGCCCAACAAGTTGGTCCAATGAATGTATCTGTCTCCAATAGCTTACACATACTACAAATACTAATACTTAATATCAGTACTACTTACTTCAGATAAATAGAACTCAATGTCCTTCATCATTCTATTTATTAAAAGTTCCAATCAGTACTGCACAACAGTTTCCACTTGGACAGGATCCATGCTTTAGCATGACTTTCTTTTGGTTTAAATGTATCTAAATGAGATCCCTGCACTCCTTCAAATGTATAATGATTAATCTCTTAGCATTCAACCTTGACATGAGTTATTCACAGCTGAAGAGTTACAAATGTGCTGAAGGCATATGCATCACTGGCTCATGTGACCATCAATTGCATTTTTCCCCTGACCTAATTGCCCTACATTTCTCCATGTTCAATACAAATTCTCTTTGCTGCCAGATGACATCCATTGTCTCGACACCGTGCACAGACACGAAGATTGCTTCAAGATTCTGCTTATTATTATGTCTCTGCCTCTGACTATATAACAAAGCAATGGAGCAGCGCAAACACACAGCCACACACACTAACTTTACATCATGATTTAAGGTGCGTAGACAACCAAGCTGCTGTAAAAGTGTTTATTACTGCAGTCACCTTCACCATTAATCTTTTTGGAAACTGAAAATATGTCAACAATAACATTGGCAGCATTTTCATACTAAATAGTCAATTGTTTTATTGCTTCAACCTAACCCTAACCCCAACCCTGACCCTAACCTACCCTAACCCTGACCCTAACCCTAACCCAAACCCTGACCCTAACCCTAACCCCAACCCTAACCCTGACCCTAACCCTAACCCCAACCCTAACCCTAACCCCAACCCTAACCCTGACCCTAACCCTAACCCCAACCCTAACCCAGGTCTCAGAGTCAAAAACAAGTGTTTTGGATTGAAGATGTCATGATGCACTTAATATTATAGATATTATATATCTTTATTGAACAAGGACCATGCAAATACAGTCATCTCAAGTAGTGAATACATGTTTATATATATTTACAACCATATACATAAAAAGAAATACAAATAATGAAAGAAAAAAGTGCAATTGACACAATGGTGTTGGTAAACTGCAGAAAACTATATTTATGTGAATAAAAGTAAGATCATATAAAACCAGATTGTAAAATGAAATACCTCACAGTGGAATATGATAACAAACGGCTTATTGTAATGATATAGAAAATAAACAAGTTGACTATAAAGTAAGTAATACACTTCACAGAGATCAGCAGTTCACCAGTTGTATTGCCTCTGGGATAGAATTGTCCCTGAGTCTGGAGGTTTTAGTACAATTTATTCAGGAATTAAAAATGTTTTTGTACCCTGTTCAACATTGAGGTGCAGGTCTAGGAAGACATGAGTCCTTTGTGCAGCAAAATGTAATATAAAGTGTGTGTAGCAAAGCCCCATGTATGGACTGAGAGGCCGACGATTGTAACACCAACACTAGCAAGATACTTTCACTATTTATGAATAAACGTCACCAGCATCATGTTGGACGTTTGACCTACAAAAATCAAAATCAAAATCAAAAAGTAATCCTGCCAGGTTTGGAGTTTATTTATGCGCTCGGTATTTCTTTACATCCAATCGTATTTTTTTTCATTTAAAGGCCGAATTCATATTCTGTGAAAATGTTATTGTTTAATAAAGACCCTGAGATAATTCAGCTATTTGTATGCTCGTGGGTATTGGCAAATAATATATTTTTTCGCCTTTATAAAACATGCACATTTCCAAAGTGTGTAAGCTTCAGCTGTAATGCGACTGAAGAATACATTTTTGTGAGCATGATAGAGAGGAGTTTTAATCATTGTGGTAAAGCTTCTAGTTATTTATTCATACTTGATATAATTGTCATAACATTACTATATCGTTGTGTACCACTCCCGCTGTGGCTTTGCATTATTTGGTTGTAGCATGCTCCATTATATAAACCCTGCCTAAGCACTGATATTCCTCATGATAAGGACAAATTGAAAGCATGTAGCATGAGGGATTTCCATGTGCACTCATTTCCATCCTATTCCACTGCATTTGCAGGTCAGTTGCTATAGCAACCCAAGCGGAGAAAGACTAGTGTTTAATTGATCCACTAATGCATTTAGCTGCACACTCACCACTAAGTTGCCTTTGTTTCCAGGTCACATTTTAGGGACAGACATTTACATAAAAGCATTTGCTGTTGCCAGAACCAATCATTATCAGCAGTTTCTACTTTTTGTCCTTTGGCAACAAATGTGGTGTAAACACTGACTATTAAAAGCTACAATATTGCCTCATCAGGGAATTATTATAATACTAATGCTGGTGGGAAACATAATAAGCTTGGCAGGCCCTGTCTACAAACAGTTAGCAATATGGGAAATGGTAATTAATAGTTGCATTACAAACAAAAGCAATCCCCAGGACTCAGTTGCCATTAGACCACTGTATCTATTATGTACTTAAACACATCAAGGGCAGGGAACAAAAACATCAGAGAATAAGACACAGTGGGGGAAATCTGACAACATCCTTAGAAAGAGTTTGTCTCTTCTCTAAAACCATGGATGATTGTTGGTCTGGGTTTCCGAGGAAAGGAGGAAATCTTCTCACGTTGGTCTGAATGCTGTTTCAGAGTCTTTTCTTACGGTGGCCGACAGGTGCAATCGTTTCACAACGGCCCAGAACACTTCCACTTACATTTCTGTTTTTTATTGGCATCATTTCTAAAGCTGCAGCACATTTCTCCTAATGGAAATGTTTTGTAACGTGTTTGCATGTACTTTCACAGGAGGCTTTGACTTTCTTCTAAGCCTGACATTTCTAAAGTTTATCATCAATTAACTCTGTCATGTATCTTTTAAGCAAATATTAAAAACACTTCTTAATGAACCATTTTTTGCCATCTGGGAAAACAATCCAGGCATTTCATCTTTCTTTAAAATCAGCAAAACCATTTAGTGGTAACAACATCATTTCTACGTCAAGGTTACGGTTTAAAACAACCCAAGTACTGGTCTCTGTTCTTCTTTGCTTTGCAGGATGAACATCACACAAGGATTTCCGCCTGACTTGTGAGATCTTGTAGTTCTTTCTTCCAGATGTTATGTCTGTAGCTGAAATTGGCTTGCAAACATTAGCACCCATTTCAAAAGCACTGTACAAATCAAACTACCTTCCTTTAACATTGATGCTATCATTGACGTTTTATTCCCCTGACACTGTCTTTTCAGGCAGCATTACTGTGGTGTAACCTGTTTACCAGAACCATCTATGACCTGAAAGGTCAAATGAAACATTTATGTAGTATTTTATTTACTTCAACCACCCCTTAAACTACCTACCAAAATAGATGCATGTATTGCAAAGATTGCACTGAATCATGGATTACTATGTTATCTCCTGGAGGGACTGAAGATCGTTTTGTATTCAGTATTGTTGCTGTCTTGATTTCAACCAAATGTTTGATGCCTCTCTCCAAATATAAAAAGCCTTTCCTGGTTCAACTGCTTCTTAATTTATCTGTTAATCACATTCATTTATCAACCTGCCCCTAGATTAGCTGCTCTTTATCAACTAAACTCTTCTTTGAGTCCCTTTATTCAATGAGACGAAGAGTAAATACCCTACTGTAAGCGCTGTGATAAGGTTGTTGAACATTATTTGATTGTAATAATATTGATATAATAAAATACAACTAAAACGTCGGAAAGAATGATTAAATATGTTCATATTTTACTATAAAATGTCAGTATGTGGCACAGCTCCATCTGAAGCTGAAGGAAAGACAGTTAGCCACAAGGTGAGGTAACATGCTGTGGATGTATTTGCCCCATGTCACTTGGAGCCAAAAGACTGTGTGTGCACTATGTGACCAAATCTCACCAGCCATTACTGCAATTTGGAGAAAATTGACGGCAGCACAGAGGCAGGCCTATGAAAAGCAGAAAAGTGCAAGGCTGAGTAATTTCCCTCAAAAACAGGACAGCATGAGCGGGTAAGTGCACGGTGCTTTACAAGTCCACAGCAGATTCCGGTGTATACAGTAAGACATGAGGGGTAATTATTAATTATCCCAGACAGTAATGCTGGAATACATAATTATGTGACAAACATGACATCTTCAATCTTGCCACTAAGTGATGAATGTCATGAGGAGACTGCAATTATGTCATCTCATTCATACAGGAGTATGGTAATTGCGAAATTAAAAGCACTTCAGCTAATTTTGGCTTATTCCTCAGAGTGTAGTCTCGAAGGTAGGCTTGTAATCACTGAAGCACACCGGAAAATTAGACTGCTGCACATATTTCAGGTGGAAAATATAAAGCATTTTGTCATCTGTGGAATAGAGCCAGCATAGACACAGAGCTGAATGTGATAATTCAGATATATGATGTAAATCAGCATGAAAAATGCAAAAAGGATTTAGGAGGTGCAGCTCTTAGTATATAACTTCCTAGATATCAATTCCAAATAGACGCAGCTTATAGTTTTTTTTAGCCTGACCAATGTGTGCCAATAGCATTTGCAAAATGTAACAAACTTACTTCTGTATTTTAATAACCTGATAATCGTCTCTGATTTGAAATTAACGTTTATAACCCAATTACATTTAAACAAAAATGTGGCTATGGAGATTCCTGACGTATAAGTTAGCATGGTCCAGTCCTGACTCATGGGGGGCCTGCTTGCTGTTGAAGGGGCCTGTTGCTGCAAACATCGGGGACATGGTCTACTGCCATAACCAATGCATGGTTTCAAAGGGATGTACATTGATGTCATTTTGTCACTGGAAAACTGTGAAATCTGCTTACATTAAAGGCTTTTGAATTTGACAGTGTTCCTCACAGCTTACCAGAGAACGGGTGAAATAAAAATAATTCTATTAGTGTGCCGCATTACATCTTTTTTTAGGCTGACCTACAAGTTAGCATAACAAGGGCTCCCAAGACAAATCTCAATGGGAGTCTTCCATTGGATTTTGGAAAATCGCAGAAAAAAAGATCGGTGGTAATACACATCTATGATACTTACTGTACGCTTAGCTCAACAGGATACTCTCCAAATATTTACACCACTTTTATAACAGTTGACACGTGAATGCAGACGTAAAGAGCTAACATAATGTTATTAAAAATCTACATCACGTGATGAATGTTTATACGTTCACCAGTGGGGTATTTACTGACTTATTTTATATTGTAGAACAAATTAGAACATTTCATAAGCTTTTGTTAACAATTGCTTGATCGTCTTACCAAAAGCATGTTTCAAAAACCGTTTACATCTAGGAGACCGAGCCTGGACGTGCTAAAATCCGTTCACAGTCACGGGGCCAGACACCAGCTGTGTGTTGCTGAAGGCATGACCAATTAGCAGATAGGTCCAATTAGTCTAGTGTCAACAATAGGTACACCTGGAAACACTGAAACGTTGACTTTATCTGAATGTATTATGTCAAAAGATTTCACATAACTGTATTAGGTTAGTTAAAGCAATAATATTAAGTTTAAATGCACATTTTTAGTTTCAGCTTAATATTATTGCTTTCAACTAACTCAATACAGTTGTGTTATATTTGTTGACATAATACGTTTAATTAACCTCAACGTTTCAGTTTTTCAGTGCATAGATCCTGACCTCCTGATGGAGACGGGACTTTTAAATAAAATCCAAATGATTGGGAATCAACGTAACTATGACATATTTTAAAGAGCGACAGAGAAGGAGTAGTCACAACTTTTATTTTTTCTGGACATTTGTATGAAGAGCATTTTTTGGTGGGACAATGGGAGCATGCTCTTACACAGGGTCTTTTTCCATACTACTGCTCATGAAGTCCAGCATCCAGAAATGTTCATTTGCAACATGCTAACTACTTTAAATGTAAAAGTGTAGCCCACAGGTAGTGCCGTTTTGGAGCTCTTAATTTAATGGATTGAGAGTGCACTGCTACAATAAGACTGAAACAGAGGGCTTTATTTGTCTTTACCTTTCCTTAATGCACTCTTTCTCCCTTAACTGAAACATTGAGGATCTCAGAGTATATTTGTATTTTCTGCTGCTCAACACTCACAGTTTAACAATGTTTAAGTGAGGTGTGCCACCTTCCATTTCTGTTGTCGCAGCTTTCTACTTTTTTAAGAAAAGTTGTACTCACCCAATACTGTTGAAGTTTGGGTTTAGTTCTTTCACTCAAGGTTGCAGGGTGCAAATCTGATGCTATGAAAGATAATGTTGTATGAAAATAAAACTTTCACACTTGCTGTATTAAAACACAATCATCGAACAGCAAACAGCAAATTCACATTCTGTAGTTCAATCATTTCTGCATATGTTGATCATCAAACCGGATAGTGTTTAGCTAAATCATCACATGTGTACCATAAGTAGTGATTGTAAAAAAATGATGTAGAGTTTATAAATATTTACATCCATTTATTTTGAATTTGCACAACCGATAAACAAAAGCAAAAAAGTAGTTAAAATAATGTAAGCTATTTGACTTGGACCATTATCACAACTTGTTTTCATCTTCAACCTTTATTCACCCCTATTCATATTGACTCTAGTTGATGGAAAGCCATTCATCTGAATGTATTTTTTGCCTACACTTTAGGTTATTTTCCTATCAGGTTGGCACATCATGTGAGAGAAAACATAATGTGTAAAGAAAACAGTAAACAAAATTCCGAAGGGGTTATCGGCAGTGTTGCTCTGTGGCAGTATCGGAAAATCGGTGATCAAAACTTGAAACTGGGCACTTCACAGCCATTTATTAGGTGCAATTACATCCAACAACCCATGGTTAAGCTGATCATATGTTCTGTAAGTGGCCCACTCTTGACTTCCTTTAAATGTCTTTCTTTTTGGCAATTAGTTTCAAATCAAAAGATTCAATGAAAAGGAGCATTCATCTAGCCCACAGTCCAGGACATACAATCAATAGCTTTCAAAAATAGTTGTGAAAGCCAACATCAAAAAAAGCTATTTAGATTCCATACTCTTCTATCTGAGGGAAAGTATGACAGCAGAAAAGCCTGCTAAAATGAGCATTGCTCTCCTTTTATATATATCTTGAAATGCTTTATGTTATGCTCCCTTGGTTTTGCTCAAAGAGCATTTCATGGCACTGAGGTGTCAGCATTAACGGAAAGGCTTGAATTGATTGTGCATTGAGGTGAAAGTGACAGAAGTTAAATGCATCCGCTGGAAGGTGTCTGCGATGGCTGCATCCCACTACCATTTTATCATTCTGCACGGTCCAACTCCGAGCACGAGGCCGACGGCGGCTATTAAGTGTCTTCAGGATCCTGATTTAACCAGGCGTGGGACTTTCTTTTCGGGATGAAGGGGCACATAGGATGCCCTGGCTGAAGGGTCCCAGGCTGATTGCTGGTTACTGGAGTTTGATTGGTTCTGCTTCTCTCCCCACAATGGAACTAAATTCATGGGACGGCACATAACAGAGAGAGATTGACCATATTGTCCGGAGACAGTAACCAAAGCAAAGGATGAATGGGTGCCTGGGATTTGTAGTTAGGAGAGAACTTGTCGTGATTGTAGTGACTTCTGGATCCTTTTCCTGTCCCCAGGAACAAAGTGGATTTTGCTTATGTTCTTAGCTCTGATGATCTTTGTTCCTCTCTTTGTAGCACTCCTTTTCTTCCTTTCCTACTCTCTGATTGATATTCAATTCTATGTTTAAGTCATATTTTACTAGTGTAATTACATTTTAACAATACACAGTTCTAATCATAAATCAGCCAGGATAAAGGTTTGGACCCTTTTAAATAGTCACCATTATAGTTTTAGAAAATGAGTTGCTGTCATTAGAATGAGTTTTTTTTAAAGTATTTTTATTTTAAACAGAAATTAGCCTTTAATTCCTCCTAAGTGTACTTCAAAGCAACATGTAACTAATCCCCAAGAAACGAAAATGGCAACAAGCATGCTAAAATGGAAGCAGTTGTACAAGTTGTACAAATCTGCCTCACACCTCCACTTCCCATTACGATATTATGAATCATGACCCGCCCTCTTCTACCTCTGATTGGCTACTAGTCTACTCTTAACTGCGCGTCCTGCCTTTGCATTAGAGAGCAGTGCAGTGATTGCGATCTGGAATTTATCTAGGGCTCCGTCAACAAGAATGGATAGGACTTTTTCAGTTGGTTATGCAGTGAATACGATAATTTACACACGTTTATGACACTAACACTTCACATCACTTTTATAATAGTTGAAGCGTAAATGTATTTTCTAGAAGTAAATAGCTAAAGTTAGGCTGTAAAACAACATGTCGCATGAATCCACAGAAACACCACCAAGCTAAAGGCAGCTAATGTTGGTCATAATGGCATTTAGTAGACTCATTAAGACTCATATGTTGACACGTAAACATTCTTAGTAACTTGACAAACAATACCTCTCAATGTTTACAGCAGACCTCATTTTGAGAGACTAACCAAAAGCGTGTTCAAGAAACCATTGACCTCTAGTAGAGGGAGCCCAGAAGTGCTAATATGCTGAAGCATTTCCACCTTTAGGACTCATTCCTGCACCACTTTACTGTAGGTGCATTTATGCAAGCTTAAATTATGTGGTGAGAACTTGACCAGCAGAAGAGAATTGGTTTATATTGCGACTGTGGCTGATGGAGTGCGGGCGTCTTTTAACCAGAAGGTTGTGGGTTCGATCCCAGCCCGAGCAGTCAACATGTCGATGTATCCTTTGGCAAGATACTTAACCCCAATTTACTCCCAATGGTGTGTGACTGAAAGTTAGTTTCCTAGAGCAAGGTGTACTGCTCTATATGAATGCATGTGAATGGGTGAATGACTTGTATAGTAGAATGTAAAAGCGCTTTGAGGGGTCGAAAAGACCTGATAAAGCGCTATATAAGTACAGTCCATTTACCATTATCATTTCCATTGGGAGTTGTAAAGGGTTACTCCCAATATAATAATCATGTATCTAAGTGTCACTTGGTAGCAAACGCTGTTTTCAAGACATAAAGAAGCTTCAGACATTAGCGGTGTACTTACGGGTAACAATAAGTTGAACATCTCGTAAGCACAGAACTTCATACAGGAATCCAACACAAGACATATTTACAAAACACTGACTTAGAGCAGATGGAGCCCGTAAGTGGTAAAATGCTCACTCATTTCTGGGTTTTGGACTCATTCCTACACCTCTCTTTAGTAGTAATTTCCCTTCTGATCATAAAATGCCATTATCAGTATGATTTAAAGGCTAAAGGGAACATTTACGATTAAGGGGTATTGTTTGTCAAGCCATCTATGAGCTTCTCCTCACTGCAGCACAATAACACGGCACTACTATGTCCATAAATGCAGGTATTTTTAGGTATTTTCTTCGAATAATCAATGTATTGTTATTCTGCAATTGTCTATTCATTAATTTATGTACATAAGTTATTTATATTTCTAATTGTACTTAATGTAAAATGTATTCCATCCCACAAGGAGGATAAAGATTTTCCAGGCTGGGATTGAATAAGTGCTCTTGAGATGACATTGAATAAACATTTCCTCACTGCCCCACCTTTCCAATTTCCTCTACCTTCTGGAGAAAAATTAACTTAATTAATTTGTTGGGAAAACAGAGCAGTAAAATCCACGGCTCACGATGCCAAGCTCAATTTATCTCCTCCCCACACTTGCTTGTGAGGACTTTATTAAAGCATGTTGTCAGAGCCCAGGAAGACACCACAATTACACTCTGCCTGCATGCTGGACCTAAGGAGTATCATTAACGCATGGCTGCCACATCTCAATCAGACATGAGGTGCAATCTTTTTTAACATCATATTTTGAAGGGACAAGAGAAGGATTTGTGAAACGCTGTGTAAAGGATTGTGACTTCTTTTTTCCCTCTAGCAACGCCTTTCCCCCGCGCTCTTTTTAATCAGTACCGGTGTCACTCCTCCCACAGGCTGATCCCTGCAGTATTTGACAGTTTGTGTCTCTGGAATTAAATAGAGACGTGATTTGCATGTGACATTGAGGGTTTTAGTGGTTCAAATTGTATCTCCCTGGAATTAGCATGCAGACAAGCCTATCTGTATGTATGCGGCTGCTCTGAGAGGTTCAAACCACTGCTTTGTGTCGGGGCAAGAGGTTATGTAGAGACTAGAGCCAACCCTCTCCTCATCTCGACACTTACCTACCTCTTTTGTACTCCAGAATTGATGCACTCAATAGTACAGTAGGTTTTCTTTTAATCTTGCTGAATTGATGCCACTGCTTTTTGTCCACCTTAGCTCCGGGTTCAGAATAGATGCTTTCAGCGGTGGGTGCTCTTTTGATATCATCAATGAATCTTACACCACTCCAGCCCCCCACCTCAACCACCCCACCCACCCATTTTTGAAGCACACATGTACACCCTACAAGATGTGTACCACTGTGACGATGGTGTAAGATTATTTTCTTCTTCCATCAGAGTTTTGTGAATTTGGCAAATGTTATCTCATTCTCTCAATCAATTCGCACCCCAAAGCTGCATTCAGACACCTATTATATTCCAACTCAATATGATGCTCTCACTCTAAATCAATTTTGTGCCTCAGAGGGTTCACTTCACTTCTCAATAAGGGAAGGGAGAAACTCTCCTGGACAGCCAAGGTAATTCTGAAAGCTTCTCCGAAGCCTTTTCACCTCTGCGCTGTCTGTAACAACCACACTGATTCTCTCAGATGTAAGGCGAAAGAAAGGGATTTTCAAAGAGTAGGATCTGACAAAGTGCCTTTGAAAGTGACTCTGTTCTTGAAGGACTGTGTTTGAAAGTGTTGTGCTCAGCGTTGCTGCAGCCAGTTGACTTCAGTCACGGCAACGCTGTCTGTTGTGTGCTGTGTATTTTAACTCATGCACAACAGTCAGTAGCTCAGTAACAATCTGTTGCTTATGGAGATGAGCCCCAGAGGAACGTCCAATTTAATTTCAGATTTTTTCAGGATGAATAATGAAAAAAATGAAGCAGGTATTTTCCTATTACTTTATGGTAAACCATCTGCTATTATAAATAGTATATATCGATATATATATTTTTTAAAGTACACAAATAGTTTCCACCTAATAGGAGATACAGGGTCCCATAAAAGAACTCTTTCATGCACCAGTCTATCCTGAAATTAAATACAGAATTCAATCTCAGATCAAATGGAAGTTAAAGGGTCATGGACATATTGTGATTAAAAGGCCCTTTTATGCTTTTATGGGGTTTCCCTCCTCTGTAGTGTGCAATATGTGTCTTTGAGCATGTTAATGTCTGCAAAGGCTAAAAACCCAAAGTCCCCGAGGAAGTTTAACATAGTGACATCACTATGTAACCTTGGGATTCTATTCGCTAGTGCACCAACAAATTGTACGTGGTAGGCTAAGGATAAATCTGACACAGGACTCCAGGATACTCTGCAACTTCTACAGGTGCACCATCGAGAGTATCCTGACTGGCTGCATCACCGCCTGGTATGGCAGTTGCACCGCCCTCAACCGTAAGACTCTACAGAGGGTGGTGAAAACTGCTCAGCACATCACCAGGACGGAGCTGCCATCCATGGAGGATCTCTACACCCAGCGGTGTAGGAAGAAGGCCGGTAGGATATTAAAGGACCCCCATCACCCCAGCAACAATCTGTTCTGTCTGCTGCCATCTGGCAGACGGTACCGCAGCATCCGGACCAAGACTACCAGACTCAGAGACAGTTTTATACCACAGGCTATAAGACTGCTGAACTCCTGAGCAGTGTGAATGTCTACTCACATCTGTTTATAGTACACACATATATATATATATATATATATATATATACATATATATATATATATGTATATATATATATATATATATATATATGTATATATATATATATATATATATATGTATATATATATATATATACATATATATATATATATACATATATATATATATATATTATACACATCTGCCATACATATCTGTTTATAGTACACATATCTATATATTATACATATCTGCCATACACATCTGTTATACATAATATATGCATCTGTCCACACCTCCTCATTCAACAGTGTAAAGTATTTAAATACTCTCAATGTATTCCACATATATATATATTTCACAAATATTTATTGTTGATATTGTAAATATTCTTCTCTCTTTTTGCACTATTTTATTTATCTTATTTGCACCATGTATGTTGAGTTGTTGGAGGAGCATGGGACATAAGATTTTCATTGCCAACATATACGTTGTATATGCTGTGCATATGACCAATAAAACCTTGAAACCTTGAAACATCTCTAAGCAGTTGCCCAACCACAACAGAGCCATCCAGCTAACCAGTCAGAGCAGATTGGGCTCTGGTTTCAGACAGAGGTTGAAAAGAGGTGCTGCAGCACAGGCAGTATGAGAAACATAAAGAGCTTTCTGAATATTAAAGCATGGAGACATTTCACAGGAGAGACACTTCATACTGATATACACCTGAAAATGAGCAGAATATGACCTCATTAAATGTTATGTTTAATGTTAGTTCACTTCTCTCTTGTCTTAATATTTGTAGTTGTTGATGTCAAAGTTGATTTGACAATTGAGTATCATTGTATCGTATATTCCTCAGTCATGCTCTACATGGAACATACTGTTATGTTGCAGTGAGTGAGTTACAGTGTGTGTGTAATTAAGGTTCTCTTTGACACCAGCGTCTAAGACTCTTTCTCACTAAAGTGCATTTAGAACTAATTTTACATGAGGTCTTCATTCAAAGTTATTTGGCAATAGCTATCCAAACTTTATCTAGATGTACTTTGTGGGTTAAATGAACAAAGAGTCATACCGAGGAAGAAGAGAGCAGCGATGCTAACCGAGGATGAAGCCCCTCTTTAGAGAGCTTGTAAAAGCTCTTGCTGAGTCTCCTGAAGTAAAGACCTGTATCAGAGATGTCTGGGTGAAATTATAAACACATATTTGCTAGAAATAAAGTCAAATAAAACACATGAACAAAAGATGTTGGATATGTAATGTAATGATAAAGTTCAACTAAAGGTTTACACATTTTCGTTCATCCTCAATTAAAGTAAATGTAGTTTTACTTTCAAGTACACTTGCATTTTTTATTTAAATTTGCTGAATCAATGAATAATGATTACATATAATGTTCATAAATACACTGAATAAACTGAAAAGTTGACTTAAATAAATAACATCACACATAATTCTATGTGTGATGTTATTTCAGAGCAATAATATTAAGTTTAAATAAAAAAATAATAGGTTAAACTAAAATACTACTATGTTTCATCTAACCAAATACAATAATGTGGAAACTGTTGACATAATACATTTAATTTAATTTACTTTTTTAAGTGCGTAACACCAGTGCAAATTACAATTTATCTGCCTGCAAATACACAGATTGCCGTTAGTAGCCAAACGGTAATATAGTGATGAAAATGTGCAGAAAAGCATTTATCTAATCATGTCTGCTGAGCTATAGAATCAATAAATGTGTTTTAAGCCTTACACCTTATCCTGGGACCTTAGCATTAACCTTCCATTAACCATTACGCAAGCTCTTAATTGCACCCCAGTCAATAATGTTAATTCAGAAAGGCTTTAGCCTCCGTTTTAGAGATATGTGTATTCATATTATGGTAAAGTGCAGATCTTTGGAAGGGGCTATTAGAAGTTGAAGAAGCTAATACAGAGTGAAATATCTCATGCTAGGATGAGTTATGATGCTAAATGTGCTTCTGTGCACTACTCTGAGTGAGAGGTCAATGCCTTTTAGGACAGTGATACCGAAGTGATGGGGATACCCTCTGTCACGCCTTCACCTCCCGCTCTAATTCGGCCCAGTGGAATACAACAAATGGTGTGCATAAGTGAACATTACTTCCTGATGATTTCTGGCCGGCCTGGCAGGGATTCTCCCAGGTCAACACTTATGTCACTTTAAGGGGAAAAATGGGACTAATTTTGCTCTTTGATCTCTCTTAAATGATAATAGAGGCCAAGAATCATTATCAGTCTTTAAGGGAAGTAACTCAGACAGAGTGACTTAGATATATCATTTCCAACATTACCTTAAGTCCAGGAAAGTACAGTGCAATATGCCTGTGAAGGAAAATGGACATAGCAGTATGGGCAGGAAATAAAGTGAGGTGAACAGTTCTCGTAGAATTCCACACGATTAGAATAAAGCGAGAGGATACAGCATCGTTGTCCAACATTTCCTGTTTAGTTTGTGGCTTGTTCATTATTTGTTTACTAGGTTTTAACATGATACCGTACACCCTTTTACTAATTCCTGTGAAACACTAGGTTCAGGATTGTAATATTATATTATATTATATTATATACAGCCTCAATCAGGAAAATAATGGAGTTTTAGCATTTAAATGTGCAAACAGATATTATTCTTTTTCTTTCTCATCATTAAAAAATCCTATAAAAAGACCCAGCCAGCATGTGCCAGTCCATCTCTCCATATCTTCTGACTCTCATACTGTTAGGTGGCATTGAACGTTACACCAACAGGAGGAAATTATGCGTTGATGGGGACTATTTTCAGCAGCGGATTAATCCACATTTGATGCTCTAGCTAGTTTCCAGCAGCGTCAACAAGATTATAAACTGGGCAGAGTGGGCCAAGTCTGTGGCTCCAGACCTCCATTGGTGCAAAAGCTCCATTCTTACTCTTTTTTGGGATGAATAAGCACTCAAGTGCAATATCAAGAGGAACATGTTACTTAAAGCTTTGGACGTTTCCTTCTTTGTTCTAAAAAAACCCTTTAATGCATCAATAATTATAATCAAAACATATAACAGGATTATTCTGAAATGGACCAATTTGCATAATGAGTACTTTTGGTTCTTCAAGTAGATTTTGATGCTAATACTTTTCTCTTAACTTGAGTATTCTTTTGACTGCAGGACTTTTACTGCAACAGAGTATTCCTACACTCTGGAACTTTTACTTAAAGAAAAGATCTGAGTACTTCTCGCTCCTCTGGTTAAACCTCATTTATGCCCATATCAGCCCAAATCCTTAGTTTCATCAGGACAGTACTGAACAAAGACTTCTGTTTCTGCTCTCTGTGTGAACATCAGCCATGTTTTCTGTAGCTCGGTTTCCATCAGAACTCTGGTCCAGGTAGCTTGCTAAAGCGTTCCTGCCTGATGCCGCCAGCCCGTCACCTGTATCTTGCTCAATATGTTTCTGAAAGATGGCGATTCCACCATGGAAACGGGCAACACGTCTTCCATGATGTTTGCTGCTACAAGCCTCTGTCTGCTCTGTCTCCTCATCCCTGAACTCTGAGTGTAGCGCAAGACAAAAGGGACGTTTGATTTATTTTCTGTCCTCCCGTTATGCACATAAAAAAAACTTGAATTAACCAGATCATTTCCTGCTTAGTAACTGTAAAGTTATTCTGCTGAACCAACATTCACACTTTACATTACTGACAAATATAATCGGATTACGCATTACTTTGTAGCGCGTTATCCCCCACACGATATGACAGACTATCACAAACACAAAGAAAGGCACACATTGTTTTTACTTCAGTAACATAGTCAAATGAAATATTCGTATTGTCATATAAAGCACTGGTGGGGCATGAACAAATGTAATAAAATGTACTCCCATCAGAATGAGCCAGACAGAACCGTCACTGGTGTTCTCGACTGTGAAAACATGTCCAGCTAGTCTGAGCTGCTTCTGAATGACACGCGGGGCAGAGGGCTTCATTTGGTTTGATTTCAATCCATTTAATAGAATGCAGTGCACGGCATTTCCCATTCGTGGCATCATTCAAATGAATGAATTCATTTATTTTTTTACCTTGTTTGAATATTTTTCCATGTAAGAAGAAAAGAGTTTGGTGGCATGATGCATCACAATTTTCCCCAAAAAGCTGCTTGCAAGAACAAATTTAACATGCAATTACTGTGTCAGACAGTAGGAAGAAATGGCTTCAGTTTACAGAGGGCTCTGTGACAGGTGCATTGCGGGAGAATTGATTCTTACATAGGGGGTAAGTGAATTGTCATTACCTGTCTGTTTCTTATGACACTTGGCTGGATGCCATCTGATTTGTTACAGGAGTTTTGAATTGGCCTGCCGTCCTCGCACCGGCTAGCAACTGACTCTCCAGATTAGCAGGGGGGAAGATATAAGCCTTCTCTTCACAGGTCAAGAGCTCAGCCACTCAGAGGTTACACATCAGTCAAGCAGGGTGTGAGATGTGTGAAGTTGAGCAGCAAAATGCAACCGTGATAGATGTTTTGCTTTTCCGTTTTCGTGCTTATTCAAACATCACAAGACGGACAGGCAGATGGAGGGGAAAGAAGGGGAGAAAAGAAGAAATGGCTGCTGTGCTTGGAAAGGCTGTCGATTCATTGTTAAAACCGCAGCGGGAGAGATCAATACAGTATATGCTGCCTCCATTAGCTTGATTAAAAAGAGAGGTGGATGAAGGCGGCGAGCTAAACAACTTTATTCCATGGATTATACGGGGATAAGGGCTGTGGCTGTAAAGAGCTGCAGGTTAGTGGGAGGGAAAGGGAGAGGAGAACCCCATTGTTAGTCATCAGACAGTATGTCCTTACACTGGGCATTGTATGGTCACTACCAGAGGTGGGAGTACTCAGACCCTGTACTTGAGTAAAAGTAGAAGTACTCAGAACCCTGTACTCTACAAATAAATATATGTGCTTGTGAA
The DNA here is from genome assembly GCF_036324505.1 of Eleginops maclovinus. NCBI lineage: Eukaryota > Metazoa > Chordata > Actinopteri > Perciformes > Eleginopidae > Eleginops > Eleginops maclovinus. The sequence goes on along the minus strand of NC_086360.1, from coordinate 2,685,134 downwards.
CACAAACAATGAAAACACATAGACTTATGATTCATAGACTCAAAGGTTTAATTGTCATATGCACAGTAGCTACAGTGTAGATATGGCATGAAAATCTCAAGTCCTAAGCTCCTCCAACAATGCAACATTAATATATATAGAACATAAAACAAATAAAACAGTGAATGAAATAACAGAATAGAAATAAAATAGTGCAAGAGAATGTTGCAAAATATGTAAGTAAATTAAAATCTATTTACACGTAAATGGAATATGATATATAGATAATTGTAAAATGACAACAGATGAGCGCTTAAGGAGACACTTTGCAGAGCACAGGTGTTTAGCAGTCTTATGGCCTGTGGAATGAAAGTGTCTGAGTTTGGTGGTTTTGGTCCTGATGCTGCAGTACAGCCTGCCAGACAGCAGCAGACAGAACAGTTTGTTGCTGGGGTGATGGGGGTCTTTGATAATCCTGAGGGCTTTCTTCCTGAGTCGCTGGGAGTAGAGGTCCTCCATGGATGGCAGCTCCGTCCTAGTGATGTGCTGAGCAGTTTTCATTCCCCAAAACTACAAGATCCTTACCTCTAAATAAAAAAATGGGAAAAACACCCAGGCAAGAAAATACAAATAACGTATACTGTACGTAACCAAAAAAGTAGCAACTTTAAATTTGATGTCAACTGTCAAAAGACCTCATGGAAAACAAACTTGAAACCCGTGGTCCCCTTCTGGAGCCAGGCCCAGAAGGAGATATCGTCGGCGAGCGTCTGGTGACCCGGGCTTGCCACGGAGCCCAGCCGGACACAGCCCGAAAAAGCAATGTGGGCCACACCTCCGCTTCCCCGTCCCGCGGGCCCACCACCTACCGGAAACAGCGATGGGGTCGGCTGCGCTGCCAGAAGGGTGGCAGTGAAAGCAGCGGGTCTCAACAGACCAGACCAGGGCAGCAAAAGCTGGCTTTGGGGACGTGGAATGTCACCTCTCTGGGGGGGAAGGAGTCGGAGCTTGTGCGGGAGGTGGAGCATTACCAGTTGGATCTGGTGGACTCTATTCTTCTCCGGAGTTGCCCAAGGTGTGAGGCGCCAAGCGGGTGTGGGGATACTCACAAGCCGCCGGTTGAGTGCCGCTTTGTTGGAGTTTACCCCAGTGGACGAGAGGGTCGCCTCCCTACGCCTGCGGGTTATGGGGGGGAAAACTCTGACTGTTGTGTGTGCTTAAGGGGGACACCTTAGTCTTGCGCACACGTGGGCAATGATGGAGACACTTGGAGGGGCGTGATAGGGAGGAACGGCCCCCCTGATCTGAACCAGAGTGGTGGTTTGTTACTGAACTTTGTGCTAGTCATGGATTGGCCATAACAAACACCATGTTCGAACATAAGGATGCTCATAAGTGTACGTGGTACCAGAGCACCCTAGGCAGAAGGTCCATGATCGATTTTGTTATCGTATCATCTGACCTGAGGCTGCATGTTTTGGACACTCGGGTGAATAGAGGGGCGGAGTTGTCAACTGATCACCATCTGGTGGTGAGTTGGGTCGAGTGGCAGGGGAAGCCACTGGACAGACCTGGTAAGCCCAAACGTGTAGTGCAGGTGAACTGGGAACATCTGGAGGAATCCCAAGTCCAGGAGGCCTTCAACTCACACCTCCAGCTGAGCTTTTCAGGCATCCCTGTGGAGGCTGGGGACATTGAACCAGAGTGGGCGGTGTTCAAAGCCTCTATTGCCGAAGCTGGGAGCTGTGGTCTCAAGGTCTTAGGTGTCTCAAGGGGTGGTAACCCTCGAACCTCCTGGTGGACACCAGTGGTCAGGGAAGTCATCCGACCTTCCGGGATATGTTATCTCTGGGTACTCCTGGCGCAGCTGCAAGGTATCGACAGGCCCGAAGGGCAGCAGCCTCAGCCGTGGCAGAGGCAAAGCAGCGGGTCTGGGGGATGTTCGGAGAAGCCATGGAGAAGGACTTTCGGTCGGCACAAAAGTTGTTCTGGAAAACCGTCCGACACCTCAGGAAGGGGAAGCAGGGAACCATCCAAGCTGTGTACAGTAAGGATGGGACGCTGTTGACCTCAACTGATAGGGTGTTAGGGCGGTGGAAGGAACACTTTGAGGAACTCCTGAATCCGACAACTCCGCCCTCTATGTTAGAGGCGGAGCTGGAGTATGAAGGGGGATCAACTCCAATCTCACGGGGGGAAGTCACTGAGGTAGTCAAACAACCCCACAGTGGCAAAGCCCCGGGGGTGGATGAGATCCGCCCAGAAATGCTGAAGGCTCTGGTTGTTGAGGGACTGTCATGGTTGACACGTCTCATCAACATTGCGCGGAAGTCGGAAACAGTACCGAAGGAGTGGTGGTTCCCCTTTTTAAAAATGGGGATCAGAGGGTGTGTGCCAATTACAGATGCATCACATTACTCAGCCTCCCCGGGAAAGTTTATTCTAAGGTGCTGGAAAGGAGGGTCCGGCCGATTGTCGAACCTCAGATTGAAAAGGAACAATGCGGATTTTGTCCTGGTCGAGGAATGACGGACCAGCTTTTTACTCTCGCAAGGATCCTGGAGGGGGCCTGGGAGTACGCTCATCTGGTCTACATATGCTTTGTGGATTTGGAGAAGGCGTATGTCCGGGTTCCCAGGGAGATACTGTGGGAGGTGCTGCGAGAGTATGGGGTGAGGGGGTTTCTACTCAGGGCCATCCAATCTCTGTACTCCCAAAGCGAGAGCTGTGTCCGGGTCCTCGGTAGTACGTCGGACCAATTTCCGGTGAGGGTTGGCCTTGCCAGGGCTGCGCTTTGTCACCAATCCTGTTTGTGATATTCATGGACAGGATTTCGAGGCGTAGTCGTGGAGGAGGGGTCTGCAGTTCGGTGGGCTAAGGATTGCACTACTGTCCACTCCAGGTAGGGAATGAAGCCTTACCCAAGTGAAGGAGTTCAAGTATCTCGGGGTCTTGTTCTCAAATGAGGGAACAATGGAGCGTGAGATGGGCCAGAGAATCGGAGCAGCGGGAGCGGTACTGCAGTCGCTTTACCGCACTGTTGTGACAAAAAGAGAGCTGAGACAGAAGGCAAAGCTCTCTGTCTATCGGGCCATCTTCGTTCCTACCCTCACCTATGGTCATGAAGGATGGGTCATGACTGAAAGAACGAGATTGTGGATACAAGCGGCCGAAATGGGATTTCTCCGCAGGGTGGCTGGCATCTCCCTTAGGGATAAGGTGAGAAGTTCAGTCATCCGGGAGGGATTCGGAGTAGAACCGCTGCTCCTTCGCGTTGAAAGGAGCCAGTTGAGGTGGTTCAGGCACCTAGTAAGGATGCCACCTGTGCGCTTCCCTAGGGAGGTGTTCCAGGCACGTCCAGCTGGGAAGAGACCGAGGGGTAGACCTAGGACCAGGTGGAGGGATGATATCTCTTCTCTGGCCTGGGAGCGCCTTGGAATCCCCCAGTCAGAGCTGGTTGATATGGCCAGGGAAAGAGAAGTTTGGGGCTCTCTGCTGGAGCTGTTACCTCCGCGACCCTGACGGAAAAGCGGGAGAAGATGGATGGATGGTCAACTGTCCAGATCATGTTGCTAAGACACTCTCTGCTGATGACGCGTTGTTTTTTTCCGACCATCACTTGACTAATAATAATAAATATAAATAAAGATGTATTTATTTAGCACTTTCATACAGCAGGTGCAGCTCAAAGTGCTTTCACAACATTGCACACATTACAAATTAAAACAGAGTACAAGAAATTAACTTCAGATCAGACGGTAAGACCTTTTTGAAAACATGCAGCAACATAAGATAACAGTTTAAGAGTTTAAGAGACACACGGAGGTAAAAGCTATGATAATAAAAATAAAATGAATGATGATCCCTCGGACATAAGAAAATGAATCAGTACAACTAAATATATAAATCTATAAAATAAAAAATATATTGTAAAATGAAATGTAAAAAGTATTGTACAAACGCAATAATTATTTTAATAAAGGTATAACGATTAAAAGACCAAACTAACAGGAAATGTTGCAAATAACACTGTTAAATAAATAATATAATTTAAATCTAGAAAACCTATGAAATAAATAAAATATTATAAAAATAAATATGCAATAAAGACTAAAAGATCATTTAAAAGGGGGGTGTTGCAAATAAAAAGCTAATCCATCAGTCCTATCTGGTGTTTGAGTGTTTCCCGGGTTGGGACATACTGAATTACTGATTGTTGTCATTTTGGAAAATTGTTTATTGGGCTTGTCTCTTCCGGAGAAACAAAATGTGGTAAAACAAAAAGATAATTTCAGAAATCAAAAATAATGAAATACAAATGAAAAAAAACGAAGATTTTTGGCAACCTTGGTAAGTTTTAAAGGCAAGGGTCTAGGTCAGATGGGGCTGAATGAATAAAGGGGCCCAAAGCTGGATGGGGCCCTTGGATCTTGCTGGGGGTTATTGACCTTTATGTGTCAAAGCTTTTTGTCTTAGGCTCAGTTTGTGTGACCTGTTGTCAGGGCCAGAACCAGCTGCTGAGTTGACACACGTCTCAGGTCTGGCTCTGCGAGGGGGGAGGGTGACGTTGGGGCGGAAAAGAAAAGGGATGAAGTAGGGAGGTTGGCAGGTAATCCGGCTGAAACTTGGCAAAGTGCTTACAGGCCTCTAATTGGCCTATCAATGGTACTATTCACACACAGCGAGAGGCGGCTGGCTGCGGCTCTCAGGACTGCAACACTTGATTTGGACCATGATAAGGAAGCTGTGTACAGCCAGCCTCCTGCAGGCCGCTGCAGCACACAGGCAGAGCTGGGAAGTAACAAACACATTTACTCAAGTACTGTACCTAAGTACACGTTTGGGGTATTTGTACTTTACTTGAGTATTTCTATTTTACACTGAAGTAACTGAAGCGTTGACTTTAATTAAATGTATTATGTCATCAAATTTCACATAACTGTATTAGGTTATTTGAAAGCAACAATATTCAGTTTAAATAAAACATATTAGGTTCAACTTAATATTATTGCTTCAATTAAACTAATACAGTTATGTGAAATTTGTTGACATAATATATTTAATTGAAGTCAACTTTTCAGTTTTTTCAGTGTTATACTTCTACTCCTTTACATTTGAGAAGCCAACATTGTACTTTTTAATACACTACATTTATCTGACAGCTTAAGTGACTTAACAGATTCATATTTTTAGCTAATACACAAAAAAGTTAATTAATAAATATACATCACATATAATTATAGGTTAAGATATCCAACAGCAGTATAAAGTAGATAAAAATACTGTGGAATTGACAATTACTACTGACAATTTTTCTCTGTGCTGGAATTCAACAGACGCTGGAATGACAGCCATTCATGTAGAGATACAGATTCAAGAAACATTTGGAGTGGTCTCTTAATTTTTTCTAGAGCTGTATGGCAGCCCACTGCTCCTAACACTAGGATGGGTCAAATGCAGAATGTAAATTTCCCCTCTGTGGGACCATTAGGGGTTCCATCTTCAATTAGGAAATTAGCCATTGTGCGTGAAGAGTACTTTTACTTTTGGTACTAAAGTATATTTTGATGGCGATACTTTTGCACTTTTAATTAAGCATGATTTTCTATGTAGGACTTTTACTGTTACAGAGTTTCTTTTACAATTTGGTATTCCTACTTTTACTTCTATAATTAACAAAAATATAACAACATCTTTGTTGACGACAATAGAATCTTCAAGAGGTTCAGGCTTTGTCAATGTTTGCAAATGTCTCATAGTATTTATCCCTGGTATCTCTGTGGCCAAAATATTGCACACATATGGATTCAACTCTTTGTTTATTTATTTTAAAACCCTGTGTCTAATGTCCTCATTGTAATAGAGCCTAGCATATAAGATAAGATATAAATTATTGATCTTAATTTTGGAATTGTTTTTTCTTCGTTAAAGCAGAATGCAAACAAGGCCATGCAGACAATGTGAAAAACTGAACTTTAAAGTAAAAGTAAATACATAATGAAAGTGGAAGATATATATTAGAAGATATGTCAAATTAATCAAAATTTTGCAAAACAACAATATTTCAATTTCATGGTAAGTGGATATGATCTGTTTTTTCAGTCGTCTATGGCGTTAATAAAACCAACAGAAAGCAGAGAATAAAGAAAGATAATGTCATACATACAGGCAGGGAAATATTTAGTTTTTTGACCGCAAGAAGATGAGAATATCACCTTATTGTTTGTATTAAATCTTAGGCAAGTGTGGTCTTCAGCATAAAAGCTAATTGACTTTGAGAAAGTGGAATTTGACAAAATATTGAGTGATTTTCTGCTGGGGATGAAAGCAATAGTCTTTTGGGGATAAGGTTAAAAACTTCTGGAAAAAGAAAATGATCTTAAATTAAAATTAGTTCATTAATCTGACAATAACTGTTCACCACAAAAAAAGTATTTGAACCATCATCATTTTGTTCCCTTATCCTGGCTATTGACTTGGGGACTATAATTTCATTATCAAAAGACCTTGGTTGTAATAAACTGGAATCACCCCCTTAATTCTGTTAGTGAATTACGTTTTATGAACTACTGTTGAGGTATAATCTAGATATGGTTTCATTCTACTTCACGTTCACATGCATGTTAAGCTTTACTTCCTAATTATAAAAACGTGTTTAGATCCAAAACCAAAGGAACTTTATAAATGGGTAAACATGTGATACCAAGTAGTAGAAAAAGTTGTTAATCCAGGTCTAACATGCTGCCATATTTGTTTTACAGATGGCTCCTTTGTGTTGTTTGGAAGTCTGCTGCTGAGTCAGGTAAATAGGTCGGATGTACAGTGGCGCTGGCCTCTGTCCACAATGACCCACAGAGAGATGAGAGTCTTTCTTTCCACTGACAAAAGTGTTGAGACTCTTTTTATTCTGGCCTGAAATCTGATCCCAGGGAAGAGAGAAGTCCCCAAACATTGGGCCGCTCTGTAAAAGTGTCTCAGCTCCACATGTGGGGACACTCTTTAGTCCGGCTGCAGGACACACCCAGCCGCCAGAACAAATATGAGTTCTGTCACCGTCCTCTGATAGGGCTGAAGTCCCGCCGTGCTCAGCAGCCTTCAGCCGGTCTGATGCTAGAAAATAGTTATAAATTGAAAGATGCTCTTTAGACCAATGACTGATTCCAAAAGAAATCTAGGGATTCTTTTATTTTCTTTTATTTATTTAATAAGATGTTATAGAGAATACCTATTTCAATGATCTGTTGTAATTTGACTTACTTTTACTTTATTTCATTATATTATTTTATTTTACTGGTATTTATCGATTTTTTGCATTTGTTTGAATATCTCTTGCAATAAGCACACAATGAAACAGGACCACTTTAACTGGCAACAAGAGCTTGACCAAGTAAAAGACCCAAGGACGTTTTGGATGCAAATGACACAAAGTCCCCGTATACACCCGACCGGCGACCTTTGTTGCATGTCATTGCCCATCTCCCCTTCCCCAACATCTCTCTCCACTTAATAATACAGTCATAGAATGTTTTTAAAATGTTGATCCTTTTTAAACGATCCTATTCCTCCATGTCAGTGTTTGCATTGAAGAAGAATCCTCTGTTGCATGGTACTGTCCCGGTAGGATCCGTGTTGGTCCAATAACTGTTCTTTTGACATGGTGACGCACCCATATCACTTTGCAACTGGCACAAAGCTGGAGAGATTAACCTGGCTTAATTAGAAATACAATAACCTGCTGGTGACAAAAGTCTGAGGCGTCTCTCAGCGGCGGTGAGGAGAGGTGATGATTGAGAGGAGCAAAGGGATTGACTCCTGGGGTCTGCTCATAATTCCCACCCAAGCCGTGAACACATAAACGAATGCTGGTGTGCTTTCTCCGTGCTTCCTCTCACCCTCTGAGTTACAAACAAAAATGGACACTGTGCATAAAACTGCCCTGATCAACAGGTCAAGAGGCTTTGAATGAATCATCAGGGCTAGTGACAGGTCCAACATTAAAGAGGCAAGTGTCAGGGAAACATGAGGACACTGCTGCACATTTTCATCTTAGAGGAGAGAAGCTGTGGAGGAGCAGTGACACTGTACTGGTCCTGCATCACTTTAAGTTATACTATTACAGACTATCTGGATAAAATGTTTTTTTCACACTAAAGTATTTCAGTTTCGAGTGTCTAAATGGCTCAAACAGCGGCACCTAGAAGCAGATGTGGAGGAAGTACTCAGATCTTGTACTTGAGTAAAGTAAAAGTACTCAGATCTTGTACTTGAGTAAAGTAGAAGTACATTGATCTTGTACTTGAGTAAAAGTAGAAGTACTCAGTTCTTGTACTTGAGTAAAAGTAGAAGTACTCAGATCTTGTACTTGAGTAAAAGTAGAAGTACTCTGATCTTGTACTTGAGTAAAAGTAGAAGTACTCAGGTCTTGTACTTGAGTAAAGTAGAAGTACTCAGATCTTGTACTTGAGTAAAAGTAGAAGTACTCAGATATTGTACTTGAGTAAAAGTAGAAGTACTCTGATCTTGTACTTGAGTAAAAGTAGAAGTACTCAGATCTTGTACTTGAGTAAAGTAGAAGTACTCAGATCTTGTACTTGAGTAAAAGTAGAAGTACTCTGATCTTGTACTTGAGTAAAAGTAGAAGTTCACTGATCTTGTACTTGAGTAAAAGTAGAAATACTCAGTTCTTGTACTTGAGTAAAAGTAGAAGTACTCAGTTCTTGTACTTGAGTAAAAGTAGAAGTACTCAGATCTTGTACTTGAGTAAAAGTAGAAGTACTCTGATCTTGTACTTGAGTAAAAGTAGAAGTACTCAGGTCTTGTACTTGAGTAAAGTAGAAGTACTCAGATCTTGTACTTGAGTAAAAGTAGAAGTACTCAGATCTTGTACTTGAGTAAAAGTAGAAGTTCTCTGATCTTGTACTTGAGTAAAAGTAGAAGTACTCAGATCTTGTACTTGAGTAAAGTAGAAGTACTCAGATCTTGTACTTGAGTAAAAGTAGAAGTACTCTGATCTTGTACTTGAGTAAAAGTAGAAGTACACTGATCTTGTACTTGAGTAAAGTAGAATTACTCAGGTCTTGTACTTGAGTAAAAGTAGAAGTACTCAGATCTTGTACTTGAGTAAAGTAAAAGTACTCAGGTCTTGTACTTGAGTAAAAGTAGAAGGACTCAGATCTTGTACTTGAGTAAAAGTAGAAGTACTCTGATCTTGTACTTGAGTAAAAGTAGAAGTACTCAGATCTTGTACTTGAGTAAAGTAGAAGTACTCAGATCTTGTTCCTGAGTAAAAGTAGAAGTACTCAGATCTTGTACTTGAGTAAAGTAGAAGTACTCAGATCTTGTTCCTGAGTAAAAGAAGAAGTACTCAGATCTTGTACTTTAGTAAAGTAGAAGTACTCTGATCTTGTACTTGAGTAAAGTAGAAGTACTCAGATCCTGCATTCTAAATGTTCCTCCAGTAAAAGTAGAAAGTACTCTCATCTAAATGTACTTAAAGTAGCGACAGTGAAAGTAGTCATTGTTTGATTGGTCCATTTCAGAATAATATCTCTGATATGTTTTATAATGATTGATCATTAAAGTGTTCTCAGAGCTGGTAAAGGTGCAGCTAGTTTGAATGGCTTTGTATACTGCAGGGTAGCTGCTGGATTTACTCCAGGTGAACTAAAGTCTGATTTAAGGGCTGATTATATTTACCATCATTAATCCAGATCTGTAAAGTAACTAAAGGGACTAAATACATGTAGAGGAGTAAAAGTACACCATTTACCTCTGAATTGTAGTGGAGTAGAAGTACAAAGTAGCATAACATTTAAATCCTCAAGTAGAGTAAAAGTGCCTTAATTAATTGTACTTAGTTACTTTCCACCACTGCCTAGAACACAGCCCCTTATTTGTTCAGATTATTCCAAGATCCTAAAATTTAGTGCGACAAGAGACAATATATCTATATAGAATTGGGCCCAATCCAATACAACCAGATAACTGTGTGTGTGTGTGTGTGTGTGTGTGTGTGTGTGTGTGTGTGTGTGTGTGTGTGTGTGTGTGTGTGTGTCTGTGTCTGTGTGCGTGCGTGCGTGCGTGCGTGCGTGCGTGCGTGCGTGTGTGTGTGATGATGAACACCCACAGATGAGAAATCAAAAGCAGAGCACATAATGTTTCTGTGTGTGGAGAGCATTTCCACTGACTGTATCAACACCATAATTAACAGTCTGTAGCATCTCAATTAGTGGCGGATGCATCACTTCTTTGTTGCTCCGCTCCACTCATCAGAGAATCAGGTTAAATTTCTGCCTGAGAGCGTGCCGAGTGCGGTTTAACAAGGGACAGACTAACCGCTCTTTTCACTGATACTTTAGTTGCCAAAGCTGGTGTGGAGAGCGGACAGAGCGCAGAAAAAAGAAAGTGGATATACCAGGTGGCGCTACACTTGAAAATCTCATTATGTTTTCAGGGACACAATGCAGGACAAGGTGGTGAAGACGAGGTCAAAAGAACCTTCCTCACTTCCCTTCACCTGGAGAGCAGCAGCAGCAGCAGCAGCCAGGAAACCAATATTGAATATATATGTGTTTATCATTTGTGTAAATACAATAAGACGAGTCATGTTAAGACTACTGTAGCTTCTGACAATCGCACAAGTTGTTTCTCAGTGAAAAAACTGAAAAGTTGACTTTAATTGAATGTATTATGTCAACAGATTTGACATTAGGTTAGTTGAAAGCAATAATATTAATGTTGAATAACAAGTATTAGGTTCAACTTAATATTATTGCTTTCAACTAACCTAGAAAGTTTTGGGAATTTTTGATATATTTCATTTAATTCAACCGTTTTTTCAGTGTGGTTAACATCGAGAGCTGCCTTTTGTGACCTCTGCACTCAAGTGCTATGTTCACTTCACATCCCCACCCCCAATATCCTGTTATAACTCTGAGTTTAACACTTAATTTAAGATGTTCCCCCCATGGCTGCCCCAGAATCCATGCCCTGACTGAGTGACAGACAATGCTCATTTAAAACACAAAAGCACATAGACTCTCATTCAGACTACAGCTGCCCTCTTTCAGACCTGTATTCTAAAGCCACTTTCTGTTGTCCCCTGCTCAGGTTTTTCCCCACGGACGGAAATAAAGCTGGGCCCCACTGCATTGCATTTGGTGTGAGGGGAGAGAAGGGCTCGCCTGTTTGAAATAAAGAAGGAAAAAGCTCTCCACTGAGAGGACACCTTAGAGGTGCACCTTTTGCTTTGTCCGGGGCAGTTGGCTGGAAAAATGGAAGGCGAAGTAGGAGGGGAAAACATCATGCAGGTGGGCGATTCGTCCCTAATGTGTTTATGAAAGATTCTTTGATAAAAGGGGGAAAAAGCGTCTGCTGATTCCCAATGAGCTTTTTGTCGCTTTTTCGCCCAAGTTTCAGATTTAGCACATGCAGGCGAGCGCCTCGTGTGCCTCCAACCACTCCACTCACTAGACATACATGTGTTTGTTGTTGAAGGTAAGCCAAGCTGATTTACCTTTTTGCACGAGCTGGGGACATATAAGAGGATGAGTCTCTATATGCTTGCTGGATTGGAGAGGGATCATTACGCTGCTTTTATTGTTGTCACAGGTATGCTGCATTGGTAGAGTTTTCTTCTTGGCTGTCACTGCTGGAGTTATTCAATAAGGGCAGACCATCACTTGGTTTCTGATTCTCTCAGGGCTGTCACTTCTGATATCTTCTTGTAAATGCTTTATGTTCTCATGCAGATGAGTTTTCTTTTGCTAAGTTTTCCTTAAATATAACAAAAATGCTTTATATTTTTGCTGACCAGATATTTCATGTCCAAATGTTTTGCTGTATGCTGTATATCTATCACAAACCACTCAATTGATATTAATAATAATATTAATTAATAATAATATTAAGAAAAGAACAAACATAATAATAACAAATATCATAATAATAATAACAACAACAACAAAATACACATTAAATATAACTTGTTTAATGATTAAAAGAACATGTGTTAAGTCTTTCAAAATCCTTCATTTAAACCACATGTTATGGATACCCTCCATGGTTATGCCATTTTTGTATCATCAGATCCAATAAGGAAAATGTTCACGTGATAGATCAATCCAACATAAATATTCAATTTGTATATTATGTATTTTTATATTATAGATATTTATATATTTTGTCCATTTGTTCACCTACACTTTAAATGGAGACAGGAGCTCAATGCGGGTAAAGGTTACAGTAACACAACACTAAAACAACCAGAATCAGAAGGGAGAGATGTTACCGCTATTTCCAAAATCCTGAAATTAGAAAAAAGAATATCAAAAGCATTGTCTTAGATTAGTTACAAAATGATGCAGTTATTTCTATACGCATGTACTGATTAATAACCAGGTTGTATAAGGAATGTTAAATCTATAAAAACTGAAGTATAGCTAGCAAGTAAAGTACATTAAATGGTCAATATTGTTTAAAGAGAACAATTCAAAATCAGTTAGTTGAAAGCAATAATATCAAGTTTAAATCAAATATATTAGGTTCAATTTTATTGTATTGCTTTAAACTAACATAATACTGTTGAGTGAAATTTGCTGACATAATACACATAATTCACGTCAACGTTTCAGTTTTCTCAGTGGAAAATAGTGCAAATTTAAGGTAAAAAAAAATGATTTTAGACACAACCCTTTTCCACTCAATAATAACTATATGGTATCTTTCAGCTCGGATGAAAATGATGAATGTAGTAGTAGTAGTAGTTTGTGTAGTTTGTGGAAAATGCTCAATGGTTTGGTCAAGACACAACATGTGGCTGTTACCTGTCAATATCTGTGTCCAGTACCGGCCCTGACCATTGTGCCCCCCCCCCACATCATGCGCCGCTAGTTTGTGCACCATAGTTGATGGGCTCTGTACACAACGTACGCGTAGTTTCAAACATCGTCAAGGGTTTAAAAAAAAATGTTTTTTTTAACTTAACATTTTTTTTCTCTTCCCCCCAATTTACGCCGCCCCCCAAGGATGGATGCGCCCTTAGCATTCGCCTATACTGCCTATGCCCAGGGTCGGCCCTGTTTGGTCAGAGCAGCAGTCCAGTGTCCACGTACAGTCGGGAACACTATCACACTGATAGTAGCAATGAGTGACAGACGATCAGCTGCAGCAGACATTAGCCAGACTCAGGGTATCAGCACGGTGGGGGGGGGGGGTTGGTGGGCCGAACAGGGATGCTTCACTAGTTTTAAAAAGGAAGAGTAGGCTTTAGAGCAAAGAGGAGGGGTCCATTTTTATTCTCCCTTTTGCAGTGTATCAGAATACAGGATGCACTGTGTGATTTCTGTTCTCTTGCAACTATCTTGTCCCAATTCAAACCTCTTGTGGTTCATGTGGCTGAGATCCTGTTTCCAGCAGAGCCACCTGACCATGAAAAGAGTGTATGTGTCACGTTGCTGAGGAGCCAGCATCTCTGACAAGCAGCTGCTCTTTACACCCACAGACAGGACAGAAAGCCAGAGCAACACTCAGGAAAATATCTTAGAAAATCAATAATCTATATTACAGAAGAAAGGATGAGGCAGGAGGAATTACTCTGGAAACTCCAAAATCAAGTAAAAAAGAAATATATATAACTTTGCTTGTAATACCTTCAAAATCTGCTAGTAGAACAAGTGAGCATTCTTGAAAGAAGATGGGGATATTTTGATTATGTAGATCTTGTAATGAGCTGGGAAAACTTATTTTGAACTATATTTCACCAGGATCAGGAAATGTGTTAAACAAAATAAGCCAGAAACGCTCAAAAGGGTTCTGTTTTCTGATGTTAGTTGGTGATTTTCCATTAAAAATGTGTTTTCTAAAATCAAGTAGGATTAATTCATGAAACAAGATGATCCATCTTTTACAAATACCACAGCAGCTTAAAAAAACATGTTTCACCTGAGATCCATCTTAAAATATGAGGTTTTCAAGAGTCTTTGACTTGTATAAAAAAAGACAGTATATCTCACTGCATTGTTACTTCTTTCGTTATTATGTCTTATATCAAGTGTGAAGACACATTCTGAATAGAAATTAGACAAATATACTGGCTAGATTTCCAGTTTTTCCACTGTACAATGTGGTTAATATGGGAAACTGCTGTGTGTGTGCAACATTTGTCAGAGAAGAAGCTGTTGTCAGAAACACACTTTCAAGTTCAGAGGAATCCCACAGATCCGATGACCCGGCTCATTGTTATCAGTGAATGTTTCCATCGAGAGGAGGATAAAACCTCTGGCTTGTGGGCAAAAGGCGGGCGTCTTTTGTCCTTTAACCAGCCGAGTTACCTTATGACAGGTTATAAAGGGGGGCGAGGCATATTATCAGCAAATATCCACAAACGTAATTTGTGTGATATTGTAATATTAATCTGACCAATTGATTTTTTAATTCAGGAACACTAGCCTCTATTATTCACGTTATGTAAGTACAATATAACAAACAAAAGCATGCGGTCTTCTTTAAAACAATAGGTTGTTATTGTTACAGATTTCTGCTCGGTTTCAGTTCTTGCTGACAATTATCTGCCATGTACTGTAGTTGCAATGTGGCATGAGTGAAACTGTTTTGGTGTGATGGTAGAAGAAGTACAAAATTAAACCTAATGGAAAAAAGTGTGTTATTGACTGATCAAAATACCATAACTGGCTTTGTGCTGCCTCATTTAATTTAAACAGGTGCTTCTTCTCCTCACCTGTGCACTGCGTTGTCATGAAATTGTTGAAAAGGTGAACTGTGAACTGGAGTGCTGCTTTTGTTGGCTTTTATTGGCTTATATAAGAGAATACCAGAGCACTGGAGCATTGGATGAAACAACAAAATGATGTCATGTTAATTATGACATATAAACATATTTGAAAAAAACTAAGTATGGCAACATTTTTCTCCTGTGACTCGCCTGACTTTAGTTTATGTGATGACTGCTTACACTTTGTTAGTCATTTACTTGAGACAACAACATAAAATAAATGACCATAGGCCTACAGTTCGATCACCACCATTCTGAAACACTTTCTTTACAAAAATGTAGAGCGTCTAGGTGTCATTAAAACAGCATTAGCGGTGGCTAACAAGTGATTAAATAAGACTACTAAACATCATCCCATTAGCCGCCTTTAGCTTAGCAGTGGTGACAAACATGTCACACAGACAGTGGGGAGTAATGAAATACATGTACCAGTGTTACGTATTTAGAATACAAATTATGAGTAACTGTATTCTGTCACAGTTACAATTTAAATAGAAGGTATTCAGAATACAGTTACATTGTTGGAATCAATGGAGTACACAACGGTACTTCTCTCTTTCATGAGTTTATTCACTCTCTAAATAAACTGAGGCAACTTGATGCATTTCCCAGAAACCCCAACATGAAAACGAATGAAAACGAGCTATCTGAATTTGCGTGATGCCTACAATGGAGTCGGAAGAGGAGCAGCTAGAGGTAGAGCTGGAGTCGGAGCCAGCACAACAGAGCCAGGGCAGGAATGCGTTTCTATCTTGGAAATTCAAACAGCATTTCACAATAAAGAAAGAGAAGGGCGAACCAAATATAACTGTGCAGTGCAACCTCTGCTTGCCAGCAACCAACCTCCTTTCAGCGTCCAAAGACTCCACCTCCAACCTGAAGAAGCATCTTAAAGTAATTTAATACAAGTAATTTTAATTAGCCAGAGGTAGTCATCCGCTGTAGTTTTACTGGTCACCTTGCTTTTTTATAGTTGTATCAGTATCTGTATCCTATGTGCTGATTTACTAGCCCCGGAGCCGTTGAAAGACTTTGACTAGCCCTGTTTGACCTGCTAGCTAACAGGGCTAGCACAGGCTGACGTGCTGCTGTAAAGCTGCAGCACATCTTACTGCCCTTATCTCTGTCATAGTCCTTGCACTACATCCTAACAGCATCTTTTCTGTTGGCAGTGTTATATTTCTCAGCAGTTATGTAACAAATTATGAACACATATTTCCTTTCCGAAGGTCAGCCCTGAACTCGGACTGTCAGTCAAACTATCGATCAGACAGAAGTCTGTTAGAAGTGAAAGAGGCTGGTGAGTTTTGGCAAATTGACAGCTTTAAAATACAAGTTTGCTGATGTTCAGACAAACACTACTTACCTACATTTGTTATTTTAATGGCTCTGTAAGTTTGGCAAAGTGTATACCTGGGGCTTAAACCCTAGTGAATATGTCCCACCACAAGTGTCCTCCTGAAGTGTTGAATTTTGACCACGGGAAGTTTTAATGTCCACCTGTTGCCTCTTCACAGTGCACTGGTCTAACCTTTGCAGCCGGCAATACAGGAAAATCACTCTGTCAGCTAAAGCAAGGACTCCTTGTTGTAAAATAAATTCACTAGTGTTTGGATTTACATTCTGAATTTGCATGTACATCATTTTAACTTTCTTAGAAAATGATAACAAAAGACATATATTTGTACAAGTGACTGTTGCAGTCTTATTGGATCTGAAGGACTTTGGATACTTTATTACAGATCCAGCCAAAGTTAGCACAGGAATGAGGAACATCTGATAGGAAGTTGTGTACTGCGGACAGTTTAGAAGAAGTAGAACATGTTACACTGTAAAAGCCTTTTCAGATAAAAAGTAATTTCTCAAAGATCCGTTGAAAAATTATTTTAGGCAGAAGGTATTCCCACAGAGTGTGTGTTGAAGAGGTGAGTGGTTGCATGCATGTGAAGCCGGGCGAGAGGACTGGGTTTTCAGGTTTGATTTCACGCTGCTCACTGCCTAGTCATTCACTGCCTGGACAGGACACTGCACGTCCGGAAAGGTTTCCTTTACAAATTGGTTACATGCAACCCAGAGCTAACACCCCAGCACCTCTCCATATTTTATGATAAGGTCTAAATGAGGGGAACTGCTCGCTGCGTAGGCTTTGTGAAGCAATTCTTGGTTATGCAAGGGAATTTTACCAGCCGGGAAAGGAAAACAAATTCTATAATAGCAGCCTGTAGACATGTATAGTGTTACAGTGGGTAAACATGCCAGGAGTCAGACAGATAGAAACATGGGCTGCATACTTGACAAATAGAGAATGGAGCCAATAGTAGGGAGAGATAAGGACGGCACAGTGACAGGCACTAATTATTGGTGATGCTCCTCAACGGCATCCTCAGCCTAATAATCACCATCATCTTTGTCAAATTAATTATCATCATTATCATGAACATCTTAAGCTGATTCACAGTAACACAGTGTTGGACCACACACAGCAGCAGACAGGAACGTCCTGATTTTAATTTTTTCTTTTTTTTAAATCCATCTTTAGTGGGATGTTTTGGTTGTCTTTCCCCCCCCGGCCGGTGTCTAAATTTGTGCTGTTACTGCACCATGTGGAATCAATAATGACATTAGTATGGATTCTATGTGTGTGTAGCCGGTGAGGTCATGTGTTGTGCACACCATGAGTCTGAAGCTAGACTGTGAGCCAAGCAGGCCTCAGTGATAGCAGGATTAAAACATCTTTCTGAAATGTACTATATAAGATAGAAAATGCGCTAAGATCCAGCTGCATTATCCAAGAAAAGGAAATGAAGAGCTGGAGTTTCAATGGTTTGACCCGGAGCTGTAGCAGGTAACACCAAGATGTGTTATGGTCAAGTATATCATTTTGATCCAATTATATAAATATTATTATACTCTATTGGTTAGGGAAATGGTCAGTCAGTTCAATTGCAACTGTTTTGCTTCTTAATGACCGAGAAACCGGCAGATCTTTCTTTATGTTTTTATATGATGACGTTCTCTGTTGTTTTTTTATTTGTATACAAGATTTTCAATCTTAATGAGACTTTTCTCATGAGTAAAGGTGGAAGTGACCATGTTCTGCTCATTTTCAGGTTCTTAATTTGTATTTTGTGCCTCTACTGTGACATGTCTCCATGCTTTTATGTTCAGAAAGCTCTTTATTTTTCTCATACTGCCTGTGCTGAAGCACCTCTTTTCACCCTATGTCCAAAACCAGAGCCCAGTCTGCTCTCATTGGCTAGCTGGGCGGCTCTGTTGTGATTGGTGAACCGCTTAGCGATGTCCCGGCCCTTTTCCTATCATATACAATGCGTACAATGCGGAGCATGCAGCTAAAAGAAGCACGAGTGTTACATAGTGATGTCACTATGTTATGAAAGTAGGAAAAAATAACACGTTGATCCAGAGTAAGATATTGCCAGTGCAAAAGGCGTGCGTGTGTCATTACTTTACTGTATTAAAGAGAACCGGATCATGTGTGATCATGTGTAGCCTCCACTTTAATCACTTTTCATCAAAGTTATATTTTCATTTTGAGTTCTCTTTAATAACGGCATTCATTTAATTTCATTTGGGGAGCTAAGTTCCTATAATTATTAGTACTACTTTTCATGCACCAACAGTTTTGAGTGACGGAAATATTTTCTTTAGTAAATGTACAATTCCCTAAATACTTGGTATAACAGTAAATGGTTCCAGAAACAGAAAGTAGCAGAAGTGATTAGAATATTAAAATATTTGTGAAATGAAGTGAGGCAGCAGTTTGTTGATATGAGATATGTTTTTAATATCTCTACCAACCCATGTATGTCTTTTAGTTCTGTAGCTTGCTGTATTATAATTTGCGAGATAGAAATAATAATAAGTGATAATCTCTCAAAGGCTCTTAGTTTCATCCCTGATAGACATGCTGAATTGCCATACAAGAGTTACTGTTCAAGTCATTGTTTTGCCAGCTGTGAAACTGACTGACTTCATAATGAATAATATGAAGGAGTGAATATGTGTTATGCTAAAATATTCATAGTTGTGGAAACATTTTCAGTGGCTAAAGTCTTGTTGCTGCACAGCTGCTGTTAAGTGATTCTCTGATATCTATTGGTGGAAATTATTCCAAGAGGCCACCTGTGTGCTGTTACTGCAGACCTGGGTGGTTAATCTTTATTGTGAGGAGAACGCAGCGATGCCAATCGCTACACAAACTGTATTCAATCATAGCTATTGAGTTGCGTACAGTGGATTATCTTATCTACATATATATAACACAAAGTCCCTGAGATCTACTTGAACATTCCCCACAAATATATTCCAAGTACAGGAAAATAAATGCAATGTGCCATTGTTCTGTGACTCTGAATTTACTTGTCATTGTTTTAACCTGAAATAGTTGTGGCACCAAATAGATGTGTATATTCCGATCTCAAAAAGTCAAATTGCCGGCAATAGGCAAATTAAACAAGGACCTGAACAGGCATGACAGTTATTAACCTAAGAATGAACATGACAGTGAATATGTGACAAAGAAAAAACAATTTCCGTGATGAAAAAGGTCATTTTGATTTGTGGTTGAAGCCACAAGTCTACATAAATCACGGGGAAAAGAAACGTGGGAAGAGATTTGAAATATAAAAAGATAATGCTCCATAGGTTCCCCCAGAGAGCGTCACAGGATGTGCTCATTAGTTTGCAGCAGAGCCACCTATTGTGTGTCCTTGTCCAGGTATACGGCTGACAGGCAGTGAACACAGCAGGCTCTGGCACTATCTATCACATCTTATTGTATTCTAACAACACATTGTTAATCAATTCAATACTTAAATAAACCCAAGTTCCTACAGAGAAAAAGTTTTGTGGGGAAAGTATTAAATATCACAAGATTTGATTGCTCTCCTTTCATGCAGATTCACTAAGTTGCCGGGCTGTTTCCTGATGTGGCATTTAAGCTCCCACACCGTATTCACAGCCGCGCTCCATTGTGAGTTCTGCAACGAAAAGAAGCTATGGAACACAATATGTTAACTAGTGTGTAATGTAGACATTACAATAATGCAGCATAAATGCAAAAAGCTCATAATACCCCACAGTCTATAACACGTAGGTTTGAACA
Source organism: Eleginops maclovinus (assembly GCF_036324505.1). NCBI lineage: Eukaryota > Metazoa > Chordata > Actinopteri > Perciformes > Eleginopidae > Eleginops > Eleginops maclovinus. The sequence continues at coordinate 2,665,239 of NC_086360.1, read as the reverse complement.
AGCTCTCTGATTGGTCAATAGGCATGTTTGATTCCACGATCAAACAATGATCAAATAGAACGTGCCTAATCACAAAGTATCCAGTGGCCTACCTAAACTACTTCCATGAGCCTACATCGTGTGGTTTCGATAACAACGTTTAGCGACACACCGCTGTTACATTGTTATACATTGTCTCTCGTTGGAAATTGGTAGCTACAAAATGTCAGATTTTGAAGTTAATTTTGATTGTTGGGGGGCCTCAGTATAGATGAATGGTTGGACATGGACACAGACTACAAAACCAACGAATGATTTTGCGGCTATTTCAACTGATGAGTTGAGAGCGTTGGAAAAGAGTCGTAACGAAAAGAGTACATTGGCGTCAACTACCTGGGCTGTCAAATGTCTCAAAGAGTTCTACAAAATCCAGGAGAAAATGGTGGATTTCGGAACTGTGTCCAAACCGGAACTGAACAGCTTACTTCGCCAGTTTTATGGAAGTGTTAGAAACAGTAAGGGCCAGCAGTACGCTATTAGTACCTATGTCGGTTTGAGAGCTGGGATCAACCGCTTCGTTAATGACCCTCCGTACAGCCGGGCATGGTGTTTGATGAAAGACAATGAGTTTACCACCTCAAATAACGTGTTCTCCGGACTCATCAAGTCACTCAGAAGGGCTGGGCAGGACAAAACTGAACACCATCCCGCTATCACCCATGAGGACCTTGAAATCTTGAGGAAGTCCCGGGCCATGGACCCAAACACACCATGGGGCCTCCTCAACAAGGTAATACTAATACTAATACTAATACTACTACTAATAATAATAATAATAATAATAATAATAATAATAATAATAACAATAATAACAATAACAACAATAATAGCCCAATAATAATGGCTACTTTATTGATCCCCAAGGAAATAGTTTTTACAGTAGACATTTCTTACATTACATTACAGGCGTGGTTTGATTCCCAACTGCATTTCAGGAGAAGGGGAAAGGAGGGCCTGAGGAAACTCACTCCACAATCTTTCGTTGTTAAACGAGATTCGGCAGGTGAGTTGACAAAACATTTCAAAAGTTGTTATTATTAAGCCTACAAGCTTTTATTATTATCGTTTTTGTTATTATTATTATATTGTTATTATTATTTCATCATTGTTATTATCTTTGTTGTTGCTTCATAAGGTCAAACTTGGCTAACATTCGTTTTTTTTTTTTTTTTATCCTTAAGGCACTAAATATGTGACGATGACATTTAACGAGGAAACGAAAAACCATAAATGCCACAATGACAGGGGGCGCCAGAACAGGAGAGGGGCAATGTTTGAGGAGCCGGGCAATGCCCTTTGCCCGGTAGCTTCGTTCGAGGCCTACCTATCAAGACTGCCCGAATCAGCAAAGGCTTTCTACCACCATCCAAGGAAGTCGATGAAGCCTGGGGATGCGGTGTGGTATAGCATGGAGCCCTTGGGGGTAAACAGCCCGGGGTCCATGATGACCCGCATTAGCGAAGAGGCTGGCACTGCTACGCGTTACACAATCCATTGCATCAGAAGCACCTGCATACAGCGGCTGGCAGAGGCAGGGTTGGAGGCCAGATAAAGCATATCCGTTAGCGGACATAAAAACGAGTCATCGCTTCGCAGCTACTGGGCTCCATCTCTAGACAACAGAAAGAGGTGGAGCAACGCACTTTTTACCGGTCCGGGACACGCCATGAAACAGCCACTGGAGGAAAGCTCTTCCTATAACGTAGACCTACCCGTGAACACCACAGCACCACGTGCAAAAAAGTCTGGCATGGAGTTCATGGAGAGCTATTTCAAGAATTGCATTGAACATCAACCTTCATTCTGAACCCAAAATGTTTCAGCACCATGGACAGCCTGATTTAATTTGTTCCGCTGATCCCACGCAGTGATCACTCAGATATTTAAATAGCCTAATTCAAGAATTGTTTTCAATCAATTGTTTAATAATATATTATTTATTATAATTACATAAATAACTGTAATAGCCTACTGTAAATGTGAATCATCTTTGACAGCTGTGTTCTTTATTGGTCTCATGAAGTGGAAAAATGTAGGCTAACATTAGGTCATGACTCATGACAATGTCAAGCAAGTTGGTTGGTTGCTAAATTGTTATTGCTAGCTATGCGAGTGGATTCGGAATCCAAGCCCCAAAAAGAGGATTCTGCCACGGGTAACAAGAGTGTTTGTGTAATAGAATTGCAATCCAGTACAGGCGTACGGACCTCGGTGCAACGCCTCGATCCTGCCGCAGTACTGTCGTACCAATAATGACGTTCAACAACGGCCTCTCGTGTATGATTGCTTAATGCAAGGGAGGAAATCCAGTAGAAAGACTTCCCTCTGTACTTGGCCTAGTTTATGTGTTTTGGAGTGGAGTGCACCGGCTGGGCGTAACACTGGGCTTGACTCTACGTCCTACGAAGGTTAAGACCAAAATAAAGTTATGACTAGTGCACCACTTAGACTTAAACCCTGTATGCGTCGTGCCTGGGTGTAACTTTAACGCCTAGTATGGAGCATGCTTGAATCGGAAAGACAGACTAGTATCCATAGGAACGGAAAACAAGCAAGAAGGAAACTAAGGATGGCAGTGTGTCTTGTTTACTGGTTTAACAAGGAAAGGGCATTAATATGAGAAAGAGTCGTCCGTGATCGAACAAACCCAATGGACATCTATTCGGACAGTGAGCTGATAGAGAGGTTTTGTTTTCGGAAGACAACCCTTTTTGAACCAATCGAGGAGCCCTCCCCTCAACTACAGCATGGATCAGACAGAAACGCGGCACGCTCCCCAACCCTGCAGGTGGTAGTTGCACTCAAATTTTATGTCTAGAAAAGTTTACAGCTTGCTTTGAATGGAAAAGTTCAAGTGTTACATTATGTAGACGTGTTTTGCTTGGCAATAATCACTGTTTCACGTGTATTGACGTCGATCTTAAGATAAGGCTCGGCTACGACTGTGAGCAGTCAGTCTTGGTGCAGTCGGTGTAAATTTGTATCACTTAGTTAGAGGTAGCTAAGCCTGGCGTTAGAGTTAAGACCTACTTTGTTCCTTCCAGCTGGTGCACTCCACTCCTGATCATATCAACTTCAAAATATATTCATGTTCTACTTTTCTTGATTAGCCTTGCCTGGACGAGCCTCTGTATCCTTTGACCCTTGATGTCCAAAGCAAAGGTTTTTCCCCATTCATCAATATTAGGGTTAGGGTTCGGACAAGTGAAGTTGTCTGATAGGGGCGTCAGATTGTCTTTACGAACAATGTTTTTTGTGCCAGGTTACTTATCCTGCCAAAGTTCACACAAGTCAGCTCCCAAAGCTCCCATGATAAAATAAGCAGAGCAAGTAGATTTCCAGTCTTTGAGTGCTCTTGGCTAAATATAGACGTTGTATTGGAACAGTACTTGCTCCACTAATACGATTCATAGGTCGGCTATGACACTTGTACAGACAAGAAAGCAAACTGAGAAAGGCCTCTAGAATTATGTTTGAAATTCCACTCATATTGACCTCTGGGGTAGCCAACAATGCTTGAGCAGCTACTCTTCGCTTAGTAAAACTAAAAGTAACTGTAAAAAGTGCTCCTCCAAACAATCAGTGGGCTCAGAGGACTAATCAGGATGTTATCTTAAAAAAGAATAATGAAGAAGACAGCCAACAATAACAGCACTTGTGCTTGGCCATGCCTTCAACATCGTGTTGAGTGCGTTGCATTTATCTTTTCCTTCATACTTTTTATCACTGATGTTAACATAGGCGAAGGCCATGTTTAATTGGCTCACAGACAGATAATGTCTTTGTGTCTTTAACTGGAGTTTTTTTTTTTTTCAAACGCTGACTTACAATGATGTTTCCACTCCTTTTCACATGGAGATGCTTAGTTTGAGCTCCCAGCTGAGGCATGGCACCAGCCCACACGGTCCCTTTTTAAAATTGTTTCAATAACCAGACAGTGCTGAAAGACGCAGCCATTGTGTGTTCTTCTCCAACGATATTTGCATCCCTGCTCAAGTGTCCCATACAGAGGTGGGTATGCTAAGGCGAAAAACGAGATGCAGTTGTCATTCGAGATGTCAACATGGCATTCGCTGCATTTTGTTCAAATGTATGCAAAGGCCTGCAATCTGTTAGCTTTTACAGGGCCTCTGCACAATTAATGCAATGTTCTGGATCTGCAAATAGAGGAGAGCTGTCATCTCTTGCATACATGTCAGCACTGTTTAGCTGCTGAATGGGAGATAGGCCCTCTATGATTGCTATGAAAGCTGAGCTCAGCCATCCTCTTGAAAAGACAAATGCAGAGAAAAGGACAGGATCTACCCCTGGAGAACAAAGAAAACTACAAAATCACTTCTGTTTTTCAGGGGCTCCGTTTGACGAGAACACCCAGGCCAGATCCTTAAAATAGAAAGTTAACAGCTCATGTCACTCAGCTGCTGACAAGCAGAGGATAAGAGGCCTTGCCATAATCTCTGTGTGTTGTATCTGAATCCCTAAACAGGCTCCTGAACAGGGACAGCACAAACTACAGTGGCAGGGCATTTATGGAAGAAGGGGGTCCTAGAAGCTACTAAGTGGTTCCTATCTGGTTTGGAGAGCGGGCTCTCAGTGCACTCTGACTCATGCTGACACATGCACTTCAGTGACAAAGCCCAGGGAACTGTCTTCAGTTGTTCAAATGAATAAGGTGCAGATTGGGGAGCTGTGATCCTGATCAACTGTTTAATATGTGCAGGTTCACCTGTTAGCAATGCGAACTGTCAGGGTGATGTAAATGAATCTCCTCTACTGAAGTGTTTCATTTGGTATTGTTTTGTGAAGTACCTCAACATGTTCAAACTTTTTGGGGCAGATACAAAACCAGATGGTTAACAGGGAAAGCTATGAAAATATATATACAACTATGTTCTCAAATAATGGCAAAAAAACGCAGACTTGAACATATGCTATAGAGCAGGGGTGTCCAAACATTTTTCCCTGAGAGCCACATACAGAAAAACATACGAAGGCTGGGCCCCTCACTAGAGGTGATATTGCCTCATAGATTAAATGATAAATTAACAAATTCAATCAAATGATGCTTGATACTTGAATATGCTTTTTTACATTAAGCCTACATCACATCTCTCCATAGGCTTTCATTTCAGTTAATTTAGTTCAATTAATTTAGTTAGCAGCTCATTCCTTAAAACAGGACATCCTTATTGTTTATAGTACAGGAAGAATTAGGGGTATAATTCAAGCTGGTTATGTAAATAAGCTATTGGTCTTATCAACTTAAATTTGTTAGAACATTTTTTCAGCTTTAATTGACTGAATTTATTTGAAAAGTGGGCTTATTAAAACATGAAGTTTCATTTGTGGGCCATATTTCATTTTGAATTTGCAAATTCAAAATGGCCTACGGGTATGGACTCCCCTGCTATAGAGATTGAGAGTTCTGTTTTGGTGTCGGAGCCTCAAAGCCTTTTATCGCGCTTTCCACCAACCCGGAGCCGGAGCTGGAGCCGGAGCAAGAGCCGATAAAGATCTGGTTGTTCGTGTTTCCACCGCAGCGGCGCCAGCTTTCAGCGCCAAAAAACTGGATCTGTCTGGCCCCACTCGGCTGCCCGGCAAGATCCAAGAACCAATACGAAACAATACATCTGCTTACTTCGGAGGGGGGAGATTAACCTGAGCAATAACAGTTCATGGCGAGTACAGCGAGTACAAGTTGTAACAAGCAGTAGCGCTGAGCAAAGTGACAAGAACGCGACCACGTACTTATAAACACACACTTTATTAAGTCAGGCAGCACTAACCAGGCTCAGTGTGATGCTGTTTATTTTTACCGTACTTTAATCACCATCCGTTCACTGTTGTTGATCATTGGGAAGAGCAGGCAGACGTTCTCCTGTTTTGTATTATTGTAGCTTTCGGCAGCTACCGGATGGAATCAATACATGGGCTACACAGGTTGCCATCAGAAGTAAAACCATAACGAAAACTACGCCGGTAAAATATGCCGGTAGAAAACGGCTTATGCCACAATAGGATAGCAGAGTAGTGAAGATAGTGAGAGTAGCTTAGCTTGCTATGCTATTCACTTATGGGGAGGGGGTATGCTGCTTGTGTGACAGACAGTGAATACTTTTCAGCGAACACCGCCGTGAGTTAACGGGAGACATGGCAACAAATAAACACACCTGCTCAAAGCAGATCCCAAGTGTTCATTTGTTTATTATATTCTCAAATCCTTTTATTCAGGTTTTGTACGTCTTTCCATTTTCCTTTTACAATACTTAATTAGCTGGCGTGCACATGCACACAAAACGCACGCTACGATTAGGGCAATATTGCCAGCTGAAAAAGGATTAATGAGTGACTATTTGCAGCCATCTGAAGGCAGCAGGTATCTGTTCTATCTGCAGTCATACAGCGGCACACTGCAGATCCATTGTTTTTTACATTTATTGCTAAATAAGGCCAGGCAGCTCAAGGTTATTTATGTAGCACATTTCATACACAGGCCGCTCAAGGTGCTTTAGATTTTGAAGTTTTATAAAGCACACAGCTAAGAAAAAAATACCAACTTTAAAAAAGACACAGTAAGGGAAAATACAATAGTGAAAAAAGCACAAAGAAAAAGAAAAAGTTTTGAATAAAAATAAAAGAACTAAAATAAAAATAAAAACTGCTTCTCGAGATAGCCTGAGGTGTTCTAAGTGAAGAAGTTCCTCAAATTCAGTAAAGTTTCCTAAGCTATTAAACGATTCATACACAAACAGCAGTCAGTTAAAGGGTTTTAATATTCAGAGCATATGTCTGAAGGATTGTCACAACACTGCTGTCAACATGGCACTGGCAGAGCAAGCAGCTAGCAGCTAATGATGCTAATGGCACTATCAATGGTAAAGTGCCATCATGGCTAACAGTGAAAACATAAGGGGAACCAGGGGGAACCATAAGTGTGGTCTCTTACCCCTGGTTCCCCCTCCCTTGGGTCCGTGTTTTCAGCAGTTGTAGTTGTATTTAAAGTCAATTCAATGACTGTGCAGAGACCAAATAATTCTTGTAATGTGTTCAGCTTTCTCAATCTTTATGAAAACTCGAGTAGCAGCAGCATTCTGAATGAGCTGCATGACAAGACATTTCTTGGAGTTATTTGGGAAAAACCTTATCGTGGTAGTCTGACCAGAATTAGTTTTCTAGATCCTCTTTTAGACCCAATCGCTGAAGTCTTGGCTGGTAAAAAGCTAGACTTGAATCAATAATAACACCAACATTGTGAAATGTTTTTATATACATTTCTATCTTCTCTAGCACAAAACACATTGATCTAAGTTTCTATTCATTTAATTGATTTGTGGTTTCCCAAGTATTTATTTGTTCAAAGTTTTAGTCTATTGGGAAGCTGAGAATCATCTGCATAATAATAATAATAATAATAATAATAATAATAATAATAATAATAATAATAATAATAATAATAATAAGCAGTGTTGCACAAAGTTGCATGTGCACACATTGGTGATGAAAAAGCCATGCTGCCAATGGTTGCACACTTTACCATAGATCCACGAGTAGGGCTGCATTTGTAAATGAATCGACAGAAAAATTATCTGGAACTTTTTTAAATAATCGATTAACCCTAAAAGTAATTTTTAAGCAACCTTTCAATATCTGCCTCTCGAGTACGGAGATTTCCTGCTTTCCTTGCTTTATATCATATTAAAGTGAATATGTTTGGGATTCTGACAAACAAGACAATTACAGAAAAGGCCTTTTGGTTCATTTTTGACCAAATGTAGTGTGCAAAATAATTGATTTATTCAAATTGAGAATAATACTTTGTTATAGCTCTATCTTCATATTGGGGTACTGCGCCAGGATCAAAGCCATGACGCACCAACAAAGGAAGCTAAAACACTGTATTGAGGCAACAATGCAAGGTTCACAATATCTATATTTGAAATGGCTTTGCAAATGTTTTTAACAGGAAGAAAATGTATAAAATTCCCCAATGGGGTCCAACAAAATATATCTAATCTGAATGCATTCCTCACCAGTGTTGGGTGTAAGGCGTTACAAAAGTAACAGAGCTACAGTAATGTATTACTTTTTGCTGTAACTCAGTAATATAACGCATTACTTCTGAAATGTGGGTAATACAATATAATACCGGTTACAATTCTCAGTAATGCAGTTACAACACATTTTAACCTGAAATGATGTGGTGTTTTGTTTCCAAGAATTCACAAACATGGCGAGATATTGTGACACCAGAGAAATAATTGTGAGGGTAGAATAGTAACTCAGTAAGTCTGTTTACTATTGGTTAAGAGGGCTGCAGAAACAGATTCACAATGCAGAGCTGAAGGCTCACAATGCAGAGCTGCAGCTCAGAGAAGAGAACAGAGAAAGACAGGAGTGCGCGCAGGCCAAAGCAACAGAAGGTAACTTTCTCTGGGTCTGTTGCTTGAACCCCGAGAAGTTAAGAGACTCGTGGCAGAGTGTTGAAGATCTGCAGCCTCTGTCCTCTGTGGAATCGCAGGCTTTTAGAAAGCTTGTCAGCCAAATAAAATAAAGAGTAAACATTACATTGTGCGTTGCAAGAAAACTAAACAAACTCTATGAGCTGTACCATGGCGTATTTTTATCTGTCCCACTTTTATTCTGTTTAACATATTGGTTAGTAACCCAAACTGAAACTTGCTACCAAACACCTCAAACAAAAAGCTTGGGAGTAAAAACTCAAGTGAAGCAGTGATGTGCTCTGATTTCAGTACTGAACATTCTTGTAGTATAATATGATCTTGTAAATAATTGTATTACATTTTGTCTACAGGACATCACACGATGTACGCACTCAAACACAACTTGATGCATAATATAGATTGTCAAACATGTGAGACTGCAGGGATTTGTTCAACAGAATGTTTCAGTCAGAGGTGGAGGAAGTACTCAGATCTTGTTCTTGAGTAAAAGTAGAAGTACTCAGATCTTGTACTTGAGTAAAAGTAGAAGTACTCAGATATTGTACTTGAGTAAAAGTAGAAGTACTCAGATCTTGTTGTTGAGTAAAGTAGAAGTACTCAGATCTTGAACTTGAGTAAAAGTAGAAGTACTCAGATCTTGTACTTGAGTAAAGTAGAAGTACCAGAGTGTAGGAATACTCTGTCACAGTAAAAGTCCTGCATTCAAAATGTTCCTCCAGTGAAAGTAGAAAGTACTCTCATCTAAATGTACTTAAAGTAGCGACAGTAAAAGTAGTCATTGTTTGATTGGTCCATTTCAGAATAATATCTCTGATATGTTTTATAATTATTGATCATTAAAGTGTTCTCAGAGCTGGTAAAGGTGCAGCTAGTTTGAATGGCTCTGTATACTGCAGGGTAGCTGCTGAATTTACTGCAGGTGAACTAAAGTCTGATTTAAGGGCTGATCATATTTACCATCATTAATCCAGATCTGTAAAGTAACTAAAGGGATTAAACACATGTAGTGGAGTAAAAGTACACCATTTACCTCTGAATTGCAGTGGAGTAGAAGTATAAAGGGGCAAAAAACCTCAAGTAGAGTACAAATACCAGATGGGTCTGTCCGGGATCTGTGCAGGCCAGTCAAGGTCTTTCATACTAACATTTTTTAAACAATTCTTTATGGAGCTGTCTTTTTCTCACTTTTATTATTTGTTTCTCACCTCGTAGTTGTGCGCTGTAGAATCAACATTCCCTTATCATATAGTAATAGTATAGTAAATTCAGTAAAAATGTGATTTTTATCCATAATTAATTTGATACCTTACTTGTCCACATAGAAAGGACAGCGATGATGGTTGGCTATTGAGGGCTGCCTTTTAGCATCATTGCATTGTGTATAGATATCATGTTATTGTTTTTGCATCGTATTGTGTCATAGTTCAAGACATTCCTAATCATTTCATCTGTCTGAGAATAACCTCTGGTTCATGCTTTATCACTGACTGACGTGTGAGGAAGTCTCCAAACCCTCCAGCCGGAAAGATTAATAAGCATATTTATCAATTATCCAAATTCTAGCGTACCGTGAGTGTCCAACTCAGAGAATCATCTGATGAAAACTATAATTACATAACTGCTAAATGGCATTAAAAAAGGCAAACCTGATTGCCCGGGTTGTTTACAGGGCAGCATTCACTGTCACGATCAACAATGTACGAGTGCACAGACCGGCCGGTATGAATGGACTGAATGGGCTCTAGTGATGCTCTATGAACAATAATCCTTGAGCTCGGATAATGACATTGTTCACATTGTTTTAAAAGTAAACTACTTGAATCTGATGATTTCAAAAAACCCAACACATCTTCATTTAAAAGCACTCAGATTGTCATTATCAGCACATCTGACAACTTAGCCAATGACAGCTGCTTCCCAAGGTGCATGCTGGGCAGTAGCTATTCAATTCTCATCAGTGGTGGAAAGTAACTATTTACTGATGTAATGCTATCCTATCATTCTACCTTAAACACCAACCCTCCTTCATTTTGTAGATGATGAAGAGGATTTGTAAATACTGTACTTGTGCAGCTTCAGCAGATTTAGCTTATTAACATTAAATTAAAACAACTAATAAATCACCTTGTATTGTTCTAGGTTAAGCTCTATATAAATAAATATAATCCAGTCATTCACTATGTATATGTTTCTGAACAGTGCATGATAAGTGCTTTTACTTTTGCTACATCAATTATAATTTGATGCTAGTACTTTTGTACTTTTCTTTACATTTTTTAATGCAGAACTAGTATTTTTACATTGTAGTATACCAACTTTTATTCAAATAAAAGCTCAGAGTACTTTTTTCCACCACTGTGTCTGTATCTAATGCACACATCAGCTGACATTGTGTGGATTTATGTTGGTGATACACTGTCAATCATGCTCTTTAAAAGATTAACCGGAATTATATCACTTTCAAAGCTCCTTGGACCAAACGCCCAACTTTTCACTCAACATATCTCATATTCCGATGAACCTCATGAAATACGCATAGACCGACAGGGTTTTAGAAATTCATAAGAACCCTAAGGATCGAAGGCAACATTGAATTAGCATTGTTCACACTGTGCCTGTTGCCCTTAGATGCATTCCACCTTATACACAGACTAACCTTGCTAAAATTAAATTACCTTTGGGACTCTCATAGGTTGTATTTATTGCAATTTACAAACTCATATTTTCTATCCAAGGACCTCTGGGCTTATGGAGTGATCAGTCTGTGATTTCAGATGGCTGAAGGAAGACAATGACTCTGTATGATAATACCAAATGTCAGATGTAATAAGTCTCAGTGTGACTGCAATACGTGGGCTGTTGGTTTTTAGACCTGTCTCCAGGCAACAGACTATTATTTTAGTCTGCGGATGGTACACTTCCATCTGATGTTGCAGCCAAATATAAAATAATATACTGGATGGCTGCTCTGTATGTTGTTAGCATGTGGTACCACCAGTGTGGGCTTTTCATCCTGAAACCAAACTGGTTAGGTGGCTTCACATATGAGGGCTGAATCCCAGGAGCATTCCCTGCACACACTTATTTGATTTGTTCTTGCAGCCACAGCCTAGTCCTGCCTAAGTGCTGTACAGAGGCATATGGCCAGGCTTGTGCGCGCCTAATTACAGGCATTATCTCATTCACTTTTGTAAGGGACTGTTGTGCCATCTTCCATTTATTAAATTAGGCTTTTCACATATCAGAAAGACCCAGTTTGCGCTGAAAATGTAGCATATGGTTTGAGAGACGTTGGCGGTATAGTAGTTTATTAAAAATATATTCTGCCTTTTTCTGATGTGGAGCAATTTGTCAAGCAATTAGCCAATGCTAATTATATTTTGTAGCGCTAATCAAACGAATATGCTAAAACATTCTTTACTTTGCCAGTCCACTGTCTGTTCCCATTTAACTTGATGGCTTAAAAGAGCCTCCTACTCCTGGCTTCCACTCCACTTGATCACCTCATTTGCATTTTATATTGGTAAATCAAATTAAGCACCCATAGCTTTTATCATGATTGACTGCAGCCAGGGCTGCTCAGATGGGACTTTTTCTGCACAGAAAATTAGACCAATTTTAATGTGCAGGGCAGAGAGCCTGGCTCCCCTCACATTCAGCAAATCACATTCACTCAGCTAATTAAAATGATTTTTCCCCCTTTTTTGTCTGTGTTTGCCAAGGGGCTGTGATAGATTTGCCCACCTGCTGTTTTACTGTACATCTCGTTTTCCTGCGTCTCCCTGAGTCTGGCACACTGAGCTTCCACTATTCCCAGAACGCCATGCATGATTACTGTAGTGCTATAATGCCACCATCCACATAGCCAATAACCAATCAATATGCCTCAGTTTTCCCTGTTTAGCTCCTGATAATCTTTTTTAAAATAAATGGTATTGATAAAGTGCCTCATCCTGGTAGTTATGGAGACATTTGAAAATAAAAATGTATCACTTGATTATGGTGTTGTTATGAGACTTACATTCGATTCACTTCATGGGTATTCATTGGTCAAACAAGGATAAACAGCTGAATCAATGAGTAATCAGGTATTTAACGAGTGTGTCACCTGCTGTCGGCTGTATTCATCAATTTCTTTAATAGTACTGTAGCGCATACTCTGTCCCTTCATAGAGACAGGACTGTATCTGCTATTAAGGACACTGAGGTTCCAGGATGATTGCTTTCACCAAACTAGAAATGCTAAATGTTTCAGTGTGTTTTTTAAAGCTTTGTGTGATAAACTGTAGGTACATTTCACAATTCAGTATTTTTCCACCAGAGTTCTGAGCACTCAAAAACTTGAAACGTTGACTTAAATAAATGATGTTAACAGATAACACATAACTGTATTAGGTTAGTTATTAAGGCAACAAATATTAAGTTTACATAAAAAACAATCGGTTCAAGTAAATGATATTGCTTTTAGCTAACCTAATACAATTATGTGGAACCTGTTGACATAATACATTTAATTAAAGTCAATGTTTATTTTTTTCAGTGATGGAAGGCGTTTAAACAAAATGTAGAACTTTATGCAAAAACAATAACAATTATTTTTTAAAATATGTGTCAGGAAACCTAACAAAACACAATACATAAATTATATAAAAAGAAATAACATGTTTTATGGCTTCCCCCATGGATTTAGCAGTAACGTTTACCTATCAGCATTGTAATTCCTCACGGAGCTGATAGAAAACATACTTTGGATCTCTGATGATTGTAAATTAAAAGCCATTCTAAAACTATACTGACTAAGCAAAAAAAGTATTGCATACACTAACGTCAGAATCCTTTGAAAGATAAATAAAAGTAATTTGAGCTGTGGAAAGAAGCGAGGAGGAGGGAAAATGCTGTTCTTTAAGGAGTATTCCCACTGGGAATAATAGGTGCAGCACAGTGCCGGCACCAGGCGCTTCCCCGGAACGTAACAGTCAGCTTAATTGCGGCTTTTAGGATCATTACTGCTCCCATGTGAATGTCAAAATGGACAAGGCTAGTGGGCTTTTGACAAACAGGCAACCACCACCCACCGCCCTGCAGTGGCAGTCACAAGGGGCAGACCATAACGGAGAGAAAAACACGGGCCTGGTTTGTTGCCCTCTTGGAATAGATTTTTAAAAACAAAGCCTTGCTGTCACACGTCTCTCGACAAAAGACAGTTCTTGGTAAAAGCTGAACTGCTTCAATCTAAAATAAAGGCTGCATATATACAGTTTATGAATGCATGCACACCTCTCCTCTCTCTTTTACACTTCTGACCTATGCAGACTCCAGTTGTCATGGCTGCGAATGGCTCATTACATATCCACTAGTTGAGGAGCCCATTCATCATTCAAGAGCAGAAGCTTGCATCTAACTCAAGAGCTGAAGGGAAGTGGCCCTCCAAGAGCCTTGGCCTCATCCCTACAATCATCCAATGAGGTCCTCCATTGAGCGCCTTTCCTCACAGTGTGGAATATAAAGTAAAGCAGTCCTTTTCTAAAAGCTTTATCAAAGTCTTCACTTTTCCTAATTCTGTCATTGATGCCTCACTTCAGTTTCTCTGACCATGCAGGATCTTCTCTCCCGTCGTCAGGGTTTTTATAATTCACATTTTGATTAAGCTTGCTATACTTTCTATATAAAATGTTTGATCAGTTTTCCTTAAAGACGCACTCACTCATTTAGTTAGAGAGAAATTCATTTAGAATTATCAGCTATCTGTCAGCTGCAATTTGGAGAAACATATAAAAAATGCTGAACTGTCATAATTCAATTTTTTGTACAGTGTGTGTGTGTGTGTGTGTGTGTGTGTGTGTGTGTGTGTGTGTGTGTGTGTGTGTGTGTGTGTGTGTGTGTGTGTGTGTGTGTGTGTCTGTCTGTCTGTCTGTCTGTCTGTCTGTCTGTCTGTCTGTCTGTCTGTCTGTCTGTCTGGGTACCATTGCTGTGGTGAAGGTTCTTCTTCTCTGTAAATCTGAAGAACAAACCCGGTAATATTCAATATTTCCATGATTATCAACATCCATGAATACTTACAAATATTGTGCGTGTATTAAAAAAACATATTATATTCATCTGTGTCATAAAGAGGTCTGCTGTTAAACTTTAAATAAATCATCAATAAGGTACACTGTTGCAGACGGTTCCTTCATCCACATTAACACACACACACACACACACACACACACACACACACACACACACACGCACACGCACGCACGCACGCACGCACACACACACACACACACACACTCACACTCACATATAGATATATATAATTCTAGGCTGTTTTTCAAAGATGTGTAGCTACAGTAGCAGCTTTTTTTAATGCTTTGTAAACACATGTTTCACTCTGGATTTTTTGTTATCTATTTGCAAGCATAACTGCGCTGAAAACACTGAAATGTTGACTTTAATTCAATATATTATGTCAACAGATTTCACATTAGTGTTTTAGGTCAGTTGAAAGCAATCATATTAGGTTGAACATTATATGTTTTATTTAAACTTGATATTATTGCTTTCAACTAACCTAATACAATAATGTGAAATGTGTTGACATAATACATTTAATTAAAGTCAACATTTTCAGTGGATTATCATTGCTGTAAACTCTCATGGGTGTTAGCGACAGTTTAAAAAAAAAAAAATGTACAGCTAAGTTGTGGAACAAAACATTTTGCTGGTGTGATATGCATACCAGGTAAGAGCCTTTTCAATGATTTTCCAGTCAAGCTTGTTTTGGTTTCCAATGTTGTTGTGCCAATTTCAGTGGTGACCCTGAGCACATAAATCCAGCCTATCAAAACAAGGAAGGTCAGAACTCTCAGGTGTTGTGCCCGTCTGAGTGCTTTAAAGCCAAGTGCGTTATCGTTTTCACCCGGAGAGAGGCTATGATAGCAGCAGAGGATGAAGGTTAGCCGACAGCACATCACTTGGAGTGCTTTAAAGCCATACCTGATTTGTTTTGTAGCGCAGCCACTCTGCCTTGTTTTGCACATTCATATGAGGAGAGCGGTGTGCTGATGCTCCTTCTGCTGAATCAGATGGAGGCTGATTTAGCTCCGCCATGCTCACACTCACATTCCACGTTCTCCAGCAGCACAAATGCAAACAGCTCTTTCTGCTGCAGCTTCATATTCAGAGGAGAGCTGTCTGTAGGGAGATGACATATAACTGTCAAATTGCTGCAGCAGCACATTCACCTGTTCTGTGCACTACCTTTAGTATAAATTCCGTAAGCTATATACAAATGTTGATGTGAATCTGGAGAATAAAAGTCAAATAGCATTTTCACAGAATTTAAGATCTGAAAGGATATTTTTTCAAAATATCTCAGAGCATTTTTTACATGGGCCATAACCTCTTTCGTAGTACTAATAAAGTAATTCTGACAAAAACGGAGTCATTTTCTCTTGCACTGGTGAAGGAGCCCTAATGGACCAGGCAGTGTCTCAGGACAGTGGAGTCTGTCTCAGTCCCTTACCTGCACCTGAAATTACCTGAATTTATTTTCAAGTCTGATTTATATGCATGGCCAAAATTAAGATCATATGTCCAGACCAGTTTGTACAAGCAGTCAGTATAACAGTACAATATACAACATGCACCATTCAATATACAAGAGAAAAATGTTGCTGTGCTGATGTTGTTTAAGGCTGCTTTACTCTGATATATTTTGTCTGTTTTTTTACTATATTAAAAATGACATTTATTTTTGGAATAAGCTCTTAGTAAAAATAATAAATCAATATACTTTTGACCAAAAACATCATACTCAATGAAAAATCTAAATGTTTTAATAATGATTTAATACCTTTTTGTTCATCTGGTCCTTCATGACCAGACTGAGATGAACATCAGCTGTTAGTATGCATACCGACTGAGTACACTCATTCATTTCCATTCATTTCATAAATTCCCATTGTGGACACACTACAGACTCATAGCCTGTTTAGAATGACAGTGTGATGTAGACATGTGACACACACACACACACACACACACAGCTGCAGTGTGTTCTCTGCAGCTGTTTTGTCTGTGCCGTACTAAACAGCATAACTTTTTTTCTTTGTCTGTAATCTGATTGGCCAGAACAGATGAGAGAGGAACAGAGACTCTCTTCTTCTTATGGATTTTCAATAATAAGGTTATGTGTATGTATTTGGTTCCGATCAAAGTAATTCATGAAAGAAAAAAAATAATAATAAAGAAAAAGAACAAAAACTGCCTGATGAAGGTATCCAATATATGAACCAACATGTTTTATAATTTTTAGAAAATCCATCAGGTCCTGTATAATCCCAGTCTTTGAACCTCAAATGTGCTTGCAAAATTGAAGGGTTTCCTAGACCTACATATGAGACTGAGGTCCAAAACTGGGTCTTCGCTGCGAAAGCAATTGTGTCATTAAAAATGCATCGGCATTGTATATTAATTTTGTCCTGGGTAAATAGGCGGTAAGGTTAGAAGACTGTCTGCTGTTAAAGAAAATCATTAATTGATTAACGTTGATGATTGTCTGTTGGGCAGCGTCTGCCATGTAACACTGACTGTCCCTAATCATATCTGGATCTGAAACAGGATCGCACTGATGATTTAAGTGTGTGTGTGTGTGTGTGCGCGCGCACATGCAATAATATGAAGTTTAAATAAAACATATTAGGTTAAACTTTATATTAATGCTTTCAACTAACTTAATACAGTTAGTTGAAATGTGTTGACATAATACATTTAATAAAGTTTCAGTTTTTAGAGCAAATTCACGCATCCATGCAGTCGCTGTTCAGGGCTGCATGGAATAATGGAAATGCCTAGGGAGTCAGAAAGCATGAATGCATGGCAGTCTCGGCCCACTGCTCCTGGACATCATGATTAAGGTGTACCTCTCTTTAATTTTTAATAGGAGCTATCTGCACTGGACATCAGCCAGCAGGGTTAAAGTAGAATTAGGTGTTTCCAAAGCTTTTCAAATAGATAACCTATATCTGCTTGTTGGTGAGCTCAGTCAGTAGTTAGACCTTTGAAAACAGATTTGACTTGATTACCTCCATTGGAGTATCATTAAAGGACTGCTGTTACTCTACAATAACAAAAATGTGTTTCTGAATACTTTCAGACTTCACTGCCCCTGTTGCTCTGTAAAATACAACTTTAGTTTGATATTTTAAAATGTCTTAGTCCTTTCACTATACATCTAACTATATACAGACAAAATATACCTCTTTCCAAAGTTATTTAATCGAACTCAAGCAGGATGAAAAAGTGAATTTTCGAGGGCAAGTTTGAGCAGAGCCGCTCTACACATTTGGTGCTACGCTTTTATACAGTATATAAAAACATGGGTCAGATTCTAAATATCTGTATATCTTTGTTTTACAAATGTCAATCATTGTGAAATTGTGCGTACAACAGGACCCTGACAATGCCCCTCAAATGCAACACTTTTCATAAATCAGTGTGTGGAAAGTAAGTATAACTGAGAACCTGGTGTGTGTCCATGATGATAAAGAATGGTGGTCTATTGATGTGTTTTTTACAACAATGGAGTTCTGTTACACCGAGGAAGAAGATAGATTACGCTTTGAATCAGAGGCACTTTTTAGTATTCATTGCTGTCGGTTTTCATATGCACATGGAATTTGATAACAATAAGGAAATATAGTATATCGGAAGACCTGTCCTTTAACCATACCTGTTTTGAATTCATCGTAATGGTTAAAAGGGAGTTTCGCTGTTTTTTTCCCCTTCCCACCTTTTTCACTTTAAATCACTTATGAATATAAACAAATGTCTTGAATAACACAGTTTCACCAATTTCAGAAATTTACTTTGCTTGTTAGAATTAATATCACTCAAAATAAGAAAAATGTGATGAGTCTCCGTTCAGATTTGTATACGTCTGTAACAAAAGGATAATACATACTCCTAATTTGAACACTGGTTCTTGACTAATTCGCAAATAAATATGCCCAACTTTGTCAATGAAAAGATACCTTTTTATCCTTACTTAGTCTTATTTCCATCACATACCCAGAGACTCTGTTACACTTGTCATTTCCTTTTTTTTCTTGGATGCATTATGTCTGTGCAGAGCAGTCAGAGGGTTTTTGGCGCTCTGCAGTCTCAGCAGACCACATTGGATTTGTGTTGCCTTGGTTTCTGAGATGCTATCTGTAGTGCACTGCACATAAACTCCCTTAAACAGCATTGGGTTACTGCTGGTAAATATGACTGATTTGCTTTATTAGCAGCCTTAGCATGTGGCCCTTGAGAAAGAAAACTTTAATAAAAACATTAAAGAGACTGCTGACCATGTTCTGAACGGATGCATCTGAGTTAGTCTCATCCAGGATACACTTATAATGCCCATCATACTCCACACACTATCTACTATATGACTACACGCTCATAAAACATCATGCTACTACGTGTGCTGTCTTATCGTTGGTCAACAGATGCAACACTAATCTGCAGAGTAATTGTACCAGGGGCACAAAAGTGTGTGACTGGTCTGTCAAATATTCTAAATATAACTGTTGGATTGGTTGAGGGTTGGCATGACATTTGGTACCTGCAATCAATGTTGCCACTTATTCTCCCATTAACACACGCACCCGTGCACAGAAAGACAGACAAACGCACACAGATACACACACACACAGACACACACACACACACACACACACACAGATACACACGCACAGATACATACACACACACACACACACACACACACACACACACACACACACACACACACACACACACACACACACACACACACACACACACACACACACACACACACACAAATCACTTTGGTCACCCTGACCTTTCTTTTCGTGTCATGGCTACACCGACATTTATTGTAACCAATACGTTGTTTTTTTTTATTGAGTGTGTGTATAAATATTCTTCTTTTTTTATGCTAGAATATTAATAGTACTGTTTTAATTGGCAAGGATTGCACATAATAGTTTTTATAATATCGTTATTTATATATATTTATTTATAATTACCATTCATTACATTTGTATCAGAAAGCATGTAGAAAATACATTATACAGTACAGTTTTTAAAATATAATTGTTTGTTCAACACAACAGGGGATATCTCCTCAGTCATTATGTAATCTTCATTTGCCATACCCCATTCATAGAAGATAAGCGTTGGAATGACAGGAAGAAGTTGGGGTTGAACTTGGTCATTTGATTAATTTGCGTTAAAAATGTTCACTCATTTGGGATTCCAAATGAATTACGAGCATAAAAATGTTAACATTGTTAGCTGGTATATTAATTACTTTAGTTCAGTTAAAATGTCTTACAAAAAATGCACCAGCATTGCCAGTTGTAGCAATGCTCACAACCAATCCAAAGCTTTGTGCCAACACTGTCTCTGGCTTCTTTTAATGTGGAAAGTCAGCCATGTTTTTCATGTTTGTTTTGTGAAGTTGGCCGTGTTCTCTTTGGAAGTACCAAGTGTGCACTGAAAGCTAAAGTTAGGGCTTCTAGCAGCAGCCAGACTCCTGAGGGTCTTCCTCCATATGCACTGTTTCCAAATTCCAGAGTTTTGTTGTTTTGCCTTCCCACTGCATCTAGAACATTCAGGCAAGGAAGGCTCAAGATTGATGTTTTATAACGTTTGTGATGTTTCTGAGAGATGAAGATCATAGTCAAATAGGAAAGTCGCAGTTTTTTTTTTACTCTTGAATCTGATCCAAGTCCTTTAATATTATGCTTTCCCTTAGTGTTTTTGTATGTCTTGTATCAAGCCCTTGCATTTTGAAACACATTTGTAAGATTTGCAAAAAGGTGATTCAGTTAAACAGGACCTATTCTGCTCATGTTCAGGTTCATCAGTAAGTTATGTCTCTATGGGGACATGTCTCCATGCTTTAATGTTCAAAAAGCTCTTAATGTTTCTCATACTGCCTGTTCTGTAGCACCTCTTTTCACCCTCTGTCTGAAACCAGAGTCTGCTCTGATTGGTTAGCTGGCTGACTCTGTTAGGTCAACCGCTTAGAGATGTTTTGCCTCTAAGCCTATCAAGTTTAATGTGTTGGAGCAATAGCCAATATAAACTACAAGAGAAACTACCTCTGGAGGGAACACAGGGATTTTAGCCTTTGCAGACCATTTACATGCACAAAAACCTCTAGAACAGACTACAGAAGAGCATAACAGGGCCTCTTTACAATATCTTTGCTCTGCCGGAACTGGTGCTGCTGCCTTGCTCCCTGGTAGTGTCACTGTTCCTTGTGCATTTAAAATGAAATGCTGCAGGTAGTGACATGCTAATAGCTATATGCCACATAAACAAGGTTCATGCTCTGTACTTACCTGCAGTAACATAACATGTGGGTTGGCTGACCAACTAATAACCCTGTTCCGAAAACTAAACATTCAAACACTTATTGCACCTTTTAAAACAATGATATCACGTTCACATCTTTCTTCACAATGGCAACATAAGACCTCAATTGAGTGTATTGGCGGTGGCACAAGTTGGTTAATAGAACTGACACTTGCATTCAGCTCTTTACAAAGTCAGACTGGACACTGTCTCTAACGTGGTGGACTTTTGGGAGTCAGGCGCCAGATTTCTGGGAGGGATAGTTCCCTTGCTGGTTTCCCATCCCAATTCAATGAGGTCTCATCCAAAGGCCTGCAATTGTTTCCTTCAGCCTGCCTAAGGTACAGTGCTGCTTTTGTTCCATCTCTCCATCGACTCTGAATACAGTCCCAGAGCCAGACAAACCAGTAGGATATGTTATCAGGACTCTTTGTCCTGGTTCAGCTTCCACTGCATAGCTCCCCATCCACACAACAGAGAGGCACCACTGCAGGCAGAGTCTGTCTCTGATTCCTCAGTAGCATCTCTTCCACTTCACAATGTTTATGCTTGAATGTTGTTTGGAGGTTTGATTATTTCTAGAGGATATTCATTCACACAAATCTAGACTGTGTGACCTTGATTGGAGTCATTTTTCTAGATGCATGAAACAAAAGAACAACCCCATGCTGGTAGCAGAACAGCCTTGAACTAAGATGACTCTGGGAATGAACTAGAATAAAGCACATTCAAATGCTTTTTTCACAATAGTCTTGCTTTTTCCCTCATGGTCTGAATAAGTTACTTTGAAATGCTGTGTTGCTAAAATGCTCAAGGAAGATGTGTCTGCCTCCCAGCTGCTGCACGCTCTACTCCGGGCGAAGAAGTCTCCTTGCAGTGTTGGGAACGAAGCAACGGTACTAGTTGTTTTCTCGTTTGTGCCACTAAGGATTTAATGCAAAGAAAATATGAAATTTGCAGGGATCAAGAGAGTGGTGCAGACTAAAAAAAAAAAGAACTTGTCGCAAGTTTGCAAACTGAAACTTTGCCTTTAATTAAATATAGTATGTCTGCTAATGTCTTATAACTTTATTAGGTTAGTTGAAAACAATAATAATAAGTTGAAACTAAAGGTGTTCATTTAAATGTGTTTTTTCTTTCAGCTTACCTAAGACAGTTATGAGAAGAAGAAAGAGAAAAGAAGGAACCCTATATCGTCCAGCAGAGGGGAAATGTACAATCTGCATTTGACCCATCGTAGTGTTAGGAGCAATGAGGGCCCGGGGAGCAGTTGTAAGTAACAGTGCCTTGCTCAGGGACCTCGGTAGCACTTAGTCTTTCAGGGACTTGAACCGGTCACCTTCTGGTTCCCAAGCCAAGTCTCTACGGACTTCGCCTCCACCGCTACACTACTATGTGAAATTTGTTGGCATAATACATTTATTAAAGTCAACGTTTCAGTTTTTCAGGTCAGTGATGACGTATTTTAGTAGGCGGACCCCGAAGTTAGCATTGCACGGGGTCATTGACGACAAACAATGGGATACATAAGATTATTGCTGAAAAGAACATCTGTGACAAACAGACGTTAATGATCCTGACAAGTATTGTTAAGCAGGATAATCTCGACACTTTTGACACTTCTATGATTTCTAAAGAGTAAGAGTTTTGCCGTGATGATGGTTAGTAGTGTCTTTTAATCACTTGTTACCATCCGCTGTTATAATGACACATGGAAGCTTCAGACATTCACAAGTGGCGTATTTACTGACATATGTTATGTCCTAGAAAAAAAGGAAACATCTTTTAAGTTTTGTTAATTACAGCCCTTTTTTCAGGCTTCTAACCAAAACCTTTGATGAAAAAAGATGATGAGATGAGGGAACCGGGATTACTAAAATGCTAACTAGTTTCTATGTTTTAGAACTCATTACTGAACCACTGTATTGATGAGTAAGCTGTTGCAGCTATACTTCTTTTCCTTCTGCTTTTAGGTCAGACTGACGTCACAGTGACCCACTATCGCCTCTAGAGGAAGATTTGGTAATACAAGACAGGACTAGCTCGCACAACTCAATTAGCATGCTAATTTCACAAAATATACAGTAGCTGTCTTTGATATAATGTCAACGCTGTAACCATTCCACATTCTGTTGATAATGTTCAACAAATATTTGAATGTTTTAATTGCAAATTGAACTCAAGTCTATGCAAGTTTATTTAAATCAAATAGTAGAATCAATGGGGAAATAGCTGCATCAAAGAAGTGACTTTACCATGTATGTCATTACAAATCAGAACAATGCACTTCTTTTCAGCCGACCATGATATTTCCCCAACCTTAATGAAGCCTTTTTTTGTGCATAAACCTGAACCAAATCTGAACCATTTGGACAACCTCTAAAATACTTGATAGGTGATCAATAAACTTAAAGACTTTGACTACAGTGTGGAAACTGTTGTGGATGGCAGCTGCTGCTGATGATCAAACATTCAAACACATACTCTGCTTTTGGAAATGATTGCTTCAGTTGGAGTAAAAATCTATCCCTGGGGTGCATGTAGATTGTTAGAAAGTGTAGTGAAGTGGAACAGACTTGAAAAGCATGTGTGGCACAGGTGCACTGTGCACTGCTGTTGAGCAGCACTGAACAGAACACAGAAGGTAGAATACAGCAAATCTTGACACCAAAATTACAGTGCATTGGTTGATTGCTAGTGACACTCCCCCAACTGCATCTCTTCAAATTGCGAGACGTGGAAAAACCCGACCGACAGGCGCAGTGAGCGTCATTTTCCAGGATGTAGGGAAAATGCCAGAGGCAGTACGATTGTACAAGGATAAAGCCCTCTGGCCTCGCTCACTCCCAACTTGTTTTAGGCTGTCAGTTCAGCATGCTCTCAAATCTAACGTTGAAAATTGATTGTACAAATGTTCATTCATTGATGATGTTATGCAAAGATTCAGATTCAATGCATTGCTGCCCAAGAGGAGGTTATCTGATTTTAAAACCTGCAAAACAGTTAGAAAGTCTACAGAGATGCTTAGCATAGTGATTGAATCTGGCAGGTACTCATCAGTGTCTGTACTTTCTTATAGCACAATAAAGGTAATTGGTGCACACTAGTCTCTGGGAAGAAACTAAACCAAAACCAAAACAGTGGGCTCATTGAAATGTGCTCATAACATCAAGGGACAGAATACTGAAGACTAGCTCAGAAGAAACTTCCCCGACCAATAAAAGATTTTCAATAAATAAAATACTGCCATCATTTACAATACCACTCTACTACTATACATGTTTCCCTCCTTCAGGTCACACATTACATTTCAACACGATACTTCATTGATTAAAAGTTTGAAAGACATCTTCCACATGATGCTTTTCTAATCAGAAATACTCTTACGGTCATATTAACTCTCATCAAATCCCTTCCTCTTCCAATGAATGATATGTGTGCTATCCAATGTGCTGAAGCTTATTGTATACCTTTTCATACATTGAATGATAAGGTTCCTGCTCAAAATGGCATGTGCTGTCTTTCATTATTTTTCAAACTGCAATACATGCATACCAACCATAACTTCTAAATGTGAGTTTTTAGAGAGATAATTTCCAGTCATGTCAACATTAATAAAAGCAACATGTGTTCAAAGGACGGGCACCTTGTTCAGCCTTTCTCTAGCACAGGGAAACGTTGGGGATAAAATGCCAGCTACTTTCAAATTAAAACAATTGAAATGTATGGAATCCTATTGGTAGCAGCCCTACAATCAGCTGATAGGACAACTTGACAAAAACAGCTGATTCCTTAATGTTCTAAAAGCTGTCAAAGGCCTAGTTCAATTCCCCAGAGAAAATAAAGAAAAAGTGGTATGTTCATTGAACTGTTAATATAATTAATTGATGCAATTAAATATCCAGGCCATTAGTGATTTGTGTGTTGTTTAGGGAAAATTTGCTATTTTTAGATAGCTATAATAAAAACTACAGTTGTTGTGTTCACAAATACTATTTGGTCTAATATGCACGCTTCAGAGAGCGCATTTACCTGCAGAGAGAGACACACTGTGTTTGTTTCTGTTCTTTTTCGCTTTGCAATTGAATCAATCAACTAATGAATAAAAGAATTGTAGTTAACTTCCAGGTAAAGGGGTCTGAAACAGCTTTTTCTGAAGCTGCAGATATAGTAACACAGAACATGCACATGGCTCACTGCAGAATGAATAAGGCAAAGGTAATCAGAGCAGCAGCAAAAAAATGATGCACTGACAATGCCATCCAATCGTGTCACTCTTTTCCTTCCATTTTTCAGTAAAACCGGACACTGAAGAGAGTGTTCGGTGTCTGAAGGACAGATTTGTAAGGTCTTTCACTGAGCGCAGTCCCACAAACCAACAGTTTCAAACCTGATTTTTCACACAGTGAATATTACCCTGAATTAAAACAATTTTGTTTTGCATTTAGACATGAAGAACTTAAGCTCCATGCTCATGAGCATAGCGATTCTCGTACAGATTCTTACACAACAATAAACTTAAAAATATAGGCCATAAAAAATGAAATAGTTAATGTATTTGTTCTAAACCGCGATGGTTAAAAAGGATGAGACTCCAAATTTGAACACATTCAGCATTCAAGCAACTTCCAATTAACACACATATATTCTTCTGTTGGAATAGAGGTCAGACAATTACTTCTTAAACTCAGACTATATATTGCCTCCCATTGTGTGTGATAATTATATTATTTGTAATCTGGCTGTTTGACGTCAGAAAGCCATGGGCCAGGAATATCTGAAGCCATTTCTATTCTGATTGTTCTTTAAACATAAACTACTGCCATGTGGTCGTACTTGTTCCCAGGACAGTTCCTATTGAGCTGTAACATTCTAAAACAATATCTCTGTCCTGTAGCCTAAATATGAGCACAGAAGATGGCTCCCACATCATGATAATGACATATTGTTCTGAACATTTCACTTTAAAATGAATTTTGTTTCTAGAAAAAATAAGAGTTTAAGCTTTTTCAGTTTGCAGTGGAGTTCGTTCTAAAGCAGTCAGGCAGCCAACAGGTAAACTGAGACAGCACGTGCACCAACATGACACCCAATTAACCACGGCATATCCATCAAGCCATCTAATAGAGTTGATGTTCCGCCTCATGTGAGGATTTTCACAAAGAGAAAAAACACTTTAAAGACAGCCCAACTCTGTATTTTAAATAAACTGCGATAGAAAACCCAAAGACCAAACGCCAATCGTTTTTGTTTCTTTTTACTTCAGTTAAGAAAGTTACACAAAAGGTGGCAAATTTGTCGACAATAAATAATAAATAAATTTTGTTGCACGGGAACAAATGAAACATTTTCTTCCAGAGCTAACGGTATTTTTAACTTAATTATACACATCTTTGGGAAAGAAAAAAAAAAAATCTCGGACGGACACTGATTCACACAAATGTCCCACGAAGCTTGTGGCAAAATAGAGGTATACCTTGTTGCAAATGCTTTTGGGTCATGAAGGAAACCGTGTAATTAAATGAAGAAAAGCAGTGCTGTTCCCCTCCACATGGTCTATAACAGGATGAAGATGCGTGGATCGAATATTTAAAAAAATCACCAGTCAATGTTTCTATTCAAAGTAGCGCACAGCATTTCGCAAGATCTAGAATTCTCTCCTATTTAGAGGTCCCATTTATGGATGGTTCATGTCTTCTCGTTTTGGCAACTGTAACCAGGCGTGTGAGCGTGCAGCACCGGCCATGACGCATCCGTCCGCCTCTTCGGGATGGACATTATAGAATGTGGCTGTGGTAAAATCCCATGATTGTCTTCACAGTGTCAAAATACAACCAGGGGGGTTGTTTGGTGCAGTCGGGAGGGATGGGATGAACAGGGTGTGTGTTCACGTCAGTCCGTCCTTTCGCTCAGGCCTCGATGGGGCTGGACACCATGCTGTTCGGCGTGTCCGGAAGCTGGGACGACATGGACGCTACCTCGCTGCCCGTCGAGTTCGAGCCCGGCCCCCCCTCCGAAAAACTGACCTGCGGTACAAAAGGCAGCGGTCAGACACCCAAACCAAAACCGGGCATACGGATACATGTTTTGGTGCAATAACATCCAGCAATCGTCTACATTATTTTCCGGGTTTTCCACAGCTTCCAGTTGTTAATTGCTCTTCATGTGCAATATCACTGCTATATTTAATACATACTTTGTACTGGCTGCCAATTCAATACTCAGACTGTAACACCACTGTTGAGAGACAACTCTGGGTGTGCAATATTCACTGTGCACACTGTTAATGCTTCCCTTGCTGCCTACCTCATGTCTTCAGTTGTATAATCCTGGATGTTTACTTATTATATTAATTATTTGATTTTCTTTTATTAATGTGTGCTCGCTTCTTCATTAATTATGTATCTCAACTAATATTAAGCATGTTTTTTATCTGCACTGTCCCTTTGCTGTAACATTGTATACACTTCTCCACTGTGTGACGAATAAAGGATTTCTGTCTTATATGAAAATTAACTTGCAAAACTGAGATATTTGGGTACAGAAATTTTTAACATTTCTGTTAGTTATAGGAGATGTATTGTAAATTGTGTATAGACTGCAACAGGACAGTAATCTATTGTTAAAAAGCACACTGGATGTTCGCTATGATGAACTCTTTTTATTTAGGATTTATAGTTTCTGCATCATAATTGGCGACTATATTAAGAAAAGGGGAAACGCGCAGCTGCATGGAAACACGGAAAACACATACAGAACTCAAGAACCTCAAGAACTATAGGTTGCATGGGATTAAAAAAATATATATTTTTAAATACATACACTATAGTTGCCGAAGTCAGTTGAGCTCCAATGAAATCATTCTACTCGGGGTAGTGAAGTAATCTGGATATCTATATTTCTAAATGAAATAATTCAAACATGTTAACTTAACCCCCAATCAACAATATGTTTCACACAGCTCAGCATCCTATAGGGGCATAATCGCATGTCATATTCCAGTTATTTTCATAAATGCTGATAATGTGTGTGCGTGTGGCGCGTTGTTTAGCACTTCTGTAAATGAATGTGTTCCCGGTATGAATAAAGGTTTGATTGATTCACCTCAGCGCGTCTTTGGTGGAAGTTATTTTAAGTGTTTTTTTCCCCCCCGGAGATTGTGTCATGCTGCGTCACTCCTAAACAAATACACCGATAGGGATAAAATAAATATAACTCCAAAGGTTTAAAATCCATCACTGGTGCTGTGTTTGTGTTTTTCATGAGGCCGAATTATATACAGGGTTTTTTTATCTGAGGAAATTATATATTATATCTAGTTCACTGTAGTGGAGGGTCTTTAAACAGGGGGGATGATGAGCATCTTAATATCCACGGAAACAGTATAAATGTAAATAACTCAAACTCGAGGATTCTCAATTGAAGGGCAGCCAGCTAAAATAATGTCTTTAATATGGGTTTCAAACACACACATAATGTTAGTGTTCCATATAGCCTATGCACGAAAGGATAGAGCAGGCCTGAAAACTAATGGCATATATTTATGTGGTCAAATTGTAAACAAAAATAAAGTTTCCAAACAGAGAAGAAGGGATTGCTGTGCACACAAGAACAACTGCATGTCAGATATAGAATAGAAATGAATGATAGAATATTTAAAATAATTAAATACATGTGAAGCATTAATGGATAATGAATAAAAAGCGACGAACCAGTTGTTGGAAGGCCGGCTGGTCAATGTCGCTCTGCAGGGCGAAGTCACTGAGCACCTTCCAGGGCGGCTGGTAGCTCTGCACCTCCACCGGGTTGGCCTGCAGGCCGCCGTCATGCCGCTCCGGACTGGCAGCCACCATCGGGGTGCCAGTCATTCCCTGGATGTTCTGCAAGAGGAGGGGGGGTCAGTACCCAGATACACATCGGTCACTGTGCGCGCGCGCGCGTGAGTGCATGCATGTACGTGCATGCTTCTATGTGTGTGTGTGTGTGTGTGTGTGTGTGTGTGTGTGTGTGTGTGTGTGTGTGTGTGTGTGTGTGTGTGTGTGTGTTGACGAGGAAATGGTGAGGGGGGGCATCTGAAATGAATCCACCAGTCAATCAGCAGAACAATCAATAAGCAAGCAAACAAATAAACAGAGTGACGGATTAATACACTTTGTGTGTGTGTGTGTGTGTGTGTGTGTGTGTGTGTGTGTGTGTGTGTGTGTGTGTGTGTGTGTGTGTGTGTGTGTGTGTGTGTGTGCGTGTGTGTGTGTACATTGGTGGGACCGTTAGATCGCCCTGTCCTCCACTTTGAGACAAACGTGTGATTTGGAGATGTGTGAATAAAAGTGACTGCACATGACTTAAATGATGGCTGCCTTAAATGTTGGAAACCCCCGCGTTAAAGATGTTGGCGTGCATCATAGACTCTGTCATTGCGCAAACACTATCCCAGAATAGTCGAAATGTACTGCATAGTCCCGCTCTGTGTCAGCCCGGCCCGTCTCTCACCGTCTTGTCGTTGGGCTGCTGCTGCTGGAGCTGCTTTATCAGTATGCTCCTCTTCTTGTCCTTGCACCGCTTGTTCTGGAACCAGACCCGGATGACCCGCGGGCTGAGGCCGGTCATCTCCACCAGCTGCTCCTTCATGAGGGCGTCGGGCCTCGGGTTGGCGTTGTAGCAGGTCCGCAGTGTATGCAGCTGCTTCTCGTTTAGCACAGTCCGGACTCGGGTGGTCTTCTCCGGCTGTTTGTGGACGTGAGGCCGAAGCGCAGGCTGCCGGGCCGAGATTGGTTCTGCTGTTGGGAAGGAGGGAGAAGAACCCAGGGAAGGCAACATCAATTCATCTGTCTTTACAATGAGATCTTCTTTAGCAAGAAAAGGGCTTTGAGTTATTGCATGAACAACTTCTCAGCTACGCAGTTTATCCCTGCAGATAAAAACCGTTCTTGCCACACATTACAAACTGCAACCACGTTACATTATCATATACATATAAAAGCATATTCCAGGCTCATCTGATCCTAGATTTAAAATATATGCGAGCCAAAACCTCTTCAGACTGCAGAGCCCTGCACAGCGCTGATAACCTGGTGTATTTCTGACAGCAGCGCCCTGTATCTTATCTGCAGAGCCTGGCCTGGCCGGGTAGAGGTATGCAGAAAGAAAATGTAAAAGACAAAAAACATCGCCTATCTATGGGAGGAGAAGGCGGAACCAGTCCGACCTTAACAAGTCAACCAGGAGAACAGAACAGCTGTATGTTAGTTATGTCCCTGCATGATACTGCATGACATTTACATGAACACAAAGATCAGACCTGGCCACTAAATCACTTTGCACAGCACTGCACACAGTAAACTCTCAGTGGCGATGTGAATTACAAGAAGTGCAGATCAGTAGCTACATGAGAAATCTCGCTCTTCCGTCTTATGGAGAGCCAATTCAGAAAATCCGTTTTTTAATAATCAAAATCCAGACACGGAAAAAGGCTTGGGAACTTCGTGAAAAGAAAAAAGTCGCAGGCAGGCCGATCGCGTTAAAGCGTACAGTATGGGTTCCAGCTGTAAGAGTCCTGATGTCTGCCTTCTGCCCGGGACATTACCTGCCATCTGCAGCGGTCTGGCCGGGTGCAGCGGGCTGAGCGGGTCTCCGGAGCCCAGACTGGCCCGCTCCACCACGTCGTGGTCGGCCCGGCAGAAGAGCCCGTCCTCCCGCAGAGCGAACTCATCCCCCGGGATGAGTTGCCGGCTGCATGCCACGCAGCGGAAACACTCGATGTGGTAGACCTTGGAGCGGGCCCTCATCACAAAGTCGTTTTTGCTGAAGCCGATGTTGCATTTAGCGCATTTAATCCTGTACAACCTGCGGGACACACACACACACACACACACACACACACACACACACACACACACACACACACACACACACACACACACACACACACATACACACACACACACACACACACACACACACTCAGTCAGTCTGCAGGCAGCCGGGCACTGGCGCACAAAAAATAACCATAAAATGAATCATGAAACCTGGAAATAAATTAGATGATCGATAATAATAATAATAATAATAATAATAATAATAATAATAATAATAATAATAATAACACAAATAAGTCGTGATTAAAATAAATAAGTTTTAGATGCACATCATTTATTTTGTAACAACTGCAAAATAATATTCAATTACTATTATTATTACTATTATTATTATTATTATTATTATTATTATTATTATTATTGTTGTTGTTGTTATTATTATTATTATTATTATTATTTACCATTTACTATGACTATTATTGGTAGTAGAAGTGGTATGACAGTATTAGCACATTATAGTCTGTTTGTGATTCTGGTTCTTGTTTTTTTCTGGTATCATCTATAATGTGAATTATTTGAATATGACTTCATAGTAATTTTGTCATCAGACCCAAAAGGGAAGCCCGCTAAGGTTCTTATCGAATATTATTAACACCAAATCAGTGATTTACAGGCTGTATTAAAAGATTAAGAGATGAATTGTGTTTTTGTTTTTTTTTATTTATATCCATCACAAGGCAGGATGCTGCTGTCTGATCGGACATAGATTAATAAATAAAGGACTGATGTACAATACTTTTTAAATGCATCTGATGAGACATTGAAATATATTTCTAACTGGGCTGTACATAGCAGTAATATAATAATGATTAAAATGTCAAAACACAAATAAATGAACCCTCAAAAATGTAGGGCTTCATGTCTGAATCTAAAACCGTAGTTAAAAAAAAAAGAAGTAATAATTCCAACGGCCGTGAGGCTTGCTCTGGTCTATCTGAAGAGGGTCGTCCCGTCCTGGGTGTCCTACCTGATGTAATCCCGTTTACAGTAAGTCTTTCCGTCCCGGACGAAGCAGGTGCAGGACTCATCCAGGTACTGGCTGCACTCCGCGCATTTGAGACAGGCGGCGTGCCACTCCAGATCCGGGGAGACCCGCAGGATGTACTGGTCGTGGATCTGGTTCCCGCAGCCCACGCACAGCGACATGAGCCGCTTCTCTGGAAGAGCAGCACGAGCAGGACACATCACACAAACTGCACAACTGTCCGCTGAACAACCCATCATGTAGAAAATGGTCAAAATCGATGCTGTTATTATTATTATTGTTTGTATTATGTCTTGTGTTGTTTTCGTGGTTAATATTATTTATATAATAGAATATTAGATATGATCCAATTTGTTGTTTAAAAGTCTGTATCCGCTTCCACTTTAATCTTCATTGACACTTTTAAATTCAGTAGCTTATTTTAGATACTTTAATAGGCCATTTCACACCACACACACACAAAAAAAAGAGAACTCTCAAGTTGTGATGAATTAGTTCCAGAATCGCATCCCAACTCCAAACAAGTGTCTTACTTTTCGGAGGATCCCCCATGTCTCCCATGTCCACAAAGTAAGGCGATATAAGGTCCACTGTCACGGCGGGCTGCGGCGCCTGGAAGCCTCGATGTGTCCTCCGCTGCCGGGCTGCCGGGCCAGGGGCTGTGTGTCCGGCTCACAGAGGGAGTGTGTGTGTGTGTGTGTTTGTTGCCGGTGTGTGTGGAGCTCTGATCCTGACAAGCGGCGGGGCTGACGTAGGACAGCAGCACGTCATCTGCATGAGCAGCTGATTGGCTGTGCAGACCCTGGACACACACACACACACACACACACACACACACACACACACACACACACACACACACACACACACACATACACACACACACACACACGCACACACACACACACACACACGCACACACACACACACACACACACACACACACACACACACACACACACACACACACACACACACACACTGTACACGTACACTGGCACACTTATTGCTGCATATCATTTGTTTTCCAGCTTTGCTTTGCTCTTTTCTGTTCTGATAATCTGCTGTCTTGTTTTTTTTTTAGCGCTGCTGCTGAGTGGACTATTGTTTACATGTTCAGCTGTGTGTGTTCCATAGGAGAACACACACTTCACCTCTTTTTTTTTAACTTTCAATATAAACTAAACATACATTAGGCTATAGAGAAACATTCCTGGACACACAACAAGGTCGTACAGGATAAGGATTTATGAATCCATAAAGCCTTAGACATGACGTAAACATATTGCACCAGGCTTATAGGGCCCATATTTTAAACGCAATACCCGTCTATAAATAAATAATACCTCTTGCTGTTGTCATATTTTTAAAAAAGAAACCTCTGTATTTTCACTCCTGAAGAAACCCTGCCTTGTTGTGAGCTTAAGATAACGCATTTTAAAAAAAAGATTTATTTGGTTAACATTAGGAAAGTATCACACCATGTTCATAGAGCTTTGGGGGTGTGAGCCCTGAATCAGAGCTGACAGGCCGGGCCCGCACAGCCGGATACACAGACTCCCCCCCCCCCCCCCCCCCCCCCCCCCCACACACACACACACACACACACACACACACACACACACACACACACACACACACACAAACGCCCTCTTGTGTTAGTAACCTACTCACACCGCGTCACACTGTGCAGTCTCTTATAAATAAATATATTGTTTAAAGGAAACGTGGAATAATGCACAGCTTTGGCTTTAGTGATAAGGAGACTTTGGTTTAGCCTACCAATATAAATATGAATAAAATAGATAGACAGACAGACAGACAGACAGGCAGGCAGGCAGGCAGGCAGGCAGGCAGGCAGGCAGACTCATTCACAAATACAATGTAGTTTGAAATAAGACAAATTTAAAAGGAAATGGCGTTTTTGAAAAAGTTTCAAAGGAAATTGTTAAACAAAGATGAAAATGAATGAATACCCTCTGCTAAGTAATTTTGTATTTGGATTAGATTAGATTACAATGAATAACAAATATTGTATTCATACCAAAGAGGGATGTTGTTTGTCACTGCAGCATGTTACACATGAGTTCAAAACATAATACAATACAATAAAGAAAAACAAATACAAATAAGAAAATCTTTATCATACATACTAGTATTCTGAATATACTTACAATAATTATGTGTACATATATATATATATATATATATATATATATATATATATATATGTACACATAATTATTGTAAGTATATTCATATATATATATATATATATATATATATATATATACAATTCATAAAAGCCCACTTTTTTTTATCCCTTTTAAAGGTCAATATTTGGATAGTCAAATTAAGTTTCCTAATTGGCACCGCAGGTGCAGGTACAGGACTTCCTCCAGGTACAAAATTAAGGGAAATATGTCCTTTATAGAGTGCATCAACTGTTTTGTAATGTATAGCTTTAGATTGCAAATAATCCTTCTTGTTATGTTCATATTTATACCTATTTTTCGGTATCATATACATTGACCAATGAAAAGTATAATTAACAAATGGTTATGATATCTGCTTATTGTCATCTTGCACAGGTGAGTCAGGGCTCACATACTGTCTGCCTTTCATGCTCAATAACTCTGAGAGCTCTGACTGACACACTGTTTAAAGAACAGAAATCAATGGAATATCCAATATCAGATACCTCACAGTTGAAGTGTAAGCGCAAATGTGGATATATCATTTACTTGGTAAATATAGGCACATGTGGTTCCCAATACTTCATATGTGAGATCCCACATTTCCCTTGTGATTTATAATTTGAAAGAATGCAATCTAATGGAAAATAGTTCACAGCATTCTCAGAATTTACCTTTGGGTGGTTTCTGCATCTCAGTAATTCATGCACATCATTTGCTTCACGTGATTTCCATGTCTAAATGTGTAGTAAAGTATTTTTATAAATCTCTCTATTATTATCAATACTGTCCTCTTGACTTCTACACGTGCACTCTGTCAACAGAAGGCACATGTATGTTGGTGTATTGTTGTTTGTCTGCATTTAATTCAAGTTTACCTTGCTTATATTACTTATATTACCTTTCATGTGTTTATTATTTCCAGTTTACTAAACTGATAGCCTTTTTGAGTGATACCTAAATCACATTTTTAAATGTTGCAAAGGTGCAGTACTATAAAGCTGCATTGCATGCTTAGCTTTACAGCACATTATCAGGGCCGGCCCTACACCTTTGGGGGTCATATGCAACATTTGGTTTGGGCCCCCCTCTCAATGTGTTGCCCACTTCTCATGCCATTGATCTAATTGTGTACTGTAATTATTAGTGCAAGTCAAGTACAAATGCATGTAGACCTAAGTGAGAGCAATGAATATCAATCTTGAAAGACATAACAGAATGTGTCTACGAGCGGTCCTTCCGAACTTACAGTTTGATTTATATTTTGGTGTTACAGTATGCTGAATCTCACCTGTCTTCATGTGTATGATATTCAAACCATACCTAAAATATATGATGCACAGGCAACCAATGGGAAACATACAATTATTTTTTTTTAAAAGAATGAGAAAAGTCTGATATGGTGATCTCATGTTAAAAACAGAAATGGAGTGCTGTTTTAATAAACTGTTTTAAAAAATGAAAATGCCACAAGAAAAGAGCAATGTGTTCAGGAGAAGGTCAACTGTTGTCATTTTATAAACCAGAATAGTTCATCTGATATAGACATGCAAATTGACGAACATTTTTTATTATAGCTCCATACAAACTAAGCCAGATGTTGTTATTGTTCTTATCCTATTGACTCCCATGCAAACTGTAGGTTTCATTTTAATACCGTACATACACTTGAAAAAATGCTGCTCCAAAACCAAGTAAAAGAATAATAAAAAACAAGATGTTTTTGCTTGTAATGAGTAAATATAACTGCCACCAGAAGAAGTGAACATTTGATTGGTGAGATTTCGTGAAATAAGATGGATATTTAGATAAATTAGATCCTGTTGTTAGCTGGAAAGACTTATTTTGAACCAGGATCAAGAAATATTGTGTTTCAAAATAAGCCAGAAATGCTCAAAAGATTTCTGTTTTCTGATGTTAGTTGATGATTTTCTAACAGAAATGTAAAAGAATACTTCTTTCATCTGAGATATATCTTAAAGCAAGACCATTTATCTCACTGCATTGTTACCTCTTAGGTCGTTATGTCTTATATAAAGTATAAAGACATATTCGGACTAGATATTAGACAAATATACTTGGAAAAGTTTGATGTTTTTACAGTGTATTTACATCACTGTATTCCTTTAATTTCTCCCTCTTCTATAGCTCCGTTTCCTCGATGGAAAGCATGCTCTGATTACAGTTTGGATGTAGACGGTGCTTATGAAAGTAGAGCTGGATAGTTGAAGCACAGCACCACAGCTGATGTTCGTGACAGCCAGCACACTGACAGGGCTTGTAATTTGTCCCCCAGTGAACCTAATTTCTTTCATCAACATCACCGGAGAAAAAACACCCGACTTTCTGACTGGATTTATCATAATTGTGTCAAGTTTGTGACATTTATTTTAAAATAAATGCTTGGAAGCCACAATACATCTTTATTTAAACTGTACAAAGGGCCTTTCACAGGTTTGGTTCAATGTATGTTTTAAGTGTAATTACTAACCCTTATGAACAGTTAATAAATGTACAATTCAGAATTTAAATAGCCAAATAACAGAATAAAGAAGTGCTGGATTTCTAAAAACCGGGTTGCACAAAATAAATTATTATTATTATTTTTAGGCTTATGGTAGAAAGCCTGCAGCAAAATGAACACACAAGAGATCATGGGTGATTAAAAAAAAGATGTACTTGGCATTTCCAGCTGACTGGTTTTTACTACAACACAAATAATTGATCAGTGCCTCATCTATAGCAGTATGTTTGTGTTTATCTGCTGCTCTGCTGTGTGAAATGCAAGGTGATAGGAGCTATCGATGCATATATTTTTCTGTTGATGTGTGGAAAACTCTTTACGCTACCCATTGTAGGAATTGTTATATGATCATTATGTGCACGACATTGGATTTGAGCTGCTTTCTTGGTCATACCGTAATTGTAATGTCTGAAATGGTTTTATTAGGCTTAATAGGTTTAAATAAACATAATATACTGCAATGTGTGTTTTAATGAGGAAACGTGTCACGCAGTGCAACAGTGTAGCTCATTTGTGTGTTTTAATGGTTTTTGGAAAACGATGAAGCTCTATGAAACAGGAAGGCAGTAGACATACACTGACATCACTGTTGGTCAGGGCCTTTTAATGTTTTTGGTTTTTTTACAGTTAAGAAAATCTAAAAAAAGACTTGTTTGGGTGTAATTGGTCAAAATATTCACATATAATATGTGAGATTATATCTTTACATGTATATGTTATGTCTTTTTTTTTGTATTGAAATGAGTGCTGTGCATCATGCATCTTTTAGAAATAGATGGTGCCATAAAATCTTGGTGATCCACCAGGAGTGATTCCCGTCCACTCCTGTCTCCTCTTCTAGGGATCACTTTATATAGTTCTCTATCAGGGCAGAGTTAACTCAAACTGGGTCTCCATTTCCTGAAAAAAGTGCATATTCCAGGCCAAGACCGGACTGAGTGAAACACATGCACATCTGTAAGGGGCCATATTCTGTTCATTTCCAGGTTCATAATTGTATTTAGAGCTTCTCCTGGGACATGTCTCCATGCTTTTATCTTCAAAAAGCTCTTTATCTTTCTCATACTGCCTGTGCCGCAGCACCTCTTTTCACCCTCTGTCTGAAACCAGAGCCCAGTCTGCTCTGATTGGTTAGCTGGCTGGCTCTGTTGTGATTGGTCAATCGTTTAGAGATGTCCCGCCCCTTAGCCTATCACGTATATTGTGTTGGAGCGTTAGCAAATAGAAGCACAAGTGTCATATAGTGATGTCATCATGTTAAAGGAGTAAACAAAAAGAGTACAAAGGAGGCATTGATCACTCTGGGGGGAACACAGGGATTTTACCCTTTGCAGACCATTTACATGCACAATAACCTTTAGAACACACCACAGGGAAGGAAAAACATCAAAAAACATAACAGGGCTTGTTTAAATTACAAATATTATTTCTCATTGTGACAATATTATTTTATCTATTTGCTGGTATCATCCAACCTCACTAATACCAGAGTATCATATACAAATGGTGAGTATTAAAGTATTCTATACAACTATTGTATGTAACTGTTTGAACATCATTTTTGATTGATACAATAGAATTGTACAGTAACTTTAACAGTGGATTACGAGATACCAGAAGAGTGCAGAGTAGAACACACTTAACATAGTGTCAAATGTAGAAGAGGGAGCAAAGTGCAGTGGACAGTAGATCTGAACAATGTGCTGTGTTACAGCAGAGTCCGGGAGTACTGGATTACTGTCAGACAATGAAGGGAGTGCATCATTGACCAAGACTGGACTACCAACCATGCCGACACCTGCCAGAGGCCTCAGGCTCATTATTTAGCTATGGGGTAATATGATTGGGAATATGCACTTCCGAAACACCACCTGACATCAAATGTCCCACTTTATTACAGAAACTTAAGGGCCTGTGTCAAATCTATTTAAAAGGCCATCATTATTTTAGTTCAACGTGCAGCATGTAAGCACATAATCCTGTGTTCGATCTGGTTCGTGCATCTACCAATGTGTATATGATTTAAGAGCACCTGCAAGTTTCACTAAAAATGATAACAGATCAAAATTGTTTCCATGAATCCATTTGTACATTCACAGTACCGGTAACTGTCTTTTTCATGTAGTGTTGTTAAGTTGATATGGATTTCTAGAATACCTTCAATGTGTTACTTCTTTTTACAATTCGGTTATGTGTCTAGAATAACAGCAGTAACAAGCTAGCTTTGACCTGTGTGACCTCTGACTTTGTGCTCCCCCCTCACAGTGGTCCTCTCAGGAACTCAGGGTGATGTCTGTCAAGTCCTTCACCGTCACTTCAGCGACAGTCACAGGCGTAGGTTGTGGCTGCTGTCTGTCCTGTCCAGTGGCAGGGGAGGGGAGCTGCCTCCCCTGGGTGCCCCCTTGTGCACCACACAGACCATATGGCCTGGCCTGGCTCCCTCTAGATGGGTTAGCTGGTCCATGGACCACCTGAGGCAGCAGGAGCTCTCATAATCACTGGAGACAAGGGCCACTTGACACCAGGCTGACAGATGGTGCTGCAGCACTGCTGCCCTCGACTGCTGCTGTTGCTGTGTGTGTGTGTGTGTGTGTGTGTGTGTGTGTGTGTGTGTGTGTGTGTGTGTGTGTGTGTGTGTGTGTGTGTGTGTGTGTGTGTGTGTGTGTGTGTGTGTGTGTGTGTGTGTGTGTGTGTGTGTGTGTGTTCAGATTGAGAGGCACAATAAGGGTGATGATGTGTCAGGGGTGGTTAAACATCATGGTGGCAGCCCGTCCTCCTTTGTCTCTAGGGCCGCTGTAGCCCCGGGCTATGACTGCAGGCAAATTTCATCACATGTAAGGAGCAGAGCCTAAACAACAGATAAGCACAACACTGTGTCCCACTCAGTAAAATGTCATATTTTACTTCACAGACTTCTCTGTTGCCAGTTTTGAAGGTTTTATTTAGATCAAAATTCTAAACCCAGAGAAAAAACATTTTCTAAACTCTTATTTACGTCAATTGTTTTACCCTCGCGCTATATCTAAGACAATCTGTCAAGTTTTAACAAAGTCGTGAAGGGATTGATGGAAAGAGGAATCAAAGGGATGTGGGTGAGGAGGAAGGGATGAGTGGTGAGAGGGATGAAGCGATGTATGAACGAATGAAAGGGTCGATTGTTGAAAGGTTGCACGCATTTGGATATGGATGAGGTAGAAAGTGTCATGAAGTAGTTTTTCTGGTGGTAAAGGCGGAGTCGAGGCTGGCCCTGCTCCTGGACCTAAGATTACTTCATTTATTCTGGGATCCTCCTTCAAATTAGCAGCAGCACTCACTTGTTGCCATCAGGATTTACAACTTTATAAACCTTTCTAACTTGGCAGGAAACAACACCAATTTGTTAGTTGTTTAAGAATAACGACAGAATAAATTCTTGCATTCTACACATGACTATGCTGGAGGTGGGATTAAGAGGCATTAGTCAACACGGTCTGCAAACATCATTTGCGATTACTAGCGAAAGAACAAAAGAACATGCCCATGTTCTATGTCATTAGGTCAGATATTGTTCCTGAATAATATATGCAATCTCAATGCAGAAATGACCAGGTTTGCTCTGGTGGTGGCACTAAACAGAATCCTTTTGCTTTGAGGAGACAGTGCTAACTACTCAGCCATGTGCTCTGCAGGACCTGTTGGTAAAACATTTACTCAACTATCAACATTTTATGTACAAAATGGCCGCTGCAAAAGGAGGGTTCTAGGCCAAGAATGGTTCTCTAAAAATACCTACCACTCTGAATGCATCAAGCCAAAAAGGCCAGACTCTTGGGAACAGCAATATCCGGATCGTCCGGATGCACACTTGCATTTTCCATAAGCACCACCTCCAGTCCGCTTTTGAGTCTGATCCTGGCTCAGTTTTTGTTGCAGCAGAAATGGACCCTGTTTAAGTGAGCTGGCACCTCCTCTCTGCTCCATTCAAATTAATGAGAGAGCTGTATTTTATCAAGCAGGGCTTAAGTCAGTCTGAACGCAGCCTCAGTGTCTTCAACATATGCATGTTGGTCCAGGTGTTAATGCTCACAAAGCACATCAGAATCAAAATCAGGGTCCCTTTAATCGTCCCACAAAGGGAACATTTACATTTGCTACAGCAGCAACAGAGCCAAAGACAGCTTTACAAAGGAAAATATGCATTTAAAAAAAGAAATCAAGATAAAGAAAACACACAATTTACAAAAAAAACATCCTGAAGGAGATATAGCAGCCAGGTAATATTGCACAGTTATTGATTATGGCATATTTATGTTTATATATTGCACATAAATTGTCATTGCGCAACTAGTGAGTTTTTTTGTTTTTTCTTTGTTGTGTGTATGGGGGTCTACCAGGGGCCATGCTGGTTGTAAAGTCTGACCGCTGTAGGAAGGAAAGACCTGCGGTAACTCTCTGTGAGACACCACGGATGCAGCAGCCTGTCACTGAAGGAACTGCACAGTGCCGACAGGGTGTCCTGGAGGGGTTGGGACACATTGTCCAGCAGGGAGGACAGCTTGGCTGCCATTCTCCTGTCTCCCACCACCTCCACAGTGTCCAGAGGACTCCCGAGGACAGAGCTGGCCTTCCTTATCAGTCTGTTCAGTCTCTTCCTGTCAGCAACCGTGATGCTGCTGCCCCAGCAGACCAAACCATAAAAGATGGTTGATGCCACCACAGAGTCATAGAAGGTCTGAAGGAGTGCCCCCTGCACCCCAAAAAACCTCAGTCTCCTCAGCAGAAAGAGTCTGCTCTGTCCTTTCTTGTAGAGAGCGGCAGAATTGTCAGACCAGTCCAGTTTATTGTTCAGATGAACACCCAGGTATTTGTAGGATTTCATAATCTCTATGTCCACTCTCTGGATGTTCACTGGGGTGTGTGTGTGTGTGGGGGGGAGTGTTGGCGCCGTCTGAAATCCACCACTAGCTCCTTGGTATTCCCTGCGTTGAGCTGGAGGTGGTTCCTCTGGCACCAGGAGGAGGAAGTCCTGCGTTAGCTCCCTGTACTCCCTGTCGTCCTCGTTGAAGATGAGGCCGGCGCTGGCGGAGTCGTCAGAGAACTTCTGCAGGTGACAGGTCAGCGTGTTGTGGGTGAAGTCTGCAGTGTAGAGGGTGAAGAGAAAAGTGCCAGCACCACCCCCTTGGATGCCCCTGTAGTGCAGATTATGGTGTCTGATTGACACTCCCTGGTCCTCAAGTACTGTGTACGGTTGGTGAGGTAGTCCAGGATCCAGGAGGTGAGGTGGTGATCCACCCCTGAGAGCTTCAGCTTGTCTCCCAGGAGCAGGGGCTGGATGGTGTTGAAGGCACTGGAGAAATGAAAGAACATGATCCTCACAGTGCCCCCAGCCTTCTCCAGGTGAGAGAGGAACCTCTGCAGCAGGTAGATGACAGCGTCATCCACCCCGATGTCAGGCTGGTAGGCAAACTGCAGCGGGTCCATCGATGGTCTCACAATGGCCCAAAGGTGTCCAAGGACCAGCCACTCCAGGGTCTTCATCAGCTGCGATGTTAGCGCCACTGGCCAGTAACTTT
The DNA here is from genome assembly GCF_036324505.1 of Eleginops maclovinus. Taxonomy (NCBI): domain Eukaryota; kingdom Metazoa; phylum Chordata; class Actinopteri; order Perciformes; family Eleginopidae; genus Eleginops; species Eleginops maclovinus. The sequence continues at coordinate 2,623,226 of NC_086360.1, read as the reverse complement.
TGAAGTCCTTGGGTTGAGGGGGGTCTTCCACAGTAGTGGTACCCTCCCTTTATTCAGGCTCAGGTTGAACAGAAACTCCACAATCCCACACAGCTGGTCTGCGCAGAATTTGAGGAGCCTCAAGCTGATGTCATCCGGACCTGCTGCCTTCTGCGCCTTACATCTCTGCAGCTCCCTCCTCACCTGGTTGGTTGTGAGAAATTACAAAGAGGAAGCCAAAGGATCAGCCCGGTGACTGGTACTAACTCTTCCTGCTAACTCAAGCTGCTAATACAGCTGTATATCTGTCTCTTATTGTGGAAAATACAGTGTGGAAATTGTGGGGATGAACCAATAACTAATTTGTATGGAATCCTAGCTTTGATGACAGAACACAATACCTAAGATGTCAAAGAAAAAGTGGGACAGAGATCTCTAAATGGTAATAAGTCAAGAAGTTTGGTTTAAGATCTGTGCTCAGGCACATACTGTCACTAAAGTGAATATGTGGAGAGCATTTCAATGGAAGATGATTAGCAGACCTTTCAGAACACCACAAATGGTGGTAAAGGAATGTAAACCAGTCCAGTAGTTGTTGGAGGGGTTGTGGAGAGACTATGGCTACTCATTTGCATATATTTTGGCGATGCCCATCGTTAACCAACTTTTGGATATCGAAGATTACGTTCTCATTGTTATTATTGATTTGATTTCTATACATTTAGTTTTTCATGTTCTCATACTGAATTTTTGGGATTTCAGACCTTATACATGTCGTGACCCCTTGTTAAAGAAACCATTCATCTAAATTGGAGTACTATTGGATGTAAAGGGGAACGTGAGAAAACGACTAATAAAGAATAAGTAAAAAATAAATAACAAGAGTGCTTATTAACACCCAGTGTAAATGCAAAGAGCTGGAATCACATATTGAGATCTAGTTCTCTAATCAGGTGAAAGTGGATTTGGACTATCCGCCCCAGCCTGTTCTGTGTGGAACTTCCATATATTTGTTTAATTGTGACATTGTAGCGATGTGTAGCTCAGGTGAATTGAAGGGTCTAAATTGCCTCTGGATGTAACAGTGTTAATTTGTCCTTGCAGTGGACTGCAGACTTGTCCAGGGTGCTTTCCTGCCTTTCGCCCAATGCATGGCAGGATAAGCTTTCCCACGATCATGAGCAATATTAACTCATTATGCAAATGTATCAATGAATGACGTTTACAGAGATTATAAAGGCTGTTGGGAAAAAAAGGTCAATTTTAATGCATTTCCACTCAGCGAGACTGAAGCAGAGCTCCTTAAGTAAGAAGTGTAGGAGGAACTGAGTCTCTGTGCTGTTAGATCCACATTCTGTATAAGGCCTGATGTGACCAGCCACAAGTCCGGAAATATATTATTATATTAAAATGCGTCATCATCATCATCATCATCATCATCATCATCATCATCATCATCATCATCATCATCATCATCATCATCAAAATAGCATTTTTCATCCATTGGGCTGCACACTCAAAAAAACACATTCATAAACATATAAGCAGAGAACTAGATTCAAATTGCATCGCACCTCAAAAACTTCCAGCTGGGCAAGTTGATGCGGGTCATTAGGCGGCAGAGCACCTTACAGCTAACCTAACCTAAGCCATAGAGTTGGAAGATTAAAAAGTTATCATATGCCTGATTCTTGTAATGATCATTTGTAATCATTTTAGACTGCAGTAAAAATGATAATCTGCCATAGGGGCATCGCATCAGAAAATGCTAATACTGGTTGTTTTGGACGGCAGTGACCCAATGACCTATTCTTTTGTTCAAGCACCACACCGGGAGGCCCATTCATTTTTCAAGCTGGTTAATTATAATGCCATAGTCAATTGGGTCACATGCAGCACTTAGATCTCAAAGAATGGAAATCAACTGGTTGGAGCTATTCCTTGATTTGTATTATTTAATATTTTATCTATTTTGTTTTGTATGGAGTAATTCAGTTTTCAGCATCATTATTGGGTGTTATTATTTAATTTAAGTTAGGCATACAGTATGTTGAGCAATGTGGAGTTGGGATTGGGCTCGAGAAAGTTATGTGTGTTTACCAGGGCAGGACAAGTAGAATTGCTTTGTGTACTGTTGGATCATTGAAAGCTACACTGAAACTTTGACTTTAACACATTTTACATAACTGTATTAGGTTAGTTGAAAGCAAAAACATGAAGCTGAACCTAATATTTTGTATTTAAACTTAATATTATTGCTTTCAACTAACCTAATACAGTTATGTGAAATCTGTTGACATAATACATTTAATTAAAGTCAACGTTTCAGTTTTTTCAGTGCAAGTGAATAAAAAGCACAAAGGAGATTCTCACCTGGATTAATCTCTGCTCAACTCTCACTTTCTCTTACCCTAGCAGCCGTCTAATTTTGAAGTTCATTTTATGGTTTAATTGTTTTTGGTTTAACTGCTGCACTCCTTTATCAACTTCAACCGTTTTTCTTGTGGCCATTTACCGCCTTCAGAATATTCCAGGCATCATTTAAACAAAATATCAGGTCTCAGTGCCATTCTCGCTGCACTTCACTGTAGAAAACACATTGTGACAATTATTATGTCTTTGTTCCACTGTCAAGAGGGGGCTGAGGAAATGATTTATAATACAGATAATTCTACCACGTGTCAAAAAGCCAGCTATTGTTAAAGTACTGGTGAGCACTTGACTTCACTGTTGTGGCAATCACACTGAATCTGATTGAGTGAACGAGGCTGGGAGCCAAGAATAGACTCTGCACGACTCTGCCTCTGCATTAGAGGTGTCCACATCAGTGTAACCCGGGGGGGAACTAGCCTCAGTAGAGCTCAAAGGAATGTAGGTTGGTCTACTGATGAAACAGAGGGTGTCTGCATGTAAAGATGTAGACCAGTATGCTGATGATAACAGTATTTATGATGGATCATGGGCTGGATGTGCAGATGCTGTCTGCTCACACCAAGCCTACACTAAGAGCACTGAGATTCAAAGGCATTTATAATAGTGTCTAAAACTTGTTCTTCAGCGTTCTTCAGGTAGTGCAATTGGGCCCCAAAAATATTTCCCTTTAACGTCCATTAGAAAGCGACTGTAGCGACAAAACTCTGACTGAATAAAGTCGCGGAGAGGCTATGTTTGGTTCTTCATTGTGACTCTCCCAATGAACAGTCCTTATTGAAGTTTGTGTTCCATACAAATGAACAAACAATTACAGCAAGACCATACGATATCTACAAGAGGTATCAGAACCAAATCACAATCTTTGTCTATCACCCAAGCCCTGCACACCCCAGGTGGACGAAATACCTTAAACCACACCCATGTGACAATTGCAGGAAGTATTTTGTCTCTTACACAGACAATAACAGCAGATCGTTTGTTTTGAGGTATGTTACTGTACAAAAGGCCATCTGTTTGTTTTCACATCTGTTTATTCCTTGTATTGGTCAGTGTGATTTGGTCAGGCAGTTAATTGGCCACCTATCGCTTGGCCCTATATAGTTGTAGCTTTCATTGTTTAAGTCACTCATTTCTGTTACATTGATGGTGTTCGTGAATCTAATGGTGAGTAGTGGTTATAAGTGATTATATGTTAGTTGTCAAGCCTGCAATCTTAACTGTTGGTTGGATGCACCAAGTTACATGTTATTGTTAGCTGACTTGCTAATTCATGCTAATCGCGATTAGCACGCTGATACTGATGTAGCACAGTTTAGCCTCATCTGGAGCTAGCTAATGCTATTTGTACAATAATGTATGCTGCAAGGGCGGGCTATGTGTAAGCTAATGTTTAGCTTCATGTTTAGCTTCAGTTAAACTACTGGTTTGTAGGCTACAAAGTTATTGCAGGACATTACACATATGTCTTTCCTTTCTTTTCTGTGTTACAGAACCACACCTTACAGACCTTACACACGTATCTATATCTATATCTATCAGCAAGTACAATCACTTCAGTACTCTGTGTTGTGGGTGTGAAGACTCAATAAAGGACGACTCAATAACATTTCTCTGGATGCCGTTTTCCCCCTTTGTGTTCTGATCGGACATTCTGTAGAGGTGGCCACTGGAAACTAAGTATCAGCGTCACTCCACCAAACAATTCTTTTCAATTACCTTCCTACTACAAACTGTTAGATATTCTTGATCATCACATTATAAAATGCTGGAATTTTTTCCCTCCTACAGTCATGGGAATGAGCCTGAGACCATGCGGAGGCAGGGTGAACCATTTCCATGAGCATCAGTTATAGGAAGGGCTGGAGTGCCGTCTCCTACACTGTGTCCAGCTCTCTTTATGCATCCATGGCTTACACACACACACATACAGTAGCTTCTGGCTTGGTGTAAACCCAGAAGGTAGGAGCCTCAGCTGTCATACTACAATGAAAATAGCTGTTAAGAAAAGTAAAAAAACAAAACAAATATCAACATTTTTTTAATGACCTAGTATGTTTGTGTTACTATGTCTGTTTGTCCCTAATGGTGACAAATGAATTGTGAATTTAAGCTATGTCCGGGTTCATATGGGTTTAAATATGGCTCTGATAGCAGCCAGTGTTGCTAAAACGTTGGAATTAATCGATCAGAAAAGGAAAAAAGGTGTGTGTGTGTGTGTGTGTGTGTGTGTGTGTGTGTGTGTGTGTGTGTGTGTGTGTGTGTGTGTGTGTGTGTGTGTGTGTGTGTGTGTGTGTGTGTGTGTGTGTGTGTGTGTGTGTGTGTGTGTGTGTGTGTGTGTGTGTGTGTGTGTGTAACCAACAAACAGAGGAGATCTCCAGTGGCCTCTCCTGCCTGGAAAGGAAGGGGATCTGAAAGAAGTTTTCTGACAGTTATTACTGTTGTCTCAAACTAAATCTATGCACGCTTTGACACGCTGACCCAAAAGTATTTAATTACAAATCAACTTACTTTTAATTGTAAGTAAAATACATATATCCTAAATTACTCCCACTTAGGGCTGTTCGATTAATCGATTTTAAATCGTAATTGCGATTATGTATTTAGAACGATGTTAAAACGTGAAACTCGTAAAATCGATTTTTCACTTTAACTAACTTCTACGCTACAGTCCCCGTTCATTTGTCTGGGCTGTGCCCTACTGTCTATGGCTGCGCCAGATACATTTTTGGCTGCACTGGTTTGCCTTACTTACTTCCGCCTCTGACCTCCCCATGGCGCTCTTTCTAGTTCCTACACATTTGTAAACAAACATGTTGGAGTTAGTGGATAGAAAGAAGAGCAAGTCCGTTGTATGGAAGTGGTTCGCCTTCAACGCTTCGGATGAAGAGCAAAGTACTCCGCTTTGTAAACTCTGTCGGAAGTCAGTGGCAGTTAAAAACAGCACAACGAATTTATTTCAACACCTCCAAAAAAACCACCCATCGGAATGGCAGCAGTGTGTTGCAGAGCGGACTGCACAAGGGCACGCGGATGCGGCTACACCACCACCCCAACCAAAGCAAGTTACTCTGTCAGCTTCATTTTCGCGTGGTGTACCGTACGATAGGACTGACAGGAGGTGGAAATCTATTACGGATGCAGTCGCGTTCCACATCGCAACAGACATGGTCCCAATATGTATGGTAGAAAAGGCTGGCTTCCAACATTTGCTTAATACGCTGGATCCCCGCTACAAGCTACCAGGGCGAAAACATTTTGGCGAAGTTGTCTTGCCCCGTCTGTACAACACAACTCGTTCGAAAGTGACAAAGAGGCTGGAAGACGTACAGTTATTTTCCGCTACTACTGACTTGTGGTCCAGTCGCACTATGCAACCATACCTGAGTTTGACAGTGCACTTTATCACCGACGATTGGTGTCTTGAAAATGCCTGCCTACAAACGTCTTTCTTCCCAAGCGACCACACGGGTGAAGAAATCGCCCAGGGGTTGAGAGATGGACTGGAGTCCTGCAATCTGAGTGAAGACCGCCTCGTTATCTGGGGAGAGTTATGTGACTGTCTCTATCATCAAACCAACACTCAGCATGTTCAGAAGCAGTCTTCTCAAACCAGAAGACGAAGACACTGAGCTCACCAAAGAAAACATCCTGCATTACATGACTGAAAAATACAGTGACCCAGACAAAGACGAACTCTTGGACATAGCCTCGCTGATGGATCCCAGGTTCCGCACGACATACATCAACCCTTACAGGGTGGAATACATTAAGGAGAGAGCTGTCACAGAGCTGCTGTCTTTGATGCCCACTGAGCCTGGCACTGCTGTGCCGGTGCGCCAGGAAGAAGAAGAAGTAGCTGCAGCTGAGCCTGGTCCTGTGCTGAAGAAGCGGAGGAGCTTGTCAAGTTTCTTCCCGAAGAAAACGCCCGCTCCCTCCTCCTTGTCAAAGGCAGACAGAATTAGAACTGAGCTGGCAACCTACCTGTTGATCTCTGAGATAAGCGAGGATGCTGATCCACTTCAGTGGTGGAAGAAACACGAAGAAAATGTCCCAAGGCTCTGCAAGTTAGCCAGGAAATACCTCTCAATACCTGCGACAAGTGCCCCATCAGAGAGGCTCTTTAGTGTTGGAGGGGGCGTCGTAACATGCCACCGGGCATCCCTCAAGCCAGATGCCGTAGACCGGCTTGTGTTCCTTGCAAAAAACTTGCAAATGTGAATAACAAATGTAATGACTGACTGACTGACATTACACACCTCTACCTCCTTCATGGGTTACATTATTATTTAGCATGCAAAGACCCAGTTTAGTTTAATTAGTAAATGTCTTGTTTTATTTAATATGTTTGCAAGTGCTGATTTGCTGATTGTTTTTTTTCTCAGAGATAAAACTTATATTTTTTCAAACTTTATTTATTATTTCTCTGCTATGCTGGTTCCTCTCAGAGGCACTCTGTAGGGCTAGAGCTTGTAGTTTATTCTGCATGCTGAACTTCTCTGGTGTCAGGAATTTCAGTTTTCGAAATCTTGGGTCTAGTGCAGCTGCAATGACGTGTTTGCTTGGACTATCATCTGTGACATTGACCACTTTAGAGCAGCATTCGGTCATCTCCAATGAAGCAGCGGTCTGAAAAGCCTGCACTGGCGCTGCATCATAGGCAACGCTGGTGGACTTCAATAGCCCTCTGTACAGAGGGGGCAAGGTAGAGATTGTCACATACCTTTCTCTGCTCAAGTAAAAGGACACAGTGGCACACTCAAGCGCTTTTGCAAGGTCTTCCAAGAGGGTCCACTGATCGGGTTTGAGGTCCAGGTACCTTTTACCTTGCTGCCTTGTTGTTGTTGGATCTGACAGAGTGGCAGTAACTGGCCATCTTTGTTCAAGTAGACGGGTGATCATGTGATAAGTACTATTCCATCTAGTGGAGATGTCCTGGATAAGACGGTGATCTGGAGTCTCCATCTGTTTCTGCTTAAGCTTTAGTTTGCTTGAAGCCAATTCACTTGTTTTAAAGTGCTCCACAACAGCCCTCGCCGCTCCTAGTGCATTACTGATCTGTGTTTGCTTCAGAGCATGGTTGACCACCAGCTGTAAGGTGTGGCCTGCACAACGGACCAACAGCCACCCATGTCTATCTTGTAAAAGGTTAGCAGCCAGCACCATATTACGGGCATTGTCATGGACAATCCCTACAATCTTGGAAGGAGGGAGTTCAAACTTTTCTAAAGCCTCCTCAATCCACTCTGCGATGTTGGCGCCAGTGTGCCATTCCTCAAGTGGCATTGTTGTCAGGCAGAAGTTTTTGAACAACCAATCATCACTTAAATAATGGCAAGTGATACCCAGGTATGCTTCTGTGGCAATACTGGTCCAGGCATTGGTAGTCAGGGCGATCTTGCCGCTTGCTGATTTGAGAGCATCTTTAACATGATTGAGAAATGCTTCATACTTTCCCTCCATGAGCTTGGTAAAATGTCTTCTTGAAGGTAACGTGTAGTCAGGATTGAAAGTGTGGATAATTTGCTTGAAACCCTCGCATTCCACCGTTGACATTGGACTCATGCCGTAGACCAGCATGTTTAGAACTCTCTCAGTGAGGAGTCTGGCCATTTGAGGGCTGCAAACGCCTCTCCGCAGGACGAAGTCATCCACTCGCCTTTGCTTTGAACTTCTAAAATGGCAAAATGAAAATAGAAAACTATTAGGTATAGTTACCACAAATTGTAGACTTAAATTAATCAATTTTATTGATTTTATCTGACAAATGAATGATTTATAATCAGTTATGTATACACTTATCTACGGTATTTATCTATTTAGCTTACGTGCAGTCATGCAGAGCTAGGTAAAGTTAGGTAGGCGAGGTGACCGTCTGAATTTACAATGTTAACATGAGGAAAGAGGGACAGTAGATTCAGTAGAGACTGTAATTCAATGTTCTTATGCAATTGGGTTAACACATTATCTTTCATGAGAGGGCCTAAAAGTAACTAATGTCACTCTGGACTAGAGGACGTGTTTTCCGAAAGGTAAACAAAAACCGGCTAACTTACCCATCCGGAACTTTGGGCGCTAGACGTCCTGGTGTTTGCGTTTAAGATGCTCATGCATCGCCATTGTATTGCTGTGGTAGGCCAGCTCTGCTTTGCAGACAGTACACTTGACTTGTTCATTAGCTTTATTTTCCTTAAAAAATGCCCAGACTTTAGATAATCGCGGTCTCAATTTTACTGCAGTCAGCTCACGCTGATCCGGAGCCTCTGCCATGATTCAGCTGTTAAACTTCGTCAATGGTTGGTTTAGGACGCAGATGGTGCATGATGGTGGTGGTTTTTATTTTATTGGCGGTTGGCATCCAACTCGGTGCATTAGCGCCACCACCTGTTACGGGTGTGGAGCATCAATGGGGAATAGACACTTTATAAACAATACAATGGGAAAATGAATGGTCCTTTTGCTTCCCCTTCAGAACCGGAAGCAGTACAATGCTAATCCGCAGCATACAAAATGACGGTGGTGGCTTGCCAATTTTATTGCAATATCATTTGCGTGTGTTCTAATGAGTCATGAGTTAAATGCCTATGTTGCTTAAATAATACGACGCGTCGACAACAAAATTTCGCGTCGACAAAATGTCATTGTCGACTAGTCGTTGCAGCTTTAGTTGAGTCATGCCTTTGTGTTTATGTTCACGAATGTTTCCCAAAAGCATCCCTCTTTGCATTAAAAAGGAACGGCAACACATTGTAAAGAATGACCTCAGTCTGTCAGTGCTCCACGTTATGTTTACGTTTAGACATTGCCTATATCGGTCAAATCTCGGTGAATCAATATTGTATCACTGAATGAGCAAACCGTCATACGCATGACAGGTGGGAAAATTTGTCACAGCATCTCCACTGAGGAGTACACCCACTTCTCCATGTAGGAGAGGAAGAACACTGTTGTTAGGAGAGATGCTCACTCCTCAGGCTGATGGGTGGCATTATGACAGAAAATGGACTCCAATCTGTTCTGCTCATCAGATTAGAAGAGATTTACTCAGCCAGTAAATAGGTAGGATGGATGGATATGGAGAGTGTGTTTGAGCAGGGTGGATGCTCTTTGGGGGAGGGTGTGTGTGTGAGGGGGGGGGGGGGGGGGGGGGGTGTTTGTTCTCTTGTGCCGCAGCCTCTCAAAGCTTTTCCCATACTCAGATGTCTGTTTGAGCCTCCTGCATGGTGGTCAGGCTCCCAGACTGACGGCACCCTCCCCTCTGTAATCCATAGGCAGGTCAGAGCTGCAAGAGCTCCATCATTGCCGAGATTGTATATAGGGTCACAATTTGTTTGCCGAATCAGTGCAGATTTCACATAACTGTATTAGGTTAGTTGAAAACGATAATAAATATGTTTGAATAACAATGATTACGTTCAACTTAATATTATTGCTTTCAACTTACCTAATACAGTTATGTGACATTTGTTTGCAAAATACATTTAATTAAAGTCAATGTTTCAGTTTTTTCTGTGTACTTCCATATTTAATGCCATCACAACCAGAAATTTCAGGGACCTTTTATGTGCCTGACCTGAAGATGAGACCGGGCTTTTATTGAAGACTCATATAAGTCACCAAGACGTCTACCTGTTTTCCTTACCATAAATTCTCACTTGTTTTAGTAATAGCTTTATAACAATATTTTTTAAGTTGACTTAAATAAATGTGTGATGAAAACAAATGACACGTTATTGTATTAGGTTAGTTCAAAGTAATAATGTTTAGTAAACTAAAAATATTAGTTGCAACTTAGTTTCGATTCTATTGTTTTCAACTTAACCTAATAGAATGATGTGGCCCCTGTTGACATGATACATTTAATTAAAGCTAATGTTTAATGTTTTCAGTGAAGGCAGGATATTATATTTTAGATTGAGACATTTCGATTGAAAAGAGATTCACTTGCTCATTTTCAGGTTCATATTTTGTGCCTCTATATATTTACGTGCTTTAAAAGTGATCTGTTATTCTCTCTGTTGCTGAGGAATTGTTTAAACTGAAATGTTTGTAATGAGTCTTGGATTACAAACCAAACAAGTGCTAAGATGGCAGGTAACTCGATTTGTACCTGTGTTAAATCTCCTGGCGTCAGACAGCCTGTACCATAGCAAACGCACACAAGCTTGCAACCTGCTTTACATTTACATAGTGAAATTATGCTGGCCTTACAATATACTTAGAAAAGGAATATCGCTAAATCCAAAGGTCAGGGGGCTTGTCTGGTGTCCCAACCTTCATGCTGCAGCTGCAGGACAGCACATCATGTTTGAGAGAGAAAATGCAAAAGATGAACAAAGGTGTTGACAGGCTGTGAGTTACGGTTATGACATTGTCATTGCTTCTCAACACAGTGAGTTTGTTATCAATTCATGGCCAACGTTGAGATAATCAATAGGATGCCCCATACTGTTAATGCACAATGATTACTTTTAGCAACAGTTCCATTAGAGTAAATGTTGACACCTGAAACAAAATACTTCAAATCCATGTCCTGCAGTTCAATACATGGCTATATGTAAAGAGTGGATCAGAGAGCTCTGCTGCCCTCCATTAAAGTTTGAATTCCCAGCCCCCGACAGTACGATCTCATCATGAGTCTCCCGCTAAAAGCTTTAACACAAGGATAATGTTTATTCCAACTGCCACCTCACTCCAAAAAATGATCCAAATATTTATATGTTCATTAATCCGGAATTTCCCCTAATGCATCACTTATAATAACAAGGCAGGCACCTCCCAGGACGTGCTGTGGTGTAAATGAGAAGTTAAGAGGATGAGTACAGTCCTATTAGGAAACGTGGTGTCACAGCTTGGTCTTCCACTCTGATCTGACACTCACACTTGAATCACCTCAATGATTTCACACCTTAAACATCCACATCTCGGGGAAAGAAAAAAAATGAGATGGCTGGGAATAAAAACTTTAAAGATGGCCTGGAAAATGAATCATAACACTTAAGTACTGCTGTCAACTCTGAATAAACGACAAAACATAGAGCACATTACACTCAGCCCAGGTGGTTTCACAAGCCATTGTGAACAAATAAACCCAGAAACAATGCTGTATTATTTGTTCAGTTCTTTGATATTATTTTTGTACTTAGCCACATTTATGTTTTGATGAATGGAAATTGTCAAGAAGTCTATTATTAGACAAATAACGCCCTATATTCCCCATGATGTGAGGACAGCAGCTTAGTGTCATGTGCAAACCGTCCACCAGTGGAACCTGAACATCAGCCAGGCGGCAGGATTCTAGAGGTCGCTGGCACGAGCTCCAGCCACACTATGTAACACTTACAATTGTATAAACCTCACCAGGAAAAGCATTGCATGGGCTAATTTTGCAGGTATCCAATCAGAATCAGAAAGCTTTATCTATCCCTTGTGGGGGAATTCGATTTGTGACAGTTGCACCATCTTAGAAGAAAAAACCTAGACTGCCTAGCAAAAAAAAAGGTCACACTCTAATATATGTTGGACTGCCTTTAGCTTTGAGTACGGCACGCATTCACTGTGGCATCGTTTCCACAAGCTTCAGCAATGTCACAACATTTATTTCTGTCTTGCATTAATTTTTTAAAAATCTTGTATTGATGACGGGAGATTCGGACCACTGCGCAAAGTCTTCTCCAGCACATCCCAAAGATTCTCAATCGGGTTCAGGTCTGGACTCTGTTGGGTCCAATCCATGTGTGAAATGATGTCTCATGCTCCCTGAACCACTCTCACAATTTGAGCCCGATGGATCCTGGCATTGTCATCTTAGAACATGCCCGTGCCATCAGGGAAGAAAAAATCCATTGATGGAATAACCTGGTGATTCAGTATATTCAGGTAGTCAGCTGACCTCATTCTTTGGGCACATAATGTTGCTGAACCTAGACCAGACCAACTGCAGTAACCTCAGATCATAGCACTGCCCCACAGGCTTGTGACCTTTTTTTTGGCAGGGCAGTGTAGATGCACATAAAAACTTGAAGTAAGAATGTACAATAAAATTCCTTTTAGCCACAGGGAACCAACATCTTTGAAACGTTATCCAGTATATCCTGGTGCAGCCATGTTTTTGTAAAGCACCACTATACTCCAGATATTCCATCTGGCTCCTGGCTAGAGCTGTTAACTTGTCCATTTTATAGCCTGTATTCTTACATGATGATAGAGGGGAGATAGGGCTTACATCTCCTTTTCCCCATGAATCTGGACCCAGCTCTCCCTCTTCGTTGCATCGGTTTACCTCAGTATTCTTCTCCAGTTTTTGTGGGGATAGCTGTTCTTACGACCCTTATGATCAAATCTCTCTAGAACAGCGGTTCCCAAACTTTTTTTTTGGGGGGGTGCGTCAACCCCGGTTGGGGTTGACGCACCCCCCCAAAAAACGCAAAAAAACGCAACAAAGCTTTGTTTTATCGCCATATAAAGACTCATGTTTCATCATGCGCAAATAACCAGAACACGCATGACGATAACAACATCAACAAAGTTTCAATATAATGCAACAAAGAAAAATTGCAACGATCCACAACATTAAAGAGCATGGGCTCAGAAACAGAGACAACAAATAAAAACGAGGATCGATCATTTCCTGACTCCCGCTCATTTTCTTCTCTCCGTCTCTGTTGCCTCTAAATCCTCACTCTCTCTTGGTCCCTCTCCTCCTTCATGACTAACAACTTTGTCATGAGACGTTCCACTTGACAGTTTCCCTGATTTCAGCCAGTTAATCATATTTGAAAGAATGACTGAAACGAGTTGGCGGGCATATATCCTAGCCTACAGTGAAACTGTTATACCAAAAACTAATAAATGATATTTTTTTGATTTAAAATAAAAGGGATTACAAAGGAAATGTTTATTGTTCCTGTTTTTTATTGTAGCCTATGGAAAAATCCCACTTAAAAAACAACACTGTGATATTTTTACACCAGACCACCATCACATGTTTCATCTCGCGCACCCCCTGGTGGTACCACACTTGTTTGTTTAGTTTGAATGTTTAGAGAGGGCACAGTTTCAGAAAGAAGTATAGAAGTTTCAAAGAGAAAATAAAGTGAAGTAAAATAAGGAAATGTTTGAAAGAATTTGTTGGGGGACAGATAGTCCTTTGGTTTAATATGGAAAGTATCTGCAATGACTTCATGTCGTTCTCCTGACATTAACGGAAGTTTCTTTTTTCGCTGAACCCAAACCCAGCCCCAGACTCTGAATTCACATTCCAGCACTTTGCACCTCCACCTCCAACTCTGTTGTGTCTTTCTGTACACAAATGAAGCAACACTGTACAATGGTGGTTGTGTGAAACAGCCAGGCTGCCTGTTTATTTTTTCTTTAGTTATTAAGGACTTTACATTTTGAAATAGCTTTAGAATGTCGACAGTATTTTTCTGTTGGGCTACATTTAAAATACACAGATTAATGCAGGTGGCTTTTGTCACGTGTATTAATTCCAAACAAGACAGCAGTGAAGCTGTGCGACCAGTATTAAACTGTCCCCATGCTCTTCTCTAATAGCAGTATTACATCTTTACACTGACAGTGAAAAGTGATACAGTGAAAACTGTAATCATAATGTGTAATTGGCATATTTTAATAGAATGAAGTAAATTACGGGAGCCTCATGAAATAATTTAAAAAACAAAGCAATTATGGTCTGCAGGCACCATTCAGTCTGATAATTGCAGTGCAGATCGCTCTGACAGCAAACAAAATTAGACGGGGCGGAGTGCGAGACTTCACTTCCTGTGTTTCCAGCCAACTGCTCTTTTGTCTGTCGGACACCAACAGAAAAAAACTGAAATAAAGTAACTTCCAAAACTCATGAAGAATTGCCAAAATGTATGTTTTCTCTTGTGCTTCATACTGTGTAAATAGAGTTGTGTTTTGAATGTGAATTAATTTTCTTCTCTTTTTTTTCTTATGTTGTGCCTCATCATGAGCGGGACAAATACAAAGAAATGAAATGAAAAATACTGTGATAAAAACTATTCATGATTCCTTTAGAATTGCATGTTGGAGCATCATTTTGTCCATTTCCTATACTCAAGATCAGCATTATAGGAACCTCGACAAATAATACCACATGGTGAGATATTCCTATAACTGGGCTGATCTTTAAAGAGGAAGTTATAGTAGTGGTTCAGAAGTACCAGGGCACATCATTTTCGCTGTTTGTATTCTACATTTGTCAAGAGATAACAGTGATGGTTATGTTTCATAATGAAAGCAGAAAATGCATATTTTATTCAATTTCTGGGGATCAATGGGAAATAATGAAAAGTTGCTTATTTGATTTTGAGATATGTTTAAGAGTTTCCTGTCTCTAAGCGAAGAGAGGTGGATGAGCAACCATTTAGTTTCACTTTAATTATTTTTTTTGTTTCATTCAAACCTTGGTCACGAATGGATATATTTTTCACAGTTTTGAAACCCTTGTGAAACAACATGAAGAATGCATGGAGCTAAAACGTATGTAAATGTGCTTTTAATAGTTTCATAGTCTATACCAGCTGTCTCCAACACGTCGCTCGCGAGCTACCAGTCGCTCGCCGCCCCCTTCAAAGTAGCTCGCCAAATAGTTTACATTTAAACCATAGACTGTGTATATAAGATTTAAACACACATTTTCATAATATGCCAATTTCATTTGTCACCTGTACATAAAGTACCGCTCATCTTCTATCTGAAGATATGTTGCTACGATATTTGTTTTCACAAAATATGACACAGAGCGCTGTTATCAAACGGTATTGCTAACAATGGCTAACCCGAGGTAATTGCTAAATCTGTAAACAAGGCGCGTCCATCTTTTCCGACTTTCCGACCTCGAATGTGACGTCACTCCCAGTTCCGACCTCCGATGTAAACGCGGCAAACACCGAACGCGGCATTAGCTTGACCATGGCCGCTGAATGCAACAAGAGGCGGAAAACATACTTTTTTCACGAGAATTGGGAAATAGACTTTTGTTTCACAAGTGTAAAGGACAAGTGTGTTTGTTTGATCTGTGGAGTAAGCGTGATGGTCGGTAAAAAATGCAATGTGGAGCGCCATTTCACCACAGTCCACAGCACCTTCTCACGGAACTTTCCCGCTGGTAGCAATCTACGAAAAGAAAAGATAAAGGACCTGCAAATACAGCTACAACGACAGCAGTCTGTTTTTACCAGACCAGCACAGAAGGCTACTGCTTGTACTAACCACTGACGGAGCACCAGCGATGACAGGTCGTCACTCTGGATTTATTGCCCGATGCAAAGCAGACCCGGAGTTTCCGCCATTTCTGGCCGACCATTGCATAATTCACCAACAGGCTTTATGCGCGAAGGTCATGGGATTTGAACATGTCATGGAGCCGGTTGTCAAGATGATCAACTCCATCAGAGCAAAGGCTAAGCAACACAGGACCTTCAAGCAATTCCTGGAGGAATGCACTGTGGCCTATGGAGATCTCCTGCTCCACACTGACATCAGATGGCTCAGTAAGGGTAAAGTACTGCAACGTTTCTTTTCCTTGCTGGGTGAAATCAAGATTTTCTTGGAAGAGAGGGGGGAGGACACCACCTTGTTATCTGATGCAGTGTGGGTCCTTGATCTTGACAGATGTAACTGAGAAAATGAATAACTTGAACGTACAGTTGCAAATTAAAGAGAAAGACGTCTGCAACATGATCAGTGCTGTTAACGCGTTCAGCGCAAAACTGGCCTTTTTCATCCAGCAGTTGAAGGCCAAAAGATTCCAGCATTTCCCCTCTGTCACAAAGGTTTTGGAAACCCATGCAGGGGTAGCTGATGCTTTGAACACAGAGAAGTACTGTGACCTCTTGATCAAGCTTGGCCAGGAGTTTACAGACAGGTTCAGAGACTTTGAGAGACTTGAGCCCTGTGTGACATTAATTGCCAACCCATTCATGAATGTGGACATTAGTCAGATTTCTGGGCAGATGGCAGACCTTTTCTGTATCGATCCTGTGGAAATGGAAATGGAACTTTTAAACCTCCAAAACGACATACAGCTGAAATCTCAACAGCATGCTGAACATTTCTGGAGCTTGGTTGAGCCAGAAAACTATAAGAATCTGTGTCAAGCAGCTCTGAAGACAGCTGCTTTGTTTGGGTCTACATACCTCTGTGAATCTTCTTTTTCTGACATGAATTTCATCAAATCTAAGTTCAGAACAAGACTGACAGATGAACATTTGAAAGACTCCATAAGAGTGAACCTAAGTGGGTATATTCCAGCATACAGCTCTCTTGTTGGCACCATGCAGTGCCAGCTATCTCACTAACTAAAGGTGCTTGACTGAATATGTAGGCTAGTGAATAAATTACTGAAAGTGTGATGTGGACAAAGTTAAGAAGTTATAATTGTTCAACATCAATAATAACCTATGTGATTTCAAAGGTGTGAGTTATGTTTTGACAAAGTGTCAGTGTTTTGTAAATGTTATGCAAACAATGTGAGTTTAATGTGTTTTATAGTTTGAACAGATAAAGAAATGCATATGCTGATGAGTTCAATTTGGGCTATGTTTTCACACAAAGTGTGAGTATTAGAGGTCAGTGTTTTGTAAATGTTATGCAAAAAATGTGAGTTTATCAGTGATAGCTGAAAAGAAAGAAATGCATAGACATGCATACTGATACATATTTAGTTACATTTCTGTATTTTGAGTGTGAGTATTGGCTGCCAATATTTTGAAAATGTTCATGCAAAAAAAATATGTTGTTGAAAAGAGAAAGAAATGTTTTGACGTGCATACTTTGAGTTTAATTTGAGTATTAATGTTCTTACACAAATAGTGAGTGTTGGATGTATGTTCCGTATATGCTTGTGCCAAACGAAACCTTATTCAGGGATTTAGATACGTGTGAATAAATGTTACACATGATATAAAACACAAGTAGCTCTCCGTAATTTCTTTTCTTTAGAGGTAGCTCTCAGAGGGGAAAAGGTTGGAGACCCCTGGTCTATACGGATAGAGCGGAAGAGCAAAACGGCAACAATGGGAGTTTTTTGTATGCTTGCTTTTCATAGAACATTTCCTATTTCAATTAATGCCGCAAGCAGCTGCCTTGAATCATTCATACATTCTAAAAATATGTAGTGCTCTGCTGTGCTATGTACTTATGTGAGTGATTAATAAACATAATCTAGGGTTTTACAACAAAAGATTCATTCTACAAAAATGAAATTACTCAATTGTAATTTTTAACAGCCCCCCCTAAGCCACCGTATCCTGCTGCCTGGCCTGACCCAGTATGTTGGATGTAGTTCTGTTCTCCAGTGTTTCTTCAAACTGTGACTTCTATTTATACCATGTCTGTGTGAGAGAGTTTGCTGCATAAAAAGTGTTCACCATGTTGGGTTGGGTGTTGGTGGATCCAAATCTGAGGTTGTGATTCTGCTAAAGTAAATGAGCACAGATTTCTCCATGTGAGAGAAAGCTGTTAATTTAACTGAAAATATTCAGCCCTGGAAAAAATTAAGAGACCACTTCAGTATTATCGGGTTCTCTTGTTTTATTTTTTGTATGTATGTCTTTTGAGTTAACTGTTGTTTTGTTTTTTATTGTATTCTTTAAACTACTGGCAATTTGTCCTCTGTTTTGGAATTCAACATACACTGGAATGGCTGGCATACATGTAGAGATACAGATTTAAAGCTGAATGCATACATGTGTATATAGTGGGAGAGTGGGGTAAGATGAGCCAGTGGGTAAATTGACTTACTCCCTGAATCTAGGCCACTGTGCACATTTGTTTTTTTCAGGAAGCACCCATCTTTATTATTTGGCTGTGTTGGAGAGAAGCACATGGTAAAGTGGTAAACATGTTTTTGACAATCTGGTTGAAGTGATATAATAAAGATGATAAAATAACCACATTTGATAGCATCAGTAGCTTACAGTGTCTGTCATATTTTCTTGGCCCTTTGTTATCGATCCATTATTTTCATTTTCATTGACAGAGACATCCTGAAGTAAAGGTGATTGTTTTCATCTCATTTGTACTAGAGGACAACTTAAGTAAAATTGACTCATCTTACCCCACTCTCCCCTACATTTGATAGATATTGTTATATATCAATGTTCTTCAATGATATATTCATCTCATTGTATACTATTGCTATGTCATCAATATCTATTAATTTTACATGAAACCTTACATAAACATTTCACTCTCCTTTGTATGAGCAGAATATTTTCCAGGTAGATCCATGGTTTCAGAAGCTGTGTCCTCTGAGGATCTCTGGAGGTTTTCACAGGTCTTCTGAGATCTGTGTAATGCATGTGAGCGGAGGAGACCTTCATGTAGGTCAGATGTTTTCTGGGCACCTCTCCTCACTTTATCCTCCTACTGGGACCCTCACTGAGAAAGCCTCTGCTTGTTTTTCTACCCCAAATCCTGCAGTGCCCTTTCAGGCTAGGTGACAACAACGGTGCCTAATTGTTTGGAATTGAGCTGTGATGCAGGTCACCCTGCTGGGGGGACGGGGGTGGGGGTCACAGCGAGGACATGGGGTCAAAGCTCTGATGAAATGCACCGGTTTACAGCTTTCCTTCTTATGATGGTTTTGGTTTCTGATCCTGAGTTTTAGCTCTGATTTCAACACCTTGTTGTTTTGGCAATTACAGAGTGCCCTGCAGTGTCTTTGATTTCCATAACGTATTAAATGTTTTATTTTAATAAAATAATGAAAATGTGTTTATGGGAGACCCGGCAGATAGCTGCCTTTTTAACCTCCATGATACAGAGACACCTTTTGTAATCCGCACTGGTGATTTGACCCTATGGATCAAAGAAGTGCTGCTGGAACAAACCCCATTGTAGAAATAATAATAATAAAAGAACCAATCTTTAAAGGAGAAAAATGGACTTAGATCTCTAAAGATAGAATACTAGCAGAGATTCAGTCGGACCCCCCATCCATCTAACTTTCTGCTAAATCTGCTTTCACTGAGCAACAAAGTGGAGGCAATAAGGACATACAAAAGGCCCTGTAATTAATTTTTTTATTTTTTTTAGGTTAGGCTTGTAGAATAGAATAGTTTATAAATGCTTCAGTTTAAAACATTAATTAAAAAGCAAGTACAGTATTTTTGTTTAATAAACCAGGTTGCATTTAGACAAAATAAAATGGAAAATAGTAGTAGATTCAGACTGTACATCTGCCTATAATATATCATGCTTCATTATTATAACACTGTAACCCTGCTAGTATAATAATCTGATTAAAGGGGACCTTCCACTAAAACAAGTGTTTCCCTGTTGTTTTTGACATAAGATGGGTCAATATGAGGTTGTGAACTATGGTAGGTTTGAAAACTGGAACTTGTCTGCTGTATGCAATAGCCAATGAAAGAAAATAGGCGGAAGATATGGGCCAATCTGAAGTCTCCGTCAGTAAGTCGTCGCCAAGCTTCATTATTATTCATGGCTACATCCACTCGGTTTGTAACCACCCATAGAATATTTGACAGAACCAGGCAGAACGAAGTCCGGTGACTAGCAGACCCACTTTTCAGACGCAAATGAATTGTGGAGCTCTTGTGGGAGTTAAGCCGCAAGCACACTGCTTGCCGCTGCAAAGCAGCAAGCTAACGCTATAAACGCTACCAAGCTTTCAGGCTGTATGCACAACACCAACTTTAGCTGAACTAGAAATACGCAGATGGGTTTTCATCACAACACATTAACCTCTTAAGCGCAGACGCAGCAACCTGTAAGACACAGCGTCTCTGGGCATGTTAACATTTAACAACCTATTCATGTGGCATACCCACTTAACGGGAAGAAACTCAGCTACCAGACCATATTAACAATTTTTACCAAAACGAAACACAATTCCAACACCAAGCGTCTAAATCAGCACTGAACGAAAACGAGCTAACACTACGTAGCACCTGAGTGAGCGACGGCGATTGTTTTACTTCATGCTATCTGCACAAACCACATATCATATGAAGCCTGATATTCCACAGATTCCATTGGTATAAGTCTCTGTATGAACAAAACTCACTGAACTAGCAGGCAAGAAAGAGCAAGAAACCTGCTTCACTTTACAGAGCCATAGCTATAAACAGTGTTTGCTGTTTGTGATCAAAAGTTGTGTTCAAGGTCATAGCAACGCTGCTGGAGGTCATACAGACGCTGCTGAAGGTCATACAGACGCTGCTGAAGGTCATACAGACGCTGCTGAAGGTCATACAGATGTTGCTGAAGGTCATACAAACGCTGCTGAAGGTCATACAGATGCTGCTGAAGGTCATACAAACGCTGCTGAAGGTTAATCCGATGTCTCTGTGTCACTTTGAAATGATTACTGATAATCTATCATTATTTATTTGTAATAAACCGGTACCGCACAACAAGCGATAGTTTTTTTCAGGGTGGGGACATTTGACAAAACTCTCCGCAGTTGACCAATCACAGCAGAGTGCGCTTTTGCAAAGGTGGGGGCATGGGCTCTTCAGAGCGTTTTCAGACGGAGTGAAAAGTGGTAATTTCTGCAAGGGCAGTGTGAGGAAAATAAAGCGCTTTTTCAACATTGAAGCATGTAAACATGTCATAGTGGAGCAACAAAATACTTATATGGACCTGAAAAGTAGCATGATAGGGGACTTTAAGTCTTTTTTAAATCTAACTGTAAGGGAAAATTGTATCCTGAATACGTAATCCCTTTACATGTAATCTGTTACACCTGTCAATTATCTTTTGTGTTGTTGAAGGGAAAACCTCGGCATAACATCAGGCCTTTTACCTGCCTACAGAATTTGGGTGTGTTTTGCTGTTTGTTGTATACCTGCCTCCAAATGGCAAAGCATCACAGGTGGCAGCACCATCACTGACTCTTCAGGAGCTGCAAGTCTGCAACCCTGATGCACGGGTATTGATCAGTCACTTAAACCAATGTCACCTAAAAGAAGGGAACAATGAAAGCCTAAACGGAAGTCTTTAGAGATGTTCACTAGATAGAATGATACAATGATTACTTTATTTTGTGTGTAGAGCTGGTTGTTCCCACCACAGAGATGTAATCCTTCCAAATGATAAATCGTACGTGACTAAGGACATTAAACCAAGATCGCTGTGAAAAGGAATATTAAGGTGGAAAGGGGGGGGGGGGGGGGGGGGGGGTAGAAATATAGGAAGAGGGATAGGGTTCTACTAAAATCGGATAGACAACGGGACTGGGCCATCAAGAGCCAAACTACTTAAGTTTGAAAGGTTAAAATAATGTATTATTTGATATAAAAACTTTACTAAAAATAGAATCAAACAATAAAACACACCGTCTGCTCCTCCAGCTCTAAAAAAAACCAAACGGCAGTCACTTGTCTTTTAAACACAAATCAGGTCAATGTTCTGTCTGCATCTGCGTCTGCGTCTTCTTTTGTCTCTTCTTCTTAGTTTTTCTCCTCTCCTGTGTTCCCTGCCCTTTATATAGGTAGGCCATGATTGGCCCCAGGTACTTCCAACTGTCCTTAATCATCATGGGGGAAGTAGGTTAAAACATTTCAAAATAAAAGCATGCTAAAAGGAAGTAAATCCAGATAAAAGTAAACAGTGCAAACACTTCAAAAATAAAAGCACACAAAAACCATGCAATATGTTTAAATACTTCTCCATGTGCCAAAAAGCACATACAGAGACTGCAAAACATCAGATTTTGGGAGGCAAAACGATTTGGTTAAAGTGCTATACAGATGATAGAATAACCACATTTGATAGCATTAATAACTACCAATGTCTATCATATTTGCTTGTCCCTTTGTTATAGATCCATTATTTTCATTTTGATTGACAAAAGACATCCTGAAGTAAACGTTGTTCATTTAAATCCTATCTCGTTTTTTCCTTGCCTAGAGGACAACTTAAATTGGCTCATCTTGCCCCTCTGTCCCCTACAAAGAGTTTTAATCCTTCCAAATGATAAATCTTATGTGACCAAGGACATAAAGCCAAGAAAGACATTTTGAAGAGTCCCACAAAGATCTAATAATGTTTTATAGCCCAAAATGTGTGTGTGTCGGATACCCCTGTCAGACGCCTGAGTTGACGGATTGTGACATTTCTTTTTGCCAATGACCTTAACAACTTCTGTATCAGATTTGAGTCCCTGGATTATTCTGTTAAATTCATCAACATTCTTAACACTTTAAGACCTGCTTTCCCAGACAGAATTATATCTACTTTTGAAAAGCAGAAGAGCAACAATAGACTAACTGATCTGCGTAGAAACTGGATTATAAGCATGGTTATTGGCACCAAAGATGATGTTCATACTCAACACAAATTAGAACAACATTTTTGAAGAAGGCCTTAGGACCGCATTTTGATAAACATTTAACCTTCCTGTTGCCCTCGGGTCCTGTTGACCCGTTCCCAAATGTCAGGATAAAGGTTTATTTTATGTTAGTGCCAGAACAATAACAAGTTTGCATTTGTACTGTGTATTTCCACGAGAAAAATAATTATGATCACTTTCATTCGTTTTGGGGTTTTATTCAAATATATAGTATCTGTGGTCATCTGGGGTGAACTTTTATAAACATATAAAATAAATCATTTTTTAATTCAGAAATTAGGTTTGATTTTGTGTAAATGAAGTTTATTATCCGCACATTTAAAAAAAGAAAAGTAAAAGCTGTGGTAATAAGCAGGAATAAAGTTGCCCTAAAAGGTGCAACATAGATTTGGGTGATTATTTATGTTTTATAAATACTCAAACCGGGAGGACACAAGTTGATGGGAAGACAACACAAGGGTTAAAGAGAACAACCAATAAATACATCATATTAACTGTAGAGATTTCTTAAAATTGTCCAAACGTGATCTTTTAAAAATTCAAATGTTTAAGCAGACAAACATGCTTATTTTACGACATGTCCAGAGAGAAAGCAGTTGTCTAAGCAGGAGAGGATTTAGTGGCAGGTTATGGTCTGGATCTAATTGACTGTTGTAAAACAGAGTCTGCTTAGTGAGCGACAAGTGCTGCGGGCAGCAGCAGCATCCTATAACTTAGTGACTGCTGGTACTTAATATATAATGCAATATTCTACACTGTGCCATTTGTCATTTGAAGCGAGACACAGATTATGGCTCAGGGCAGTGCATCTGTCCTAGAGGCTGCTGGGAAATGGACTAAAAGCTCCTCCAGCTGAGACGAGCCAATCACACACTGAACCCTGGATCACCCTCGCTCCTGCTCTTGAGCACTCTAGCCTCATGCAAACACACACACACACACACCCACACACACACACACACACACACACACACACACACACACACACACACACACACACAAACACACACACATCTCTCCCACTTTTGGCAGGAAGGCTTTCTCTTTATTTTACTTCTCTCTCTCTCTCTGTCACACACACACACACACACACACACACACACACACACACACACACACACACACACACACACACACACACACACACACACACACACACACAGTGAGCGGTTCCCTGCTGCTTTATCCCTGCATATACCCTTTATTGTAGCACAGAAGCATGTAGCAGCAGCCTGCCCGGCTTAACCCACACTTCCCTACTGGTCTCTGTAGCATCTCCTCTCTACAGGCAGTCTAAGCCTGGTGGGAGCCTAAATGAACCATATTGATATCCCACTGGGGGCAGTCTAGTTGCTTTGACAAATCCTCCCCGGCATTTATCAATCAAGTCATCCTCAGCAGAGTGAAGGACCTCTAAGCCCAGCCAGACCCGCCTCAGGAGAGGAAGAGCATTTAGAGCGGCCAGAAAAACGCCATAGTGCCGGGCATCACTGCCACTCCCCTCTGCAACAATTTATGCACACGTGCCACAAATTAAAATGAGGGGGAGGTTAGGGAATTGTCAGTCTTCAAATGGCTGACATAAGTTACAAGCAAAATTTTAATTAGCCAGGAGGAGTGGGGTGATAATTCAGAGGGGCCCTGTTCTGTCAGGGGGCTTGTCCACTTTGTGTTTCTCCTTTCAGCAGGCATCTGGAGACTCCAGCGGGGCCCCGAAACAAGGTCTACTGAGGATAGAACTACTTGTGACACACAATGAAATGTAGGGACCTCCTCCACATTAACACCCTCAGCTAAAGTGATATTTATACTAAGGATGCCTATTGGGGCGGCTGACTCCACTGCATGCTCCTGCCCATCACCCACATCACACATGTTTTAAATTCTAGGCAACTATCTTCAAAAGCACACTTTTGTGTCAGACTTGCAACTAAGGTAACTTTTTTATATATGTTCTGAAATGTTTATTATTCAATGAATCCTTCCAGGTTTCTTAAGTTTCTTTTAACAGTATTGCCTATCGTATAAAAAAAAAGATTTTAAATGAGCTTTTATGTCACCTTTTGATTTGATTTTATATAAAAATCCTGCACATTATATTTAAAGTGATTACCAGCATCAATTACAACTCTACACTTTCTGCATTCATTGCATCGTAGTGCCAGTAAGCCCAAGCCAAGCTGCATTTTTGATTACAACTGCAAATAACTATGAGTAATTAAATGAAATGTAAAAAAAATATCTCAAGAAATCTGTTAAAGTTGAATGGGGAAACTGGTATAGGAGTTAGAACAGGACAGACAACTCCACGTTCCATTCATGTTGTATCTGTGACTACAGGGGGCCCGGCTCGCTCCATTTTGACTCATTTTGTTTTTGATTATTTGCACACTGACATCTCTCCACATTTCTCTGGGAAGTCGTCCTCTGCATCCCTACAGGTCTGCGTTCTGATTTGCAGCTCGTCCACAACAAAGCCCTCCTCTGTCATGAAGCATTTCAGGAAGCCTGTGTCACCACTGCACAAAGTAATCAGCATCATTAATATTTTACAGCCCGCCACGCCTCCCCGACTGTTATCCAATCTCAGCTCCTGTTCCACACTGCACTTTATGTTGCCATTATTTATTTACTGATAAAGTATGTGGCAGGGTAAACACCCTGCTGGGAAGGCTGGACACGAAGGGATGGGGTGGGGGGATGGGGTGGGGGGAGGGGGGGGGCGGGGGCTGGTGGGTAGAGGCTGGCAGTTGTACATGGGGGGAGGATAGGGGGGTATTAGAGTTCTGCCCTCTGCCCTCCCTGGCTGCCTGCTATTTGGGGTGGGGGGGGGTGGAGGAGAAGTCTAAACCCTAGCAGAGCACAAATATTATTTGATGTCTTTTTCAATGTTTTTACTGGATAAGCACAGCTCTTAAAAACTCGCTGCAAATGACTTATTTTTCGGAAGTCCAACATCAAAGATTGCTGATTGTGTTTATCTCCAAAATAAGATACTAAATAATTAATTTGACATTATGCGTATGGCCATTAGAAGAATGATGTGGCTGTTTCTACCTCTGTGGTTATGTTTAGGGAACACAGGTTAAAATTAAGAAATGTTCAGAAAATGTTGCTGTTACAATCCGTCACACACATTTTGATGAAACAGATCAACAGAAAAGGAGAAATGTCTACGGAGTGATGTAAATGATTTTCAGTGTAACAGAGGAGGACATATTTCCAGGTTCATATCATTATGTACTGGGACATGTCTCCATGCTTTAATGCTCAAAAAGCTCTTTATTTCTCTCATACTGCCTGTGCTGCAGCACCTCTTTTCACCCTCTGTCTGAAATCAGAGCCCAGTCTGCTCTGATTGGTTAGCTGGGAAGCTCTGTTGTGATTGTGATCGGTCAAGTTCTTAGAGATGTCCCGGCCATAAGCCTTTCACGTACAATGTGTTGGAGAGCTAGCCAATAAAAACTTGACTGTTACAGAGTGATGTCCCCATGTATTCTGTTCCTCGTTAAAGGTTTTAGTTTATTGTATTTTCTATACTGCTTTGAACATTTGAAACATTTTGTTTAACAATTGATTTTGTTGTTTTCCCAGGTGTTCCTGATCCCTGCGTGGTGAAGCAGCTGAAAGTGCAACCTGCTTTAAAGTCTGGCTGTGTTCGTTAGACAGAGTTGGCTCTTGAGTTATATTGACACGTTCCTTTGTTTTGAAAATCGAACCCAGAAGACGCAGTGGGAGAGGGTGGACATGGTAAGAAGGAGAATGTGAACTTGACAGCTTTTTGAATTTTTAATGCCGCAGTTAGGCAGCCCACTGAACAATGAGTTGTATTCAAATGCATTAACATCTCACCAATAGGAGTATCAATAAGGAAATACATGTTACCATCAATCTATGAAAGTGTATTTCTGCCCAAAAAAACAGACGATGTTAAAATCATGAAAGGGTTGTGGTAGCGTCACATATACACGTCCCAATAACGTGAACATTTCCTGCTTTACCGTAAAATACATTGATCTGAGAATTGTCATTTAATAACATAATAGTGAACACTTTCTCTTTGTAAACACACAGTTGTATAACGATCAGTAGAACCCTTAGTATTAGTGATGCATTATGGATAGAGCTCAGGGTGTTCTGTTCATCTTCCTCCCAGAAGGAGGTCAGCAGTGGTCTGGCTGCTCAGTGACCTTTGACGTCCCTGTGCCTTCATATGGATACATTCAGCCCCCGAGACAAACAGTGCATTTTACATACAGGTCTTCATGAGCAACAGTACAAGGCTCCAAACTGCAGGCCTTGGGGAGTCACAGATTACATATACGAGATGAAGTAACCAGGATAAGAAAAAAAGGTAACAATATTGTATTCAATTACGATTACATAAAATAAAAACAAATCAGATAACTGTTCAAAATAAATAAAATAGAGATTTATAGCAGGATTATAGTGTTACTAATTTTGAAATTAAAACATGTACCGAATGAATTTTCTTTATGACTTATATTCAACTCAATAATCAACGCCTGGTTGATTAAACACAAATACAGCCTATGCTTTTAATTAATGTATTCATCTTAAACAGCATTTGTAAACTATGACTGTCACAACAGATTTTATATGAAATATCTTGCTTTCTTCTTTGCTAAAGTCACATTGTCACATTCAGTTAAGTAAAAATATCTTATTGTTTATTTTCTCTTTTTTTATTTGCATAGCATTTGATGTTGAGGTAATCCAAAAGTAACGGAAAGTAATCAGATTACATTATTTATTTATTGTGTTACCTATATAACGCGATTGATTAAAACATTTTACATGTAAAAAGATGTAATGTAATAGATTACATTTTCAAAGTAACCCTGCCAAACAGTAATAATGATCGGACATTGTGTTCACACAACGTACCGTAACGAAATCTGAGGCCATTTCACTGTGTGTTCAGTCTGAAACGAGTTGATGGAAGTCATTTTATTTGGGTTCCTTCTTTTTTTCCACACCTTCATTGTCCTGCTAACTCGCACAGTCAGGATTCCATGCCATGGAACACCCAGGAGCACGGTCAGAATCATTCCCAAAGAAACAGCAGTAAGATAAAGTCATTAACAATGGATTAAAATAATAGTTTAACAGGACACTCTCCACTGAGAGCCCCCTTCATCCAGAGAGAGCATGAAACATGACTTATTAAAGATCTGGAGTCAGGAACTAACCTTGAGTTAGGTATGTTTCTAACAGTAATATATTATCACTATAGTGATCGTAGATTCAGGCTGCTCAGCCACAGATATGAGTTATTGGTGCTTTCATCTGAAAAAAATACCAAAATATCCACACAACCTCTGGAGAAGCTTTTATCTGTTAGGAAAAGAATCAAAGAAATATGTATGCATCTTTTTCTGCTAACAAAGCTCCGAGCATTTCCATTTTAATTTAATGAGATACAGTGATTTTCAACTACAAGGATGTAGTCTGTTTAAATTCAATGCACATCGGTCCGTATGCTTTATTTAGCGCTCATTATTTTCCTTAGAACTCTCTGTTCCATATTAATGTGCTTTTTGAACGAACATATTCAATATGATTTCTTTTTTTTGTTTCTCTCACATCAACTTTGGCCTAAGCTTAGTAAAACCCTATTCTTTTCACATTGTCATTTCAAATAATTGTCTGTGTCATATGAGGCCAAAAAAAATCGAATAGAAATCCCACTTGGGCCACTAATGACTGCAGCAGCGCGGGGCGTATTACAGCATGTTGGTGTCACCAGAACACCCATTTCCAAGCTGCTGGGTCTGCAGGTAATTTGAGGGTGACCCTTGTTATCTGACTGCAGGAAGTTGCTGCCAAAAGGTTTGCTACTTTGTGTGAACACAAAATTACCCATCCACATGCATAACTGCCTCTGCTTATTTTAATTCCAAATAAATCACATACTTTTGTTCAGGTTTTAAAACGATATTGCTACATAAATGAAAGTTCACCAAAGTAAAATCGGCTGCATTTCCATAAATTTCCCTAATGGAATAATCCCTCTCAGACAAAGGACAGAATTTGCAGGATATTGTTGTGTTTCTGCCTTTCATCCTAACCTCTCTGATTTTCATATAAAAGTCCTTTTTGGAGGCACTCAGTGACTTGGCAGACAATACAATGCTAGTCAAGAGCTGACTATGGATATTCATTTATGGGCTGATTTTAGAACAGCACTTGGAAAACAATAAAATATTCATCATATGAATACAAACAGCCTGCTGGAGTAGAAGCTGCTGAATTGTTCTCTACACAGGTTTGTCAACTGCTGCAACAATCTTTGAGTTGGCTAACATTTTATATTATAAACTGCTACGTGTGGTACCATCCTTCCTACAGGCTCTTTACCCTCACAGGTGATATACTCATTTTCAAATATGTGCGGGAAAGAGGAGCCTGTAGTGTTTGAGGTTTCCCACTTTAACTGTAATCACATTAACTTTTCTCAATCATCATACGCATGCTTGGGGAAATCAAATCAGATTACAGATAATTTTTTGAAAATTGGGGATTACTAGCAGCATTACAGTGTTAGTAAAAAACAGTAAAAAGAGCACATAGTGTTTGTTGTTGTAAGGATCAGATGTTCTCTCTCCTCTGTCAGCTGTTCTGTTCTGTAGGTTAATACTTTAAGTGTGAATCTGTACGCCTACTGCCTGAATCTGCTTGTGAACCTGTTCATAAAATTGTGTGTGTGAGCTTAATTACACTGAAAATACTGAAACATTGACTTTAATTAAACGTATTATGTCAACAAATTTCACATAACTGTAATAGGTTAGTTGAACGCAATAATATTAAGTTGAACCTAATATGTTTTATTTAAAGTTAATATTATTGCTTTCAACTAACCTAATACAGTCAAGTGAAATCGGTTGACATATTACATTTAATAAAAGTTAACCTTTCAATTTTTTCAGTTTGTGTAAACTAAAATGGAGCGTTTTCTGTCAGCTCAGATTGTATTCCTGCTTTTTTAAACTGTAGTATGTGCTCATGTGTTTCAGTGTTGGTGTGTAGGCTGCTGCCTGAATATGCTTCATGAAAGGCAGGTTTTCCTCTAAATAAAATTTTAAAAGTATCCTAAGTATATTTGTTTCTTCTTTTCTAAGGTCACATTGTTCTGTTGTCTAACAAACACAGTAAATCTTATTGATATTTATTTTCTCTTGTATCTGTTTGCATTGCATTTGGTATTGAGGTAATCCAAATGTGACAAAACTAATCAGGTTCCAGTACAATAATTTTATATTGTGATACTCAGATTAGGTTACATATTTTTTACAGGTAACTAACTAACTGTGGAATACATTTGAAAATAATAGTCCCAGCCCTTATCTAGCCTTTAATTATTGAGAAAGCTTCTCGTGGATTGTAGTTATTAATTGTCTCAGAGAAAAGGGCAAAAGAACAAACTCTTCTCCAACAGTGGAGCTAAGAGATAAACCATAGTGGTTAAGATGAGGACAGATTGGGGACTAGGTTAGGTTGGCTGTTGGTAGAAGACATGAACCTCTGTCTCCAGTGTCTCTGTCCTGCCGATTCCATTCACCTCTAACTCTAGTCTCACACACCATCACAGAGACTGCAGAGCATGCCTGTCTTATAGTTGGAGACAAATGTTAGGCTAAGTTTGTAGCAAAAACATAAAATAGTGTGTTTACCTCAATAACAAAAGGAAAACAATGTTACATTTAACCTTAAATAAACCAGGAAAGTTTCATTGAGTGTTTTACTGTACTAATGTATCAGGTAACTGAGTGTTTGAACACAAGAGAGTACAGAATATTTGTGCATCTGGCATTCCAAAACAACCAAAGGAGACCACTGCTTTAACAGAGTTAAGCAGCCCAATGAACATCTTCATTAAAGTATTTATATATGAATTGCATGACATTTCACCGAGGGCATATGTTTTGTTGCAACAGCAGGGGTCCCATGTTGTGTCGAAAACACTAAATGTCCTGCAGTCTGATGAATTATAACACATCCATTTGGGAAATCCAGGTGCCAGGAAACATTTAAAATATAAAAGTGTAGTTAAGGTCTCAGGCCTTTTGTAATCCTTTGATATATTCATTTCCTGTAGATACATTTTTAGAAAAACACATTTTGTTTTGATTAAAGCAGTAGTTTCAGTCAAATAAAGTCATACTATTTCAAGATCTGCTAATCATTTTTGCACTGAATACTTTGACTATACCATACTGATGACATCGTTAGTTATATTTTAGTTATTTGTTTTTGTATTTATACTCGGGCAGCTAGGTGGTGGATGTTTAATGTTGGGGACATATCTCTACTATCCCTATTCAACACCCTCTTGATTTCACATCAGGTCACCAAGCAAAATTGTGCTTTGGGCATTGTTTGAATATACCAATGGTACTTATTAGTTGGAAAATGTCTTAATGCTCTGAATGTTTTCCATTTTTGTAATGCACTTTGAATTGCCTTGTGTTGAAAGGTGTGGTATACATAAACCTGCCTTGCCTTTAAACCAGAATTGAGTTTTATACTAACTAGCTATTCATATTGAACTTACATTCAACAAGAGTCTTAAGTTACCTGAATGCATCATTTTAACTTAGTCTTTAGTTTCTGAAGTTATAGATAAGATACATGTATTGATCTGCTCATTGAGACAGTATTTTTGATATATATTTATATATGATATACATATTATAATAATAATTATACTTTTTTCTCCTTTGATTCTTTTGATAAGAGATAAGCTTGATATGTGTTTCTCTTTATCCACATTTGCATTATTTAACTAAAGATTTAGTTGTTATTTATCAAATATTCTGTTGTGTATACTTACCTTATTAGTGATTACTAGTAACTATATTCCTCCATATATCAGACACAAGTGTGTTTAACATAGTTATTAATAGTCTTAAAAGTAGTTAGTATTAATCTCCTCCCTGTAATTGTTTGTTGAAAAATATCCTGGCTTAAAGGTTTTTCCCCAAAATGTTTTCAATTCTTTCAAAATTGACGAAGGGGTTTCTAAATTTGAATTGCTTCTGTATTTAAAAATGTATTAAAACAATAAAAGTTGAGTGAACCATGGATAGGATGTGTGACTGCAGCAGTGGGATGAAACCTGAGGCTGGGCGAGCACAACACGGCTCTGAAAGAGGGGGGGATCTGATTATGTATTCTCTGGGGATTCTATGGGGCGGGGGTCCTGGTTAACTGGATTGGGAAAGCACTGAGGGGGGTGAGGGGTGGAGTCCAGCTGGATACGAAACAGATATGTACCCACAAAATAACAGGTGCCCCCCCCCTCCCAACCTCAGCTGGTGCCACCACGAACCCTGAACCCTGACTTGACCTTGCCTATAAAGGCCTCTCTCTCTGTCTCCGCCTAGGTCTCTCACCCCTCCCCCTTATTTTTATCCCGCTGTCGCTCAGCTCCCCCTCAGCCATTCTTCCTCAAAGAACCAAACTGCACTTCGGGGCAGCGGAAAACAGAAACCAGAAGAGGGGAGTACAAATGTTACTGTACTTGCTGTGGCGGAAGCAATTTGAAAATGAAGAATGCTTTCTGAGCCCCCCCTGGCACTTAAGTCTTCCTCACTTTCCCTCTCTCTCTCTCCCTCTGTCTATGAGGGAGGTGTGGGGTGAGTCTGAATTACCATAAAGGAACAAGCACAACAACAGGCGTCTCTGAAAGAGCTAACCGGTGGGTGGATTAAGTATGTCATTGAATGGGGTTTTGTTGTAAATGATGGGGTGGGGTAGGACCTCATCCCCATCTGGTCTTTTTAAAGAATACCTTTTGGTAATTACCCCCCAGACAGCATTGTTGAGCGCCCGGGCCGTCCAGCCAGGTGCCTGCAAGCCCCGCTGCGTCCGGCCATTCACTGGCACTGCACGCTGCCCTGCACAAAATGGACCCAAGGTCACCGTCTGATTTTTTAGACTCCCACTTTACATGGTTTTAAATAAATACACACCAAGTGCAGCCTGGAACCTCACCCCAACACCCCCGCAACCAGCACGAACGTACAGATTACAACTTGTGAGATTTTGATATCTCTGTCAATGTTGAAAGTAGTCATAAACAAATACAAAGCACTTCTGAAACTCACTGCACTGTTGGAACCGCTGCAGCAGAGATTTTGCCGGGGTGACAATAAATCCAGCTCTCTTCAGAGTTCTCGCTCCGCTCCCTGGAGAGCTCCTCTCTGTTAGCCGGGTTTGTTTGGCTGCCCTCCTTCAGAAAGGAAAGTGTCTGCTCACCACTCTTGACCCTCTTAAGGGCGAAGACAAGTCCAGAGAAAGGCTCTGATGAAACTCCTGAGGGGGTTCCTCCGGTTCTTTATTTTTCCTTTATTTCTGTAACTGCCTCTCATGGACATGACAGGGGATTGATTTTATCTCATGGTTTGACAGGGGACAGGGCTCCCTTCCTCACAACTGCTTCATGTTTTCTTTTAAGAGCTAAGAAGGACATTTTGGCTTTTGGGGAGGGGTTCCAATTCCTTTCAACTGCTTTAAACACTGTAAGGGATACACTTCAAGCTAAAGCTGCTAAAATTGGGACACTCAAAGGTTTGGACCAGCCCTGGCATGAGTGTAAATAGTTAGGTATAACAAAAAGTGACACTAAAATATTAGCCTAACTTACCAACAAAGCAAAAAGCTGAACTAAGACAAAGAAAGGGTCTGCAACTATATATTGAATCAAATAAAAAAATGAAATACCTTTTATAGAACATGGGACTATAAAAGGTATTCCTATTAAATATGTTACATGTGTGTAATTATAATCATAACAGGTATTATATTACCCACATTTCAGAAGTAATGCGTTATATTACTGCGTTACAGCAAAAAGTAATACATTACTGTAACTCCGTTACTTTTGTAACGCGTTACACCAACACTGCATAATATTGAGCATCAGAAATTAAGAGCTGGTATTGTAGGCTGTATCTTGCCACAATAATAATAATAATAATTGTATGTGTGTTAAGCATATTTGGTAATATGAGTGGCAAAGCCATGTTAAATAGCCCACGCAATGATGTCATATTAAATGTGTGTGCCTGCGTGCACTAGGATGCTATTGTGAGCATGCGCAGAATAAAAGGTCTCAGAGTTCTAAGACCAAAGAGACAATGGCAGTCTGTAATTATTCTCCCATGAATATTAGCCACTAGAAGGTGATAGCTAACCACTTTGGTGACTGTGATAACATTAGACTGCTGCGGAAATGTCTAATGCTGGTAGACTTTTATTCGATGGTGATGATAAAAATGACACACTCTGGGAAACGAGGTTCCTCGCGCATGAAGAGCAGTTATCAGAGAAGTTATCTTGGAAGACCCCCAGATAGACGAAGTCGAGTACGAAGCAGCTCACGCGGAAGAGGTAAAGAACGGCGAGGCATATGCAGAGCTAGTGCAATATCTAGACAACGAGAGTTTGTCATTGATAATGTAAGAATGTTCTTTCATTCGAAGTCCAGGAGTAGATTTAAAAGAAAACGAAGTGAAGCTCCTCATATAAGTTTTAAAAGGAGTATTTAATAAAAGGATGCAGCAGTAGGTTTTACAAAAGTTTCACAGCTGTGGCTCAATAGCTCGGAACACGCGTCCGCAGGCCACAGATGAGGGGAGCTCATCAGTAGTTACTGGTTGCGGCCCGAGGACAAAAGAGATCCATTTTACAATGTTAACATCTTTTGTAGAACCACCCCTTTCCGGTCATACAAATAAACAATTTCAAAATAAGACGAGCTCCGGTCTCGTCTTCTCTCATTGGTTGGTAGTGGGGGCTGGATCCTGTTGGCCCCTTGTCGTCACATGGGGTTTTCCGGACTCTTCTATTGGCTGACGTCGTCTGGGCGGGTCCTCTTATGACGTCACCGTCGCCTTCTTGTTAGCGTAGTCATGAAGCTTCCACCTACGATATTCTATTATGCAGTCCTTCTGAGGTTTATCAGTTATTAAACACGCAATAGTATCATTGCAGCATTAATGAGTGAGAGGTAGAGGCGGTGTGTTTAGTATGTAACTCCACTGGTCCTTCTCCCACTACTCATATATACAATACAATATTAGCTATATGCTATCTGAGGCTAAAAACAACATCCAATTACAAAATAAACAGTTTCCAAGTAAAATGGTTTTCAGAATAAGACAGTGTTGTAGTTACACATAATATTGATTATTATTTCTTACAATAATGAGAGACGCGAAACGTGACGGAAGAAGAGCAATGGAGATTCTTCGCGAGCATTATGCGGGAAAGGACAAACCCCGCGTTGTGAGTTTGTATTGTGAACTTTCCTCACTCCATAAGGCTAGCAATGAAATGGTCACTGACTATATTATTCGAGCAGAGACTTGAGAAGAGCAGACGAGCATATTAGCGATGGGCTTCAGATATCCATGGTAGTAAAGGGGCTACCTGATTCATACAAGCCATTCGTTGTGCACATCACCCTGACAAATGACAGTGTAACGTTCGGCGAGTTTAAAACAAAACTGCAGAGTTATAAGAGTACTGAAAAATATAGGAAGAGTGACGTGGATGTTGAAGAAGATAACGTGATGAAGACTAGCGGGGCAACAAGGTTTTGTGCAAGAGGAAGAGGAATGCAAATGGCGCTGGCTGATGAGTGTTACACGTGCGGTAAAAAAGGACACATGGCCAGGACATGTCCAGGCGAGAGGAGAGGAACGAAAATGGGACACACCACAGCGAGGAAGGGGGCGCAGTGGAGGACGAAGCCGTGACTTTGTGAAGAAAGCTGACGGAGAGACGGAGGCAAAGCCTACATCTTTCTGTTTTTTCAAGTTGAGTGACTGTCCTACACAAAGAGGAAACAAAAAGGGTCTCATGGTCGACTGCGGCGCTACAACACACATGATCAACGATGCCACAAAATTCAAAACAGTTGATAAGAGCTTCAGACCCGAGGACCACATGATCGAGATTGCCGACGGAACAAAGGTGAGCGGGATGGCCAAGATGAGGGGAGACGCCGAAGTGTACTTGCTGGACAGCGAGGGACGACAGGGTCAAGCAAGCACTCTACATCCCAACGTTTCCACAAAACATATTTTCAGTCAAAGCAGCGACAGCCAACGGAGCCGAGATCCGCTTCAGGGACGGTGATAACTCGCTGGTCCACAAGGATGGTACCAAGTTCAAAATGGATTTGTATGGTAGGCTGTATTACCTTAGCACAGTAGAGGATGAAAATGTTGATGAATTGTATGGTTGTCATGACATTCAAACATGGCCTAGGATACTTGGTCATTGTAATTTTGATGATGTTGCAAAATTAGAAAAGGTGGTTAAAGGGATGTCGATAAAAGGGAAAAATTTAATTTCCAATCAAAACTGTGAAATATGCACACTGGGCAAATTTACACAAAGCAGAAACAGACAGGCAGATGCTAAAGCTACAGCCGTACTAGAGCTAGTGAACAGACCTATGCGGTCCTATAGAACCAGCAGATAAAGATGGACACAGGTATGCGATAGCATTTACTGATGATTACAGCAGGATGATTTTTCCATACTTTATCAAAGCAAAGAGTGACACGACAAAAACTACAGAAAAATTCATAGCAGATGTAGCTCCATATGGAAAGACAAAGTGCATAAGATCTGATAACGGTACAGAGTTTACCGGACAGGAGTTCCAGTCCTTACTTAGGAGCAATGGGATAAGGCACGAGATGAGTGCACCCTACTCACTTCATCAGAATGGAACTGCAGAGAGGGTGGAGAACCTTATTCGAGATGTCATGATGCATGCTATTGGAGAGTGACCTCCCAAAGCAATTATGGACATATGCTGTACAGGCAGCAGCTCAAATCCGCAATAGGTGTTACAGTAAGCGGCTAGAGCAGACACCTTACCGTGTTTTCACAGGAAAAACACCTAACCTATGTAACATGAACATATTTGATTCTGAATGCTACGTATAAGCAGGATAAGAAGAAGCTGGATTCTAGGTGTGAAAAGGGGATCTTTGTAGGCTACGATAAATATAGTCCAGCATATAACGTGTACTATCCTGAGAAAGGAAAAGTCCTAAAACGCAGATTGCCATACTCAGACAGATTGTGACATGGGGGACGACACTGAGAGTTATGTAGAGACACCACCGAAGGACGGTAGTCAACCAGGATCAGGGACAGCCTAAGGAGAGTAAAGAGTCCAGTGTTGAGGAGACTGCTGAGGCAGGCCCGACCAAGGCATATAGTACCCTAAGAGACAGAAAAAGGCTCCAGAATACTTAAAGGAGTACCAGTGTAAAGCTGAGTATAATAAACACGAAAGTGAAAATGTAGATTATTTATACAGAGTGGCTCATGATGTACCTAAAACCTTTAGAGAGGCTGTGGACTCTGAGAAGTCAAAGATGTGGGCTGACCCGATGCAAGAGGAGATGAACTCTTTGACAGAGAATGACACTTTCACTCAGACCCCACTGCCAAGAGGCAAACAAGCAGTGGGAGGTCGCTAGGTATATGCCGTGAAAGAGAGCCCTGATGGATATGAGACTTGCAAAGCAAGATACGTCGCAAAGGGGTATAGTCAAGTGGAAGGGATTGACTATAAAGAGACTTTTCACCGACAGCCAACATGACTTCTGTCCGAGAATTGATGCAGGTGGCCGTACAGGAGGATCTTACCATACACCACATGGATGTGAAGACTGCTTACCTCCATGCTCCAATAGACTGTGAGGTATATATGGAACAACCGGAAGGTTTTGAAATCAAATCAAAAACAGGAGAACACAAGTGTGTGAACTCAATAAGTCATTGTATGGTTTAAAACAGTCCGGGCGTAACTGGAACATGTTACTGCATGATCACCTTACAGGGAATGGTTTCGTACCAAATGATGCTGATCATTGTGTCTACACCAGAGAATCTGAGAACCAGAAATTGATGAATGATTCTGTTAGTATGGGTAGATGACTTAATCATAGCGGCGAGTAACAACACCTTACTCAGTGATGTAAAAGAAATGTTGAAGAGAAGGTTTAAGATGAAAGACATGGGTCCACTTAAACACTTCCTGGGTATCGATTTTACACAGAGTGAGGGAGAGATCAAAATGACTCAAAAGAGACACATAGAGAAGATGTTAGCAACATTTGGAATGTCGTAATGCAAACCGAGATCCACCCCATGTGAGCAAAAGTTAAACTTTGACAGTGACAAAGGCTAAGTTTGAGAAGTTCAAAGGGTATTTGTTTGGAGAGTAATGTGAACTGGCAGATGTAAATGTTTTGGAAGTTTTTAAAACACTGCCAGTATGCAAAATGTTTTATTTTGGAGTTATGTATTGTTGTTTACCATTATAGAGAGCTATGAACATGTCTTTGAGTGAGAGTGTTAAGCATATTTGGTAATATGAGTGGAATAGCCCACGCAGTGAATATGTGTGCCTGCGTGCACTAGGATGCTATTGTGAGCATGCGCAGAATAAAAGGTCTCAGAGTTCTAAGACCAAAGAGACAATGGCGGTCTGTAATTATTCTCCCATGAATATTAGCTACTAGAAGGTGATAGCTAACCACTTTGGTGACTGTGATAACATTAGACTGCTGCGGAAATGTCTAATGCTACAATGTACCTAATCTCTAAACGGATAGAAACTGGTTTAAATTTGAAATCGTTGGTGACTATTTTTCCAAAGTCATTTAAACTTGTTTTAGTACAACTAAATCACATGTTGAAGGATGGTGCTACACTATGCAGTACATATTGGTATAGTACTCTAATCCCTGCAGGCTCCCTTAGCTCTGGCCCTCAGCCTCCCAGTTAGCACAGTGCTGTGATTAGCAGCGCTCACAGGGAACAAAAGGTGCTTGACCTTTGCCACGGACGCATGTTGAAGGTCCCCGGACACTACTCAGCTTTTCAGCTTAATTCATGAAGCAAATACAAATAAATATAGAGCAGCCAGAGGCCTTCACCTACATAGAACCGTGGGGCCAAGGTACTGCCGTTTTGTGGTGCTTTTTCAAAGACTTTATCAAATGTCTGTTGGGGATTTGAAGCTGCATACTCTGTCAACAGTTTATCTATTAAAACTAATACAAAAATAAAACTATCCCAACATGAGATTCCAAATGAAAAGGTGACCATGTGAAGATACAACTGATACACAGAATCAACCGTGTGATGATTTCGATCTGATTTTTACTACACAATAATCCTGGCCAGAGGGATTCACAATATGGATTTTATTCGTGACAATGATATAGAATTTGAGGAAAAATAAATAGATAGATACTAATAGCAATCAGCCAGTTTTATCTCTTATCTTTGTTTAGTGTGCGTTTTATCTCATATCTGGCAAATGGATTGGATCGGGTGAAGCAGATGGAGAGAGAGCATGTGCCATTGTTAGCAGTTGTAATCAATTATTAAAGAGTGGCTGGATTATTTACACAATATTCTCATATATGTATATTGTACATGCATTTTTTCATACAACAATGTCTTTCTGTTATTTCATTACATATGAGGCAGATAAGATAATAGAAACACCTGTCTGTGCGCCTGGAGAGCTGGAGTGTGACAGCTGCTCTTCCTGGTTAAAACGAGACAGTTATGGAGCTTCTGGTATTCCTGGTGAGTTCCCTCGGGAGGTTTCCCTGGCACGTCCAACTGTATGTAGACCCAGAGGCAGAGCAACATCAGGAGCGAGGGATCAACATCCATTAAGCACTGGAACCTTCGGGCTGAGGCTAAGGACCCGGGTTAGCTAGATTAGTCATGACTGAGAATCAGCAGCAGAAAATGGACAGATGGGTGGAGGGTTGTTATTGTGACGGTTTACAAAGGCAAAGCCTGATACTGACATGAATGCTAACAGCATGGCTGTCTGCAAACAGACAGTGATGGGTGTGTGGGCAGCCTCCTGTGAGGAGCAGCAACATATTGATTCTTTATCAGAGCAGAGGAGCTGCTCAGAGGGAAAGGTGTCGTTTATCTGTTGTGACAAAGTACAGCCACTAAACACTTTCAATGTCCTGCTGCTTGTATTCACAAATATCTGACCCAGTGGCATTCACCATGGCTCTGTGCTAGGACCCCTCCATAACCCACACTGCACACTAGATTCTAAAGCAATACACATCTGGGGTTTTAACATTTATTTTATAATATAATATAATTATTGAGTTTAATATTAATAATA
This sequence comes from Eleginops maclovinus, assembly GCF_036324505.1. Classification (NCBI taxonomy): domain Eukaryota; kingdom Metazoa; phylum Chordata; class Actinopteri; order Perciformes; family Eleginopidae; genus Eleginops; species Eleginops maclovinus. The sequence continues at coordinate 2,583,237 of NC_086360.1, read as the reverse complement.
ATTTCAGTTTCAGCCACTTATACAAACATACTCACATTTATAATATATAATAAATAAGCCAATACATGAATGAACAAATAAGATGTTAAAAATAATAATGGTAAATAAATCAATGCATTTAAAAAAGAGGGGATTGGGGGTAAGTGTGTGCATTGTGTGTTCAGAAGGTGGAAGTATTACAATTATCCAAAAAGTGTACAGACGTTTTAAATGCTTCACCATGTCTTCATGCTTTAATGTTCAGACAGCTCTTTATGTTTCTCATACTGCCTGTGCTGCAGCACCTCTTTTCACCCTCTGTCTGAAACCAGAGCCGAGTCTGCTCTGATTGGATAGCTGGCCGGCTCTGTTTTGATTAGTCTAACACTTAAAGATGTCCTGACCCTTAGCCTATCACGTACAATGACCCAATAGAAGTGCCAGTTTTGCATAGTGATGTCACTATGATAAGGGACAGACCACTCACATGCACAAAAATCTATACAACACACTACAGGAAAGCATAATAGTGCCCTTTTTTTTTTTTTAGACCTTTTGGGTCTTCTGTTCACATCACATGTAAATTAGTGAACTAGTATCCTTAAGACTAACATCAAAAAGATAAGAACTTGAAAAAAGTTTGGAGAACTTAAAAAACAAGACTTAACCTCATCAATCAGAAACACTAAAAGAAACGTTTCCAAACGGTTTAAATAATCTGTAGCAAGATGCAGGCTGTATATCGCCTGCGAGGTAAAACCCGGGGCAGAGCAAACCCTCAAAGCAATCACTCCACCACTGACAGCTGCTCATTAAACGTATTGATCTGAGAGAAGAGAGATAATACAAGGAAAGTGTATCAACATGTTGATCAGCTCCTCTGTTCCCCGGCAGCTGGACATTCAGAGGACAGTGTTAGGAGAGATGTTATAATATCAAACATATTTGGCTCTGTAGAAATGACACCCTTGGCTCTCAGGGTCCTTGGTTGGCAGTCTGTGAGGAGCTGCAGGGTGGTGCTCAGGGGTCAGACGGGGCTAGGGACCTGCTGCAGAGCGTCCTAACATCTGCCTGAACGCCCCAATGGTGATTATTGAATATTGACAATTGAAGGACATTCCTCAAGAGACAAAAGAGCTGAACAACAGGATGGGAGGGTCGTCATAAATGTGTCAAGGAGCCCAAAGAACGTGTAATTGGGCCCCTGACCCCATCATTAGTCATCCAGGGAATGTGCATGTTGAGCTCATATTAAAAGTCATGATCAGATTCCTTAGAATAGGGTGGGATAAAAAGCAAATATGTAGCAATGTAGAAGTCAGCCCCATCCTCAGGCGATGCAGAGAAACGTTAACCTGCTGATGGTGGTTTGGAGGGTTAGGGTTGGCATGGTGGGGGTGGGAGGGATTAGGCTACATAGCTGCTCCAAGTGTGTGAACACAGAGGGTGTCCTCTGATGTATGTGTGTGTGTGTGTGTGTGTGTGTGTGTGTGTGTTTTTATATATGTTTTCTTGATTTTAATCACAACCCCACTGCACCCACATTATTATATAAGATAAATGGCTGCCAATGATTTTATTACAACATGATTTGAAACATGATTCTAAAACATGCAGATGCAGCTCTACTACTCAAAGAAATATTCAAGCCAAAAGCGAATACTTTAAGTATTTTAATTAAATGTCCATTTTCAATTCAATTTTATCACGTATGTTTAATGTAAATAATCACATTCAATGTTATGTTTTTCCATTGTATCGACTTGGTGTGAAATAATGAAGTAATTGTTAGAGCAGCAACAGACTAGCTTGCCAGCATTGTGAAGCGCACATGCAGACAATACTATTTGTCTATGTACAGCATAAACACGTAACAAAACTTTTCATCTTCAATAGCGTATTGCTAAGCATCAGAATATTAAACAATTGCACTTACCGGTCGGTCGACGGTGTAGGTTGAAAGGCCAAGTCTTTTTCTTTGGTTTTTTGGCAGGTGGTACCTAGAAAACTCCAAGTCTACGTCCAGGGCGAACAGTCTACGTCAGTGACGTCATGATGTTACCTTTGTGCATGCGCGTTACCTCCTTTTGGGGTCTGGCTTCCTTTTATGGGACCTAATAGAATAAACTGTACTCATTTGCATACAGTTTTATACATATATTCAACATGTTCACGTTGTGTTCATTTGCTTGAACAAATCAACTTTAAATTTGACAGATTTCAGTTATACTTCATCTGAAGATATTGCTTCATATTTATGTGGGCCAATAATCTGTTTTTTGAGTGTAGAATCAGAAGAAAATCCCTTTGCTTACACATAAAATGATAGTGATTTGGACTTGTTAACTATTTGTATTTGCTGCTGTTTAAAGATAGGCTTATTTGGGGTTTTTTCACATTTCTGATGAATATTTGATATATTAGCAGATTATTTCTCTCCCATCTTTTTAACGATGAAACTCTGTGCTGATCATCAGAAGCATCATTTCGCTCTCTGCTGCGTTGTATCCCCTCATCATCTTATATAAAATGCGGAGACCTTTTGTCTGCACATGATAACCGATGCATGTTGAGTGTTAATTAACACGGAAACATTTTTGCAACAACAGCTGTGGCTTCACTCATAGAGTGCTATTTACCACACTGAGTAAAATTATGCATGCACTACACTTAAAAATGTACAATTACAGCTTGCTGGTAATGCTGCAAAGGTTGTGTTGGTTACATAGGCTCGATGCAATTAATGTTACTTAAAATGGCAGAGCGATGCATCTCTGCCAAGGAAAACGGGCCTGATAAGCAGAATTTATAAATAATAATAATAATTTACATCAGGCACAGCTAATTTACGCAGGGTCAGGATTGTCCATCTGAAGTTTGGAGAAAATGGAAAAGCCCACACAGCGGAGAAGAGGGAGCTTGAGCAGTGTGGCATTTCATCAGAGACAAAATCTGAAGTCCCAGGCTTCTCAGGTCCTATGAGGAAATGAAAGTGGCATGAGGGAACAAGTAAAACACAAGGATAGGTCAAATATATACATGAAAAATAAAACAAGATGAAAAGTTTCTTGATCAAATGGTCTACAGATAATACATAAATAAATAAATACAATTATTCTGTAAAACATTTTTTAAAGCTCAATTGAGGATCGATCAGAAATTAATGTGTCAAAAAATACATTGTAAAGCCAATCTGTTTTGGAAAAAATAATTCCCAATATAATCTGCATGTCATGAGTGTATTTAGGGAATTTGGGTGTATTTGAGGGGATCTTACTTACTCTGTTTTGAATTTTGTTCTTTATTATTATTATTATTATTATTATTATTATTATTATTATTATTATTATTATTATTATTATTATTATTATTTTATTTTATTTATTTATTTGGACAGAACTTGTTCTTACATTTATTTGCCTATTCCAGTTGATGAATTTATTTGAATGTACATGCAGCTCGTTATCTATTCTTGTTTTTGTTGATTAATGCAAAACACTAACAATAACTAAATGCTATTAAACTCGACTGCTAACAGATCATTAAAGCATTTTGTGTGACTTCAACGTATATGTGTTTGGTCATTTAGCAAATATTGACCACAGATAAAACCAGAGAAACAGCTTCTCAGGGCCCCAGCATGAGGAGGTCCTAACCTAGAATTTGTAGAATTTCTCCTAACAGAATGCTCTTTTTAGCACTAATTCACACTAAAGTTGCAAGACAAACATGACTCCAGGGAGGGTGCCTTCAGTCCTCTTTTATGACGTACACTAATACAAAGATCCTTTCAGTGTCAGAGAGAAATGGCTTTCCTCCTTTATCTCGTTGTTTGCTCTAAACTAGAAAAACATGACAGGACATATTCATTCCTACAATGTTCAGCCATGACAGTGTTGAGAAAAGAGTGTTTAGTTCTGTGTGTTGCTGTGTCTTTATCCTTTCCTGTTTCATCAGAGAAACAGTATTTTATGTAAAACAGAAAGCTGGAGGAGTTGCATCATTGATTTGTTTCCAGATGAAACATGATGACATAAACTGTGTTTGATTGTTGCTTCTTTTGTATTTGTTTTTATGCTTTTAGAGGTTTGGTTATGTGGAAGATATTTGGTTTCATCGCATCACAAAACCTGTCTGTCTATTATCAGTTTTTCATAGACAGATGATAGATGTGTGTTGGGAACTCACGTGTTCTGCTTCGTTACTACAAATTCATCTTTAGACCACCATGCATTAGATCAATACTACAAGACATGTGTGTGTGCTCATACACATATGGAATGAGACTGTGTACAGTATGTATACTTGCATTATCCTCCTGTATACACACATGCACAGACAGCAAAGTGCACTGAACAATGTATACACACACATACACAAACAAGAGTGCATACATGTGCCTGTGCATACATGAAGCTATACACACACAAATAAGCAAAAAAAAACACACGTAAAAGATTGGCCTTGAAATCATCTTAAAACGTAGTGAAAATGCTCCACAGTATGTCATTATTTTCTTTTATATTATTATACATATTATTTTTACACTCCTTTTCTCAACTGGTGAATGTTAAGTGATTTTATATATTTCTGATTCTGAACTTAAAGGGAAACGAGCTCAGTCATTTATTATTGCAGCTGGATCTTGTGGTATTTTTTATCAGATTTAAATTAAACAGGCGGTCATAGTGGATTTATTGGGGACTAATTTCAGCTGCAAATGAATCCCCGTTTAATTTTGAGTTTGTGTTTAATGCAGCAGAATTTAAGGGACACGTCACCCAGTGAAAATTCATTTCCGGATTTTTCATTTTCAGGAAAAAAATGTTTTCATGACAATAAGAAAATAAAATGATGAAACTAAACTAACTAAATAAAACAGAATATGCACAGTCCGCTTTGGTCGTCTATCAGCTCCAGTTCTACTTCTTCTTCTCTTTGTTTTGGCCCGTCAGCAGCCTCAGCCATACATCATGTAACAAGTCTTTTACTGGGAGCAGGGGTGAAATGGTGATTACACGCTGACCGTCAGCAGAGTTAACCTCTGATCTCCACCAGAAGTGCAGGCAGTGTGTAGGAAACACACACAGGAGCATGAACCCTTGGGTAGAAGTCACACGCAGTGGCAAGGAAGGGAAGTAAAAGGACAAAAAATAAAGAAACATGCTGTTCTCTGGTCTTTATTGATTCTGCTAGGGTGTTGAAAAGGTCTTTGGTCATGCCCTTACCAAAGGATACTAATTTGCTCGATCAAGTCTGTTGGAATATCGACTGGGAGGAGGCTGAGCGCCGCCATTGTGCTGTCTTCAGCGGGGAGCTGGTCTGTGAAACAGGATTACTAGAGGTCAGGCAGCCAGTGAAAGGATGTCCATCACTTTCTGGGGGCTAATACAAAGGGGCGGGGCCCGGGAGACGTGATTGAGATGTTGAAGACCAGAGGGGAGGGGAAGCTCCAGCCCCACCTCACCCCCACCCACATGCAGATTTGCAGCCAGTTAATCTGTATGTTTCATGGTTACAGACACCCGGGAGGCTTTGTTTTCAGCCACAAAAGATATTCTGAGGGGACGGGGCGCCTCTTTCTGAGACATAAATGTCATACACTAATGATTTTAAATGATGCCATATTGTTCTTTATCCATCCCGCTCATGTCTACAGTCACGGATCCTGAGCAGGATCAAAACATACCAACAACTGTGTTACACAATACACTGTATCACACCATCAGGGCCTTCAGTGCCGCCAGGACCAGTTTCTGGGACAGCTGAGATCATAAGTCCAGATTTGAGATGTATGTATCATCAATAAACAATACATTATCAAATATTAAATATTTCGTTTTAGAATACATTAATCAATTGATACATATGTGTTCATTATTTCAATGATTACTCATTATACACTTTGACTAAGGTGGCTCGGGAAATAATAATAATAATAATAATTTTATCGGTTATGAAGAATTCCGATGACCCTTGGTCAGATTTCAAAATGAACAGAGAAGCCGATGTGTTATTTTAAATAAGTCACAACACAAGCAGAAACGCATTCCTCCTATTTCTAAAGATTTTTATTCTGAATCATCGTGGAACACTTTGAGGGAAAGAAAATCTGCTGATTTAGTTTGGATCTGCAAATATCATCAAAATGTTGGGTTGTATAGTTCAGCCATAATATTATATTTTTAGCTGAGTGTTAAAATATTAACATTTTAACACTGAAAGACAACAAATGAAGGATGAAATCATAAAACTAACATATACCTAATTGATCCCTAATCGGGACACTTTTTAATAATAATAAATTAGTGCTAATAATTTGACCACATGAAGGTAATGTGAAGGCTTACACAAAGAAAGGAAAGGTGTGTGTTTCTCTTGCTGATTAAAACTTAAATCACCTGGTCACTACCATGACCCCTCCCCTCTGCTGCGCTGCTGTACAGGTGTACTGCAGGGCGTGTCAGGGCACTGTGACATCACTGATGACAACAACCACTTCTGTTTGTTTTTTTGATCAATTTATTTATTCATGAAAAACACATGTCTGATGTGCTATTACTACTGACAATTCATTTAGCCCTCAATGCAGTGTTCATGTAAGGCCAAACGTTTATTTGTTTTGCATTATGGCTTCAACATCAATACTTACTTTATATGACGATAATAAATATCTTTTGACCAAAAAAACAGATATGTGTTAATAATAATTTTATTTTTAGAGTGCTTTTCAAGAAACTCAAAGACACAGAGTAAAGAGTCATGTATAATTGAAGAAATTAATTGGCGGTAAAATTATTTAAAATATTCTCATCTAATCATAATTGCAAAATCCAGGCTGAGGCTTAGAGACACAGAGATATCAGCTGTAAACCACTACTGATCAGTTCCTTTTTTGTTTGAAATGAAGGGACTTTGCTGTTGCTATGATATACGCATTAATAGAAGAACAACTGAATTTGAAATAGTTGACCGCTCAGCCCTCCTGCTTGTTGTCACTAGTTGTGTCCCCAGTGGACAGCCGTCTCGTGCTTGTCATACCACTATACAAACATGTCCATTGTAAGGCAGCTTTGGGGCACTGATAACCTCCAAACCACATGAAACCCTAGCCTGGCATCTGAAGCGACCACAGCCCATCACCGACATGACCCCTTTGTGGAAACAAGCCTTTCTCTCCATTGAGCAAACAACCAATTAGCTATTATGAAGAGCAAATGTGAGGATACGTGTGTGTCTGCTTTTTGTGGACCAGGTTGCAGCCTCTTACCTCTATAGGTGGGACATCTGCTGTGGGCTTGTGTCCCTGGATAAACTACCAGCCGAGCACGAGCCCAGCACCTTTTCAACCTGATCACATAGGTATTTAGCTCTCGGCCATGACCAGTGTTTCTGTTTGTTTTATTTTCAGAGCAGGTGTTTTATAATCATTAGCAACTCCATTACGACCACGGCTCTAAGTAGAAGACAAACAGTGGCCCTGCATCTATTCTCAATGGAACCATCTGGTGGCAAGGAGGAAAAATGGCTGTGTTTGGCGCCAGTGTTTGCCAATGGTCACATAATTGTGTTTCAAAGGAGAGGAGGCAGATAGCAGACAGGCTGAGCTCAAGTGCTCTGGGTTTTATAGAATGTGTCCAATGTCTTTGTCTGCTCAGCCAACATCCTGGTGTTTGTATTCACCCGTCTACAGCAGGGCCTTCCTTCACTTAATGTCTTTTTTTATTTTTCTGAAAATGCTTTTGTGGACAGTCAATAAATTTCACATTCACAGAGCTGCAGGCCCATTGAAACACAGCAGACGGCACCGTGCTCCTGTCACATGTATTCCCCCCAATGTGAACTACATTTGCTTCATCATCATGAACATTAGGCTGCTTCCAGTCTCTGTGTAGCCACCGTCCACAGGACAAAAGGAGAGAGCCTCACAAGCAAAACTCAAGATGCTGCAATGCTGCTGCGTTTAGTCTTACATTTAGGAACACACAGTACTGTGGACTACATTTATGAATCAGAAACATTTCAAGATATATTGTTTTCATGCTTATCATTCACTTAGTTATGTATGCACATTTGTGATTACACATACATATTTTTGTTAATATGTTTATCCCATAACCAATAAATACCTCATTATGTGTTTTCTTCTCTTCTTTAAGTGTATATAAGATGTCTTGTTGTCGAAAAATCTGTATATAGTTCTGTATGGATCAAAAAAAAATATCCAGCTTGTATATATTTTATTTATATGGAGCCATGTGCAATGTCAGAATTGGTTTCCATCTGCAGTCCCTTAAAAGTCTCAATACACAGACAGGACATTAGTGCTAAAGTATACTACAGAAAAAAACGATCACAGCCATACCTAACACGATTATCCTAGACGCATTGAAATGTTGCATTATTTTAGCCATATGTAAGTATATCAAATTAAGCATTTATAAATGAGTTTGGGCAATGGTATGTCTTAATTCATAAGCTTATTTTAATAAGAAATTGTTGCTGTAATGTTTTGACCTTCATTTTGCGTTTCACATATAAATGTTTTAATTATGTGAAATATTTATCTTTGATTTTTGTCAATGATCAAATAGCAAATTATTAAATTAAAAAAGTAACATTTTATTAGTAATATGTGATTATTTTATGTATTTATTTGAGATATATGATGAGTTTATGAGCAAATTGTTAATGGCAAAGATCCAGTCATTTACTGTAAAGACAATAAATAGCTTTTATACTGACATTTTGTGAATTAGATTGATATTAAAAATGTACATGCATTAATACAGTAAACAGGACCCAGTGTTTCTGTGGATGCTAAATGAATGATGTGTAATACAGAGCCCTAACCCCGGCCTGATAACTGGAACTGTTTCAGTTTTCTGTTGCTGGTGTCAGCAGTCAGCAGGGTGCAGGCTCCAGACTCGTGACCTCAGTGTGTGTGTGAGGTCCTGTTTAATGTGTGTGTGTGTTTGTGTCTGTGTGTGTGTGTGTGTGTGTGTGTGTGTGTGTGTGTGTGTGTGTGTGTGTGTGTGTGTGTGTGTGTGTGTGTGTGTGTTTAGGCCTGTTGCGTCTCAGATGCAGTGTGTTGTTTGTGTTTGTGTTCACCCTTCCTTCGCCTCTCAGGGTCTGCTTGTTTGTAGAAAATGCTGTCAATGGTGATAATTATTCCCAACAAAATGCTGCACCCACTACACATAATTATGCCACTGATGCTAATTACTGTGTTACTTATTAACGACTCATTAAACAATTACGGTCACCGTCAACGATATGCTAATGAATTTCACATGGAACATGTGTAAAAGTAACTACGGAGCAAGGTGACGGATGGAGGGCCGGGCACTCTGGATCTTATCAAGCAGCAGCACATCTGCTGTTACTATAATAAACATTATTACTAATAATAATAACCTGAGCTTTTATTATTGCTGACCAGCACTCGGAGGCTGGGCTCAGCTAAAACAAAGTGGATATAAACTGACTGAAGGTGAAATTATCCCTATTATAATGATGAAAGTAAGATTCAAGTAAATGTCGACAGAGATATCCCCTAAAATAAATGTTAACTCCTAAAATAAAAAAACACATTTCTAAAATATAACAGTTTTATCTGTTGACGGTCCACAGTTTGATGGTAAATAAAGCAAACATTTTAAAATAGTAACCAGAGTGTTTGGGTTTTTTATAGACCGTTTTTAAGTAGCCTGTACTGGTTATTATCAACATAGTCATGACGCATGTTTGATCTGCTTATAGCTCTGTATAATTATAGCAACAAGCACTCCTAAACTAAAATGATGCTTTGTAACAATACCCATTAAAAAGCATATTGTATTAAAATAATACATTCTTCTCTTTTGATCATTTGTCACTGTCTTAATAAATGATAATGTGTCTAATAGTGGTTGTTGGGTGCTTTCAATAAAATTAAACATAAAGTGCAATATTTAAATCTAAGCAAGTGCAAAAAATTGTATTGACTTTATTAGCAGTAAACATTGCTACTTAGGACAAGTTATAAATGCATGTTAATCCATTATTATAGTGGTAATTATACCTTATTAAAATATTGTTATGTAATACAACTATTGAAACTAATGATCCATAGACAACAACGAACAGGTGATCAGCAGTTTGAAGTGTTATGATATTTGACCTTATGACCTTATGATTTATTTATAAATTAGTATGAATATTAATGAGTGCTAACAACTAAAGCTTCACGACATTATAATCCCAGTGTGTGACAAAGACAGTGCTCACCAAATAGAAAAAAAAGTCTCACTGTTCATTTGTTCATCTTTTTGATTAAGATATAATTGTCTTTGTTTGAACCTGAACAGTGTTGTATTAGCCTTACCCCATGTAGTGTGCTTTAAAAGCTGTGGAGTTAATAAAACAATATTGAATCATCGACACACAGTAACACGTTTTTTTTTCTTTCGTTTTTGTGTATTCTTCACATGACAGCTCAGCTGGACAGTAATTGCTGCAATCACAATGGCCACAACAACACTCAGTCCTCACTGTAATATTATTTAGAAATATTGGAGGAAATGTCACAGGGATTTTGTATGTCTTGTTACCTCTGATGGTGTTATTTATTAATGTTTCATGTGAGGAGCTAAAACCAGATTATTACCTCAGCAGAATCATTTCATCTCATGATCACAAGAAAACGGAGAGGAATATTTTCAGATCATCGCTCAGAACATTTCATGTTACAGATAAAGGATCCCTCGAACACATGCAAACAGGATATGAAGAGTATCAGCGCTTTCCCTCTGACACGAAGGTGTGGCAGAGAACGCATGGTTCTGCAGTGTGTGTGTGTGTGTGTGTGTGTGTGTGTGTGTGTGTGTGTGTGTGTGTGTGTGTGTGTGTGTGTGTGTGTGTGAGAGAGAGAGAGAGAGAAAGAGAGAGAGAGAGAGAGAGAGGGAGAGAGAGAGAGACAGAGAGGGAGAGAGAGAGAGAGGGACTGGTGCTTTATATGCTCCTAAAAAGACAGCACAATGAACTGTTTTGTCTAATGGCAAAATATCCCTCCATTTCAAGTTCCTGGAGTGAGGACCTTGGGCAAATTGATGTATGTCTCCTCCTCCTCTTTCTCGGTCTCTCTCCTTTTTTCTCCAGCAGCATTATGGGTGGTTATAAAATATTAATATGAGAGTGCATTTAGCGGAGAGCAGCTCATATGGGTATTCTCTCGTGACTCCCCATTCAGGTCACTGGGGAGCGTCTGTCTGTTCCTCTGCCTGCCTGATTTACTCTAAATGCAACACTGAAGATCCTCTTTCCTTTTGGAAGGATGCATGCATGAGGCACACACTCTTCCCCCACTCTCTCAATATACATACATCGATGTGCATGCATACATTTGTGTATATTTGCACAAAACCAAAAGCAGAATTATTGTGCTGTCCAAGTCTCTGCTCAAACCTCGGTGGAGCAGCTCATGAAAACACTGATTGGAAAAGACTGGGTGTCATATCCAGTTAAAACATGAGACAGACAGCACCACCCTCAGAGGCAAACACACACACACACACACACACACACACACACACACACACACACACACACACACACACACACTCGGTTTACACTAAATCTAATATGATGCTGCACAAGAAAAGAGCATCACATTCATCATAAACAACCGTGTATAAATGATGGCAATATTCATGATAAACTGAACATGACAAGGTTCTGTTTTTGTTTTTGATTCCATAATTTATGAATAAATAATGCAAAGGGCTGAAGTTGGAAATAAGATAAGATAAGATAAGATGTACATTTATTAATCTCCTTGGGGAAATTTAGGAGTTTAAGCAGCAACAGAGTGAGAATGAAAAACAGCACAGTGCAGATTCACACAGGATAATCAAATACAATACAATTTAAATTAAAATGATGTACAGCTAAGTAACTTTTAGGACAAACTGCTCAAACAAAAAAGGAGTTAGATGAAAAAATCATAAATATGTTTCTCTGGGTCTGTTTAGGACCCCCTCACAGAGGTGAATCAACCAGTCAGCTTGACCATGTAAGCCTGCATGATGTGCTGTTGGGATGACCCTTTCCTGCAAAGATTCACAGAGTCCTTACTGGTTTGCTATACACACACATCAGAGTAAACACACATAAAACATCTGTCAGGGTCTTCTTCACTACTTGTTTTTTATGTATGTAATTTTTTTGAAGCTGTTTTTATCCAAGAACTAGAGGACGGTTGGGTGGGTTCTCAGGTGTGTCACATATCTTATACCTGAATGGATCCAACCCAGTCTCACAAGAAAAATTATAATAGCTACGTTGGTCCACAGGGCAAGACGTAGTATGTTAACAAAACACCCTCTCAAAACGTGACATGGCTACAAAACACAAGGAAAATACGGATGTATACTATAGATTCTATAGTTAACATACGTAGTATATACACATTTGCCTGGAGAGACCTGAAATAATCTTTGTAATATCGATCACACTATAGATCCCACACATCCACTGGACGTAGATTCTGAAAGAAGAATATTCACTTCTCGCTAGAAATATAATCAAAAAGCGTTATGATGGCCAAAGTATCCTACAATTGAGGATTTTCCACCAAAAATATGTTGTTATGTTTGTTTTTCACACCAGGAAAGTTGACGATGACATGGGCACTGGCCATGCGAAATCTATAGGAAAAGCCAAACTATCCAAAATGATTCCTGATGTTAGTCCCTACTGTGATGAATGCCAGAATGCCCAGTATTACAAATGTGTATGTGTATTTGTATATGTTGCATGTATGTATCTGCATATGACTATATATTCATTTAACAATATTTCTGGCAAATATTGCTTTAGTTTACTTGACTTCAGTCGCTGTTATTGTTTGTTTGTGTTTTTTGTTATTTAAATTCTCTTTGTGCATACAATCAGCACAAACCATTGTCTCATTTGTATTTGCATATATTGTTCTTTCCATTCCTAAATAACAAACACTGGTAATGCATTGTCCAAACCCAATAAAAAGATACATCTATAGGATTTATATTCATCATGTCACGTCTTGAGAGGGTTTTTGAAACATAGTACGTTTTGCCCTGTGGACGAACGTAGCTATTACAGGTATTTTTGTGAGACTGGGTTGGTGGATCCATGTGATCAGAGCTCTTCTTTATCAGCTGTTTTTCACTCCTATCATATGTGTTGTTTTGGAGAGCGAACACATCTAATCATGAAGATGTTGCAGCTGAAACTGTAGTCTGTTTTTTATTACTTCAGCAGAAATGAGCTAATGATCCAACTAAGGAATTATTGTCTTCGTAGGAGCCATGAATGTCAGAGCGGGGGGATTTTTGTTATACATTTAATACGGTTCTTGATCGTTTATATTTTGGCATCGGTCTTTGTTTATAATATTCATAATTAATGTTTTCTGATCTTTTATGGGTTGGATTAGTTGGGTCACATGGGTATGGGCTGAACTCATAGGGAATATAATCACCTGATCACCTGTGTGAGGTGTGTGTGTGTGTGTGTGTGTGTGTGTGTGTGTGTGTGTGTGTGTGTGTGTGTGTGTGTGTGTGTGTGTGTGTGTGTGTGTGTGTGTGTGTGTGTGTGTGTGTGTGTGTGTGTGTGTGTGTGTGTGGAACAGAGGGTTGCTGCATTTTCCCTTGACCGCAACCTTTTCATAGCTGGATTATTCTGAAAATATATATTTGTGCACGTTATAATATATTGATGACTTTCATTAAAGTAAGATTTTGTTGAACGCATTTTTGGATCTTAGCATTTATTTTTGATAGCACCTCTGACAAAGGCCACCAGGCCCGAGCTCAGCCTCTCAGAGACTTTGTTTGTTCCTGAAGTCGCTGCAGTCTTTTCGGTGTATTATTTCACTGTGTTATGTACGGCATATGACAGAGATGCACTCATCTACATTGGACATGAGAGTGTGGGGACGGATTAGGTGAAGCAGACTCTGATGTCTCCATAAAAATAAAACTCAAGCAAAGCCAGCAACAGGAAATGATCAATGATGACAGTCAATGATCCTTGAATCCTTGAATTAATTAATTACCCAAAAGGAAAAAGGACAAGCTAGAAAAAGGACAGAAAAGGGACAAAATATTGCTTTGGATTTTCTGATTATTTTTCTTCTACTGCATTTTATGCTTTATTCAGTACTAATATGCATGCCATAACAGTAGGATATTTGAGGTTTAATAAAATAATTGACAATGTTTTCTTTGAGAAAGTAACACAGCTGTTTTATATTCTACATCATAACTAGCAGATTCAAACAGTTCATGTGTTGATCAAACCAGACGGCAACAAGAGCTCCCAAAATAAATATGTAGGACCCCGTGTTCATTCTAAAAATGAATTGTCATGGAACTCATATCTGCTGTTGGTGGGCCAAGACTCTGTATGGTGTCTCCAGGCTGAGTCAGACTCAATGGGTAAAGGCCAGACTGTGGGTTGCCCCGTTCTGCTGATCCTAGATGAGGTTCCTTTCTCTGATGATGTAGAAGTCTTAGAGTCACTGTTAGTCAGGTCTCTCACCTGGGGACAGTGGCACACAAACCGCTCCACAGCTGTAAGGTGGCAACTCTCTGACAGTAAGATATCTAGACCAACTTTACTATCCTGCTGTCACTGGGACACAAACACAAAAAAGGAGTAAATGGAAGAACTTAAAGATACACTACATGTGAGTAAGATCAGGCTGAGATGTTTCTTGGTATGAGGCAGTTTTGTCAGAGGATCTCTCCCTGAGTACTTGCACACTGTATATCTGATTTGATATTGGCCATATAGTCAATTATAATACAGTGAAAACCTGAAATGTTGACTTTAGTTAAATTAAACATGTCAACACATTTCACATAACTGTATTAGGTTAGTTGAAAGCAGTAATATGAAGTTCAAGGCATTTGAACTTCATATTACTGCTTTCAACTAACCTAAAGTCAACGTTTCTGTTTTTTCAGTGTAAAGCAGTACTTACAGTACAGCAAATTCCATTGCAACATCAAACATTGTGCCACTGTAGCAGTGTGTTGGTGTTGGGAATAAGGTCCAACCATTGAAAGGGTTGGGTCAGCCCTGTGCTTTGCGTGTATGACTAAAAATGTTTGTTTCTTAGGAATCCGTCAGAATGAGCAGTTTGACTTTGATCGGTTGACTTTAATGGAAGCGTAATGTGATGTAGACAGAAGGAGAACGTTTGAGCTAAAGTAGTACCAGGACAATGCAGAGTGAGCATCTGGACCAACAATTCCTCCAAATATAACAATAATATATACTTTTAATATAAAGTACACAAACCCTCCATTTCAAGCAAACTCTACTACTACTACTTAGAAATGTAGTTCACCTTGAAATCTACAGCACTTTGATCCTGGGTACGAGATGTAGCCTTTTTACCAAATTCTTTTCCACCTACATATTGAAACCTTTTATAGAACGTTGTATTTTTGTATTAAATATTTGGACAAAATCACTGGTATCACCTTTATAAAAGAAAACATGAAGCCCCCTCTGAACTTATTTATAATGTTCCTGCTTCAAATCTTATTTTTCATTTATCTTATATTTAAACTATATTATTGACTAATTGGGTCACTTTAAAAGGTATTGCATTTAATGTATTAGATTCTAACCTCAACTGAAAGCAATTTGGGTGAACTCCGGTTGTGTTTGTTGTGCTATACAAATCACAAAGTCCAACTAAATGATTATTGTCATGTGTCATAGTGCCATGTAGCTTTGGACCGGACTCTATACAGATCTGCACTATGACTCAGGTGCTCTGCTAATCCTTCATTATTCACTCACTTTGCATGTAGAGGGAAAATGATGAAAAGGGATATTTGATATTTCATCTGAATTCCTCCTCTTGGCCCACAAATCAAGAGTTGTAAATGATGATGTTGATAATTGCTGTTATTAGGATGATGCAGGCTGAATGGAAGCTGCGGCTTCTCTGGACAACAAAGAACAGAGTGACATATGGTGGAGATGCAGCATCATATTTGATTTGGTGTAAACAGTGTGTGTGTGTGTGTGTGTGTGTGTGTGTGTGTGTGTGTGTGTGTGTGTGTGTGTGTGTGTGTGTGTGTGTGTGTGTGTGTGTGTGTGTGTGTGTGTGTGTGTGTGTGTGTGTGTGTACAGCACACAGTGTGCTTTGTGGAGAGCTATTTTAAACAGGCAGACAGCAGTAAGAGCTGTGCTGCTCTTCAGGTGCTCAATAATTAACTGCATGCTGCTCGCAGAGTGCCGGCGGTGTGGTGGAGGAAGTCAGGCATAAGCTAGGAGCAGGGCGTGTGTACAGCATGAACACAGTGTGTGTGTGTGTGTGTGTGTGTGTGTGTGTGTGTGTGTGTGTGTGTGTGTGTGTGTGTGTGTGTGTGTGTGTGTGTGTGTGTGTGTGTGTGTGTGTGTGTGCGTGCGTGCGTGCGTGTGTGTGTGTGTGAAGGGGGGTTGAGGTAGGTAGCAACATTGAATACATCCCTCTCATAGCTTACTTCTTGCGACATCTGGAAATGAGTCCCTTGTGTTTATTATCTTGTCCTCTGATGAAGGCTAAGGTGGGACCCTCCCCCCACCTCGTACACCGTCAGGACTTGTCTCACACAGGTCTGCGATGCTGATTACCGACAGGGAGGAGGTCCCACAGCACATCAGGATGGGGGGGTGGGCAGGATCCTGGTAGCCTTTGTGTCGGCATTAAAGTTTCAGGTCGCGTGGGCCTGTTTTACACGGCTGCTGATCCCCGATTGATGCTGAGCTGGAAAGCAGCCATGGGCAACAGCATGTCAGACATCAGACTGCTGGTCTCCAGGTGCCACGGTGCCACAAACAAGTGTTGAATAGACCCGCTGGGATTTGAAGCTACATACGCTAACATCTTCCGGATGCTGTTTAAAGGGCCTAACACCGTGACTCAAAGGTATGCAGCAGTGCTGCGCCTGCTAAAGTACAACACTAAGAAAAAAAACCTCCAACTCCAATTTCGAGCCATTGCCATGTTCAAACCAGGCATGTAAATGGCACACTACACATTCATCAACATTGTAATCATATTAAAGGAATGATCATCAGAAATTCCAGGATAAACAGCAAAGAATAATGAGAGTGAAAAAAGGCTTTTCTAATAGATTTTGATAGAATAGAAACTCAAAATACTGAACATGGGACCAAAAGGAAGATCAGTTTGATGATTCTACATTTACTTCCTTTTGAGGCAGCTTGAAATCCTCTCAATAAACAATACATGATCGTCCTTTTTCATCCTTTCACACAGTCCTCTATAATGATGGCCATACAGATATTACTGCATTTTAAACAGGCCCTATTGTACTCATTTTCAAGTGTATATCAGTATGTAGCGTCTCTACTTTAAAGAGTCCTCTCCTGCTGATGTTCAGGTGTATATCAGTATGTAGTGTCTCTACTTTAAAGAGTCCTCTCCTGCTGATGTTCAGGTGTATATCAGTATGTAGTGTCTCTACTTTAAAGAGTCCTCTCCTGCTGATGTTCAGGTGTATATCAGTATGTAGTGTCTTACTTTAAAGAGTCCTCTCCTGCTGATGTTCAGGTGTATATCAGTATGTAGTGTCTCTACTTTAAAGAGTCCTCTCCTGCTGATGTTCAGGTGTATATCAGTATGTAGTGTCTCTACTTTAAAGAGTCCTCTCCTGCTGATTTTCAGGTGTATATCAGTATGTAGCGTCTCTACTTTAAAGAGTCCTCTCCTGCTGATGTTCAGGTGTATATCAGTATGTAGTGTCTTTACTTTAAAGAGTCCTCTCCTGCTGATTTTCAGGTGTATATCAGTATGTAGCGTCTCTACTTTAAAGAGTCCTCTCCTGCTGATGTTCAGGTGTATATCAGTATGTAGTGTCTCTACTTTAAAGAGTCCTCTCCTGCTGATGTTCAGGTGTATATCAGTATGTAGTGTCTCTACTTTAAAGAGTCCTCTCCTGCTGATGTTCAGGTGTATATCAGTATGTAGTGTCTTACTTTAAAGAGTCCTCTCCTGCTGATGTTCAGGTGTATATCAGTATGTAGTGTCTCTACTTTAAAGAGTCCTCTCCTGCTGATGTTCAGGTGTATATCAGTATGTAGTGTCTTTACTTTAAAGAGTCCTCTCCTGCTGATGTTCAGGTGTATATCAGTATGTAGTGTCTCTACTTTAAAGAGTCCTCTCCTGCTGATGTTCAGGTGTATATCAGTATGTAGTGTCTCTACTTTAAAGAGTCCTCTCCTGCTGATTTTCAGGTTTATATCAGTATGTAGCGTCTCTACTTTAAAGAGTCCTCTCCTGCTGATGTTCAGGTGTATATCAGTATGTAGTGTCTTTACTTTAAAGAGTCCTCTCCTGCTGATTTTCAGGTGTATATCAGTATGTAGCGTCTCTACTTTAAAGAGTCCTCTCCTGCTGATGTTCAGGTGTATATCAGTATGTAGTGTCTCTACTTTAAAGAGTCCTCTCCTGCTGATTTTCAGGTGTATATCAGTATGTAGTGTCTCTCCTGTGAAATGTCTCCATGCTCTAATGTTCAGAAATCTCTTTATGTTTCTCATACTGCCTGTGCTGCAGCACCTCTTTTCACCCTCTGTCTGAAACCAGAGCCCAGTCTGTTAGCTTGCCGGCTCTGTTGTGATTGGTCAACTGCTTAGAGATGTCCCAAGCCTTAGCATATTATGCACAATGGGACAACACAGGGATTTTAGTCTTTGCAGACCATTTACATGCACAGAAACCTGTATAACACACTACAGGGAAGAGAAAACCCGGAAAAGCAGAATAGATAAGAAAGACAAAAGGAAAAGCTTGCATTAGAGTCGAAGGAGTGGTTATTCTATGCTCGTTGTTGTTCATCATCACTAAATCTTGAATGACAATCTATGATAAAGGATAGAAGGTACTCAGGGTAAAATGTTACATATGTACAGCATAAACATCTGGGAGGGAATGTGGGTTCTTATTACACAGAAAAAACTGAAACGTTGATTTTAATTAAATGTATCATGTCAACAGATTTCACACAACTGTACTAGGTTAGATGAAAGCAATAACATTAAGTTTAAACAGAAATGTAGGTTCAACTTAATGTCATTGCTTTCAAATAACCTAGTACAGTTGTGTGAAATTATAAATGTAGAAATAAGACATTTAATTCAAGTCAACATTTCAGTTTTTCAGTGTATGCGCCAAGAGAAAGAATCAAACAGTAACGCGGGCTCCTGTCTGTGAAATATACAGTACAAGACAAATGAGTAATATATGCTTTGGGGTAACTATAAGAAGTGTTGTAGTAGTGTAGTACTTCTGAATAGTATAGTACTACTTTAGAAAAATAAAGTTTCATGTTTTTATGGTGAGATGAGTCTGTAATGAAAGTCTAGCAGACTGGACCTCCATTAGCCTACTTTCAGACTCACACACTCGCAGCAGTCCACCCACACAACTGTATACATTAATAGAAGAAATGATATCTCTTCATTAAAGAATCGTCTTTCTGAATGGACAATCCCAGGCTTTGTGAGTAGGTCCCGAAACCACACCAATGCAATGAAAGAGGAAAAAATTAAACAAGCAAATTGCTACTTCAATCTCCAAGAGCTTTGAAGTGCTGTTTTCATTCCATTTTGACCAAAATAAATGTGTATTTTTATTAAAGCATGTGTCGGGAGGTTGCTAATGGGTTTGGAATAAAAGACAACATTTTGATTCAGCCGAGCGCTGGTGGCACAGAGACCCTTTTTACTTCAGCTCATTTTAGAGCCGGAGCGCCGCTGCTCC
Source organism: Eleginops maclovinus (assembly GCF_036324505.1). Classification (NCBI taxonomy): domain Eukaryota; kingdom Metazoa; phylum Chordata; class Actinopteri; order Perciformes; family Eleginopidae; genus Eleginops; species Eleginops maclovinus. The sequence continues at coordinate 2,563,448 of NC_086360.1, read as the reverse complement.
CCTATCATTGGTTGATCAAGTCAAAGATGACGACCCACTCAGTGTTAATGCTTGTCTGCAGTTAGAAGTGATCCCCATGAACCAAATCAAAAGCCTGGCTCCATGCTGAATAGATGCAGTGTCTTGCTCTGCTGCCTTCAGTGAGGGATCAGCGCAGTGTGTCCTCGTGAAAGGCGGGAGGGCGTCCGGCCAAGGCTGCTTTCTCCTCCGGAGCAGACTTCACTGTGACTAAGGGCAAGCTTATTCATGGCCAGGACAAGTCCAAGCTGCAGAACAAAGCTGAGGAGCCAGTGAGGGGCCGCTGTTATCTGTGAGTCATTCTGCACTAATGCTGCCGACATGTCATCATGTTACACTACCACCGTGAAATCATGATGATACCTACAAGAACATTTTTAATTAAACAGGAGAATGTGATGAATCCACGAACTGTCTGCATGGAGACCTTTACATGTGTAACACAACCCCAGAAAAGATTTGGAATTGTATGTAATTATATATGAACACAAAACTAGTCATGATGTGAATGTTAAAGTGTGTTTATGATTCTACCAGTAACAGAGTCTCTGATAGTAAATAAATACAAATGTTGTTGTTGTCTTCTCTATGTTTCTTCTCTCTTTGTCTCTAGTGGCTTCAATAACACCTGAACAAACTAACTATACTGGGGAATTACACTGAAAAAACTAAAAGTTTACTTCAATTAAATGTATTATTTCAACAGGTTGCACTTAACTGTATTACGTTAGTTGAAAGCAATAATATTAAGTTCAGATATAATATTATTGCTTTCATTTACCTTAATACACTTATGTGCAACCTGTTGAAATAATACATTTCATTTAACTCAACGTTTCAGTTTTTGGGTGTAGGTGTAAAACTTGAAATAAAAAACTAAAGTTAAAATATCTAAAGTTTATTTAATTTCAATAATTATACAAGTGATTTTTATTAAATGATGTGCTCTATGTAGGAGTAAAGACTACCGGTCAAGTGTAAGCACATATCATTGGAAATAAGCGCATGGGTATAGAATGACACTTTCGGTTGCTGCTGGGTAACAAAATCAAATCATCATATAATCTTCGGGCAGGAAAAATCTGGGATTTGGAAACAAATATTTTACAGCATGCTGGAGGAGTAAATATATTAATTTCAAATACAGTGGATTTCAGCTTTCCAGAAGACATAGGGTTTGTCCTGGTGAAGGAAGCTCTTGTTTATTCAAAATATAATAGACAAAATATTCAAAGATATTTCTGGTTTTCTAACTAGTGGAGGAGAAGGCAATGTCCAACAACCAAACTAAGACTCCATCACCCTGATAAAAAAGGAAAAAACCAAGAGCAAGTTATGTAAGAAAAACACTTAAAGGATTTGAGACATATGGAAGGAACTCCTCTAATTAGAAAAGGGAATATCGTTCTGTCTTCTCAAGAGTTGTAGATGAAATCATATAATTATATACTGTGATGTAGCACGATGTTAAACCATGCAGGAACATGACAACCTCAATTAGACAGACAAAATAAAGGAGGTTTTAATTGTAACAGAAAAAAAAATGTTTTCCAATATAATCAATAAATACAGATTATATTCCAGAATCTAAAAGTGAGAATCTCTAAAGACAACAAGTAGCAAATAATACATTATAGGTTCTCTTATTATATAAGTTTACTAAATCAGTATACAAAAAAAGTTGTACACACACATTCTTAACATCTGATTGGATATTCATCAATGTTGTTACAAAGTGACCAATTTCTAAATCCTTACAGATCCCCATGAGTGTTATGAATGACTAATTATCATCAACCACACGTCACACACTCTACAGCCTGCATACACTAATCCTGTTCATCATCCAACAAGGAATGATGTCACCTGGAACTAAATCTAGCAAGAGGACCTGTTGGTGCTGAGTGTGTATTTCTGAGTGATAAATGTGTTTCAATACTAAAGATAAAACCTCTTTAGTGTGACTGCTCTACTGGACGTAAGGCATAAAGCAGCACATAAACTTCACATACTTTTAAATTAAGATTAGATGCAATTGATGCAGCTTCATTTTTAAACAAGTTTATGTTGTTTATGCTGTTAAGACTTGTATGTGCCCAGGTAGGTAATACCAATGGGCTGATGTAAAGTTATATGTTTCCGGCTTAAGTGTTAATGTGAAAACAAGTTGATGGGAAACACTATGTTAGGACATAATAATTATAAAAGAGAATGGGACTAATTGTGAATCAGATACAGGATTTCCAATTGTTACTGAAAGACATCTTTATTCTGATTTTAAAAAATTAAAAATAAAGCGGACAAAATAGAAATGTAGGATTTTTATCTTGGAAGAATAATCTCAACATAAAGAACATGTTCCAGGGTGGTGGAACTCGACGATTAAGGGTATATCCTCTTGATACTTTTTTCGTCTACTCTGCTGTGTGGTCACAATGATTTTAAAGATGGCATTCATTTAGTGAAATGATTTAACAAAAGGTCTTATTAAGTCTCCATTAGCAGTTTAACTGTCTTTAAGTAGGAGAGATTTGAGTCCAGTTTGACTTTGTACCAGCTCCCTCTGCTCCATGAAACCTGCAAATCCTTCTGTCTCTGGGATGATTTACACCAGCGGCTGACAGCTTCAGGTAAACAATGTCCTCAGCTCTCAAACAAAACACTATTTGCCCTTTTGGCTGGGAGAATGGACTTGATAATGAGAGCTATTTACACTGTGCTCAAAACTTCCTATTTTATCTGTTGCCGCTTCTAAAGGGCTCTTGAGCTCTCAGTGTTGGCTGGGATGACAAATGGCAGAGAGTGCTGTGCTATGTTTGAGGCCTTTCTCAAGGTCTGCACTGGCTGTTGTCTCAATTTGTCAAACCTGGCATCTTTATACACTCTCCGAGCCCCGGACGTCAAATGTTGCTTGAGAAGTTACTTCCTCTGTTTGAGCGTCATAAATTCTGCACCTTTTAGAGGGAAACTAGTAGAGCATAAAGGACAAGGACACCCCCTGCTCGTTTAGGGGGTTTAATTGATGCCTGTTTCCATGGTAACTATCTCCTTGGTCTTTGCGAAAGCAGTCACCTTACAGAGGTCCATTAGTAACTGTATCTTCTGCCTGTTAGGGAAAATGTGTATCAGTGCATACAGGCCACTAGTCTAAACAGGCCATCTGTCAGCCTGTCATTTTGCCACCTTTAAGTGATGCCTTCAAGTTTCCTCAGGCAGCTTAGTGCTCATGAAGAATGGTTTCTCTTCAGGCCGAGGGAGACCCTGGAGTAAGTGATTACAGCTCTGCTTAGTGTCAAGTCTAGAGGGAGCCTGAAAGCCAGGGTTATGGGATGTTTAAGGAAAGATTGAGGTCAATTCAGATTGTAGGATATACTGTATCCTTTGATTAAGGTAGGCAACTAAAACACTTTGTCTTGGTTAGACAGACCACACTGAAAAACCGGAAAGGTTGACTTTAATTAAATGTGTTATGTTATGTCAGTTATGTTAACAAATTCCACATAACTGTATTAGGTTAGTTGAAAGCAATAATAACAAGTTTGTGGAATCTGTTGACATAACACATTTAATTAAAGTCAACGTCATCAGTTTTTTTTCAGTGCAAAATCAAAGTTATAACTCCTGCAATGTGAATAACAATAAGGTTGTCTTTAGACTGGTGCAGGAATGAGCCCTAAAACACGGAAATTAGTTGGCATTTTACCGCCTCCTGTTCCCTTTTCAACATTGAATGCATTTTTACTTTGGTTCAAAGCTCAAGAGATTTCACGTTTTGTTTGACAACATAAAATATGTCAGTAAATACCCCGTATAACAAGTGTTTAAATGAGACGACTACACTTCATCACGCCCAACATTAGCCGCCTTTAGCTTAGCGATGGTGAGGTGAGGTCATGTGACCGTGTTGTAGTTCCTTTATAGCTTCTTATTAGCTTTTACTTCTGGCATTTGTCTTTATGCTTCTAAAATTCTATAATTGGTGTAAAAAACGTGTAAGTATCATTCACATACTGTATGTTTGCAATGTCTTACTTTCTGCAATATTCCAAAATCCAATTGAAAAATCCCATTGTTTCTCGTCGAGAGAGCCTTTGCAACTGCAATGCTAACTTCAGGGTTGGCCTGGTGACATCACTGCACCACTGTACTGTATACAGCGAGGCTACGAACATGCAACTATGTATGACCATTAACCCTGTCTTTAACTTGATCCTTTTAGGTTCCAAACTGAATGTTGAACATTGATATGGCGCTCAGAAAACCGCCATGGATCATTTTTCCCAACAATGTCAAAATAGATAATAGAAATGTCAGATCACATGATGGGTCAAAGAAAATGTCAGTCTGCCTGTACACTCGCTGGGTACTTGGCTAGAGAGAGTCTCAAATAAACACAAGGACATGAAAGATTATGTTCACTTTAATTCAGCAACAATGAATAGTGTTTGCTTCACGTTGAGTCTATGTTGGCAGATCATGTTTGATAGGAGAACATCAGGCTGGCTGAGAGTGGGTGTGAGATGTCAGTCTCAAAGGGTTAAGAAGAAAGCTAGAAATGGACATTTTTATCACACTGCAGCTGTTATTGGCCCCAGATGCTTTTGACCCAAAGGATCAGCAGCTGTAGCTGATGGATGGACGGATTCTTTCAGTGCACAGGTACTCCACCTGCTGTCACTATGCCGTGTAATATATACTCTCAACATACTGTAAAATAAGGCCACACTGCTCTAGTCTATGGCTGTGTTCAAAGGGGCACTAATTTGCTCATTTCCAGGTTCATATTAATATTTTGTGCCTCTCCTGTGACATGTCTCCATGCTTTAATGTTCAAAAAGCTCTTTATTTTTCTCATACTGCCTGTGCTGCAGCACCTCTTTTCACCCTCTGTCTGAAACCAGAGCCCAGTCTGCTCTGATTGGTTAGCTGGCCGGCTCTGCTGTGATTGGTCAACCATTTAGAAATGCCTCTCACGTAACAATGTGTTGGAGCACTAGCCAGTAGAAGGGTTTGTTAAATAGTGATGTCACTATGTAACAGAAGTAAAGAAAGGAGTCCTGTGGAGCAGTGGACGAGTGCACTGCTCCACAGGACAGGATCAATCCCAACTGCAGTCAGCATGTTGTTTTGTCCTTGGGCAAGACATTTCACCCTAAATTACCTCTGGGATTTTCCACAGTATTGAGTATATGTGATTTGCTTTAGATAAAAGCGTCTAACAACTGACATGTAATGTAATGTAATGAGTCTAATGGAGGACACGCAATAGGAAAGGGAAAAGCCCAAAACGAAAAATAGGACCTCTTAAAGAAAAGCTGAACTATCTAGATATTACATACTGCTTTATTCCAACAGCATGTTTTGGTCTTATCTTGTGTACATCTCTTTGAAGACCTCTACATCTGTCCCATGTTGCACTCTGAGCACCATGATCATGCAGTCACAGTGAAGCAAGAGTGCTCCTTGTCCACTTATCCAGTGGCGGTTCTAGACCAATTTTACTGGGGGGGCCAGGCTGTGGCCAGTTATCTTATGAGAGAGGCACAATAAACACCGGTTAAAAAAGACAAAGACAGTATAAAGTAATTATGTGAAATAAGGGTATATATTTCAGTGAATTTAAGCTACGGTTCTTTGTTTCAGTAACAACATTGATTCAGTAATTATTTTTTTCATTTACAATCCTTGTTTTATGAACTAAGTTTTAATGAACATTAGTTCCGCCTGACCTGGGGAGTCCCAGGTCAGTGTTGCGGGGGCACTGGCCCCCGTTGCCCCCCCCCCCAGAACCGCTCCTGCACTTATCCCCCTGCTACACCTGCTGACGTCATATGTGTGATTTGTTGGAGAAGTCGGAGTATCACTGTTCATGGCCTCCTTACTCAACAACAACCAGACAGAGGCTGTTTATTTCTGCCTGCCACTGTTAATTAGCATCATGTTGACTTATTAACCAGACGAGAGGCGATCTCTCAGCTCCAACTTCCAGTGAAGCTCCAATCAGACAAATGAGTTCAACCCACTTGGCCCCCCCCCCACTTCCACTGCAGTTGTGCAGAATATAAACTTCAGGCCTCAGCCCGATGACAAATCAGCGGCAGCCTCAACAGGTCACACTGTGTTGTGGTTAATAAATCCGATGTTTATGGGATAGAAAGACAAAAAATTATTATAGTTAAATATAATAATCCTGTGTGGGTAAAGGTCATTCAACAGCCAAGCTCTCTTTATATCTACATTGCCATCTTTAAAGCTTGATTTCACAGTTATGCCAAACCTTTAAATCCCTCTAAAGATCCAAATTATATTATATATAAATTTGGTTTTTTTTGTAGAATATAGATTTAAACATTTCACAGCTTGAATGAACTATTCCTTGGAGTCCCAAAACGTCCTCTAATGCTCACTGCTGATGTTTTAAACTCCACACATTTCACATCTGAGATTTATTAGGATCATGAAAGTGAGTTTAGAAAAAAAAACATAATTGTAAAATGATTGGGGAATAACAAAAACAGAGTGTGAACCCAAACTACATTTTAGGAAACGTATGTATTTCTTAAATCAAAGCACTTAAGGAATCATAAGGGCATCAGAAAAATTAATCTGACGGGTCACAACATGGTTACACTGACCGTATCAGCAGAATGATCCCTGGCGATGTATTTATAGTTGTACACAGACAAATATGAGATGGTGAGCAGCAGGTATAATACGTAACCCTGAAACATGTTCCATTAATGTGATAAATGACATATGCTTTTTCTACATCAACATCTATATGCTGTAAAAAGACTCTTTATCCAATCGTTGTGACTAAATCACTTGCTATGTTAAGCCACTTGGAGCATTTGCTTTTGGTTATGGTAACGTTGTGGTTTAATACAGGTTTGTGGAGTAACTGATTACATGTAACGAGATATTCAGGATAAAAAAAACTGTATTCCCTTACAGTTACATTAAAAAAGATGTAATCAGATTATTAGTACATTTATTTTTTTTATGTGGATTAAAAGCAGGATTACAATGTTACATTATTTGAAATTAAAAATGTATATATTATAGGTATAAACTTGCTGCTTGGTTGTTCTTTTTGGGTTTCATTTAGTCTACATTACATCTTCCTTTTTTCAAATGCAGTTTGTGGACACATGATTTATTAAACATAAACACTTGGTTTATTAATGTATAAAACTAAATCAGCCTTTGATAACTATAATAATATTTAGACCTATCCTATAATTTGAGAGGACACATTTTTAATTCTGAATATCATGGTTTCTTCTTATAGTCTCATTGTTTTGATGTCTTGCATAATAAACTGAAATAAAAAAACATCCTTTCCTTATTTCTTTTCTCTTGTCTTTATTTGCCATGCATTTGGTATAATCTAAAAGTAACGGAGAGTAATCAGATTACATTATTTTGATATTGTGATTAGGTTATTGAATTATAATTGTATAAAGGTAACTACAGAATACATTTTTAAGTGACTCTCCCAACTCTGAATACAGAAAAATACACAGTGACTTGAAGCATGAGACTTGTCCTAAACCTGAGCCTGCAGGACTCAGGATGTGAACCCAGTCCTGCACTCTGCACGCCGACCACGCATCCTCACCACCTCCTCCACCACGTCTGTGGGGCAGCGGCTCGTTCCATTTAGTTTGTCCATGCTAACTGCGGCACACTGCTCACTCACTGAGAGCAGTAGGAGGCTGTGAGGGTGTGGGTGTGTTTCTTCCTGAAATACGATCCATGAAGTCCAACACAGCAGTTTATGGTTTTGTAAAACAACATTCCAGATATCAGAACGCTCCAGTCAAAAATTGTTTTGTTGTCAAACTAGAAAGTGCAGGATTGTTCATTATTGCTAAAGCCCTGCAAACTTTTAGATTTCATTAAAGTTATACTCATATGAATAATATATAGGAATAAGGAATTGTTAGCTTATTTCAATAAACTTGAACACTTTTGAATTGTTATCTCATTTCTAATACCACTACATATTCCTGATGCCTGTTAGAACTTTATTCTATTTATTTATAGCTAGTAAATTAAAATAAAAGTGTTAATCAGTTGGACACACCAGAAACAATATTGATTAGATACTGTTACAAGGCCTCAGTCTCTTTGACAAAGTGGGTTAAACAGTTCATCTTCATCTTAGTTTTGAGTGACTGTTTAAAAGATAACGCACATTCAGGGAGACTTAACATTTTAGAGACCTGTGCAGTTCCTCAGGGACAAGGTTGATATAATATAATATAATATATATAATGTAATATAATATTATTCCAATAGTTTCCCATCTGTGAACACTGTCACTTGTGTTCTTTGGATTGCACCATGGCAAATTATTTTTAAAACAACACAACTGTTTACCAGTTTATCCAAGCAGCTAGTTGAAAACTACCTCGGCCTGAAAAAACGTTATTTAATTTTAGGAACACCTTTGCAAGTGAATATATGCTGTGTACTCATACTTCTGCATTCCAAGTAGTGGCACTACTATAAGATGGGACCTTGAGATCATGCAACAATAGAGTAGTGCAGGAATGAATCCAAAAACCCGGAAGATGAGTCAGCATTTTCCAACTTGGTTGGAAGCCTGAAATTAGGACTGTGGTTAGAGGAGGCTCTAGTCAAGAAGGTTTAAACTTTATCACATCAGACATTAGCCGCCTTTAGCTTAGCTGATGTTTTAACTTAAGGTTTGTTTTTTACCTCTGGCGTTCCCTTTAAGCTAGGAGAATCATTAAGGTGGTGTTAATATTTGGAGTTTATCCTTCTGAACAAAACATAATCATAAGCGTGTGTTTGCCATAGGGCTATATGGGCAATAATACAAAACCCAATGAAAAAGATCCCATTGCTTTGGAAGAAGTTGAGCCCTTGCAATGCTAACTTCAGGATCGGCCTAGGGAAATATGTTTTACTGCACCACTGTAAACCATTAGTGTTCCTCCGACACCGAAGGTATAGAAAACAGGTGAGAGCTAAATGTGTGGACTTTACATACAGTAAATGTCCTGCACCATGGTGCCGCTGGCATCAGTCCAGCATGTGAGAGATAGAAACAAATTAAAGGATTATATCTCTTGATACGTATAGTCTAGTTGCCAGCGCTGTGAACCCAGAAATGTTGAGTACCACAAAGTTGTATGTTAGGAATGTATAGTACAGGTCCCCAGCACATAGAAACTGATGGATGCTAATTTGCATTTGTTCGGGAATTTGCCTAATTAGCATAAGTTGCTCTAATTAGCATTAATCAGCAATATAGCCAATGTTGACAATTGTTGAAAATGGCTTGGCTGATTTGGAAAATTTCTGAGTGGTTTTGTGGGTTATTTTGGATGCTGAATCCATTTCTGGATCAACACTGTCAGTTTTAACCAGAAACTTGCCCCATGTGTACTCTTGGTGGGCTGATTTTGACGACCATGATGATGTTGTAACCACAGGATATAAAGATTGGATATTTATTTCCAATAGAAAAGCTATCTGTCCAATCCAAAAGATCCCGAGTCCTCTAAATCTTCAAAATCAACCCCAAATTCATTAAAATCAGTCCACCAAGAGTACAAATATGCTAATTTTCTGGAAAAAATTGCAACATTTTATCCTGATCATGTCAGAAATGGAGCACCAAGTTTGAAAAGCATGTACAAGCACTCATGTTGGCCACACTGCATGAAAACACCCATACAGCATCAATTAGTGCTCTATGAATATGAGTTAATGAGCGGCTCGGAGTGGGAGAGCAGCCACTCTTCACAATAATGGCTGCTGCTGTTAGTCACCCTGGCTTCATTATACTGACCAAAAAAAGAAAGAAAACTAATTGTTAAATAATTGCTTTATGGAATCGGCAACAAATAATAGTTATACAGTATTCTCTAACAAAAATGTAGATTTTCCATTATGAAACAGCAAGTTGTCAGACATGAGCTGAACATGGAATTTGTGGACCTACAACATGGACAACATATTGAAGAATACAGTAAATCACAAACAACCTAAATGATGTAGAATGTAAATGGCAGCCAAGAAAAAGAATATGTGCCACAGCTTACACTGTTTTAAAAGTGTTTGTCATCACATTGACCATGAAATGAAAATGAGTTTATTCTCTTTGGATCGGTCTTGTCATTTCTATAACTTAATGATAATAATTAACGAAGCTTAGAACTCTCTTCCACTTATGTTCCATCCCTGACCACAGAACAGTTAATACTTTTCCCTATAAGTTGTAGAAATATTTCATCAAACATCTTCAGAGTCAGAGTCAGAAACAGGTTTATTGCCGACAAAGGGTTTACACATACGAGGAATCTGTCTTGGTGTATTCGGTGCGTACATAAACACAGTTAAAGAAGATTAATTGTAAGAAAAGGCCCATAAAATAAAACAGTGATATAAGAAATATTTTAAGAAAACTATTAACATTTAAATAGAACAATGTTTACATGAAATATAGATATACCCGTACAAATACAATAGAAAGAAATACTATAATTGCAGTATTGGTTTGACAAATGGAAAGCCGTGCAGATGTAAGAGGTAGCTTTGTGTACAATGTGTAAAATTAGGAGGCTTGTGCACAACTGAGTATTAAAATGATCAATGAATGAGCAAGATATTGTTTGCATTCATGTAACGTAATCTTGCACAACAGTCTAACTAAATAATTTTGAGAATAATTGGATCATATATATTTGTATCTCACTGTTTACATCAGTGGACAGCAGTGACACTGTCACATCTAAAGGCAGACAATGATTTATATTGTAGCATGCCAGAAGCACACCAAAGGAAAAGGACAATTGAGGAGTCATTTTTATAATAAGCTACCAAATAATCAGATTCATTTATTTAATTGTATGTGATTTCATACATCTTTTTTACGAGAGAGAGAGAGAGAGAGAGAGAGAGAGAGACTGATCAATAATGAAGAAGGTCTAATAATACAAAAGAAACGCCAACATTAGCAGACAAAAAAGAGAAATAACAGTAATTTGTGATTTTTGGATGGAATAATGTACAGGGTTATTTTCAGTTAAATTGGTTTAAATTAAATTCCACTCAGCATGAACCTAAGAGGCTTAACAACCACCTGAGGTCTATTGAGGAGATGGAAACAGAAAATAACAAAAATATAATTGTTTGGATCTGAGCAGAGACAACACAGAAAAGGCTTTATTCTATTTAAAACTAAAACTACAATGATTATGGGCGCATTATGTCTGATGGTTGACATCTGGTTTTTACTCTGAATCATTAGGTCAAACTTTCATTCAAGTTTGGCGAGTAGTCCAATTTTTTGTGTTTTAAAGAAAAAGAGCAAATAACAAGTCAAGCACATTACACACTGAATTTAATTTAGGTATGGTTGTTACTGTATATTGATCTTGTGTTTTTATCATTACTTAACATTATTTAGGCAGAGGCTTTAAATAAACCCAATGGGTGTTTTGCCTCTTCCTGCACTGTTGGTCATTTGTTAACTTTTAGGTTTGTGTAGTATTAAATTGTGCAAAACCATTAAAACCTTAAAATAAAAAATGTGTTGTCATACAAATGAAGGCCTCTCCAAATGTTGAACACTAATAGCCTATATGCAGCATCAGATCAAATAAACAAAAGGAATTTCCAAATCTGTGTTTCACGAACCTGACAGAACAGTCCCAGCACAGAGCTGTAATCTTCAACTGACCTGGAACACAATACAGAGCTGGAGCTGTGTGGTGTTCAATGCGCCATCACTGCACACAATCAGCACATTCAATATTTCAAATAAAATAAAATGCGTTCCTTGTTCTCCTTTAGTGCAGAGTGTGAATCCGCCTTTCCTCCCTGATCTGTTGTACGCTATCCATGGCGCTTTGCAGCCGCGGCTGAGTTTCCATTTGATTTGTGATCAGATTAGAAAGTGGATTTAATCTCCGCTGCCCCCCCAGCGCCTTTTTCAATATTACTAATGTATATTCTATTGGCTGAATTTGACAGATGTCTAAACCTCGTCCATCCGACCCGCGTGACACTTTCACTGCTGTTCCAGCTCACTTATCTAAAGCCTGAGGCCGGAAACAGGTTGATACACGGGGCCATGTATTCGGGTCATAGCCTACTTTCCTCTATCACAATATCTGAAGCGCTCTGTTAAAATAAACACTAAATTATACTGTCAAAACTGCAAAAAAATAAAATGCTGATACATAAGGTGCGACAGATTTTTTTACACAATACGTTATTTCATTGTATGCTTAAAAGTGGAGTTTCTTTTTTTTTTTCTTTACAGATTGCAAAGCCTTTTATATTTTTTAAAGATACGTTGCTAAAATGCCACAGTGACATCCTAACTGTTATCCCCTTAACACTGTTATTAACCTTAACTCTGAGCCTGGATCCATCATTGAGAAGCTGTCCTCCGTACATACTGTGGGAGAGCGGGAGACAATCTGCATGCTGTCGGCTGCTGAAGAGCCTCCGGCGGCTCCCTGCTCATCCTGCCAGCTGGGATCAGATGACTGGAGAGAGATTGTGTGACAGACAGAGGCGCGGTGCTGTGAGCAGGGACGGTCACGTGGTGCCGGCAGCGTCACTGTGCGTGGAACTGCACTGACACCTGCTGGACAAACATTAGCAATGCAATACGAGCCAGGGTGCTACCTTCAGGTGCTGCTCGGAAACATCAACCTCCCATTTATAGGACCAGCAAGAATGGGGATTTATTGGCAGGAATGGAATATAATCAGTGGTGACAGGTAACTAAGTACATTGACTCAAGTACTTACCATTTTAGAGACTTGTACTTTACTTGAGTATTTCAACTGTGTGCTACTTTGTACTTCTACCCCCTACAGATTTGGATTAATGATGGTAAATATGATCAGCCCTTAAATCAGACTTTAGTTCACCTGGAGTAAATCCAGCAGCTACCCTGCAGTATACAAAGCCATTCAAACTAGCTGCACCTTTACCAGCTTTGAGAACACTTTAATGATCAATAATTGTTATCAGAACATATCAGAGATATTATTCTGACCGAGCTTCATAATGATGCCAATACTTTTCTACTTTTACTTGAGTAACATTTTGATTTCAGGACTTTTACTTACGTAACAGAGTATTCCTACACTGGTACTTCTACTTTTTACTACAGAAAAGTACTTCTCCCAGCTCTGATCGAAAGTGAAAGCAAGACGGATGTCGCCATAGTGCTGCTGTGTTTAGAGCAAACAGTCTACTGTTCAGGGAGACAATGCCGCGCGGTATTGAGGTAAGGAAACACATATTTACACACAACACAGCTGAACGGTTAGGAGAGTGACATGTTAAAGAAGAACCCGCATATAGTCGGTGAACACAAGGTCTGTTTTTAACCGTTCATAGTGACAGTCGGGGTGGTTGTCGTTGTTTTTTATGTTTTGTTTTTTTGGACAAATATGAAGAACATGGCGGCGAATGCCTCTCTTCTTTTCCTTCAGTATGCAGTTTAAAATGCTTCTGTCGCCGTCAGTATAAAAGCTCGCCAATACAAGTTATATTCTGTTGTTATCACAAACCCTCCCTGTAGTATTTCCATTACTTTTTAGTTTTACCCCGACTGCAGCTGATCATTACTTTCAAGAGATGGTTTTATTGTATGTATCGGTTTAATGAAACAATATTTCAGTTGCTAACAGATTCAAACATCCAATCCAGAACAGTGATAAATGTTGGTAACATGTCAGAAATAGTTTCCAATTATTTGGATCTTATATGAAGTAATGAATGAATCAAACAGACCTGTACAGATCAAACCTAAGATGAATCTATATGTAAAGGTTGTTCTTCACATGATCTCAGAAAGCTGTGACAAATTATTTTAATGTTTGCTTTCTTCAACGTGTTCAGATGGCAATTTGTGATCACTTTAATAAAAAAATGAGAAGAAGCCAGAATCTTTGTGCAGCTCCCATCAGAACAAAGTTCAAAGGTCCAGGAGAAGTGGCCTGCTCAGTCAAAGACACAAACACTGATTGGTGAATGTGGTGTTTAAATTTGGCTGTTCAGTCACTATGCAACACTGGTTTTAGTGGCCCGTGCTGTCACTGCAGGGTCAAACCATCTTAGACCATTGCTTCCTGATGTGGACACGACTCTCTTTACTCATCTTTTTTCCCCATTCCCTTATGAATCCTTGTAAAAGAGCTTGTTAAAACTTATTTAGCAATTATAAATGTTAATTTAATGCTGTTAAATATGTCTTATTGTCATAAAAATGACACGTCTTAATGGATTATGATGGACATAGAGAAAGTCAAACTCACTTTTGGTGCTTCAAAACTTCTCATTGAGTTGGTGATTGTTTAGCATGCCTTAGAAAATGTGTTATTTTCAGGAATTGGTGCGCATTCAAAGTTAATGTGATGAACGGCAATTTCTTTAATGATAAATATGTATAGGGGTGGGGGAAATAATCAATACAGCATAGTATCTCGATACTTTGCGTAGCGATATTGTATCGATACACGGACGCCAAGTATCAATATTTTATAAACTATTCATACTGGAAATCCAAATGAAAGTTTTTGGTAACAATTGCTTTTTCAATCCACTAGATGGCGCTGAGCTTTTTCTTGTGCGGTCATGGCCATGGCTAAAGTCAGTGGGATTGGCAGGAAGTTAAAACAAAGATGGAGTCAGCGGAGAAAGAAATCAGAAATGTGCCATATCGCAATATATCGTATCGCAATACTTAGCATCTCGCAGAATCGCAATATGATCGTATCTTGGCTCAAGTATCGCGATAGTATCGTATCGTGAGGACCCTGGTGATTCCCACCCCTAAATATGTATTTGTCTCCCTTGTCCCTGGAATAAATCGCAGCAGAAAAACATACATACATCTGCATAGGGGGAATTGTTACCAAAAGAGAAATTAGCAATCAGTGCATCCCAACATGAAACACATATAAGTTATCCTGCTTGATTATTGCTTCAAACTAACGCTTAGTATCACATTGCTGCATTATTATATCAGTACAATTTACATCTGCATTTAAATGGAGATATGTAAGCCGATGCCTAACTTCAGCTGTCATATTTTGTTGCAGTTCATCACAGAAGTCACTGTCCTGATTGATGAAGATTATTACAAAGGTTATGGAAGATTAAAAGAGATTCTTCAACATTACGATCATAAGAAGATAGCTCACGGCTACACCGTGACGGGCACCTTCGAGGAGTTGGACAAACTTAGGGTAAAACTGTCAGAAGTGAGGCGTCCAGCCTCCCCCGTCACAAAGGGGCAGATAAAACCTGTGGATGTATCCGGGGTAGTTATGGCCTACATTAAGGAAAAATGTGCAAGAGAGCTTGAGAAAATACTAGGGAATCATTTTGAAATAGTGCACGATAAAACCAGCAGGACAGAACAGGTGACTTTCAGATCACACCAGGGGTCCCCAAAGCCTGTTCATGCCGACTTTGTCCGGCAGAGATTCATCACATTCTACCAGAAGACTGCCTCCGACCTGCAGGTCACATCTGTCTCTGTGAGTCCGCACAGCCTGAAAGACCTGCAGAGGGGATTTCCACGTCTGCTTTTTGAACCCCCACCAACAAGCTCCAGCAGACATGCAGTCTCAGTGACCGGGCCTTTTGTGCACATTGCTCAATTGAAAGAGTTCCTTTCACAAAATACACCAAGCCCGAGCAAGAGTCCAGGGAGCAAAGGTCGGAGAGACACTTCGAGCAGCGGGACCTCAGGCCCTTCATCTACACAAAACAAAGATCCTGAAGTAGAAGCTTGTCCAATCTGTATGGAAGCGATAGCAAATGCAGACAAAAAGACTCTACCCTGCAAACACTCGTTCTGCAGAGACTGTCTGAAGACAGCGTTTGACTACAAGCCGGTATGCCCGACGTGTGGAAAGCTATACGGCACTTTGACGGGGACACAGCCGGATGGAGGCAAAATGAATTCCACCAAAAGCTCTTCATCTTTGCCTGGATACGAGAATTGTGGAACAATAACGATCAATTATTACATTCCAAGTGGCATCCAAAAGGTAAGACAACGGATTTAACACTGAATATAAAAACATGTGAATTTTTGCTTCAGGTTAGCCATATTGCTTCCATTGAAGCGTACAGGAACAAATGCAGTTCAGGTCCAGTTCAGATTGGCTAAAGAAACACAAACAAACTAACCAATTGAGGCCCAAGTAAACCAAGAACAGTCATTTTATCAAGGTAACATGTTCAACATCAACTGATGGCTTTGACAAGGCATACATGGATATAATGGCCTCAGTTCCCTGCCATTAAGGGCTGTCTGACAGCAAGGTAATGTGGTAAAGATATTCCAAAGTGATACATTTTTCTTTCTTAATGTCACATCCTTCTTTTAAGCAACATGGTGCAAGAATAGATATTTTTGTGATGTGATGTGTTGGTACTGTTTGGGTAAAATTGACCACAGACATAATTGAGGTCTTATAAAGTCCCTAATATACAGCTCCAGAAAGAGTTAAGAGACCACTCCACATGTTTCTTAAATCTTTATCTCTACGGCAGCCATTCCAGTGTCTGTTGAATTCCAACACAGAGAAAAATTGTGAGTAGTTTATAGAATACAATAAAAAAAAATTAAAAATCATTTAACTCAAAGACATACCTATAAATAATAAAACAAGAGAAAATGATAATGCTGAAGTGGTCTCTTAAATAAAGACTTGGAATGCATATTCATGCTTATCCAGCTATATGCATATTAAACAATTTGTTTCATCAAAGTTTATTATTTTAACTGATTTCTAACTTTCTGTTATTATAATCAAAGCTGTAAAGAAAATACAGATTTTGAACAGCAGTAAAGACACCTAAATCACATTGTTTTTAGTCACTGAAGTACATCTCTGAAAGATTATTTTGAACTGGACCTATACCCCTGCAAGGGTGAGGATCTCTGGAAGTAGTCTGGGAAAATGTAAAATGGGTCAGTTTGACCCGAACAACACACAAACACTAACAGCTGTAACTTCTTGTTGGCACTTGGTAACAGTAATTATGATTATATTACATTATTACGATAACTTTGATAACATAGCCAAACATCAAGCAACTGCAACAACATGACGATAGCAAGTGAAGACGTGCAGATTACGGGCTAAAACATGGAATCAACTCCAGGCGCAGCCCCTTGTCATGTGACCAGAATAAATCTTGACAACCAATCACAACCGACAAATTAATGAGCTTTTGTAAAATCAGCTATCTTAACCCTGTTTTCAACCACATTCATTTTATGAGCGCCGTTTCTAAAATGTCACACAATCATTCCTATTTTCTGCTGGTGTTCTGCACACACACAGAGCAAAGACACTGTTTACTTTGTAGAAAACACTGCTGTTCCATGGTAAATATAAAAATAGACGGTATAGTTAGCTGCCTCTACGCCCTTGAGTAATTGGCACTAGAGTAGACACCTAGGCCCTTAACCTTTGAGCCTCTAAAAGACACAGTAGTGTTTTCGCATCTCCTATATGACTAACCTCACTAACCAAAAGTAGGCCAGCTTTCACATAACTGTATTACATTAGTTAAAAGCAATAATACTAAGTTGAACCTGATATGTTTATTTAAACGTAATATTATTGCTTTGAAATAGCCTAATACAGTTATGTGTAATCTGTTGAAATAATACATTTACAACGCTTGAGTTCTACTGTGCAGAATGCAATTTTGAGTGTTGAAACACATAGTCACAGGTACGTCTCGAGGGTTTAATTCCCGTAATATTCCATAGATCCGTTAGCGGTCCACTGCCGACTAAAACCACCTTGCATGCATATAAATAAATAAACACATGTACAAATAACATCAGGCGGCGGTCAAAAGCTTTTTCAACCTCATAGACTTCCCATTGGTCAGACTGGTGAAGCGTCATTTTAAACTCAGAGACTTGGGCACTATAGTGTGCTCTACGGCATTAAACTCAGTCGTAAATAAAAATAAACTTGCCGCAGTCCAGAAACAAACAAACCTATAAAATAACGGTATAATTCTAACACATGAATGCTCTTACAACCTCGTTGAGCAGAGAACCTGAGCTGTGTGTGTGTGTGTGTGTGTGTGTGTGTGTGTGTGTGTGTGTGTGTGTGTGTGTGTGTGTGTGTGTGTGTGTGTGTGTGTGTGTGTGTGTGTGTGTGTGTGTGTGTGTGTGTGTGTGTGTGTGTGTGTGTGTGTGTGTGTGTGTGTGTTGTGTGCAGGAGGGGCATCCTAATCCCGGGCAGCCGTATGAGGGGGCGTCCCGCACGGCCTACCTCCCGGACTGCTCAGATGGCAGAAGGATCCTGAAGCTGCTGACTCGGGCCTTCGATCAGAAACTCATCTTCACAGTCGGTCGCTCCACCACCAGCGGCAGGAACAACATCGTCACCTGGAATGATATTCACCACAAAACATCCACACATGGAGGACCGACTCAGTAAGGACGCTTTTTTGACATCATATTTTATTGACAGTGGTGTAAAGTAACTAAGTACATTTACTCAAGTACTGTGCTTGAGTACAAATCTGAGGTACTTGTACTTTACTTTAGTATTTCAATGTTCAGCTACTTTGCACTTCTCCCCCACTACAATTCAGAGGTAAATTGTGTACTTTTGTACCTGTAGTTACTTTACAGACTTGGATTAATGATGGTAAATATGATCAGCCCTTAAATCAGACTTTAGTTCACCTGCAGTAAATCAGCAGCTACCCTGCAGTATACAAAGCCATTCAAACTAGCTGCACCTTTACCAGCTCTGAGAACACTTTAATGATCAATAATTATAAAACATATCAGAGATATTATTCTGAAATGGACCAATCAAACAATGACTACTTTTACTGTCGCTACTTTAAGTACTTTTAGATGAGAGTACTTTCTACTTTCACTGGAGGAACATTTAGAATGCAGGACTTTTACTGTGACAGAGTATTCCTACACTCTGGTACTTCTACTTTACTCAAGTACAAGACCTGAGTACTTCTACTTTACTCAAGTACAAGGTCAGAGTACTTCTACTTTACTCAAGTACAAGATCTGAGTACTTCTACTTTTACTCAAGTACAAGATCTGAGTACTTCTACTTTTACTCAAGTACAAGATCAGAGTACTTTTACTTTTACTCAGTACAAGATCAGAGTACTTCTACTTTTACTCAAGTACAAGACCTAAGTACTTCTACTTTTACTCAAGTACAAGATCTGAGTACTTCTACTTTTACTCAAGTACAAGATCCGAGTACTTCTACTTTTACTCAAGTACAAGATCTGAGTACTTCTACTTTTACTTAAGTACAAGATCTGAGTACTTCTACTTTTACTTAAGTACAAGATCTGAGTACTTCTACTTTTACTCAAGTACAAGACCTGAGTACTTCTACTTTTACTCAAGTACAAGATCTGAGTACTTCTACTTTTACTTAAGTACAAGATCTGAGTACTTCTACTTTTACTCAAGTACAAGATCTGAGTACTTCTACTTTTACTTAAGTACAAGATCTGAGTACTTCTACTTTTACTTAAGTACAAGATCTGAGTACTTCTACTTTTACTTAAGTAGAGTACCACCTCTGTTTATTGATGTGCGTGACATACTGCTATAATAACCTCTCATGTAATGTCACACCCTGATTTCCGTCACTGTGCATGAGTTGGTGTGCGTTCATTAACTCCTATGAATTTATAGCAAGAGAAACTTCTGGCACTGAGATGTAATCTCCAGTACAGAGGTCTCGTTTGATTTCACAGGAGGCACACCAACAGTAAACCTGATATTGTTGACTGAAGTCACTGAATGTGTGTTATTGTGTTTGCAGCTATGGATACCCGGACCCTTATTATCTCAGCCGAGTTCAAGATGAACTGAAAGTCAAGGGAATTGAATGAGATTCATTAAGGTTTGTTAACAATGTGGAGATCAGATTCCATATTAAAATGACCAAGTGATAAGCACTACACACTAAAGGGGAAGCTGATGTAATTTGATTGTAATATGATTCTCCTAATTACCAATCAACCATGGCTTTAACTGTCTTTATAGCTGACTTTATTTGTAATGTTTTGATTATTGTATGTTGATTTATTATGTTGGAAAATGTCTTTTTTTGAACTCACTGAACAATATATGCCAATTCCTCTGCTGTAGGTTCTGTAGAATGTCGCATGTGTATGCAGTCTCATTTATTGCTGATGGAAGTAGTATTAGAAGTGATAAAATATTGTGTTAGATCTGGGGGATTGAATTACCATTACCAGCCTTTCAGATTTTTCTGCTACTAACCAGTCACAACATACTCTGACTGTCACAGTCACTGGCACAGAAGAAAGGCGGAGGGTGATATTGAAATGAATTGTATTGTCATTAAACACATTTAGTTCTGACTTTGTATTTTTTCTTAAAATAGGTATCAAATCATTTTATGTTAGTGGTTTGGTGTATAATAATAATAATAATAATAATGATAATAATAATAATAATAATAATAACTATTATTATTATTATTATTATTATTATTATTATTATTATTATTATTATTATTATTATTATTATTATTATGGTAAAACATGCGCAAGCTAAAAGATTACTTCATCCAAAAAACTGGATTGGACCTAATGGGAGACCTTTATAGTGACATTTCTGACTGAATTAAAAAAAACATGTATATTATTTTTTGGTTGGATACAAAAACCTAAAGGCACCATCGTTTACTATAATTTCCTAGAAGGTAACTGCAAAAACCTTCCCTGTAAGGACCAGTTTGTTGTTCCAATTAAGTCTGTCAAGAAATGAAGATGGAGCAAGGCAGCACGTATTAAACATGGAGCGCACTGACGATGTGCATCAAGCTTGTGAGTGTGTTGTTTATTAATAACTTAATAGTTAGCTTTGTAAAAAGAAGTCCAAATGTTGTAAAAGTCTAGCCTAACAATGAGGCGATCAACAAACACATCATTTTAGAGAAAACAGCGTTTGGTTAAAAGTCCAAGGTGATGTCTTTAAATGTCCAAATATTTTCACTTAAGTTTAATAAAACTGAGGAAATCGGTAAATCCTCATTTGGAAATCAGGAAACTGAATCTAAATGTCTTAACAGTTGGACATTTTTACTGTCATTTCAATTTGTCTACCAACCTTTGCAGCTCTTAGCCAATCAATGAAAATATTTGAATCATCCAAGGGAGAAATGACGTGATGACGAAGTAATGAGGAAGACTCAGACTCATGGTGAAGACATGATGAAGACTCGGGCTCATGGTGACGACATGATGAAGACTCGGGCTCATGATGAAGACATGATGAAGACTCGGGCTCATGATGAAGACATGATGAAGACTCGGGCTCATGATGAAGACTCAGGCTCATGGTGAAGACATGATGAAGACTCAGGCTCATGGTGAAGACATGATGAAGACTCAGGCTCATGATGAAGACTCAGGCTCATGGTGAAGACATGATGAAGACTCAGGCTCATGATGAAGACATGATGAAGACTCAGGCTCATGGTGAAGACATGATGAAGACTCGGGCTCATGATGAAGACTCAGGCTCATGGTGAAGACATGATGAAGACTCAGGCTCATGGTGAAGACATGATGAAGACTCAGGCTCATGATGAAGACTCAGGCTCATGGTGAAGACATGATGAAGACTCAGGCTCATGATGAAGACTCAGGCTCATGGTGAAGACATGATGAAGACTCAGGCTCATGATGAAGACTCAGGCTCATGGTGAAGACATGATGAAGACTCGGGCTCATGATGAAGACATGATGAACACTCGGGCTCATGATGAAGACATGATGAAGACTCAGGCTCATGATGAAGACTCAGGCTCATGGTGAAGACATGATGAAGACTCGGGCTCATGATGAAGACATGATGAAGACTCGGGCTCATGGTGAAGACATGATGAAGACTCGGGCTCATGATGAAGACTCAGGCTCATGGTGAAGACATGATGAAGACTCGGGCTCATGATGAAGACATGATGAACACTCGGGCTCATGATGAAGACTCTGGCTCATGGTAAAGACATGATGAAGACTCGGGCTCATGATGAAGACTCAGGCTCATGGTGAAGACATGATGAAGACTCGGGCTCATGATGAAGACATGATGAAGACTCGGGCTCATGATGAAGACATGATGAAGACTCAGGCTCATGATGAAGACTCAGGCTCATGGTGAAGACATGATGAAGACTCAGGCTCATGGTGAAGACATGATGAAGACTCGGGCTCATGATGAAGACTCAGGCTCATGGTGAAGACATGATGAAGACTCAGGATCAAGGTGAGACATGATGAAGACTCACGTTCATGATGAAGACTCAGGCTCTTGATGAAGACTCAGGCTCATGGTGAACACATGATGAAGACTCAGGCTCATCGTGGAGACATGATGAAGACTCAGGCTCATGATGAAGACTCAGGCTCATGGTGAAGACATGATGAAGACTCTGGCTCATGATGAAGACTCAGGCTCATGATGAAGACTCAGGCTCAACGTGGACACATGATGAAGACTCGGGCTCATGATGAAGACTCAGGCTCATGGTGAAGACATGATGAAGACTCAGGCTCATGATGAAGACTCAGGCTCATGGTGAAGACATGATGAAGACTCAGGCTCATGATGAAGACTCGGGCTCATGGTGAAGACTCAGGCTCATGATGAAGACATGATGAAGCCTCAGGCTGATGATAAAGACATGATGAAGACTCAGGCTCATGGTGAAGACATGATGAAGACTCAGGCTCATGATGAAGACATGATGAAGACTCAGGCTCATGATGAAGACTCAGGCTCATCGTGGAGACATGATGAAGACTCAGGCTCTTGATGAAGACTCAGGTTCATGGTGAAGACATGATGAAGACTCAGGCTCATGATGAAGACATGATGAAGATTCAGGCTCATGATGAAGACATGATGAAGACTCAGACTCATGATGAGGACTCAGGCACAATGTGAGACATGATTAAATAAGCCAATGATAAGCACTACACCATAAGAGGAACTGATGTAATTTGAGTGAATATGATTCTCTCATACCAACAACCATGGCTTGAACTGCTTTATAGCTGACTTTAATTTACATGTTTGATATTGTATTCGATTTATATGCATTGAAAATGTCTTTAGTGAACTTCTTGAAAATAAATGCAATTCCTCTGCTGTAGGTCGGTGAATTCATGTGTAAGCATCTCAAATTATTGCTGATGAATATATTAGAAGTGATAAAATATTGTGTTAGATCTGGGATTGAATTACATTACCAGCCTTTTCAGATTTCCTTGCAACTAACGTCACAACATACTCGTACTGTCACAGTCACTGGCACAGAAAAAGCGAGGTAATATGAAATGAATTTTTATTGCAGTAAAACAATGTATCTGACTTTGTATTTTTTTAAAAAGTACAATCATTTGGTAGTGTCTTGTGTATAATAATAAAATATAATAATAATATATATATAAATATAAATACTCATTATATTATTATTGATTATTATAAGTAAAACATGCAGAACTAAGATTACTTCATCCAAAAACTGATTGACTAATGGACCTTTATAGTGATTCTGACTGATTAAAAAAAATGTATATAGATTTTGTTGAGTACAAAAACTAAAGGCACCAGGTCTTATAATTCCTGAGTAACTGTAAAAACCTTCCTGTAATACATTGTGTCATTAGTCTGTAAAATGAAGATGAGCAGCCAGCACGTTTAAACATGGAGCAAATACGAAGTGCATCAGCTTGTATTGATGTTTATTAATACAACTAATTTGTACTTGGTAAAAAGAAGTCCAAATGTTGTAAAAGTCTAGCCAACATATAGGCGATCACAACACATTTCTAGAGAAACAAGGTTGTTAAAAGTCCAGGTGTGCTTCTGAAATACCAAATTTCACTTAAGTTTAATAAATGAGAATCTAATCCTCATTGGAATCAGTACCACTGAACTAAATGTTAACGTTGGGCATTTTTACTGCAGATTTCAATTTGTCTACCAACTTTGCACTTAGCCAGTCAAGAAAATTTGAATCACCAAGGACGACAGCGTGAGAGCAGTAATGGGATAACTCAGACATGGAAGACATTGAGAGCTCGGCATTATGTGGACAGTGATGTACAGAGCTCGGCCATGAAGAAGACTCGCTCATGTAAACATATAGCACTCAGCTCAGGATCGAGACATGAGAAGATCAGGCTCATGTGTAACATTATCCGAGATCGGGTCATATAGAACTACTCCAGCCCCTCGGAGAAGACACATATAAGACTCCATGCTCATGATAGACGCAGGCTAAGGTGAAGACTGTGAAGACTCAGCGTGTCCATGTGAATGACTCAGCTCATGGTTGAGACAGGAGTGAAGACTGGGCTCATGAGTGAAGACGATATAACACCACTGCGGGTCATTATGAAGACATGATAAGACTCAGGCTCAGATGAAGACTCGGCCATGTGAAGACATGTGAAGACATTCGCTCATGATGAAGCCATGATGAAACGCGGGTCATGAGTAAACTTAATGAGATGACACGGCGTCATTTGATGAACGAATCAGGCTCATCGGGAGCATGATGAAAATCAGGCTCATGGTGAAACAGTGAAACTCGGGCTCCATGAGAAGACTCAGGGTCATGGTAAGACAATAAAGACTCGGACAAGGTGGACATGATGAAGACTCACGTCTGATGAATTCAGGCTCTGATGAAGACTCAGAACATCATGTTTACACTATTGAAGACAGGCCCGGGTGGAGACATGAGCAAGACTCATGCTCATGATTAAACTCAGGCATGTAAGAATGATGTAGACTCTGTATAGAAGACTCAGGACCAGAGAAGACACAGGGCTCAACGGGACACATGATGATAGACTCGGCTCGATGAAGACTCAGCTATGGTGAAGACATGTGAAGACTCAGGCTCATGATGAGTTACCAGCTCATGGTGAACATGATGAAGGTACTGCTCATCTGAAGATCCAGCCATGGTTAAGTAAATATGAAGACTCAGGTCATTGAAACTGCTCATGAAAGACTCAAGCCATGACTAGACTGATGAGACTCAGGCATCATGATAAGCACATATGAAGCTTAGCTGTTGATAAAGACTTTATAAGACTCAGCCTCATGGAAACATGAAAGACTAGCTCATGATGAAGACAGTCAAGATCATGCTCATTACACTCAGCCATCGTGGAACATGATAAGACCAGGACCTTGAGAAACTCAGTTGATGGATAAGACATGATAAGATCAGCCATGATGAAACATATGAAGCTCAGGCTCATCATTAAGACTCAGACTCTGGGGACATGATAAGACCTCGCTCTGTGATGGAAACTCAGGCTCTGAGGAAGCAGATAAGACTCGGCCATGAGAAGAACATGAGAGACTCAACTCATGTGAACTCACTCATATGAGGACCAGCTCAGGTGAGACTGATGAAGCTCAGCTCTAAGGACTGTCAGGCTCATGATGAGACTGATAACTCAGCTCATGAGACTCATGCTCAATGATTAGGCTCGCCATGAGAGACCTATGCCGATCAGACCACGAGACCTGGATCTTAGCGGAGGTAATTGAATCTTGGTGACTACGATCATAAATCCATGACTCTATGCACTGTCTGCAAAAAAAGGTACAGCTTAGTGGGATTTCTGTAAGCAGGAGGACCCAAACCTATACCATGACAAATACACCATTGAATAAGATCATAGTGTTAGTTTGTTTAAAACATGGCAACAGAATGGACGAATACTGGCATATCTTTTAACGCTTGGTAAAAGAGAAGTACTCAATCTTGAGCTTGAGTAATTCAAATGACTCAGATCTTGACTTAGTAAAGTGAACATCAGATATCTGACTTGGTATAACGTGAAGTATCAGTTTGTACTAGCTAAACGTAAGTACTCTACATGTACTGTGAGTGAAAACGTAGTAAGTACTCACATCTTGTACTTGAGCTCAATCATAGGAGTCTCAGATCTAGTGCTTGAGTAGGAAAGAAGCGGTCTAGATATTAAGTGACTCACATAAATAACAGTACCAGATCTGTTTCTGTCTGAGTAGCAAGAGAGTACCAGATCTGTACTTGGTAAAGTAGCAGTACTCAGGTCTGTTTGATAAAGTAATAAGTACTCGATCTTGTACTTGATGTGAATGTCTACTCAATCTGTACTTAGTACACAATAAATACTAATTTTATTGAAACGTGACATACTAATCTGTTTTAATAGTAATACTAATCTGTTATTGATAATAAGTATGAAGTACTATCTTGTTTTGAATAATATAGATTGTCTCAACCTGTCATCTAAGTAAAGTATTGAAATAGCTTTTCTGATAAAGTAATTCCAATTGTACTTATAATTAAAGTACTCAATCTTTATTGTTAATAAGTAGAATATTCTGTCTCTTTCTTTGAGTAAAGTTTACTTGATCTTGTATTTAGAAAGTCCTGATTTGATTTTGGAGTAGAGGATAGACCTGATTTTCTATTGCAAAGTAATACGCAGATCTGCTGTGATAATGAACAATGTAGAATACCTTGACAGTAAACCTTGAAAACCTCCAGTAAAAGTAGAAAGTACTCTCATCTAAATGTACTTAAAGTAGCGACAGTAAAAGTAGTCATTGTTTGATTGGTCCATTTCAGAATAATATCTCTGATATGTTTTATAATTATTGATCATTAAAGTGTTGTCAGAGCTGGTAAAGGTGCAGCTAGTTTGAATGGCTTTGTATACTGCAGGGTAGCTGCTGAATTTACTCCAGGTGAACTAAAGTCTGATTTAAGGGCTGATCATATTTACCATCATTAATCCAGATCTGTAAAGTAACTACAGGTACAAAAGGGATTAAATACATGCAGTGGATTAAAAGTACACCATTTACCTCTGAATTGAAGTGCAGTAGAAGAAGTACAAAGTAGCAAGAAATAAAAAATACTCAAATACAAAATCCCTCAAAATTGTATTTGTGTACTTGTGTAAATATACTTTGTGACTTTTATACAATTAGTCTTATTTTGGGGTAAAACTTTACTCAGTAAAGCTAGGTTATATTTGTATTTCCCAATTACCTAAAAGTGTCATTTGAGCTGTGGCTCAAGAGATACCTGGCCTCTACGAGTCAAGAGTGTCAGTGGTCTGATCCCTCACACCTGCAGCCAACAAGTATCCTTGTGCGGGACAGCCTGTCCGCACTGCGCAGCTCCTTCGGTGACAGGCTGCTGCCCCACGGTGTCCCACAGTGTTACCACAGGTCCTTCCTTCCAGTCAGAATGTATAACCGCCATGGCCCCAGGTAGACCCCCCACACACGTAGACTGGAATATCCCTAGAGTGCAAATACAGTCTGTGCAAATACAATATGAAACGTTGTACAATATACATGCAAGTGCAGAATAACCTCATAGAATTCAAGCTTTATTGTTTCTATCAATGTATTTACAATAGGCAAACCGTACCAGCTACCTCTTTAATTTAGGGTCCCTTTTTTCCATGGTGAACTTATCAAAAGCAATTAGAAAAACTCAATCCTATACAATGCTACTGCACTACTACCACTTCAACACAATTACTGCTGCGTTTATCTAATTGTAATATTTATGGAGCAAAAATCTCTGACAAATATCTATAAGTGTATGGATATGTACGCACATGCACTCATTCTATTGCTCCTTATGCCCCGACAGGATTGCTTTCTTAATGTTGTATTTGTACAATGACAATAAAGGAATTCAATTTGCTATATTCTTTTGTACCTCTTTATTTATTATGAATGTGTGCACTCTTTTTTTATTGTTTAGTATGTTTATTCTCTTGTGTTTATCTGCTGTTTACATCTTTTGTAATTTTCCACCAGAGGAATAGAGGAATTCTGATACTGAACCTCAAAATGCTAACATGGGGACCTGTGTGGTAATGTGAAGTAAGACTTGGATAAAGTGTCGGCTAAGTGACATGTACTGTGAGGTTGCCATGGAAACTCTAGTTAGACTCTTCATCCTGCACACAGATTGTTCTCGGTCCTCATGTGACTCAGAAGTTGTGTTGAAAAGCTTCAAATAAAACTTTAAATCAGTCATGTGTTTAGGCACTTCCAAGCTCTTGGTTTATTTTCTAGGGTCAAAGAAAGTAGTACACAGACTAGAGGTCCCTTTATTTAGATAACATATATAATCTCATATTCACGTTGCATTTTGAGGTGATTTTCTGATGCATAAATCTCTTGGTCACCTCTTCTCTTCTCCCACCGTCACTCGCAGCTCTTTGCTACATACATACCAGAGGGAGGCCATCTGTAATAAAGCAATGTCTTTGAGTAGCAAAACTTGTTAAAACCGAATAATCAAACAAATTCAAATCTAAACATTGAGGCAGAGAAATTAAGAGCAAGGTATGGTTAATGGTGAAAAGGCTTTGATGAATGTTTTAGAGCACTATGTAACAACAGTTTGAAAGACACTGTACCATGATAGACTTTGTTAAGCAGTTGAGAAACACACATCGTTTGCCTGATACAAATACACAAGTATATACACGAACATCTGGAATGTGAGCCCATCTTGTGATTCCTCTGATTAGACTTTGGTGGCTGTGTTAGGTAATCCAAATTTAGTTCATACAATGGATTTAATTTGAGAGCATTCACACGTAGCTGCAAAGTAAGACTGTCTGCACATTAAAGCATCGCTGCGAGTTAAGGAAACACACTTTGTTTGCCACCATCGGATATCTATTTCCGCTCTGTGCATCCATCATGGGTGGGAATGTGTTCAGCTCAGAACTGCTAGCACAGCTACATTTAGTCCAAAAGACACCTTCCAACAACTCTGAAGCCAACTGATTATGTTCTATAATATGTGAGCTAGAGGTTTGTTGTAGTAGACAGAAAGGACAGACAGAAAGGACAGAACTTTAAAACTGTTCTGTGTTTAAAAGAAGAGAATTATATCAAATGATGTTTGAAGAAGCCATGGAAACACTTCCTGAACCTCCCCCTGTACTGGAGAAGAGCTGAAAATCAACATGTATCTTCATTTAGGATTATTTTTAAAGCCACTTATAAAGTGACAACTGTATGCTGATTGGGTCAGTTTCCAAAGTTTGCTTCTGTCACTAAAATATTTAAATGTCATCCTTATTGTGTCAGCTAACAGATATAAAAATGATGTTGGATGATACTTTCAAACAAGTTGTAACAACGGACAAAGATGTGAATGCTTTCAAATGACACTCCTCAGATATTACATCCTGGAATCCTGAATATACCTGCTAAATATTAGACACATGTTGCCAGTGCATCTGGATAAGATTCCATACAAGCCCAAGTCCTGTGTCAAAATTCCTGTTTAATTGCGAATAAAAAGGAACTACTGGCCAAAGGATTTTTAAAACAGTATGATCTTTTTATGACAGAAAGACTAACAATATTTTCTATTTTGCCTTTCATCCTACGTTGTATTTCTATCAGCGCGAGCAAAACTTCAGAATTAGTTATCTCAGCACTGCTTTACCCTAAATGGGTCGTTTTAATGACGTTCTCTATATTTTGGCTTTTCATTTTAAACTAGCTTCCCAGAATTCAATGGGGCTGCGGTGTAAGTATGTGTTAAGTCACACAGGTCAACGCTCCATATTCCAGGGACTGTATGTATCCATGCATGTGTAGGCAGACCAGCCGTCTTCCACACCCTCCAGTGGCCGGCAGCAATGGAATGTAGGGGTGCCCTGCAGGGTCGTGCTGTTGCCATCGGATACAATCCATCAGGCAGTTGTGCAGAGTTCGGTTTTTTCCAAGTGCCAGCATCAGCCAACACCCCCCCCCCCCAGTCAAAAGACATGCAGATCAGGTGAACTAAGCTGCCTGCCAGTGTGAATGGCTGTCTGTCTATGTGTCAGGCCAATGATATACTGGTGACATGTGCAGGGTGTGGCCACACACCCCCCCCGCCCCGCCCTGCCCGCCCGCCAGTGTCAGTCTCCAGCCCCCTGCAGAGGACAAGCAGGTATACATCAAAGATGGGTTCAAGGGCCTCTCTTACGTTAGTTTCCACACAGTACTTGATTTTAAACCGAAGATATCCATTTAACGACAGCTACCCTTTCCTTCCTGTGAAGCATCACCGCCCTGTACATCTCCGTCACTTATTTTATTGTCAGGGGGTGTCAGGACACTCCCTTGAGTCACCTGGGCCATACATACCGTACCTCCAGTAAACAGTTCCAAAGATACACCTGATAGAAAATTAAAAGGATATGACTCTTGATTTCAGCCTCATGACCCTACCACTTCATTCCATTAGGTATTATTTTTAGCAAAGTGAGGGGGGGGGGGGGGGGGGGGGGGGGGGATAAAGAGCAGAAGAAGAGGGATGAGGAAAGAGGGCAGCCCATTCCAAAAGCCCAGGTGGGGGGGGACTGTAATTCAGTCTAGTCACCATGTTGGGGGCTCTGATTCCTTCCCCAAAAGTACAATGCCACTTGAATGCCACAACTGCTTGCTGTCCTCACTGTGGGGGCCTCATTTGGTGAAGGCGGCCACTACGGACCACAGCAGCTCGTTGGCGTTGGCCTTCATGCTCTCCCCCTCGGGCTCCAGCTCCAGGAGCTGTCGCACTCTCTTCATGGCCAGGTCGTATTGGTCGTCTAGCAGCGGGGCGAAGGCATTTTCCAAGACGTCAGAAGAGTGGGCTAAGAAGATGAGCGCCAGCAGCCGCTTGTCCATTCGATGCGGGTCGTTCACCCACTTCTCCAGCACGGCCTCCTGGACCTTCTTGATTAGGCGCTGCTTGATGTTGTTGTTGGTCAGAGGGTGTGTGGTCATGTCGAATAGCAGGAAGTTCTGCTTCTCAGTGGTGAGGACGCCTTTCTCCACTAAGTTTTTGGCCAGCCTCTCACGGACGTTCCGCAATTGATAGTGAAGCTTCAGGGGGTTCCACGTCTCTCCTGAAGACGGACAATAAAAAGAACGACGGTTAATGCTGCCACACTAGAACACCCCTGCTGTGCAATACTGCTTATGTGCAATAAGAGACCACTCCATATGTTTATTCAATCTTTATCTCTACATGTATGTATGGCAGCCATTCCAGTATCTGTTGAATTTACTACTACTACTACTACTACTATTATTTCAACTGGCTGCTATCTTGTTAGACAATTTAACTTATAAAATCTGATCCAATAAATCTGTAAATAACTGAGCAATATATACTTCCACCTTTAACACTATCACCTGGCTGCTCTCTCACATCTTTATACATGCTACGCTCTTTACTTATTTGAACTGTTACTGGATGTGTATTTTGTAAAGTGCAAATGTGTCATTTTTACTTTTATTTTTAATATATTCTGCGTGCTTCTTAATCAATACTAATTACTTTTGTTCTTTACTTGCTCTATGGGATGGATAAAGGCATTCTGATTCTGATAAATGTTATGTGCTCATACACAATGCTGTCGGAAGCTTAGACTGAACACTTGTTTTATTTGCATAATTAGTCATTATTATTAAATTAACCATTTAAAAAGAAACTTAATACAAATGTGGTAAATACAGAAGATCAAGAAAGGTTCACAGTTTACTGATTATTTATGGCCCAACTGTATGTGTGTGTGTGTGTGTGTGTGTGTGTGTGTGTGTGTGTGTGTGTGTGTGTGTGTATATTTATAATACTGGTTTATTTTTATTTCTTCTTTATGTTCATACTTTAGAATTGTTTATTTCTTATTTTTAACTATGTGCAATGAATGTATTGTATTATGCTGCTGCAACACAATCTGGGATTAATAGAGTAACTCTTATTTATTCTTATCTTTTCAATGAGTTTTTGTTAGTGCTGGGCAACGATTACATCGTGATTAATCGCATTATCTTCTGCGAATAACCACATTGTTATGCGCAAAATTCAGTAGTAAATCCAAAGGTAGTGTCTTGTGCACTTTTATTGGTTAACACTTGGTGTGCAAACGAATAAGGAGCTTTTTAACAGCAGTGTTTATACAGCTAAAATATTTCTTGTAAATCTCAACTTATATCATGTAATCAAATCAGATATAAAACCAAAGCTATTTGCCACTGCCCGGGCATTAACGTTTTATCGAGTTATAGAACAACAAGTTACCCTCAGAGTCCAGTGATAAGAATATGAAACTTTGCAGTGGTTACAAAACACTCTGGTTCTATCAGCTCTGCCGTCTGGAAGAGATGTAAAATGTCAGAGTTCTGTCCCTTTCTCCATGTTTCTGTCCCTGCCAGTTATTTTTCGCTTCGGCTCATTTGAGCGCTGCAGCAGTCTTAGTCCCGCCCAGAACACTCTTATTGGGACATGTGATGACGCCCCTCCTAAGCCAATACTGATCAACATCCCACCCCTCTTGTGACCCATGGTCTGTCTGTATGTGTACTCAGAGCCAGTGAGCAACAGACTTTTATCTATTTTTTTATAACAATACAAAAAATGTTAATGTGCGATCCAATTATTGTTGCCGTTAATTGAATAACAGGTTAACTTGCCCTGCCCTAGTTTTTGTACAAAAGCATGAATAGATCAAGACTCAGCTGATAATTTCTTCACTTAGTATCATCAATTCTTAGAGTTAAACAGTAAACTAGCATTCCCCAAAAGTATTATTGTTGCTGCCTCAAGCTGAGCATCACCACAGAGTCTAAAACTGTTGTAAATAGAACTCTTTACATGTGTACCACCAGCCACGGGCCCGGGGCCGACGCAGGTCCTGAACTCACCACTCAGCAGCTCGATCCAGCTCTGCACGGTCTCGGGGGGCTGAGTGTCTTTGATGTGCTTTAGTGCTTCATCCAGGAGCACGTCGCCCGTCGGAGCGTCTGACTTACAGATCACCTGCAAGATTCAGTCAGAAGGAGGACAGCTGAAACTGTTAATTCTCTGCTCACATCGCTGAGTGACATTCACCACACTCTGAAACTGATGGCAGGTCAGTTGTAAAGTGTGTGTCGTTTGGTCTATAAAAAATGTGAAGACAATGAAAACTGCTAGACACCCAAGCTGAAATCTATCAATTAAATGTTGTTTAACCAACAGCCCACATCTCAAATATATTTTCCTTTCAATTCACGATCACATAAAACGGAACAGCAGAAATTCCGGATTGTATAAACTGATTCAAACAAACAACATGTTGTATATGAATTCATGCAACTGTGTAGGTTATGAAAATACATGGAAAACTCCTCCAAAAAACAAATACACTCTTAGTTTCACTCTGCACTTTATAAATAATCATGAAGGAATATGAACAGTTAGGAGTTATGTAGAGAATAGAATTGAAGAATATTTAAGGTGGAAACTTTCCATCTGCAATACATTTTTACCATACAATCATCCATTAGTTTGCAAAAATATTCATAAATGTTTCAAATACATACACTTTGAGAGTTGAATAGTTTCCAAGTTCATTAAAGGGTAAACTTAGAAATTTCGAGCCAAAAATGAATACTGTATGCAAAGCTAGGGTCTAAACACTATGTTTGTTACATAAATGTTTACAAGAAAGAATGACTGGAATAGGATATTTGAAAAGTCTGTTTTTTTGCATGCTCAATGATGTTACATCCCACAGGTGGCTGGCTGAAGACTAGCAGAAGATCTTCATAAATAATAAACTGTGTACTTTTCGTTACGCAAGTATCTGCTGCAAATTAAAATACAATTCATCTCAAATATATACTCTTAAGTATTATGCTGCCTGCAGTCAGTAAGCTCAGACACAGAAGACCTACTATTGTTTTTAAATGTGCCCCCCTTGGCCCAAATAAGTTCACTATAAAAATTCCTGAATTTCTAACTTCCCTTGGAAAATGTCTAGACCAGGGGTGGCCAACCCGTGGCTCTCGAGCTGCATGTGGCTCTTTGCCCAGTCTCATGCGGCTCCTCAGTTCATATCGTATTTAAATTGTGTGTGTGGTTTTTTTGTGCATATGTATCCAAGTTCACAAAGGATTAACAACACACAAGTTCCAGCCCAATCGTTACTGAGTTTTCAACACAGAAGTGTTTAGCCACCGGAGGCAGGCTTTGCTGCACTATGTGACAGTGAAGGGAGAGATCTGCTTCTGAACAGCAGAAATTAAACTCAGATAAAACCTAATAACTCAATATAAAGTTGTCAAATCAAAACGTTAACACTTTGCAGTTGTAGATGTGTGTGAGAGGGCCTGCTCACGTAAAGCTGGCCACCGACACAGAAGGACTCCGAATTACTGAATCGCGGTAAAGAAATAAATAAGAGAGAAAGTGCATCTCTGCCAGCAGAGCTTCTGCCAGTCAGAGGGTAAGGTAAAAGTTGAGTTAGTTATGTCATGGGAGGATAATTAACTAAAATACACTTCATTTATTTTGAAATAACTGTCATGAAGCAGTGTTTGAACCAACCTCAGTCATGGGTTTGTTTTAAATACAAACATTTAAATATTCTTTACAAGCCAGATTGGTAAAGGATTGTTCAAGGCAATGAATGCCAGAATTCCCACTTAGTTCAAAGAAGCAACATGCATAGTAAGATAAAAACTGTTTTCACATTATTTGAAGTGAGAGTTTGTGTGCAAGACAGTGCACACAATCTTAATGGCTGACAATAACTGGCCTGTGGTCTTAATACTGGTAGGAGAGCTTTAAGTCAATGTCTGTCAATATCATGGTGTGCGACATTTACAAGAAATCTGGCTGAGCAGAGGTATGCGTGTGTGTCTGTGTGATGGTGTGTGTGTCTATGGGAGGGGGTGTCCATTACTGTACATTTTTAGATTTTCATTTTGTATGTGTGAGAGATAGAGAGGGGCACATACAGGAAGAGAGTGAGGGACCACATAGAAAGTTTGTTGTTACAATTCTGTCAAAGTTGTGGCAAATAACTATACAGGTACCAATACAAGATGGCGTAGAAGCACAGATTAAGACGAGCGTATAAAAGCTGCACAAGAAACACGCGCCCTACCTTCCGGGCCAGCAGACCTTTCCTCCTCATGCCACACGCCTCCAGCTGAAGACGTCCTCGCAGGGCCAGCTCAATCAGCATGCACCCTCGCAGCCCTGATGAAATGCAGTCATTCCAGAACGAGGTGTAGCCCTACATCATGGAAACACATGTAAGAATCCTGGTTTGTCAAAAAGGTTACCATGCAACTGCTAAACTAACAGAAGAGCTCACTGGACCCGAACTGGCAACCAGGAGAATTGCTGTTGCTCAAGCTGATAAGCCCAGTGAGTAAATGAATGAAACAGATACTTGAAAACAACACCTCAAATTTCCGGTTGGAAGCAGTAAACACTAAATCGTACTTTTAATGTTAGGCAATCTAACTTAAGCATCAAACACTGCCTTGTCTACACTTGACACACAATGTGTAGTTAAAGGGTGAAGATGTCTCCACATAAAATGCAGAAATGCTGGTTGAATATCTTTAGGTACGCTAGTCATTTTGTGTGCAGTATCAGGTTTTGTCCATCAAGTGCAACAGTGTTTGTTGCAAGATTGGAATGTGTCAGATATAAAAAATAGAAAGTTAGATCAGCTTTTGATATTGATGGAATAAGACTTTCTTGATTCATAATTTGCATTTAACTTGTAAGAGATTAGTTTTAATGATGTAGTTTATTTTGAGATTTGAAAAGAAAAAACATTAGCCATGTTAAGACACTAGTCCTCCGTTGAAATGATAACAATACTTATATTTGAAATAGGTGCACTTTTGAATTCTCTCACTCACTGCAAGTACACTTTTTAATTAAGGTCACATCAAAGGAAGACCCTATAGCAGAATATTGACATTCAGCATTCCTGTTAGCTTACATGTTTACCATACACTGCACAAACCAACAGATCATTAACAGATTGCCATGTGTTTGAATTACTCTGTTAGAATTACTCTGTTAACTAGCTAGCTGTTAACTAGCTAGCTGTTAACTAGCTAGCTA
This sequence comes from Eleginops maclovinus, assembly GCF_036324505.1. NCBI lineage: Eukaryota > Metazoa > Chordata > Actinopteri > Perciformes > Eleginopidae > Eleginops > Eleginops maclovinus. Next base: position 2,527,404 of record NC_086360.1, on the reverse strand, counting down.
GCTAGTTAGCCAGCATCAGCGTATCGATATGCAGTAAAGTCACAAGAAACACTATATGTCACAAAAGAATATCACATTCACTGACCACCAATGCTGAACAATTTGTAATTGGTCGCTTCTCCACAAAACTCTAAGACTCAAGACATAAACAGCTCAGCCTTTAGCTCTGAGGCCCATTATTATTGTTAGCTATAGCTAGCGTTATAGCAAACAAGGGCGCTAACGTTAGCTTTGGTAACATATCATCGTCTAATGTTAAGATTTACCTTCATGTTACTGCGTTAGAGACCAGGATGTATCTGCTATTACCTCTCGGTCCTTCAGTCCTAACAACAGCACTTCTTCCATCAAGGTGAGACGTGTTTCTTTGGAGTCTCCAGTATCGTCATCGTCCGTCTCTTCTCCCCGGCGGGGCTCGTGGTCCTCCTCGCCGTCCGGACGGTCTTTGTCGGTGGCGTTGCGCGACGCTTCGGTCCTCCTCTGCACCAGGCCCGAGCTCCGCTGAACCAAGGAAGTCATGTCTGCCGGCAACTCAGCGAAACAACGACGAAAACAGCACGCCTCGGACCACGCTGCCCGAGATGTTTGACTCAATTACTCGTTGTCAACCATACAACACTCACCTCGAGTGTTTTGCGAATTGACTACTGCGGCCTGAGAAGCCTTTACATCTGGAGTACAGTCCTTTTCCTTGACTTCGTCCGCTGCAATATAATGTGTCTCTAATATGGCGCCGTGTGGTGATGTGGTACCGAAGTCATCCAGCAGGTAGAAGCCGAGATAACCTGAATACCGATTTAACTTTAAGTCAAGTTTAATGCCACATCATCTTATTGCACAAAACATAACAGCAGTACTGGTGTAAAGTAACTAAGTACATTTACATAATTCTGAGTAACTTTTACTTGAGTATTTCACATTTGTGCTACTTTTTACATCTACTTCACTACAATTCAGATGTAAATTGTGTACTTTTGTACCTGTAGTTACTTTACAGATCTGGATTAATGATGGTAAATATGATCAGCCCTTAAATCAGACTTCAGTTCACCTGGAGTAAATCCAGCAGCTACCCTGCAGTATACAAAGCCATTCAAACTAGCTGCACCTTTACCAGCTCTGAGAACACTTTAATGATCAATCATTATAAAACATATCAGAGATATTATTCTGAAATGGACCAATCAAACAATGACTACTTTTACTGTCGCTACTTTAAGTACATTTAGATAAGAGTACTTTCTACTTTCACTGGAGGAACATTTAGAATGCAGGACTTTTACTGTGACAGAGTATTCCTACACTCTGGTACTTCTACTTTACTCAAGTACAAGATCTGAGTACTTCTACTTTTACTCAAGTACAAGATCAGAGTACTTCTACTTTTACTCAAGTACAATATCGGAGTACTTCTCCCACCTCTGCAAACATTAACAACAATCAGTAAATATACATAACTCCCAAAGAACTTATTTTGGGCATTTAAAACTAAACCCAGGATTTAAAACCTGCATTCAGTCAACAATAATGTGTCTCCAGAAATAATATAATAATAAACTTAATTTATATAGCATATTTCAAAACATAGTTACAAAGTGCTTCCCATAGAAATACACAGAGAGAATTAATTGTATTCATGTGCATTCATACATGTATTCATAAAAACACAGAGTAAAACACATAGAGAATAATAAAACAAAAATACACATATTAAGAATAAATGAAAAATAAAATAAGGCTAAAAACTAAAACCCAAACCTGTCCCTGGCAGTACTCCAAAGATACCATTAATTGGCGCCCTTGCACCGTTTATTAGCGGAGACCTTTACTTTTTTAGCACTCCAAAGTTGTTCTGAAGGTTGGATATTGTAATTTAAATTGAGAAACTGTATTTATGTTACACTTGGGTACATGAGTGAAGTGTGCCATGATATATTGTGTATATGCTACTATTGCAGCCGGCAGCATACACATATTCAAAGGTTTAATTGTCATATGCACTTTGTATTTATTGTCAATGTAACATTTAAATGCCAAGGTTCTCCTATAATGCTGCATACAGTACAAAAAATATAAAAATAAATAAAATAGTGAAGGAAGCAATAAAATATTTGAAAAATTCGGAACAATAAAAACACAAGGCTGGAGAGGAGCTTGAGACACAGCAGCCATCCTTGACGCCACCATCATGTTTGACATGTGTTGATAACCATGCACAGTCTATGATGGTAACCAACAGAACCAGGTCTGATCTCGTAACAACATCAAGTGAAAAAGTTAGAAACCATCCCCTGTGGACATTGTCTTCAGCGGCCTGCAAGTCATTACAATAAATAAATGTCTAAAGAAATCCATTTAGTTTAGATCTGGTCTGTGACCTGATTAGGAATTTTAACTGTATCTGCAAACAATTTCTTTACTTTTAGCTGAATGTTGCATTGAACACATGTTTCTGTCGAATGAATAAATGGATATTTTGTTAAATATATTTGTTTTTTAATCACTTTCTGTACATCTCTTTTGATATTCTTACAGAGATTATAGTGTTTACTATTTTAGTTCACGATATTTGTGATTCTTATTAAATGTCATTTGAGATAGGCAAAGAGCTCAGTGTGTGGACAAACTGTGTTTAATTCAAGTTTGATTCAAGTTTATGATAAAAGTTGACAACTGTGTCTTATTTAATGACGCCTGATTATAGACTACATCAAACTTTTTTTACACAGACACACACTGACATGCATATTTATTCTGCCAATTACTTATCTGAAAGGCCCTCTACAGCCCTCTACAGCAGACGCAGCATCAGAAGAAGTAGAAACCAAGCTTCTCAATGCAAACTGCATTAAATAGAGAGACTTTTTTTGTTGGAGAATTGTTATGGTCATGTGCACGATATGATAGAAATGTGATTTTGGGGTACTTGTACTTTATTGAAGTATTTTAATTTTATGCTACTTTACTTCTACTCTACGAAGCCAATATTGTTCTTTGTACTCCACCTAATTTATTATTATGGTATTAGCCAACACATGATTTAAATAAACTAATACATAAACTATGATATGTAATTAAATGTTAATAACTAAGTAATTAAATCATCTCCACCTTTACCAGCAGTGATGAATACATCACTAATAATAATCCAGTAAATGAATATACATGATTCTAAAATGGCACATTACGCACTATAAGTTATTTTACCTTTGGTATTTTAAGTATAACTTGGTGGTGATACTTCTGTACCTCTACTCAAGTAAGATTTTGTATGCAGGACTTTTACTTATACCGAAGTATTTTTACACTGTGGTACTTGAGTGAGTACTTCTTCCACCTCTGGTTTATGGGTGATTAGACCCCACTGTGATATCATAGGTCTTAAAGGGCGGGTGCAGCTCCCCCTCTCAGGGTCTACACACTGCTGGTGACATTCATGGGAGAAAGGGGATGCTGGAGATCTGGATTTGGTGAGGAGAGGACTTCTAGAGCTGGACCGATGCGCTAGATGTGATGGCAGGAGGTGGATGGAGGTCAGTGATTAGCTGTTGGAGACAAAATATTGGTTAACTAAAAGAGTGGAAGCCCATAATCAGCTTGTCAGATGTAGCTGAGGAGTGACGGAGAGTTGAGAATGTATGAACGTAAAGGTAGTGTTCCTGATTGAATTCAAGATAAGCTTCATTACTACAATCCATGGGCAGTGCCATATGCTTAACTTGGTCCTAAGCCTATTTCAAGACTCTGTGGCTTCAAGCCGTCCTCCCCCGGTTTGACATGCTTCGGCTAAAGAAGAAGCCACAAAACAGCGAGAACACAGTGTTCCCAGTGGAACTTCTTTAAAGACCAAAATGGAAATAAACTCTCGGGCTTCGTTGAGTTTCATCAATTCTGACAACTATTAATTTGATGCCACCAGGTGAGCCATAAACCGTACATATATTTATTAATACATAAGATTATATAGCTTAAAGACGCTTTACATAACATCAGAACAAAAATATCAAAAGTCCTATTCAAAGTGTGTAGTAAAATGGGGGGAGGGGTGTAATGTCACATTATGTATTTAAAAAATATATTTGATTAATAACTAAATCCATTTCAATTCCCCAGTTTACCACTGGTACTGAACATATGTTTAATTCTCAACATTTCATTATTACATTTTCCATCTTCCCACCCTTCATGCAATTGTACAGAAATGTAAGTTGTCCAGGCTTGTAAAAAATGCTGCATTCTGATATAAATGCTTTTATCAACAAAATATATGCATGTATTATGTGTAATTTTGTACTGTAAAAATGACACACAGCGTCAACAACATTCTCACAGTAGGCTTGTGTGTAATAAAGGACACATGCTTTACATTTACTACACACCAAAGCTGTTTTCCAGCATTTAAAAGTGCTCCAAATGTTGGTGTGTTTTCCACACTCTTCATAAAGCACTCTCAAGGATAGAATAGAGCAGGGGTGTCCAAACTGCAGCCCGGGGGGCAACAGCGGCCCGTGGTCCATTTTGAATCGGGCCTCAGCAAATTCTCAGTCTAATGGAATATGGCCCACACATGAAACTTGTGCTTGTATTATATTGTACTTTTACTTCTTAAATATGTAAACAAATATCACAGTAGTATTAATGTGTTAATAAGCCCACTTTTCAAATTCAGTCAATTAAAGCTGAAAACATTTAACAAATCTTACTGGATAAAAATAAAAAGCCTAATAACTTATAGGCCTATGCAAAACCAGCTTGAAATATACCCTTCATATTTCCCCTTCTTAAAAGCAATCTGAGGATCCTATTTAAAGGGATGAGCTGCAACAGTTTGTAACAAAATTAATGAAACCCTATGGAGAGTTCTGATGTACACTGTGTTTTCTTAAAGCATATATCAAGCATCATGTACCTACATTTGTTTGCTTTTGCTAACTTATAACAGAATTTATGAGGCTATATACCTCACCTCTAGTGAGGGGCCCAGCCCTTCGTATAATTTTCTGTATGTGACCCTCAATGAAAAATGTTTGAACACCCCTGGAATAGAGGATTTAAACCAAATGCGTAACCGTCCTAGTGTCAGGAGCAGAGGGCAGCGACTGGCTCCTGGCAGCCCATCTGTGGAGGAGCTCTGGTGCTTCCTGGTGGGAGGACGGGCTTGTTTCGTTATCACTGGTGCTTATCTGACTCCAAAACACATACACTGCTGCAGGGCACTGTGGTTAAGCCTCCGTTTTTACTGTTTTGAGTTGTGCGTATTTACATTAAACGAGTAGTCCCGAGGGCTCAGATTATGACTGAGTCATTTTTTCAGATAAATATTAAAATATATACTTCATTGATCCCAATTTGGGATTTTTCTTGTCACAGTAGCATAGCTAAGACCTTGCACATGAATTAGAAGTAATAATAGCAATACAAATACAAATAAAGAATACTATAAATATATACTGTACATATCAGCAGTAGAAAATAAACAAACAAACAGTCAATATATACATAAAAATAATGAAGGATATAAATATATAGAGTATACTGTTGTTGAATACACAATAAAAAATATACAATAAACATAATATAGAGGCCGTATACATTATGCTCGTTCAGCCTATCAAACTCACAAAATGTAAACATCAAATTCGATATACTTAAATTTAAATATTATTTATTTCTATTTTCTATTGACACATATGGGTTGTAAATACTGCCAGTATAGGAAGGAGTAGCCTACTCAGAAAAGTGTAAATGTAAAAGTATAAATACTACTAAAAAACAGTTGAAAATTCTAAAATACTCCTACAAGTAAAAGAACTGAATCAAAAATGTACAAAAGTTTTATCAACAAAATGTATTTAGAGTATCAAAAATAATCTCTCCCTTTTCACAGTACAGAATAGTATCATGGTTTTGTCTTTCTAAGTCATGTTGTTTCATTGTAATGTATTGGTTTGTCAAGGTTGAGACATTGTTTGTTACTTTTTATAATACATGGTATATACGTAGACTGCCGTTCACAAAGCAGCCAGTAGGCTTACTATGAGAGTTATGTAATAACAGTAGGCCTACAATATTTGCCTCCAAAATGTAGTGGGGAAAAAAATGATATGTAGAACAAAAGGAAAAATACCGAAGTGAAGTACAAGTTTTTACTTATAAATGACAATACTTGAGCACCAGTGACGTTAAATTGGTAAGTACAAGCTTTCCTGCAATATACAAAGCCATTCAAACTAGCTGCACCTTTACCAGCTCTGAGAACACTTTAATGATCAATAATTATAAAACATATCAGAGATATTATTCTGAAATGGACCAATCAAACAATGACTACTTTTACTGTCGCTACTTTAAGTACATTTAGATGAGAGTACTTTCTACTTTCACTGGAGGAACATTTAGAATGCAGGACTTTTACTGTAACAGAGTATTCCTACACTCTGGTACTTCTACTATTACTCAAGTACAAGATCTGAGTACTTTTCTCCTCTGTTTTGAGTAAATATACTTTGTCCCATCCCACCGCGGGATAGCCTACAGAGCACGGTCCCAGCAGCTGGGCAGTGTGGGCGGAAGTGCCGCCTGGCAGGCGGAGCTCAGGGAAAACAGCCGTATCGACAGAATGCTGACTCCGCCCTCCGCCGAGTGGGAGCTCATCAGGTCCCTGAACACATCACCCGTACCTGAGCAGAAAGACAAACGCAGCACATTAATGACTGTAATTCAACTCTTTTCTGGATTCTTGGATGGGTTTTCATGCAGTGGATATCTGTTGAATGGAGTTTGGAATTCTGGAGCCACTTTTTTCAGGCTAAACCCAGCGTTACGCTACTTTATTTTGCACGGATTTACCGTTAAATCGCTTTTATATTAAGTGAATGTGTAGTTTGGAAGGACCAGATAGCCTCAGTATCTATTTTTTTTAAACACCTGAAAACATGGAATATTTGAACGTTTTGAATTGGAATTGGGAGTCTTCGAAGTGCATGGCCATGTAACCCAAAGGTAGGATGTACCCTGGATTATATTTTTAATCTAGGATCTTTGAGACTGTATGATATGACCATAATGGCATATGGAAACATAAACACTAGCGCAGCTTTAGTAACTATTTTCCCATCAAAGTGCATTAAGAGTGCGTGTTTTCACAGGGAGACAGATGGGTAATGTTAGGATAAGTATCTTAGTCACGACGCAAAAGGGACGGATCAACCCAAACTATAAACCCAGACTGGAGGCTGCATTCACATGCTTTACTGATGGCTGCATTCACATCTGAACATTTAGTGTGAACTAGAAATGAAAATGTGTTGTGGGAGGACTATTGCCTCAATGTATTTGAAGTAAAGCAAGTTGTATTTGTCACGCCAGCCCACAGCCTTGATCACATCAAATCAAAATGTATTTATAGAGCCCAGTATCACAAAACACGTTTGTCAGTGGATTTTACAGATTAACAAACATGAATGACAGTGCTAAGAGATAAATACAATTACAGGAAAATAATGAAAAGACAAGATTGATTGTACAATAAAAACTAATTGAAATAAGATATAACAAAAGACAATACAAATAAAATAAAACAAAATAAAATACCATAAAGTGTAGGACCCAGGAGAACAGACATAAGGAATAATCTGAAACTAGCTCTAACTAAGGAAGGTCTTCAGCTCACTCTGTGTTTCTCTGGATCAGCATCATATTCTAAGAAGCTCCATTACCTTAAGCTGATAGATCCAAATATTTATTTCCATGTAAACAGCAGCTGATCCGGAACAAACGATGAAATCACAAAAACACGCTCTCACAGATACAAGACAGTAATAATTGAATGCATACTACACTGAGACCAAAGTGAGCAATGAGACGTGCTTATATCATTGTTTACATGTCAAATATCCTTTTTTATATTATTAACAATCAAATCCATTCTCCAGTTCATCACCAGTACTGCGTGAAAATATGTATACTCCTCCACAATCCCTTTATTACATGTTAAATCGTCTAACCATTCATAAAAGGAGAGTATAGACATTGAAATTGTCCATCAGCAATGTTTTATTCTTATTTAAAAACTAATCTTGTCAATATACATATGAATTGCTATATCTGTAACTAACAATGCTTACAATAGTGAGACCCTAAAGTTAAAGAGCGTAGTGTGCAGAACGTTGAGCATTAATACATCCACTTCGATATTACACGCATGGTGTGTGTACATAGATGACAGAAGGTAAAATAAAGCATTGATTACACTAAGTACTCCGGCTGTGCTTTGCATTGTTTTTGTAGGTTAACTGAATGACATTGGATGATTCTGCATCTGTTTGACTCACATTTAAATTTAGAAAATAAATCCTCTTTTTGTGACTTCGCTTGAGCAGTTTCCCTGTCATAATTCAAATAAGGAGAATTCATTTGAGCTGTTTATAACTTCTGCATTCCTGCTTAGGAAATCTGTGCTCTCTGCAACTCCATTCAGTGTTTTCTCAAGCTCTTCTGGCTGCAGCTTCAAAATGACTTCACTATGAAATAATGTGATAGCTTTTACATCTAGAGGCTGCCATCCAGGCTGATCCCTCCCAGCATGCAGGAAGCAGACAGGAGTCACATAGAGTTAAACAGAGGCTCTGGATGTTCAGTCTGTCTGGAGTGAGCACATCTATACATCTGTGGATAAAGCATGATTCGGAAGTCTGTCATTAGTTTAAGCATTGTACAAACTCTAACAGCAGAAGCTTTTTCCAAGAGGAGAACATCAAGGTTCTTTTTTTACACATGAAAAAACAAATACAACAAAATCCCATGTTCAGTAATGCATGCTGAAATATTGATGTGTTCATTTAGAAATAATGACAAACTTAGCATTTAGCTTACAGATGTAACATTGTCGATTAAAAGGAACATGGAGACATTAGATGTTATAGGCACAGTTTATTATACACATCAATAAGACATTTGTTTGCTGTTCTAGCCTTTATCAATATTAAACATGGTTTCACTCTATATTTCAAGTTAATCAATTTACACCTCGATAGTAAGTACTATTTCTTCTTAAGTGAAATCCACCTTTTTGAAAAGTTTTTGATCACTTACCCTGGCTTCCATTCAAAATCATTTCACCATCATTTCCACTGACAGCTGATAAATTGAATAAATTTCTCTTTGTGTTTATGTTGATTGATCAAGGCCTCCAAAGTCGCTCTACGTTTGCTGTTGATAAGCGGATTCAAATAATTGATGAATACCACATCAACACCTTTCAGCCTTTGCACTCCTGAGAGTGTTTGCCCAGTAAAGTTGTGTAACTTGTCACCCATCCAGGAGGACACAGTTTGGCTGGCTGGTCAGTCTCGCTCGGGCTTTGGGTCTCTACCAAATCCTGAGAAGTCTCTGTCTCTTTAGCTGCTAAATGTTCCACTGTGTTCCCCAGCTCCTCTCCCTCTGTGTCTGTCAGCTGGGCTGTTCCTTCAAGAAGAGCAGGTGAAAGTTTAGGAGAGTAGAGTTAGCTGAAAACTCTGAAAGTCTGGCTTTGTCAAACACTAGTCATACTCTTTGCATTCAATATTTATATTCAGAGGTGGTAGAAGTACTCAGATCTTGTACTTGAGTAAGGTAGAAGTACTCAGATCTTGTACTTGAGTAAAAGTAGAAGTACTCAGATCTTGTACTTGAGTAAAAGTAGAAGTACTTCGGAGTGTAGGAATACTCTGTCACAGAAAATGTTCCTCCGGTAAAAGTAGAAAGTACTCTCATCTAAATGTACTTAAAGTAGCGACAGTAAAAGTAGTCATTGTTTGATTGGTCCATTTCAGAATAATATCTCTGATATGTTTTATAATTATTGATCATTAAAGTGTTCTCAGAGCTGGTAAAGGTGCAGCTAGTTTGAATGGCTTTGTATACTGCAGGGTAGCTGCTGGATTTACTCCAGGTGAACTAAAGTCTGATTTAAGGGCTGATTATATTTACCATCATTAATCCAGATCTGTAAAGTAACTAAAGGGATTAAATAAATGTAGTGGAGTAAAAGTACACCATTTACATCAACGTAGCATACAATGGAAGTATCTTTTTAGTACAGTTATTTAGTAAATGTATGCTACTTATTACTTCTCACCACTGTTTATATAAAGATACTGTATATTGATCTGTTTCGTCCTGTATAGAAATCTAGGCACAGGACCAAGACAGCTCTGTGTGTGTGTGTGTGTGTGTGTGTGTGTGTGTGTGTGTGTGTGTGTGTGTGTGTGTGTGTGTGTGTGTGTGTGTGTGTGTGTGTGTGTGTGTGTGTGTGTGTGTGTCTGTGTCTGTGTCTGTGTCTGTGTGTCTGTCTGTCTGTCTGTCTGTCTGTCTGTCTGTCTGTCTGTCTGTCTGTCTGTCTGTCTGTCTGTCTGTGTCTGTCTGTCTGTCTGTCTGTCTGTGGGGAGAGACAGAATGAATGAAAAGAGAGGGAGCAGAGTTGTCATATTAAACATGGGCTGCAGGTTGGGTTCTGCTGTCAGGACCGGGCTGGCCTAGAGGATTGTATTTGGGTTAAGTATTGGCTTAAAGGATTTATTTTCTTTGTCATGTCTGTAATTTAGGTGTCCAAAAACATAGAAACTGGTTTGGCTTGCTGTGCTCCTTCCTCCTGTCGGTACTAGTCACTAGGATATGCATTCTAAAGTTAATCTGAGGATAATATGAGGCCTCCACTGTCTGAAATATGGATTTGTGACTATTGTTTAAAGATAGCTTTGAGAAAATTTGAACCAATCTTTGGTCTGTCAGGCTTAGAGGGAGGGACATGGGTTGTTTCCAGCTAACCGTCAGAATGCAAGTTCCTACAGGTACAGTGCTTTCAGGTCAGTCATGTCTGAGCAAAGGATCCAATCCACATAAAAATTAGTATACAAACTCCTCTGGCAAGCAGATACATTACATTATGCATTATTTAACATGAATTCATAAGCAATAATATCAGCTAGTTTGGAGCATTCTGTTGTGTCAATGGATGAACCGATGTGGGAACCGATTCATAAAAATGTACGGATGTATGTTTCTCTTCAAGATGTTATGAGAGCGACATATCGAGCGCTTAATGCTGCAAACAGAGCTGATTATTTCTCCAATAACGATTTCTCCGATCCCACATCGGAATATAAACATGCCTTATAAACTGCATGTGGCTTATCTTTCTACAACATGGTGTAAAGTCCCACACAAATTCTCTGTCATTTTCATTTGTTGACAAACCACCAGTCAGTGCATCTTTGCTTTCTCACCACATGTCCACCCAATGGTTCTTCTATGAATCAGCAGCTGGGTATGCCAGCTTTTTGGATTGGCGAAATTGATGCAACATAACAGATAAACATTGTAAACTGCCCTCTTGAAATGTCGTCTTATTGGCTGTAGGGTTGTTGGCTGTCAACCAGGCCAATATTGGTCATTACCAATGATCCAGTTGATGAAATGGTGCATCCCTAGCTTCAACATGTATGGATCCTTTTAGGATGGGTATTCATCAGGGATCTGCATTTTTGACTTAAGCTTCGATAGAGGTACAGATTATGTAATCAGTCTCCCCAACATACATTTCTGTGTTTGTTTCCAGTAATTCTGTAGCTTTCCTGAATGTTAATACACATAGATGTGCCCCTAAGGGATACAAATTGAAGTGAAGACAGCATGGCTTAAGGTGAAACTGTTTTAAATTGATCTTGATTCAACTTTGATTAAACTCCTGGGCTGTATGACTGTAAGGAGACAAACAGGAGGGCCTGCAGGGAGAAGAGGGAAACACCTGGAGATTCTGGTTTTGAAATGATACTGTCTGTCTGACACACATACTAACACATTCACAGCGCTCTGCACGGCGCTCTGCACAGCACTCACATACTGCTGACAGCAGCTCACCTCGACCTGAAACAATAAATATATCTAATCCCTGACACGTTCCAGTTCCCCCGTCCAGCCTCAGAGCTCTGAATCAGTTTCAACCCAAACAAACCATGTCCTATTGTACGGGGTTTTAAAAGTGTTAACAGTTTTGTTTAAAGAGAAAATAGAAAATGCTGATTAATAACTATAAATCAACTGGACTTTAAACAAGCTCTCTTGGGGAGAGAATGTGCCTAACCATAACACTAACACTTACAGTACTTGGACCTGCAGCCAGTTGTGCTTTTATAATTTACCTTTATAACGTTTTGTTTTGTCTGATCATGTCCACTACTTTTGCTTCAGTTTCTTTCAGTCTGATCAGATTCAGTCTGATTGTCCTTGTCCTGATTATCAATTTCAGATCTAGTCAAAATTGATGATTCTGTCACTGTCTATGTAAAGCTGCAGTCGTGCACCACAGATGACTCATTGTAGGGACAAACTGCATAGAATAAACACTCATCATCATGTAGTTTGCTTTGAAATGGTATCATGGTCATGGCAGGATGAGGGCCTGCCTACGGTTCTGCATAATTTTGATATCCTATGTTCATCTAATCAAGATTAGTTAGTAGTGACTGGTTGGGCCAACAGCCCTTGGAATCTGTAACATAACTGGCTTCACCTTTTTGAAAAATAAATAACAAGGTTTTATCCCTTCACTTTTTGACATAATAGGGGGCACCATCTTTTAGTAAGAAGAATTTCTATTGTAATCTATGCTAAATTGTTGGTTTTCAAGAACTTAAGGATGGTAAAATTGGGGCACATACAACTAGAATGTGTTTGGACCACATTGTTTAGACCCTAAATCTGGTGTTTTTTATACAGAATGCCATGTTGAATTTGTGTGTAATGACATTAAGGAAGCACTTTAAAATGTCTTAATTATCAGATGAATATCTACCTGTTTTCTGCTGCTTGTCTGGGGCCCGGTCCTGGTCCCAGTAGGCTTAGAAAGGTAGTCTAAATTTCCCGCCCCACAGCAATGTTTTCAAGGTCTTTCTGGTGATAAAGTATAAAATCATTCCATTGTGTTTTTGGTCAACCCTGGGGTTCTCTTTCAAATTAAACATGCCCCCAAAAATAAATAACGGATGGCGCCTAGGAGGCATCATGACCCAATACATGAACCACCTTAACTGGCTTCTTTTGACACAAAGCATGTCTGTTGTCATTACCCCTATCTCTATAAACTGAACCTAGCCATCCATGAATAAAACTAATCTGGTTTTATCAGTAGTTTTATTCTGTTGCTTGCCAAAGATCATGACCATAGCTGAAGGTCAGTATGGACTACTAGAAAGTTTGGCCTTTGTGCTCAACTCAGTCTATAAAACAACTGTCCAATGCCATTACGGCTGACACTGCATCAAACCGCTTGACAATCTCACAATCCATTTCACACTAAATAGTGAACAAGACCCCAAGACAATTGGACTCATTTACTCCTTTATATACATATACATACATATATATATCTATATATTATACATATCTGCCATACATATCTGTTTATAGTACACATATCTATATATTGTACATATCTGCCATATCCATCTGTTATACGTAATATATGCATCTGTCCATACCTCCTCATTCAACAGTGTAAAGTATTTAAATACTCTCAATGTATTCCACATATGTATATATTTCACATCCTCAAATCTTTATTGTTGTTATTGTAAATATTCTTCTCTCTTTTTGCACTATTTTATTTATCTTATTTGCACCATGTATGTTGAGTTGTTGGAGGAGCATGGGATATAAGATTTTCATTGCCAACATATACGTTGTATATGCTGTGCATATGACCAATAAAGCCTTGAAACTTGGCACCCTTCCACTGAGGAGCTTACCTGTGGCAGGAATATGGGTGAGTCTTCCAATCGGCTTCCTCCACAGAGAATATGTTGGTAGGGCTCAGGAGTCTTCAGCGTGACAGTATCCCCAGCAAGACCCTGCTTTCTCTTCTTAACAGTTGGCCAAAACTTCTTGAGGTTAATTGCAATTCCTTCTCCATAAGCTCGCTGAATATTTCCCACACCTGGGTTTCTGCTTGTTCACACAAACCCCTCAGCAATGGCAGGGTGGCATTTATTGGAGAATTGGACATATTTGCTAAATACCACAGAGGTGCCCATCTACCACTCACATTTACTTAATGGGTAGTAAGGTAGCCTCAGTCTTCTATCTTTTTACTTGAAAGCTTACACTATAAGATTAAAAAAAGATCATCTGAATCAGTCTTAATTCAAATATTACAGCAAAACCTGGAATGATACCTAAATATTCTTCATGAGACAACTCTGTTTGGGTGTATTTAAAATGCTTTGCAACATGTTTTGAAAGTCAGTGTCACCAGCTGATTGAAGTGTCTGGACCCAATAATGCGGCTTCCTGTATTCTGTAACAATGTGACATTTTTGGATGTACGGAAATGCGGCTTTTTCTAATCCTTGGCCATATGGCGCCTTGGAGAAGAGCTGGGCAGAGGGGGAGGGGTGATGAGACATGTAGGTCAGCCTGAAACACGGAACAATAAGTAGGGAACTAATCCGTGCTGTCAAAGTAGAGAAATTGATTTACCTAAAGCACCATTTCTAGTTGCCGCATTTTGAGAAACATGGTGAGAGTTTGAAGTCCAAGGATGGTGGTCTCTGCATTAGTGAATATAAGGAGGTGCAGTATCGTGTCGCTCCTAATGTAGGGACTATTGCAAGGGACAACATACTGTACGTCTTACAGAGAATATTAGTCATGGGAGGGAAATCCGACTTGTTACTGTGATAACTTCACATAGTTATCAAAAACTTGATTATAATCTATACAGTATCTTTGTGTCTGATGTGTTGAAATGCTACTTAATAGTTCGTATTACATCTTACCTAAAGCAACATTCCTATACAAGCGTCCCTTCCTGTAATTACATTTTCAGTCCCCCCACATTCAATTCCATGCAATGTTAAAGCATCTAAAGAGAAACGCATGGCTGTATTTCTAATGTTTATCCCAGTAAACCATTCCTTTCTACCTACCTCCTTAAGAAAGCTTGCACATCATTTCTGTTCTTTAACAGGTTGTACTCCCAGTCTGGAGAACTTTTTAAATGTGAGACCACAGGTGACATACGCAAATTTATATTTTTTACAACCTAAGATTTTTGAAATGTTCTATAAACCAGTGGTAACTTGGCTTCAGACCTGAGCAATGTGAATACTACTGTGACTAGTTTTGATTCAATTTAACATTGTGCTTTGTTAATCAATCTGACCCAGACCTTTAATACCGATCATAACCTGTTGTTAAAGTGCCTTACAGGTTTGACAACACTAATCTGGTTGGCTGATTCAGAAAGGACATACATCACCGAGCTCAGTGTTTCAAACTTCTTATAATAGGAAAAACATTATGTGAAGGTTCAAAGACTCGTTCCCCTTTATCTTTATTACTCATCTGGGCTCGTGCATTAACGTTTATCAATTACACGTCTATGTCATTATTTTATATGCAAATGAAGACGCAATTTAGCATGCACTTCATACACTGCTGCACTATTTTAAGTACAAAGAGCCCTCAACACCTTAAAATTGATTTTAATAAAATCATCATCTAAATCATTTAGTGCTAATTAGGTAGATAAGATATACATTATCAAACTGTTTCTTTACTGGCCAAATATTTTTAAAGTACCATTTTTTTCTACTTTCTTCCTTACTACATTTCTGAGGCAAATATAGCACTTATTACCCCACTACATGTATTTAACGCAGTAAAAAAACAATTAGCCCTTTACTTTTTTCTTATAACATGTGATTTGCTTACACCGCCAATCTAAAAAAAATACAGCCCAGTATTTAAAAAAAAAACTAAAATTGACTTCACATTGACAAACTACAACATTACGTTAGTGATAGATATTATATAAAAATATAATAATGTGAGAAGAGCTATTGATTAATTAAGTAACTCAAAATACTTAACCACAATTTTGAATTCAGGGCTTTCACTTGTAATGGAGTTTTTCAAGTATTTCACTACTACTTTTACTCAAGTAAAGGCTCTGAGTACTTCTTCCACCTCTGGGGTTTGAACTTGCTGGCTGTCTGTGCAGAGTGTCTCTGGGGGCTCCGTCCTTCTCCCACAGTCAAAAGACATGCACATTAAGACAACTATTAATCCAATGAATGTAGGAGTCTCCGTTGTTTCCGTCCTGTGGTTGCCAGGTGACCCGTCCTGGGTGTACCCCGCATTATGCTTAATGTCAGTTGGGATTGTCTCCAGCCCCCCCGCGACCCTGTAAAGTATAAGCGGTTTCAGATGGATAACTCTTATCAGGGATTTGAAGGGACAGTGGACGTGTCCTGCTGTAACTCTGTATCAAATAGACTGTAGTCTTTAATTCTGTTACAAGTGAGCAGAGATTATGTGCAGAGGGGGGAAGGGCTCCATTTAGAGGGATTTAGGTCGTTACTGGTAATGTTATGTTAATACGATTGTTATTTAAATATGTGTGTCAACAGTTGAACTGATTCTGCTTCTGCGTGTCTGTCTAAAGATTACAATTTAAAGCCTGTAGGAAATGGCCTCATTTACACACATTCTGTGATTTTAAATATGTCATATCTTGACAGAAGTCTATTTAATCAGAATAAGACTTCCTTTATTCATCCACCAAAGGGGAAATTAACGTGACAGCAAAGTAGGGAGGAGTGGGGTAAGTTGAGCCAGGGGGTAAGTTGACACCTTTTATCTAGGGAACTGTGCACATTTGTTGTCATGTGACCATCAATTCAGGAAGTACCCATCCATTATATCTGGCTGTGATAGAGAGAAGCACATGGTGGTAAATGTGTTTTCTTCACAATAAACTATGTTCTGCTCCTCAAAGTACATTTCCAACATGTCAGGTATAATTACTAAGTGAAATGTATCCAGCTCTGGAAGTATGTATCAGACATGTTGGTTATTTAGCAAGGTGTAAACCATGTGACTAATCTTCTCTGGTTTTGCTATTTATAGGTTTGTGTTTGAGTAAAACGAAAACAATCATGTGATTCTATAAACTACTGACAGCAATTCTCCTTGTTGGAATTTTCAACAGACACTGGAATGGAATGGCTGCCATACATGTAGAGATTGAGATTCAAGACATTTTTGGAGTGGTCTCTTTATTTTTTCCTCAGCTGTAGATTGGTTCAATCATTTTAAGGCATGCCACCATCTTTACTGCCTTTAGTAAAGATGGTGGCATTAGTTTAATTCACAGTCAGTGTTTGGTAGTAGCTGGTCCCTATTCGGCACTTATTCAGTCAACAACTCTCAGCTCTGTGTCCTTGCTGCTTTACCCCCGTCCGTCCCGCAGTCAGGCGGCAACCCCCCCCCCGACAAAGGAGTCTGTACTGTAAATTGACCAATTTACTTTTTCAAGTTTAAACCTGAGCATAACTGAAAAGATATATCATCCTTTCTCTGCCACTTCCTGCTTGGTGTGTGCACTGTAGTGACACCTCGTCAACATTATCAATCATGTTGGAAGGGAATTGATGCCAGTAAAACAAACATGAAAGAGCCAGATCAGAATCAGAATGAACTCAACAGCCCTAAATAAATATGATGGTTAATGTAGCTGGTACACACACCTGAAATTCTCAATTAAGGGGACAAAATAATGAAATGTTGATGAAAAACATATTGCATGAACTTCCCACTACGCTATATATTTTAGTTAAGCCTATTTGTTTATTTTCACTGGAGCTCATATTGCATATCACAGATTCATTTTTCGCTGTCGCCTTCTTTTTTTTAGTAGTAGTAGAGGGTTGAGCTAAGTACTACTGAACACAATCACAAGGCATCCCTTCCCTTAAGTATACTCTGTTATTTCCAACCTAAAGGGGACCATGATTTACAAAATTATCTTCATTCTGTGTGGCAGAAGACTTAGAAATTGCAATATCAGTTTCAACCTGGGGTAGGGTAATTTGTCATAGCAGGGTCAGGGCATTGGCTTCACTCTCCAGACCTGATGTTGCCTTTTGATAGACAAACAAATATAGAGATCAACTGACGTTATCTTTTAGTTGATGGTTTACAATTTAAGATGTGGCTTGTGTGTGTGCTGCCATTGTTTTGTGGTGTCAGACAGCTGCTACTTCAAGTTGTTGGGTTAGATGGATTTGCCCCGAGTTTACAAATAGGCACTACTGTACTTCTTTTGAGTAGGAAATGTGAAATGTTGAGTTCTCTGAAAATCGAGTGCTATGTTAGGTACAAATAAGATTAGCAATAATGTAAAAAGCACAAGGAAAATATTGATGATTTTCCATATGAGGTGCCTTGGAAGAACTGTGCATGTTGAACCCATAAAAAGCTTTTACTCTTCCCTTCAGTCGTCTTCAATGTGATTCTAATTGACTTTTATGTGTCATCTTATCAATTTACCAGAAGCTGTATCTGCAGGAGGTTGTACTTTACCCCCACCTCAGACTCTTTCTTGTAAACCTGCACCTACTTTTCCAATTGTTGGTTCAGCTCAGGCCAGAACAGGGCAGTCCCAGTTTGCCTTCAGTTGCAGCGTACAGGAATGGGAGAGGCAGATGGTACCACAAAGCCCAACAGTTTATTTGAAGCCCAAGCTCTGCATAGTCATTAAAGTGTGGTCTGGTGGTAGCCTGCATTTTTGTCTATATCTGCCACAGATGTGGCTGCACTCTGTCTGTAGTTAAGTGTGCAGATGAAGGGTCAACCCAGATTCCTCACTTCTCATAGGAGCCCTTTGCTGTGAGTTGGGCCCCTGAAGACTCTGCTGTTTTAGTGTAATTTAGACCTTTTCACAACAAAGAACATCATCAGTTATTGAAGTTCATACGTTTATGTATGCCCATCATCCAAGCCTTGCTGGTTTAAATGTATTGCAGCATGGGAAAGTGGTGCAAGACCATGCCACTTTTTAGTTTTGGTGTATTTTATGATAATAGTATTACTACTATAAATAGTTAGATCAATCATAAAAAGGAAAAGTGGGTAGGCAAAGTAAACTCTAATCCAGTGCTAATACAATTTAGAAAAAAAAGCAAAACCAAGAAAGCAAGAGGCGTTCAGTCACATTCAAGTGTTGTTTTTAACTCATACTTAAAGTTCTGCAAAATATAAATTGTCACATATGTATGATAAGGGCGCCCTATTGTGCACACTTTAAGGTTCCTATTTTTAGGTAGTGTCTCTACAGTGAAATGTCTCCATGCTTTAATGTTCACAAAGATCTTTATGTTTCTCATACTGCCTGTGCTGCAGCACCTCTGTTCACCCTCTGTCTGAAACCAGAGCCCAGTCTGCTCTGATTGGTTAGCTTGCCGGCTCTGTTTTGATTGGTCAACCACTTAGACGTGTCCCAACCCTTAGCCTACCACGTACAATGTGATGGAGCACTAGCTAATGGAAGCATGAGTGTTACATAGTGATGTCACTATGTTACAGAAGTAAACCAAGTAGTCCAATGAAGGCGTTTCAGGTAGAGAGGAGGGGGAGTGTGTGGGAGAGAAACTCCCTCTGGAAGAAACACATGGATTTTAGCCTTTGCAGACCATTTACATGCACACAAATCTATAGACCACTCTACAGGAAAGGGACAACACCTAAAAGCATAATCTGGCCTCTTTTATATACTGGATTAATGGCTGACATACTGCATGTGAATCCTTAATTGCCATTATATTAGCTGTTATTTGATTATTTTACAACATCAAGTAGCCAACATCAAGTTGATTACAACAATTTATTCTTTATTTTTGAGTTCTTGTTTACAAAATACCAGTTTTGAATGTGCTTTACTAATTGAGGCCTTCATTTATCTGTTAGTAGGAGCACACACTTTATAACCCTTCATATATCACTGTCTTCAGTGAACCTGTTGATGGGAATGTTCTTCCTTATGATGATTGCTTTCTTCTATGTATCTGTCAGTTATTTTTCCTCAGACAATGCTCAGGCTGCAGAATGACACTCAAAAATGTTGAAGAATAAATAAACTGTCAGTAATTTTATGAACATACATGTATGTTGCACACACTAGATATGAACAACAAGATGGACATGGTTAATAAAAGATTTGCATTACTACACCTCAAATACCCGTACAATCACCATCTGTAGCTAACCATCCTGGTAGTGACATATCTATATATGTCAGTATGGTCAAATCTTTTGCATGATATATTTTTCTTTGAAATAAATAATAATCCTTTTGATTTAATGAGATTTTACATATATTTTATTGCTGAAAATCTGAAAACAGAATAGTTGCCTCTCTAATGAAACACTTACAAAATTGTCTTGTCTTGACTTTTATTTCCCAGCCTGCCGTATAATGCTGCACACATTATTATTTTTTGAACAATAACAATTCATGTGTTGAATAGGTGAAATAATCAGTGTACTTTATGACCAATAAATACTGCATATAAACATGTAATTTATAACTGCTGGAAAGTGCTGTAAAGCCTGACGATGCTTGAATTTGAATTAATAAGCTTGTAGGAACCCTGTAATATCTGCACTGACAAAACTGAAACGTTGACTTTAATTGAATGTATTATGTCAACAGATTTCACATAACTGTGTTAGGTTAGTTGAAAGCAATAATATTAAGTAAAGGATACAAATATAAGGTTCAACTTAATGTTATTGTTAAAGTCAGTTTCAGTTTTTTCAGTGTATAATGCACCATAGTACAATATTCATTATTTTTGTTTGTGAGAACACTACTATAAAATTGCCCTCAAAACAATCTCTATGACAACATGTTGCTGATCACAGACACAGATCTCCCTCTATTGTTATAAAAATGAGCAGCTCGAGTAATTTGCCCAAAGTGGTTAAACTGGCATGCAGCTGTTTGCCCCAGTTGTCTCGTGTCGTGGATGGAGACACCAGGAGAAGAATGGGTTTTACTTTTCAAGGAACTCTATAAACTGTTTTCAATATGCCTGGAAATAATGCTATAATCAGACAAACATCTTTGGTCAGTAAATCGAGCTCTGACTGTATGTACACCGGTCAGTACTCAACCATGCAGTTCCCATGGTATAAAAAAGACTTTGAATATGGATTATTCACTAACATTGTACATGGTAAACTCAAATACTAAATTAGAAAGACCAAAGATTGGCATGGTTACAAATAGAACAAAATGAAACATATTTTAATTCATATTTTTTGATAGTTTTGAACCTTTTTATCTGCTGTTATAATGTGACATGGTACTGTTTTCTCTTCAGGAAATGGCCTGATGCTGCAGACGCCACAGCAGACATGTCCTGCCAGTAATCCCATATTTTCCACCCTGGCTCATCTGGAAATCTGTGAGTAGAGTTAGTCCAGTTTCTCTGCAGCCCCCCCCCCTCCCTTTCATAGATGGATTTGGGGCTGTCAGCCCACACTGGCTCCTGTGCCGGCTCTCACTCTCTGAAGCATCGCAGTGTGAGCTGGTGAGGGACCCCCAGTAGGCCCAGGATGCCAGGATGCCCATCACTCAGGACAACGCCCTCAGCATCCTCCCACTGCTGGAGAACTGGCAGGGGGCTCAAAACACACGACCACAGCAGGACTGCAACCTGAACCAAGACAATTCTAGCTACAAGGTACTAATTTCTATATGGAATATCAAATACAACTTCACAAGTGCAGATTTCTGCCACTATTTTTGGGTTTGGGGAGTTACAGATTACATGTAACGGGGTTAACTGATCAGGATACAATAAATATATACATATTTTCCATTACAGTGACATTTAAAAATATAAATTGATCAGATTACTGTTACATAATTAAAAAAAATGGATTACTTGCAGGATTATGATGTATCAATTAAGATCTGATATACCTCTTCTGTGTGGCATACACTGTTGACCTGCTATCTCAACTAAAAAAGACATGTGGGTCTCTAAGGGTTTATAGTTGTGCTTTTATGAAAAACCTTCTACAACTACCTACAACCTTTTTGTGAGAGCAAGTCTGAATAAAGGCCCCATATCTAAGATCACTAAACCCTCTCCTAAATTTAGCTCAGGAGTGTAAACAGGAAGTGTCATTGTCCGTGTTATCTAATTTGGGAAAACGGACCCTGTAGACAAATGCTGTCTGAACCCAGGCACTGTGTCATGGGTGATGGGTGTGTGGTGGTCTGCAGGACAGTTACAGTCCACTTAAATCCAAATCAAGCTACCTGTGTCACATGGTCAGCAGGTGAGTGTGTTGACAAACTGTCTGGAATTAAGTTAAAGAGGCCTTATTCTGCTTTCTGGGGTTCTCCGTTCCCTGTAGTGTGTTTCATATACAAGGGCGGTGGTGGTGAAGTCTGTAGGGACCTGAAGGTAACCGGTTCAAGTCCCCAAAAGTGCTACCCAAGTGTCCCTGAGCAAGGCACCATTCCCTAAGCTGCTCCCCGGGCGCCGTACATATGGCAGTCCACTGCTCCTAACTGATGGGTCAAATGCAGCCTCCACCTCGGGGTTTGTTTCTTTCTTCTATAGGTTTTAGTGCATGTAAACGGTCTGCAAAGGCTAAAATCCCTGTGTTCCAGAGGGAGTTTCTCTCCCACACACTCCCACCCCACAAAACCCACATTTTTCCTACAGTTACAATACATTCCTCCCCCAAGTTGCTTTGCTCTGAACTAAAATCCTGACCCCAGGCAGCGCTACCGAATGTTAAACTGTCATTTTGTGTTAAATGACAGTTAAGTTGTCGAAGGCTTTTCATTCACTCATCGGTCCCTCCTCTTCATCCTGCAGGGGGACCAGGATTGCCAGAAGGGGGAGGGGGACAGTGTGTGCAGTAGCAGCAGTGTTAACAGTGTTAACGTGGAGGACATGCCCCTGTGCCTGGCTGCTATCCAGAAGCTGGTTGAGTACATTAAGTTCAACTTCATGGACGGTGACACAGCCCCAACCCCCAGCCCCTCCTCCTGCAGGGAGGGGTTGGACATCGAGGTCCGGGCTGTGACCTTCAGTAAAGAGGAGTTTGACAGTGCTGAGTTTGGCCTCAGCTTTGGAAACATCCCTATTTTTGGGGACCCTGATGGAAGAAAGAAAGGAGGCCCGAGGAGGAGGAGGGACCAGGGCCCCATCATGGATGTGGGCTGCATCTGGGTGACAGAGGTGAGGAAGAAGAGCCCAGCCGCCCGTTGTGGGGGGATAAAGCTGAGAGACGAACTGTTGTCATTGAACGGACAGCTGATGGTGGGAGTCGATGTCAGCGGAGCCAGGTGAGCCGACTGAAACCCAAACTGTAACCATGAACCAGACTGAAAAAACTGAAACATTTACTTTAATTAAATATATTATGTCAAAAAAGCGTCACAAACCTGTATCAGGTTTTGTGAAAAATACACTCATTGTTGAGTACAAAGAGTAAAAATACTAAAACTAGAACTTAGAAATCGACTAGACTTAACAAACGAAAGACATTTCAGTGTGTGTGGTCTGTCTTTGTCTTGTAGTTTAATGGAAACATATGCAAACGTTCTGTATGTATTTTAATTTGTATTGCACTAAATCACAGCGTAATAGCTCACCACAATGGAGGCTTGGTTCCTCGGCAGGTCTTCTCATTCCAGTAAGGGTGCCCTCTGGTTTCTCCAACAGGAGCAGAAACAGCTGACAGGTCGTTTTGTTAAATAAAAAATGGACTAAACTGAGACTTTGTAACTGGAAAACAAATTTAAAGGAATGCAGAGTGTATGCAAGTCATTTTTATTGGTTGTTATGAATGTTTTCTCACTGCTACTGTATGCTGGGAGCCTCAGATGCTGCTGCGGCTCTGCAGACAACCGGAGGAGATATCACTAATAATCCACATTCTAAAATACTGACTATGATTTATTTTAAAGGCAAGGCAGGTTTATTTATACAGCACTTTCAACACAAGGCAATTCCAAGTGCTTTACAAAAATGAAAGACATTAAGAGCATTAAGAAACACATAAACAAATGGCATTTAAAAACAGTTATTCAAAAGCAAAGAGAATAAAATGAAGATGAAACATGAATAACATATTTGGAGCATAATAACTGAACGCTGCTTCTCCATCTTTGGTTCTGACTCTGGGGACAGAAAGCAGACCCGTCCCAGAAGACCTGAGAGTTCTGGATGTTTATAATGTAGCAGGAGATCAGAAATGTATTTTGGGCCTAAACCATTCAATGCTTTATAAACCAGCAGCAGAACTTTGAAATCAATTCTCTGACAGACAGGAAGCCAGAGTAAAGACTTCAGAACTGGAGTGATGTGATCCACTCTCTCAGTGTAAATACTTCAGAACTGGAGTGATGTGATCCACTCTCTCAGTGTAAAGACTTCAGAACTGGAGTGATGTGTGATCCACTCTCTCAGTGTAAAGACTTCAGAACTGGACTGATGTGATGATCCACTCTCTCAGTGTAAAGACTTCAGAACTGGACTGATGTGATGATCCACTCTCTCAGTGTAAAGACTTCAGAACTGGACTGATGTGATCCACTCTCTCAGTGTAAAGACTTCAGAACTGGACTGATGTGATCCACTCTCTCAGTGTAAAGACTTCAGAACTAGACTGATGTGATCCACTCTCTCAGTGTAAAGACTTCAGAACTGGAGTGATGTGATCCACTCTCTCAGTGTAAAGACTTCAGAACTGGAGTGATGTGATCCACTCTCTCAGTGTAAAGACCTCAGAACTGGAGTGATGTGATCCACTCTCTCAGTGTAAAGACTTCAGAACTGGAGTGATGTGATCCACTCTCTCAGTGTAAAGACTTCAGAACTGGAGGGATGTGATCCATTCTCTCAGTGTAAAAACCTCAGAACTGGAGTGATGTGATCCACTCTCTCAGTGTAAAGACTTCAGAACTGGACTGATGTGATGATCCACTCTCTCAGTGTAAAGACTTCAGAACTGGAGTGATGTGATCCACTCTCTCAGTGTAAAGACTTCAGAACTGGAGGGATGTGATCCATTCTCTCAGTGTAAAGACTTCAGAACTGGAGTGATGTGATCCACTCTCTTAGTGTTAAAGCCTCTCACTCATGTAGAGACCTGACTGGCTGAAGAACAGTCCTTCATGCATCAATGTGCATTAGCTAAAGCCCCCAAGAGCCACTGCTGAGGTCCCCTTGAGCAAGGCACCGAACCCTGAAACTGCTCCCTGGCACCAGGTACCTGGCAGCCTCCCTGCTCTGCCACCTCTCCTGCATGTGTGGTTGTGTTGGTGCATGTATATCATCCCTGTGTGTGTAAACACAACAGAGTGGGGAAAGAAATTTCCCTGTAAGGGATGAATAAAGTATACCTTTCTTTGAAACCTGAGGGCAGCATCACAAGCTATGAGCTTGTATAAATAATGAAAGCAGCCAATAATTGGACTTGCTTCCAGCATTCCCTGAGCTACTGTGATGTAATGTTATGCTGCTCACTGTAAACACACAAAGGGAAGATGGCTGGTCACCTGGCTAAGGATATGGAGGTGTGCAGCTCTTCATCTAACAGCGCTGCGGTGTCACACTCAAACATATTTACAACTTTCGTAGATGTCTTTTACATGTTAATATTTTATAATTAAAGTCAGTTGAGTGGTTTTAATTTAAAGCTGCAGCAGTAAGAAGTATCAGTTTGCATTATCAGAAACTCAATACTGCATTTGTTCCTGCATATTTATAATACAAATATATAGAAATGACAATATTTCCAACATTGGGCCATAGGATCGATTCACATGGAGTCACAGCATTCAGCAGAAGATAGGGACTTATATTTTTATATACTTATATGTATTGTAATTACTCTAAAGCCTCTTACCACCCTGTATCCTTTTTTGTTGTGTTAAGACAAACCCAATATTATTGACATTATGCATTTTGTCCATAGCGCAGAAACGTCTAAAATTGTTAAGATATGGGAGAGAGTAGTTGATGTCATGTAGACGTCCTGTCTCCCCATTTTGGACAACAAAAATAATTCACACTGTCAAATGTTAAGCAGTATGAAACGTGAACAGAATGCCAGGCCAGATCACTGTGAGGATGATCTGATCGTAGATTTAATGACAGCATTATCATTCTTTTTCCCCCCCAGTTACTTGGCTGAGCAGTGCTGGAATGGAGGCTGTATCTACCTGATCATGCTGAGGCGAGTCAAGCGAAAGGCTCCCCCTCCTCCCTGTAATGGCAGCATCAGTACTATGAGCAGTGACAGCTGTGAGGACCAGCAGCAGGCCGGGGCGGCCCCGGTACCCTCTGACGGCCCCACAAACTGCAAACGCACACGCAAGTTTGGTGTCATATCCAGATCGTCCTTCAACAGAGATAACCGGGACAGCAGAGACTCAGACATCCAGAGCTGTTACAATGACTGCAACGGCTCCTCCAGCCCCACGGACGCAGGAGTCAGTCCCCCAGGAGAGGACACAGGTTGCATCCTGTCCCCCCACACACCCACAGAGGAAAGCCCCAACATCAGAAGTGTTCCTCAGCGTCTCCTCAGAGGCACGGCCACGCTGCCGGCCAGGTGTCACAGTCAGCTGTTAGAATACAAGATGGACAACTTCGGCAGTGAGCCTTCAAGCCAGGTGAGACCAGGGCTGGGAGGGTCACTAATGTAATCTGGTCCAATAAAATTTAGTCAGTAATCTGAGTATCCAACTATAAAAGTAATACAATCTGATTACTTCCTGTTACTTTTGCCTCAATACCAAATGCAATGCATTAAAAACAAGAGGAAATAAAAAACACAAGATGTTTTCTAACCTTGTAACCATAGAAAACACATTTCATATCATAATGTAGAAAAAGTAATAGTTTACAAGTGCGGTTTAAGATTAATACATTCATCAGTAGAATAGTAGAATAGACTGTCGTCCAACTGCTGTTTCATTAAAGCAATGTTTAAAGAAGCCTAAATATAAACCATATGTATCTTTATTTCAAAATGTATTGTACGACTGAAATCCTGATAGTTTATCTATTTTTTTAAATGAAACCGTAATCTAATTACTTTTTTTTAATGTACTTGTAGTAGAAAATCAAATCCATTTAACTTTGTTTTGTATCCTGATTACGTTATCTCAATACATGTAATCCGTTACTCCCTGGGTAAGACCCACTGCTGTCAGAACTGTGGGATCATACTGCTCACACCTTCACCCTGAGGTCAAAGGATTGTATTTGTAATTTGTTATTTTTGAAAAAATCCTCTTAAGCAAGGAAAACTCAACGTGAAGTTGAGCAATCAAATGCATTCACTCAAAATACACAGCATCGTGGTAGGAGAAAGAAGAGAAGCATGGATATTCATGCTGTGTACAGTATTTAACAGACTTTACTGGGTCATCTCCACTTTCAATAACCAAATTGATTATAAAAAGCTAACTTTTTACATCTTGTCTATTAAAAAAGAGACACCAGACTCAGGAACAGTTTATCCCAGTTTATTATATTAAACTTTTTGAAATCTTGAAATATATCTAGATCTATGGTCGGTTTTCAGTCAGGATGGGTAATACGTTTTTAGGGTGGGGGACTTGACTTG
Source organism: Eleginops maclovinus (assembly GCF_036324505.1). Lineage (NCBI taxonomy): Eukaryota > Metazoa > Chordata > Actinopteri > Perciformes > Eleginopidae > Eleginops > Eleginops maclovinus. Next base: position 2,499,918 of record NC_086360.1, on the reverse strand, counting down.
AAACACAGAGAGCAGAGATTAAAATCAAATGATTATCCAGTGCACCATCAGTCCTTACTGTATGTCAGGTAGTGTCAGTAGGTGGAAGCAGGAAGTGAGGAAGGAGAGGATACAGGATGTTTGTTCTTGTAGGGGAGGACCTGTGCAGCCGGAAAGGCAGCACTGCATGGACTGGTCATAGAGAGTCACTGCTCTGCATAATGAATGATAACTGTGACCGCTATGCTGGTGTTGACATCTATTGCACGTCTGTCCGTCCTGGGGGAGGGATCTCTCCTCTGTTGCTCTCCCCAAGTTTTCTTCCATTTTCCCCCGTTAACTGGGGGGTTTTTAGGAAGTTTTTCCTTGTCCAATGTGAGGGTTCAAGGACAGAGGTGACATATTCATACAAACTTCATTGTACAAACTGTAAAGTCCACTGAGACAAATGTAAAATGTGTGATATTGGGCTGTATAAATAAACTTTGATTGATTGATTGATGCTATTGTAGTCTATTAAAAAAAGTTTCATTCCTAACTCTGACACATCATGTGGCATAGCAGATTAAAAAAGCCATGCAATGCAATGAGAGAAAAGAAAAGCAAACATTAGCAATACAATGAAAAAAATGACAAATAAGTACACAACCACGGCAAAAAAAATGTTAGCAGCAATCTTAGTACAACAACATGACATAAATAGCATATAAAATATTGCGACCTCAAATAAAAGGTATTATGAAACGTGTGATTATAGCAATGTACCATTGCAAAAAAGTGCTACATTGCAATTTCATATCATGCTAGCAGCTCTGTGCCGCCGTACTTACACAACTACATCAGCGTGTTCACATTGTAATGGTGGGCAAAGAACATCTGAGCCCTTAACCCGGAAATAAGTTAGCAGTTCTTTTCCGATTCCCTTTTCTCAACGTTAACATTTTGCTTCGTGTTTATGTTTGATGCCTGAAATGAGATCTGTGGTTAATCCACCCTTAGGAAACGTTTCATGTTCTGTTATGCAACATAAAATATGTCAGTTAATACCCCACAAGTAAGTGTCTGAAGTGTGTCATAATAATGGTGGTTGCTAACTAAATAAGAATAATTAGCGGCCAAACATTAGCCACCTTTAGCTTAGCGGCGGTGATGTGCAGCCATGTGACCGTGAGGTAGCTCCTTTATAGGCTAACGTTAGCTTTTTATTGCTGCAGATTGACTTAATGCTTCAGCTTTTATAGAAGTGGTGGTAATATGTGGAAATTATCCTGTTGAACAAAATATATAAATGTCATAATTTTGCGGATGCTAAAAATTATTATCTGCATCAATCAAGTGAAAAAATGCCATTGTTTTTTGTTGAGATCGCCTCCCTGATGCCTACCTCCGGGACAGACTACAAAAATGTGTCCCCACTGCAGTGCACATAGATGTTATATTGACTGTCATTGTGAAAGAGATATGATTTGGAATTAAACAACAGGTATTTGTTCCTAAATCAAAGTATTGGACACTGAACTGTGTAGATGTGATGCTGGTGCATGGCTGGAAATGTAACCAAAACAATTGCAACTCTTTCAAACAGGACATGTCTCTAGATATGTTGTTGAGACATTTGACTAAAAGCCACAAATGCCAACGTCATGATGGTCCGTAGGGTTCATCCTGCGGGGACTATGATTATTATCCATACAACATGTCATAGTGGATCCAACCTACTGCTTTCTCCATGTGTAGAGTCAGTAGCCTTCATGGCTGACTCAGCACTTCTAATATGAAACAGCACTTTATTTAGAACACAGACCAACAAACCCTGAGTGGTACAATCACAGAAATATCAAGTCTTAAATTACAGTCACATAAACCAACTGTACGGCCAGTCATGGAATTATAGATGTAAACTGTTGCTCCTAAACATCTGTTGTTTGTTTGTTTGGTTTTAAAACAATCTTTCTGAGAGTAATGAGGCAATTCATGTCTTTATTTGCTCCTGTTTCTTCTGTCACATTTCTTTTCTCCCCTGTGCTGACCTAAATGAATCAGTAGAGTTCTTAACAAAGTGCTGTTGAAGACACTTTGTTGGCTCCTTCATCCCCTCCTCATGTTAGAGCTAACTCTGCTAGCTTCTAGGCAAATTGATAATGAAGCCAGAGAGAATAAGCCGAGGCATCAAAGCCTCCTCGGCCTCGTTTGACACTCAGAATGATTAGCATCAGAAAGCAGCGTGGCTCTCTGCTGTAGGTGTTGAGTGTTTAGAAGCACACCAATGTTGGAGGAGTGCAGTGGGAGGTGGAGGGCGACTATGAGGATTATATAAGTGACCACATGGAGCAACATTTATTGCTTTTATTGAGTAACCTTAACAAGACATTGTTTTCTATTCAGACCTGCATAATTAACTGTTAAGCACATGCTAATCAATGCAAAATGAAGTATGTAGATATCTTAATGGAGCAACAGACAAAGATTATTAAAGGTTTAGCAATACCATAATACACTGAACAAACTGAAACATTGACTCTAATTAAATGTATTACGTCAACAGATTCCACATACCTGAAAATGGTTAGTCGAAAGCAATAATATTAAGTTGAAATAAACATATTATAGTCAATGTTTCAGTTTTTCAGTGTGTGGAAATAGTTAACTGTGTTGGAAGGCTATGATACACAGCTTTGAACAACTGATACATTGTTATTTTACTGTTTTTAGCAGTCCGTTAACTTCCTTGAAAATTATTATAATCTTACAATAATTGTGTTTTGCTATTTACTGTATATAATGCATATAATATTATAAGAGCCTTATTCACGCACGCTTTTTTTTTATATGGGGAATATAAAAACTAAAAGTAGCATTACCAACTGCTGGTGGTAAAGTAAACTCATGCAGGGCGGTGTTCTCACCTGCTGTGCTGCAGCGCCCAAAGACCAGGATACACCCCCCCCCACACACACACACACACACACACAAATCTACACATCTGACGCCACACTTTATGTAAAGAAAATTACTGAAGTTACCTCAGAATACAGTATGTGTAGAACAGAACACAGGGAACATGTTGCTTTGAGTGGTAGGCCGGCTAGAAGGAGCATATGTTAGCATACCGGCTTTTAGTCAATTTATTGAACATGTTAACAAAGGCTTTAAAAGGTATAACAATAAATATTCAAGTAGTTTTCCTTCATGTTCAAAAGGGTTAAACCACTTTTCTGGTCCTACCCCATCCAGCAAACATTGTTAATCGAAATCAAAGTTCAGTTCATAGTCGTCAGAATTTGTGATATTTGACTTGTATAAAATAAATAAAAATCATCTCTTTGTACAAATCAAAAGAATCATAATAATCAAATCATCTTTACTGGTAAACCAAAATCGTCAAAGACGAAGATAACCCGGAAATTACCGGTCCTGCTCATAACCATTTAGGATTTTGTTTCTGGATATTTTTTTTTAGTTTAAATAAAGTTGCATGGTATTTCAGCTCATTATCATCACAAACTTTTTCCTGGCTGGGGTTTATGGAGCAGGTGGCCTTCAATGAGCCCAAACATGTTTTCCAAAAAATGTTATTTATTTATTTTTCTGTCAACAGCACCACAATTAAAGCAGTCCCTCATCACACACTCGGCTGTTGTAACATATCCACACAGGCTATGTAGTGAAAAAAGAACATAAGCAGTTCTGCAGTAGAACCCCTCAATCAGTGTAGGATGCATCAGGCTCTGTATTGAGAGTAGGTCACTACATAATGGCAGAACTCAAGCCCAACAAACTATGACTTATGTGTAGTTATACAGTACATGTTAAATGGAAGATTTGCAAGTAGAAAGAAGTTCCACGTGACGGACAGGTGGAACAGGATCATATCAGAATGTAGTGTCTCTACTGGGACATGTCTCCATGCTTTAATGTTCAAAAAGCTCTTTATGTTTCTCTTAAGATTTGACGTGTTTGTTTGTGCTTCTCTGCAGCCCAGAGAGGGCAGCCACATCTGGAAGATGCATATGGTGAAGGGGGACGAGGGCCTCGGGATACAGATCACAGGGGGGCGGGGCTCCAAGCGCTCTCCTCATGGCATCATCATAGCCCACGTGGAGAAGGCGGGCGCCATTCACAGGTACAGCTAGCGTTCATACCGACAGAACAGTTCAATTTAGTTTGGTGCTATCGTTTGCTGTTGTAAAATGGGACCTCTGTAATGAGCAGTGAGAGATAAGTTGAGCTTAAGTTTGTACATTCATAAACACGCACTGTGTGTGTGTGTGTGTGTGTGTGTGTGTGTGTGTGTGTGTGTGTGTGTGTGTGTGTGTGTGTGTGTGTGTGTGTGTGTGTGTGTGTGTGTGTGTGTGTGTGTGTGTGTGTGTGTGTGTGTGTGTGTGTGTGTGTGTGTGTGTGTGTGTGTGTGTGTGTGTGTGTGTGTGTGTGTGTGTGTGTGTGTGTGTGTGTGTGTTTCAGGGACGGGCGTCTCCATGCTGGTGATGAGCTGCTGATGATTAACGGTCAGTCTCTGGTGGGGCTCACTCATCAGGAGGCTGTCGGCATCCTCCGCTCCACTACTGGACTGGTGCAGCTGGTGGTAGCTAGCAGGGTAACACACACCCACACAAACACACACACACACACACACACAGAGACTTCAGGTAGTTTCAGGTTCCTGTTGTGATGACAGGATGCAGCAAAGTGATTTATACCGTATCAGGTGGAAATGTCCAATGCGTTCTGTTATATCTGTAACATGATGAATACACATGAAAGCAAAGCCTCACACACACTGACTGCTTCTGTCTTTGCATCCCTGCAGGAGGAGGCAGATGTGGGTTTTGAGCGCTTCCCCTCCACCAGTCTGCCGGACCTGGTCAGCACGTGCGGTTTCCTGTCCTCCCTCACCCAGACTGCTCCCCCTCTCTCCCCCCAGACCTCCAACTGCAGCACCGACTCCTACCTGGTAGATCCTACCACTGTGTTTCTGTGTGTGATTGTGAGTGTGTGTGAGGAGTAAGGGAGTCACCGGATATTTACATCAGAGCTACCCACCTCTTTAACAAGGCCTAACCCCTCCTATTTCCAGTGTTGGGGTAGTTTCTCAAAGTAATACATTACACATTACTAGTTATTTACATATGATGTGCGCTGCGACTGTTCATCTCTGTCTGCTCCATCTCCTCAACTGTGAACTCTGAGTGTAGCGCAAGACAAAAGGGACGTTTGATTTATTTTCTGTCCTCCCGTTAAGCAGACAGTCGAAGACCTTAAAGTAACCAGATCATTTCCTGCTTGATAACTGTAAAGTTATTACTATTGAGCCAACAGTAACATGTTTTATTACTGCGTCGTAGACAAATGTAATCAGATTATTGTAATGTGTTACTTGGAAGTGCGTAACCCCCAACACTGCCTGCTTTTTACTGCAGTCCGATCAAAGATATTCTTTTTGATATTGTTGATGCTAAAACTTTTCTACTTTTACTTGAATAACATTTTGAAAGCAGGACTTTTATTGGGACAGAGTATTCCTACACTCTTGTACTTCTACTTTTAAATAAGTACAAGAGTGCTCCACCACTGATTAATGGACTTCATCTTCTAATGTTTACAACCACTCAAAGCAGTTATCATATCCAAGTCATCCTTCACCCATTCCTACAGAGGCAGGGCAAGGTGCCACCTGCTCAAGGAATCTAACATTCACACATCGTTGGGGTTAGAGGTGTGATGATGACGCTCACACACCGTTGGACATGCCGTTGTGAGCAATTAAGGGTTAGGTATCTTGCTGAGGGATACATGTTGACTGCAGGGGCTAGGATTGGAACACCAAAGTCCCCCATTGTTGAAAATACTGAGTTTGCAGTTTTTGGACTCTAGGTCAGAGATCCCTCTGGTGGACAAAAACGGTTCTATTCTATGATCAATCTGTAGTAAGGACTAGCAGTCCTTAAAGTGCTCAATGTTTTTCTCTGTTCCGCTGTGTTAAATCTTCTCTGATTGCTCTTGATTGATAAATCTATACTTCGATAACTTGGATTGTTTGAATGAGTAAACACGAGGAACAGTCATTAGTTTGGTGCTATACGTTGCTGATGTAAAAGTGGGACCTCTGAATTGCATGAGAGATAATTGACTTAAGTTTGTACATAAACACGCACCTGTTGTGTTGTGTGCTGTGATGTGTGTGTGTGTTGTGTGTTTGTGTGATGTGTGTGTGTGTGTGGTGTATAGTGTGTGTGATTGTGTGTGTGTGATGTGCTAGTGTGGATGGTGTGTGTGTGGTGTTCAGCGGCGTCTCACATAGCGGATGATCTGATATACGTATCCTGTGGGATTTATAGAGCTGACGGCATTGCTGCACAAAGATTGCGCTTTGATGTAGCTCATGGTAACACTCACCACAAAACAGTGAACACACAACAGAATAAGGTATTTCAGGTTCCTAGTGTGATGCAGGTCAGCAGTGATTTTCCGTAAGGAGTGGAATGTATGCGTTGATCTGAACATGTAATGACCATGAAAGCAAGCTAAATCCATGACTGCTTTCTTGATCTAGGAGGAGGCAAGGGTGAGCGCTTCCCTCGACCAGTTGGATGTCACACTGCGGTTTCCTGCCCCCCCCCCAGCTCCCCTACTGCTCTGACGGAAGGCCCCAATGCAGCACGACTCTACGCTGGTAGACCTAACACTGGGTTTCGGGTGATGTGATGTGTGAGATAGGGTCACGGATATTACATCAGAGCTACCCCTCAAAAGGCTCAACCCCATCCATTTGCAGTGTTGGGTAGTTTCTCAAGTAACATTCCATACATATTTACATTGTCGTCGACTTTGCACTCTGTATGCTCCATCTCTCAATGTGAACTTAGTGACAAAAAAGCTTTGATTTGATTTGTGTTTAAGCAGACAGTCGAAGGTATAAAGTAACGATCATTCCTGCTTGATAACTAAATATACTATGAGCCCAGTAACATTTTATTGCGTCTAACAAATGTAATCAATTTTGTATGTGTATGGAGCGTAACCATATGCTGCTTATTTTGCGTCGATAAAGATATCTTTTTGTATTGTTGATGCTAAAATTCTACTTAACTTGCATACATTTGAAAGAAAGTGACTTTAATTGGTGACGAGTATTCTACCTTGTACTCATTTAATAGTACAAGTGGCTCCACGACTGATTAATGACTCATCTTCTAATGTTTACACCACCATGATTATTCCAAGTCATCCTTCAGCCATTCTACAAGCAGGCAAGGTGACTGTCAAGGAATCTAACATTAACATCGTTGGGGTTAGAGTGTATGATCACGCGACAACACCGTTGAATGCCGTGTGAGCAATTAAGGTTAGGTATCTGCTGAGGATACATGTTGACATGCAGGGGCTGGGAAATTGGAACACCAAGTCCTCCCAATTGTTGAAAATATGGTTTGCATTTTTGGACTAGTCAGAGACCCTTGGGACAAAAACGTTCTATCTAGATCGTTTGTAGTAAGACTGCAGTCCTTAAAATGCCAATTTCTTGTCCGCTGTAAACTTCTCTGATTGCTCTGATTGATAAATCTATACTTCGATAACTTGGATTGTTTGAATGAGTAAACACGATGAATTTTCATGCACACTAAGGACATTAACTGAAAGCACATGCATTATTTTTATATTTGTATTGAGAAAGTCCATAGGGACTTGGCTTTGGAACTGGAAGGTCACCAGTTCAAGTCCTGGAAAGACCAGGTGCCACTGAGTTGTCCCTGAGCAAGGCACCAATTCCTACACTTCTCCCCTGGCGCTGTACATAATGGCAGCCCACTGCTCCTAACGCTAGGATGGGTCAAATGCACCAAAATTCCTTTGGTCCGATTGGTCCCGATCCCCCAAAAAACTGCTCCCGGCGCTGGCTAGACTGGCTGCCTCTCCGCTCTGGCTCCTCTCAACATGTGCGTGTTTGCATATAACTGTGTGTTGTATCCATACTTCAAAAATGCATGTGTGCACTCATATAACTGTGTGTATTTGTCGGTCTTGTTTTTTGTTCTTCTTAAATAGGATAACATTTATATGGATATACAGTATATAGACAATACATCGTGATAAATAGGAGAAACAAAGTCATTATCTTTATAATTTCACTGTCATCACCCTCATATAGGGCGAGTGGAATGGTCCTTTGTTTCATAGCAACATTTCCATGAAATGCTTTCGAATAATGCTCCTCAGATAGAGCAGTCGGATATTTGGGGTCACGCCTAATATTCATTGTGTACATAATGGCAGTGGTGTGATGTTAAAGGAAATGGTTGTATTTATGAAAACAGTTTATCACAGGACAAATATATATATTGATATTGCTTTGTGGGTTGATTGTGGATGCACCAGATATCAAACACTCTGTAGTTGTTAAAGAAGAGATGAACTTATACCTGTTTGTGTTTCTGTGCTTACAGACTAACATGGAGAAGGTAGAAGGACAAAGTGAGGGAGAGGCTCCAAGAGGGTCCTGCTGGAGCCCCACAACAACCAAGCTCAGCAGTCGAGCCCAGGGTCAGTACCCCTCAGAAAAACAGTGTTTCAATAACACCAAAGTGCTTCTGGAATGGAAAGATTGTATCTAATTTGGTACAGCTATGCATACATACAGTGTATAGTACTGTATGTATGGATGTGTTGGTTGGTTGGATGGATTGATGAAAAAGTGAAAAAGTGACTTCTTTTTTATTTAAATTTAAGAAATGATATGGTTATATTCTTGCAATACTGTGCAATAATCACCATTTTTGTGAAAAACAAACATTGTTATAAATGTCCCAACATTTTTATAATGTCTCAACACCTAATATGTTACCTGTTTTTTATCCATGGATGTGTAACTATTTGTCTTTATTTTTATCTTTTTATTTTTATTCTTCTCTATATTTAATAAGTTAGCTTATTATTTATCAATGCATGCCCTTAACCTGCTATGTCACTTTTTGCTGTAACACTGTAAAAGTTACTGCTGGGGGACTAAAAAAGGGATTCCGATTCTGTTCCATGGCATAGATAACACTGAACAGACCACAAGTTAAAACAAAAACAATATTTTCATCATTTATTCTCAATTTCATCACACCTACATTATTTGTCTAATCTAGCCAGAGGCTCATCAGCATTGTATTGTGCCTTACCATGGCTACTTCTGTGTTTCCCCTGTGGCTCAGGGGGGGGCAGTCGCCTGGAGTCAGTGGGGGAGGATGACGAGCTATTAGTGGAGAACGGTGTGAGCAGCACTGAAGTGGTGGAGAAGCCTCCACCTGGACGACGCAAACACTCCTTACCTCAACAACTAGATAGTGCCGGAGTGAGACAGGTCAGTGAACGCACCAGCCTGCTCTTGATAAAGCTCACAGTGTTAATCTGTACACACACCCTTAATTGTATGATTTACAGATAACACAACAGATAACAAACATGAGTTGGGTTTAGAGCTTTATGAATAGTTCCAGGAACTGTAAAGCTACTGAAACTAAACTCATTTTTGAGCAACCCTATTTGTATTTCCATATAACTTGAGAAGATAAGTCAGAACGACACAGAGTCATCGAGTATTCTACCAAATGAAAAAAAGAGATGGTCATAATAAAATATGACTACGCACAAAAAATACCACCAGCTGGAAAAGAGCAGTGCAGGAATGAGTCCTAAAACCCAAAAATGAGGGAGAGTTTTACCACTTCTAGTTCCTTGTCTCGAAGTGAATGGCTTTTTGAAAATGTACGTGGTAAACCTGAATCAAGGTCAGTGGTTAACACAAGCTGAAGAGGTTTGAATGTTTTGTTTGACAACATAAGAACAGGTCAGTTAATACCCCACTGCTGAAGGTCTGAAGCTGCTTTTGTCTCATTAAAACTGCGGTTGTTATCAAGAGCCTTAATGAGACTACTTACCGTCATCACACCAAAAAATAGCCGTCTTTAGCTTAGCATTGGAGGTAAACCTGCTGAACAAAACATGTATCATATCCATGTGTTTGCCGCAGATGTTGTTTTATACAATATCCTCGAATCCAATGGAAAAATTCTAATTGGTGGACGGAGCCCTCGGGATGCTAGCTCCCATGTCGGCCTACAACAGTACGTCATCAATGCACCGCTCGGTAGGCTCTATATAGGCTTACCCTCATCGATTTAGTCAACTAGAATAAAGATATTTGATGTGATGTTTATTTAACATTTAATGTATTTTTTTGGGCAATTCATCACATTTTTATTAAATAAAGTGAAACAACACATGTGTAAACCACAAGCATGATCTGTTTTTGGGTGAAAAATGGCGGAGAATGACACACACACACACACACACACACACACACACACACACACACACACACACACACACACACACACACGCACACGCACACACGCACGCTTGTGGTACCCAGCACAGTGGCTCACTCAGTAGGGGCTTGGACTGGGAATTGTAGGGACGCCGGTTCTAGTCCCCGAACAGACTTGAAATATGGAAGGTGGACTGCTACTTGGAGAGCTGCCCACTGCTCCTAGTACTAGGATGGGTTAAATGCAGAGTTCAAATTTCACTGTGTGTGCTCTGCTGTGTGCATGTATGTGACAAATAGAGAGGGTTTCATCCTCCGATTCTACACACACAGACAGATCAAAGCCCTGACTGTCATGACAACATTGACAAGGTGCTCTGCAATAACTGCTGTGTTAATGAGCGGTTCATAAGGGATTAAAATACAAGTGGACATTCAGATCCTACACACCCTACTGAGCTACGTTTAGTCACCGAGATACACACACATCAAACCATTGAGAGACAGCACTACAGGGGAGAAACAGGAAAACACAGATGCTGTACTCGGGTATGAAGGAATAATGCAAATGATGGTATAAACAATCATTCTATGTCAAAGTGAATGTGTCTGACTCTTTTTGCTTTGTTTATGAATCTCCCTGTTAGGAATATCAGATAATTAAGAAATCAGCCCGCTCCCTGAGCACCATTCAAGTGGAGTCTCCATGGCGACTGGCCCAGCCGTCCATTATCTCCAGCATCGTGCTGATGAAAGGCCAGGGCAAGGTGAGTGCACTCCTTTGACATGTATAAAGCACAGATCATTTAAGAAGTATATGTATATGTGAGCGCAGTGAGCACACTTTAAAGGTCCCCTATTATGCTATATTTGAACAATATATTGTAGGGCCATATCTATACAAAACATAGCAAACAGATCACCCATTGTAGCATGCCTCATCCCCCTCTATTTCAGCCCTGATGCTGAAGTGCTGATTCTGTGACTGTAGCTTTAAATGAACTAGCTGCTGCTGGCCACGCCCCTTTGGAGCTGCTGCTGGCCACGCCCCTTTGGAGCTGCTGCTGGCCACGCCCCTTTGGAGCGTCATGATCTCTCCTCTGAAGAGAGTTTTCTACCTGGAGAAACTCAGCTAAACGCTGCCGTGATTAAACGCCATATTATGTTCCAAACCACATCCAGCATTATTTCTGAAACAGTATGGAGCTCAAACGTTTCTCTCTCGGTTTACCACAAGGACAGGACCTTTATATTACACACAGTCTCTCCAGTACAGCGTTAACTCTGAGTGTATCTGATTGACCCAAGTGTACTTAAGTATCAATTTGAAGTACTTGTACTTTACTTTTTTTTCAGAATTTTTGAGTTTTTGCCACTTTGTAATTTGACTGCACTACATTTGTTTAATCCCTTTAGTTATTTTACAGATCTGGATTAATGTTGTTAAATATAATCAGCCCTTAAATCAGACTTTAGTTCACCTGCAGTAAATCCAGCAGCTACGCTGCAATATACAAAGCCATTCAAACTAGCTGCACCTTTACCAGCTCTGAGAACACTTTAATAATCAATAATTATAAAACATACCAGAGATATTATTCTGAAATGGACCAATCAAACAATGACTACTTTTACTGTCGCTACTTTAAGTACATTTAGATGAGAGTACTTTCTACTTTCACTGGAGGAACATTTAGAATGCAGGACTTTTACTTTAACTGTATTTTTTACTACACCAAAGTACAAGACCTGAGTACTTTTTCCAAATGACATCTCTTCCTGTATCCCCTTCTCTCTCGTGTCACCACACAAAAACTAAATGCCACAAATAATATTCTCAGAGAAATAACATGAGCGAACATGGAATGGTGTGTGTCTTTGTGAGTCATTTTTAACTTTATTTCAATGTGACTTCTGCAGGGCCTGGGATTCAGTATAGTCGGAGGGCAGGACTCAGCACGAGGTCAGATGGGAATATTTGTCAAAACCATTTTTCCTCATGGAGCTGCAGCAGCTGACGGGCGACTGAAAGAGGGTAACCATTCAATTTGATTCTGTGTGAATGTACTGAGAGAGTGTAAAGTAAAGTGAAATGTGACAGAGATCTACATTCATGCCTCTCAGAGTAATAGTATGCTTCCCTGTGTAGGAGACGAGGTTCTGGAGGTGAATGGGGAGTCTCTCCAAGGACTCACTCACCAGCAGGCCATCCAGACCTTCAAGGTGAGCCACAGGATTACAATATGTTAAATCTAAACTGAAAAACTGGAACATTGACTTTAATTGAATGTATTATGTCAACACATTTCACATAACTGTATTAAGTTAGTTGAAAAGCAATAATATCAAGTTGATCCTAAAATGTTTTATTTAAACTTAATGTTATTGCTTTCAACTAACCTAATACAGTTATGTGAAATCTGTTGACATAATACATTTAATTAAAGTCAATATTTTTCAGTGTGTTTAATCAGACATGACAAGCTGAAGGCATTTAAACCTTGTGTTATTCCTTCAGATCAGAGGTGGGAAGGAACTAAATACATTTACTCAAGTACTGTACTTAAGTACACTTCTGAGGGACTTGTCTCATGCCTGTAATTATCTGTGGTAAAGTAGATTTTCCCCAAGTGTACTTAAATACACTTTGAGGTACTTTACTTTACTGTATTTCCATTTAATGCTACTTTCCACTTCTACCCGACTACAATTCAGAGGTAAATGGTGTACTTTTACTCCACTACATTTATTTAGTCCCTGTAGTTACTTTACAGATCTGGATTAATGATGGTAAATATAATCAGCCCTTAAATCAGACTTTAGTTCACCTGGAGTAAATTCAGCAGCTACCCTGCAGTATACAAAGCCATTCAAACTAGCTGCACCTTTACCAGCTCTGAGAACACTTTAATGATCAATAATTATAAAACATATCAGAGATATTATTCTGAAATGGACCAATCAAACAATGACTACTTTTACTGTCGCTACTTTAAGTTCATTTAGATGAGAGTACTTTCTACTTTCACTGGAGGAACATTTTGAATGCAGGACTTTTACTGTGACAGAGTATTCCTACACTCTGGTACTTCTACTTTACTCAAGAACAAAACCTGAGTACTTCTACTTTACTCAAGATCTGAGTACTTCTACTTTACTCAAGTACAAGATCTGAGTACTTCTACTTTTACTCAAGTACAAGATCTGAGTACTTCTACTTTTACTAAAGTACAAGATCTGAGTACTTCTAGTTTTACTCAAGTACAAGATCTGAGTACCTCTACTTTTACTCAAGTACAGGATCTGAGTACTTCTACTTTTACTAAAGTACAAGACCTGAGTACTTCTACATTTACTCAAGTACAAGATCTGAGTACTTCTACTTTTACTCAAGTACCAGATCTGAGTACTTCTACTTTTACTCAAGTACAAGATCTGAGTACTTCTACTTTTACTCAAGTACAAGATCTGAGTACTTCTACTTTTACTCAAGTACAAGATCTGAGTACTTCTACTTTTACTCAAGTACAAGATCTGAGTACTTCTACTTTTACTAAAGTACAAGATCTGAGTACTTCTAGTTTTACTCAAGTACAAGATCTGAGTACCTCTACTTTTACTCAAGTACAGGATCTGAGTACTTCTACTTTTACTAAAGTACAAGACCTGAGTACTTCTACATTTACTCAAGTACAAGATCTGAGTACTTCTACTTTTACTCAAGTACCAGATCTGAGTACTTCTACTTTTACTCAAGTACAAGATCTGAGTACTTCTACTTTTACTCAAGTACAAGATCTGAGTACTTCTACTTTTACTCAAGTACAAGATCTGAGTACTTCTACTTTTACTCAAGTACAAGATCTGAGTACTTCTACTTTTACTCAAGTACACGATCTGAGTACTTCTACTTTTACTCAAGTACAAGATCTGAATACTTCTACTTTTACTCAAGTACACAATCTGAGTACTTCTACTTTTACTCAAGTACAAGATCTGAGTACTTCTACTTTTACTCAAGTATAAGATCTGAGTACTTCTACTTTTACTCAAGTACAAGATCTGAGTACTTCTACTTTTACTCAAGTACAAGACCTGAGTACTTCTACTTTTACTCAAGTACAAGATCTGAGTACTTCTACTTTTACTCAAGTACTAGATCTAAGTACTTCTACTTTGAGTAAAGTACAAGATCTGAGTACTTCTACTTTTACTAAAGTACAAGATCTGAGTACTTCTACGTTTACTCAAGTACGAGATCCGAGTACTTCTTCTTTTACTCAAGTACAAGATCTGAGTACTTCTACTTTTACTCAAGTACCAGATCTGAGGACTTCTACTTTTACTCAAGTACAAGATCTGAGTACTTCTACTTTTACTTGTCCCACCCATGCTAAAGAAGAAGGTAATTGACTTGTTTAGTCTGTGGTAGCTTTCGTATTTCACCAATGATTAATTAAGTTGGCTTTTTTTTTACCAATAAAATACATGATTATTTGTTGGTTATTATTATGAGGCTTATGAAGTAGCTGCAACTGGAAATAAGAAACAGTTTATTACAAATACCTCAATTTGTAGTTAAAAAAACATTCTTTTATTGGATTTTTGTTAAAACTTAATTTTTGAATTTGTCCAAAGCTAGATCCGAAGGTTAAACCAAAAATAGTTTTCATGTCAGCTGAACTTCACCTCCTTCCCCAACAGCAACTGAAGAAAGGCGTAGTGACCCTGACCATTCGGACTCGCCTGCGCAGTCCCAGCCTGACACCCTGCCCGACCCCCACCCTGCTCAGCCGCTCCAGCTCACCCAACTCCAACACCAGCGGGGGGGGCCACTCCGGTCCCCCCAGGGTCTGAAGAGGCTGAGGGCCACAGGGGCCCTGGACCGGGACCAAAAGACTGTATCATCATGGAGGTCACTCTAAATAAAGGTTGGCTGGCATGACAGATTCAGATATAACCCGTCATTTCACTTCCTGTCCGGAGATTACAAAGCACTTGAGACTCACAATAAGTGCTCAACTCTGAGGATACAAACTCAGAACAGTAAGAATTCTGCACGCTCATCAGCTTGTTGCTTGTAGATTGTAAGTGCTACATACAGAAGTAAGAGGTTTTATATGAGCTATGGTGTAGGAGGACCTTTTCAGTCTGCAACAGAAGTATCTCTGCTGCGCTGACGTCAATGGGGGGGTTATTCCACTGTTGGTATGTGTTCATGCCAATGGGGGTATGAACACATACCACATTGTCCTGTGGTATGAACACTTGTCATCTCACTTAGGCGTGAGGTGACACGAGCCTGGACCAGAACCCGCGCTGAGTCGGGGGAACAGCCGAGGTGTAGAAGTTTTAGAAAGGTCATGGATAGGAAAGTCCTTCCCTGAGACGGAAGCCACTTCTGTCTTGTTTAAGTTGAGCTTCAAGTGGTGTGCAGGCATCCACTGAGAGATATTACACAAGCAGACTCCTGCAGCCACCTATGTTTCAGACCGCGGAAAAGACAGAATCAGCTGCATACGATCTGCGGGGCTGTGCTAGGAGAAGCCCTGTTTGAACTGTACAGAGAAACAGAAGCAAACATCAGATCATCACAGAAGGAAGTTCTCCCTCACCAAACTATGAAATAATTGTTATAAGGCTTTGTTATGCTCATAGGCGTCATTAATACTGGGGACGCTGGGGACATGTCCCCACCTCTTTTGGAAATGGCCAACTTTGTCCCCACCACTTTGCATACGGATCATTTGTTAAAATGTTCTGAAAATAGAAAAAGAACTGTACACTCTGAGAATTTGCACCAGAGAACATGTAGAATCTGGAGGACTGTTCACACTCTGGGTGTATTTCTGGCAAGCCAAGTGGAGCAGTTTGAACCTAAGACACGTTTAATATTAGAAAATAGTAGATGGTTGCTCCTGCTTTGCAGCAGTTATTGCACTGGTTGTCAGAAAAATATTTGTAAGCATATCTTGTGTATGTTGAATGTTTTTCTCTTCTGGAACATGATGTTTTAGAGCCGGCTGTTGGTCTCGGGATTGGAGTTTGCTGTTTGACCCTGGAGAACTCTTCTCCTGGCATCTACATCCATAATCTGGCTCTGGGTTCTGTGGCCAAGATGGACAGCAGGCTCAGGTAAAAACTTCATCATGTTTGAATTGCAAACAGATGCAGAGGAAGTTTATGTTGAATCGCTTTGATGCAAAGATACCAGACATCATACGAGTTCACTCGCACTGAAGCTATGGTATGTAAAGGGAAGTGTGTGTGCTCCTCTGTACAGTCGTGGAGATCAGATCCTGGAGGTGGACTCGGTCAGTCTGCGTCACGCTGCTCTCAGCGAGGCCTATGCCATCCTCAGTGAGTGTGGCCCTGGACCTGTCAGTCTCATCATCAGCCGGCACCCTAACCCCAAGGTAAGAAGACGTATGTCTCTCTTTATACAGATACACACATAGAACATGTATGTAGTTCTGTGTAGAAGCCCTAACATCTGTAGAACTTCCTAGATTTCACGGTGCCAATGGCAGGAAGTGTCCCCCAGGTTACTTGGAGCATGTTATGAATAATAGAGATGTGTATTAACGGTCCGATCTTCAAGTTAACTTGCTATAGGAATGACAAAAAACAAACTGGGATGTAGTGCACTTTTTTCCCTGCAATGGAAAAACTATTTTCAAGTCCTGTGACTAACTTTTAATTCAGGTCTGGTCTGGATTAAGTGGAGGGTGGGGGTGGTTCCTCTTTAAAAGTCACATTTTAGTCAGACCACTTTCTATCAGTTTCTCACTGTTTCTTACATGCAGTCAGTGTTGGTTATATGCACACTTATACATTTATCCTTCCATATGCTGGCATCGTCTCTGTTTTATTTATTTCTTGTAGTTGCCAATAAAGTTTTGTTACAGTTGTTAAAGCATTGTGTTGCCTTTCCTTAGGTATCAGAACTGGAGATGGATCAGATAATAGCCCGATCCACAAACAAGGACAAAATGAAGAAGAGACTCTCATCTCACTCCCAAGGTCTGAAATCTCTTCACCTGCATTTACCTTTGTCTTTTCTCTTCTTTTATTGACTCGTTGGTGCAGTCTGTTGACATGTGTCCGTGTTACCATACCAGCTCTGAGTTCAGGAGCACGCCTCAGATGGGCTGAGGGTTTCTGTTCCGATCTGGGTTAAACGTTCCTCTTTCTGTCTCAGGTCAGTCCTGTAAGAGCCCCAGCCCAACGCTAAAGGAGCGGCAGGGAGACGGCTCCCCGGCCCTCAGCTGGACCATGAAGAGGTTCCTGGAGCCTGCCAGCAGAGTAAGCTTTTATTTAACCCCCCATGTAGTGTTCGGGTCAAATCTGAACAATTGAATAATACAAATAATAATAAATTGTATTTCTATAGCGCTTTTCTCAGACTCAAAGTCACTTTACAGTATGAGCGGGTGTTGGGGTACTGGGAGTACAAACAAAAAACAAGGACAAACATAGATGATCAATTGGCATGGACTGATGGGGGGGTGGGGCTATGGGTAGGCAGAGGAGAAGAGTTTTGAGGCGGGACTGGAAGAGTGTGAGGGTCTCAGAGTCACGGAGATCTTGGGGGAGGGAATTCCAGAGCCTTGGAGCTGCGACAGAAAATGCTCTGTCCCCGAAGCTGCAGGGGTTTTGGGATGGATAGGAGACCGGCTGAGGTGGATTTGAGGGACTGTTGGTGTTGGCAGGGGGTGAGGAGATCAGTGACTTAGGGGGGGCAGATGGTGGAGGGCTTTGTAAGTGACAACCAGTATTTTGTAGTTGATGCGGTGGGAGACTGGAAGCCTATGAAGGTCTCTGAGGACTTGGGTGATGTGGTGCCATAATCTGGTGTGTGTGAGGAGTCTATGTTGGCTGCATTTTGGACCAGTTGGAGTCTATTGAGGGAGGTTGAGCTGGTGCCGTAGAGAAGGGAGTTACAGTAGTCCATTCGGGAGGTAATGAAGGCGTGGATGAGTCGTTCAGCTGCGGGTTGGGTGGGGGAGGGTCGGATGTTTGCGATTTTGCAGATTTACTACTTCCATCAATCATACATATTTTGTTTCACATTTGATTGCCTCAAGGCCTTATGATATCCCTCTCTTATGATGTTATGATATCCTTGATCCATGGTTTTCCTGGTCAAAATGACCGTAATAGGAAATCAATGAAATAATCAAAACATCGACATTCAGAAAATGCATTTGATGTCTAGTAAATCCCACGTATAGACTCCAAAAAGTAAAAGTGTTACATTTCTTTAACAAATGAGAAGGAATGTTACATTTCTTGTGAAGGATTAGTATAAGAAAAGTACTTTATTGATCCCAATGTGGGACATGTTTGCGTTGCAGCGTTATGTTTACTGCTATTGCTCCTGCCTTTTGATGGTGAAAGGGTTGTCTCTACCTGGGTTCCACCAATATCAGAGTAAAACCGTTACATACACACTGTTTGTACAAATAGGAAAAAGTACTTTTACATATATTAATTTGGTTGTGTTGGTCTCCCTTTTCCTTGATATGTTCTTCTTGTCTGTTGAACTTGTGTAGCAGGGCTCTCTCAGCTCAGAGACAGAGTTATCTCAGTACTTCCCCCCGGATGCCTCCAGCCACTCCATCCTGTCTGAGTCCGTGCTGACGGCCTCAAACAGTGAGGAGGCGCTCCACCAGCAGAGCTGCAGCATCTCCCTGGAGGACAACTCTTCACGCCCACACGGTAGAACAGCCGCCAGTTAATAGTAATATGTAGTTTCCTCTCAAGCATCTCTGAATTCAGTTCAACCGGAAGTGTTTTGATGTTAAGTTCTGCCTCATATTATTTGAAGTTAAAAAGCATTGTTTAAAGGATTCATATTTTTACATTGCCCCCCCCCCGACTGAGCAGATGTGACAGGTTCTCACAACCTGCCTCTCAAAATTGCTCCACATGCATTGTTTTTAGAGAGCTAATTCTGAAGTTAGTTTAGATAGAGAGAGAGACAGAGAGAGATAGATAGATAGATAGATAGATAGATAGATAGATAGATAGATAGATAGATAGATAGATAGATAGATAGATAGATAGATAGATAGATAGATAGATAGATAGATAAATAGAGAGACGGACGGACGGACGGACGGATAGATAGATAAACACAATGTGTACATTACATTTAACTGATACTTTGTGAAACATTTTTGTCTGTTTTTATTTGGGATTGAAATGATTGGTTCATGTTTGCATTCACCCTCTCAGAAGTTGAGAGTGTTTACCACGACCCTCCAGAGAAGCCCCCTGCTCTTCTGAACCACCATGTGGAGGCAGTGTGTCAGCCCATCGCTGTCTCCAGCCCCACCTCAGTGCGAAGCCCACTCCTCCGTCAGCGGCGGGTCATGTGCTTTGAGGAGGTGCTCAGCGATGATGAGGACACCAACACCACAAGAAGCACCGGGCCCCTCCACAAGCCGACAAAATCTGTCCCCTTCACTGAAGCCGAGGCATCTGACATTTCCCAATGTGATTCAGCAGTTTTAATTGCTGCTTCACCGTTGGATATAAATGGCAATGGTGCAAATGATGGGGATGTGCAGAGGTGTGGAAGCCATGAGGTGACAACACGGTGTGAGGAAGCCATCACCAGTAAGTCTCCTGGTCCCAAGTCACCCCTCATGCATATGCGCAAGGCAGGGGGGGCAAGCTGTACAGTCAGTAATTTGACCATCAACAGTGAGGGCTGTACAAACCCAGACGATGTACAGTTAGAGTCAAAGCGCTCCCCCAAGCTTGAGCATAAAGCCATCACACGAGTCAAGAGCATGATGAGCATTGAAGCACCAGCTCTGCCCCAGCAGCAGAAGTCTAAAGCTGATGAGTCCCCCCAAGGCATAGGAGCCTCCCAGTCCCCTTCCTCTGTGTCTGTAAGAAACCCCAAGACTGCTTCTGGATGTGTTCCCCTTCAGCACTGTAAGAAGGGGGATGTGAGCGAGCTTGTGGGGGTTTGTACCATCGACACGGTCTGCCTGAGGAGGAGTGAGGAAGAGTCCTTTGGTCTGGACCTGGAGATCATGTCGTCCCCTCTGAAGGTTCTTATTGCTGGGCTGAAGCCAGGAGGGGCAGCGGAGAGGGTACGTCTGAGTGGATTTCAAAATAAAAGACTATTATTCCTCAAAACATAAAAAATATTATTATTAGCCGAATATTTGAATGAGATAATAACCATGTAAAGGCTACACTCTCTTTTGTTTCATTTTACATCCAGGAATCTACAGGCAAGCTGAATCCTGGAGATGAGATTGTCACATTTGGAGATAAACTGGTAGGCTCCTCCACTTACGAGGAACTCTGTGAGCTCATGCACAACCTGCCAGTTACTCTGTCCTTGGAAATTAAGAGACCTGTTTCAGGTAAGAACTTGATTCTGATCTTTTTAGATGGGTGTGGTGAAGTCTATCAGAAATAAGATTTGAATCTGGCTAAGTAAGCAATGCAGTGTGACGTGGTCTGGTACTTCGTTAGTGCGGTGACTGCACATTCAGCACACAGAAGTATTCATATTTGGTACATTGTTGAAACCTATCCAAAAAAACATGATTTTAGATGAATAATTTTAAACGCTCATCCCTCGAAGTGGATTAATGATGGTAAATATAATCAGCCCTTAAATCAGACTTTAGTTCACCTGCAGTAAATCCAGCAGCTACCCTGCAGTATACAAAGCCATTCAAACTAGCTGCACCTTTACCAGCTCTGAGAACACTTTAATGATCAATAATTATAAAACATATCAGAGATATTATTCTGAAATGGACCAATCAAACAATGACTACTTTTACTGTCGCTACTTTAAGTACATTTAGATGAGAGTACTTTCTACTTTCACTGGAGGAACATTTAGAATGCAGGACTTTTACTGTGACAGAGTATTCATACACTCTGGTACTTCTACTTTACTCAAGTACAAGATCTGAGTACTTCTACTTTAACTCAAGTACAAGATCTGAGTACTTCTACTTTACCTAACTACAAGATCTGAGTACTTCTACTTTTACTCAAGTACAAGATCTGAGTACTTCTACTTTACCTAACTACAAGATCTGAGTACTTCTACTTTTACTCAAGTACAAGATCTGAGTACTTCTACTTTTACTCAAGTACAAGAACTGAGTACTTCTACTTTTACTCAAGTACAAGATCTGAGTACTTCTACTTTTACTCAAGTACAAGATCTGAGTACTTCTACTTTTATTCAAGTACAAGATCTGAGTACTTCTACTTTTACTCAAGTACAATATCTGAGTACTTCTACTTTTACTCAAGTACAATATCTGAGTACTTCTACTTTTACTCAAGTACAAGATCTGAGTACTTCTCCCACCTCTGATCTTAAATAATTTTCATCAGTCACTAATGTCTGTGATCCATGATCACACTGATAATGGGGAAAGTGCACTCCAGTCTAGAGTTTACAAGCTAGATTGGTAGCTAGCTGCTCAGCTGCAGCATGTTAACAGCATGTAAACGTACGTTCTGTCTGCTCATATGCTGGAGGGCTCCTCACTCTTCAAAAATGCATCACACTTTCCATCCATGGCTTGTATGCTACATTGCACGCATGTTTGCTCTGTTATCCATCCCCCTGCTGGGGCTCAGCCTTCAAGCTGCTGTCAATCAAATAGGACTCTGCCATGCCCCTCCCCAATCTGATCACCAATTTTCTGTCTGTAAAAAGGGGATGACCGAAATTGACTTCACTTAAAATACATCTGTGCAGAGAAGATCTTGTTCTTTTCATCAGTGTTGTTCTCTCTGCATGTGATGTGGTGTATATTTCAATGTATTATATTTGAGTTACGCTTTGTTTTGTACAAGCTTTTAGCACCAGAATCTGCTCAGTTTGCTTTAAATAGAGCACCATGTCTTTCCCTCTTATGCCGACCTAAGATTTAGGATCAACCCTCCCTCACTTACTCCCCCAAATCAACCTGCAAGCATCCGGCTTTCTATCCATGGTGACTATCATATACACAATTGTACCTTTAGTTAACAGAACCATATCCACCCTGTAGTTTACCTCCCTGTATGCTATCTATATGTAGTTTTATAGTAAAGTCTTCTTAATTTAGCTTAGCATAGACATTGCTGTGGAGAGTTGTATAAACATGTCATTGCTCTTCGGGGGGGCTAATTTAATAAACTATTTTTATAAATATTTCAGGCTTAGTACAGAAGTTTGGTATTTTTTGTTGAATGCTTGCATTTCTTTTAGTAGAAATCTAATATTTGATAAAAGAAACAAGAAATATATCAATCCTCTCACAAACTTGATTTTCTATGTTTTCCTTTAGTCTGCTTCACTGAAAAACTGAAACGTTGACTTTAATTAAATGTATTATGTCAACAGATTTCATATAACTGTATTAGGTTAGTTTGAAGCAATAATATCACATTTAAATAAAACATATTAGGTTCAACTTCATATTACTGCTTTCAACTAACCTGAGACAGTGATGTGAAATGTGTTGACATAATACATTTAATTAAAGTCAACAGTTCACTTGTTTCAGTGGATCTTTCATACATCATGTGTTATGTAAGAAAAACCACTCCATCCACAGCAATGTCTCTAGTATTCTAAATGTTCTGCACTAATCATTGAATTAATTTCTCTCTCCCTAAATACTGCACCAACTTTAGGTCCTGCTGACATAATCTAACACCTCTGATGCAACGTAGTATCGTCTGTAGTGACTGTGTTCTACATCTTGAATACAGTAACTTTGCTAGGTAGATAAAATATGTTGTGCCAAAGCTTGCATCCAACTTGACATTTCCCACCTGTAAGTAGAACCGTGCAGTTTGTAATTGCTCTGGTTTAGAAATATGAATCTGTATCGAAGTAAACGATAAATGATCTCCCTGATCCTTCTGTTGCTTCTAAGTTTTCCTCAGTTTATTTGTTCATCAGCAATATCTCTCACCAACCTTATGACCTTTGCTTTTACTTTAGATAGATTTAATTGATATTTATTTTTTTATTTTTTTATTTGTGACTAACCTAGTCTGATCTTTAGTATACTATAGAACAGCTATGATATTGAACAACCATATTAGGGAATTCAGGTCTGGGTATGTGAAAGGATTTAAATCAGTGGAGATCAGATTGACAAAGAATTACTTGAATAAATCACCCCAGAGACTGCCTTTAATCATTTTTCTTCTATGGCACTTCATGTTAGTCATCAATGTGCAGGAAAATTAAACACCAGTTTTTTGTGTGTGTGTCCAAAAGTGCCCCATCCATTTACTATTTCAGAAAAACCATAACACTGACAACGTTTACCATCCTTCATTAAGTCCGTACTAAACACTTATTTCTTTACTTCTGGTCCCAGCTGTAGATCGCCTTTCCAGTTTGATGATGTCATCAGGGAGCAGTGATGCAGGCGCGACTCTGTACCCAGCCAGATGTGTTCAGGGAACATCTGGTGAAGGACAAGTATTAAGTCAACATTCAGGGAATTCCAACCAAACAGCCCAAACTGACCCTGATGTTCAAATACCCATCACCAATATAGATGACATTTTATCAGAAGTGAGCCCCCGCAGTGATACACACACCGGATCCCCCTTCATAACATTTTCTAATGAGCCTGTATCCTGCTGCTCAGGCCAACAGACAGTAACCCTGTCTGAGGAGGTGAGCATTCAGCTCCCAACACAGTCTGGTCCCCAGGACTGTTGCAACTTGGAAGCAGGAAGTGGACAAGGTGCCATGCCTCCTGTGGAGACAACACATGAGAACCACCTCTCTCAGCTGGAACCTGAGACTGGCTCTAAGTGTATGTACCCTACAGGAGAAGACAGTGATTCGTCCACCACTGACGACAGTGTATTGGTCAGTGCGATGGCCAACAGTAGTGTGAGTCTTCTGGAGCCCTCCTCAGATGAGGAGGAAGTGGAGTTGTTTTCATTCAATGCACAGCAACCTGCTGCTGAGGGACTCTGTGATGTAAGCCTGTCACCAAAGGGGTCTTCAACTTTTCAGCATGCCAGCTGTCCGCATACAAACCTGGATCAGACCGTTGATGTGCCACAGGGCTCTGCTGATGTCCCTCTGACAAACAAAGACAACTCAAGCCAGTCCTCTCAGCTATTAGGGGCCTCCTCTACACAGCCGCCATGCCAATCATTCAACAGTACTCCTACAGAGTGCCATATCAAAAGTGCCACTGAACCCTGTGACAAAGTTCAAGCATGTGTGGCATCCAGCCCTGGGACTCTCAGCACTTACAGCACCCCCCCTCCAGCAGATAACCACAGTGTCACTCAGGGAACCGTCGAACCCTTGCATCCAGATGCCTTGATGACCTCAGTTTTATTAAAACATTTAAATACTCAAACACCACGTTTACCTTCAGTGGAATTGGAGACCTCAGGTTCGAGCAGATCAGATAGAATTGTGCCAGCATCATCGGCAAACAAAGAAAAACAGTTGGAGTGCAAAACGTACCCTCATGCTATGTCTGTACTTAAGAACACCTCTGGGCTCAAAGGCTTTGATAGTTCAGACCCCCCCGTGTGCAGTAGTAATTATAAAACTCAAATCAGAACAAGCTCTATTGCTCCCAAATTGAAGGGCCTTAGTATTAAGAGCAAAATCAAACCACAGGAGGAGCCTCTACAAAAAACGACCAAGAGTGAATGTCCAGCTCCTTTAAACAGCAATGGTTCCTTAAACCAGTCATCAAAATTACAGCCAGCAAAAACCCTGTCCAGCTCTTTAAAGACTTATACCCAGTCTGGTATAAGGCAAGTCACACCTGGGTCTGCAGGTGGCTCACTGCTATCTGTAAAGGTGAGTAAAGAGAAGGACATCCATTCAGGCTCCAAAGCACCCAGCCAAACACCCCCCCCTGCCACTCAGAGAACGTTTATTGAAGTTCGACTGTCTCCCCTATCTGGTTCCTCAGCACCAGTTGTAGCAGACGGTGAAGCAGTGAACTCAAAAGACTCTAAACGCTCTCCAAGATGCTTAGAAGCCAGATCAGCAGCCATGCCTCCTCCTTCCAGCACCACAGCAGAAAAAAACAGCGTCATGGTCAGTGACACAGTGTTTGATTCACTTTGTTCTCCTAAAGAAGCATTTTCAGTAACAAGTAATGGATCAAAACCCGTAGGGGAGTTGAGTGAGAGCTTAAAGTCATCCAGACTGTCCATAAAGACGACCGAGAGGCGAAGTCTCTCCACAGAGGCCTCCTTCAATCCCTTCTCTGTCAGACATAAGATAAAGTCCTTTGAAAACCTGGCTAACTTTGACAGGCCGGTGGCTAAAAGCAGTGACATTCAGTCCTATGCTCTGGCATATAGAGCCTCTCTTAACCAAAGGATAGCTGGTTATATGGGCGTGGTTAATTCTATTGACTGCCGGGCACGACAAAGGAGTTTAAGTCCTTTCGTGGAGAACCTAATACCTACCACACCCTGCTCACCTTTTCTTGGTAAATCCACATCTAATATTACATTAATAAATATTGTGCTTCCACATTCAAGCTGTAACAAAGCCTCCCTGTCAGAGGACAGCCCTGAGGCTCAAGCTCAAGATGGTACTGCTCCAAACACTCCTCAGGTTCTGCGCAGGAAACACGGGAAGCTCCCCCGCAGCAGGTTACGGCAGCTCAGGGCTCTCAGTATGCCGGAATTGGAAAAACTGAGCACTGAGGACTTTACCAGAGACCATGGTAAAGACGTAGATACACTTGAACCTGGCAGCTATTCCAATATTCCTATGAAAGCAACAGCGACCGAGAGCTCTCCACGTTCTGCGAGCCCGACAAAAGCAGATGTGAGCCGGGTGAGCAGAAGTGATCTTGAATCCACTGAAGAGACTCATCAAGGAAGCACAGAGACACAGGGACAGCAGCCCAGCTGGTCCATCAGGTGAGGAGTCACTTTATATTTATTCACGTGTCGGCCCTGTATACAAAACACATTGTAGCCAATAGTGTGGAAATGAATTTGGGCTGTGGTGCCCCCAGGGGTTGTATCCAGACAGTTCAGTACACTGCATTTGTGCTATAAGAGATAAGAGGAAGAATCTGAGCGTGTATTCAATATTTCAATATCATATTGTGGTGTTACAAGTTAAGGTCAAATAAACGTTTACATTTTATGAGAAAAAAGTTATGATTTTAAGTAATATTCTATTAAAAACACTTCCTCTTTTATTATCCAATCCAACTTTATTTCTATAGCACATTTAAAAACAACTAAAGTGCTGTACATGGAAACACATATTAAACATAGCATAGGTTTTATATAATATAACATTCATCCAACATTGTTTTATTTTCTGAGTTTGTTTAGTTAGCTAAGAATATATGTAATGATAGAAAATGTAGGACAAAGCATAAGGGAAAAAATCGAGAAGTTTGTTTTATAATTTAGCATAAAGTCTTTCCTAAAGTTCAAATGCTAGGAATAAAAAACAATTTGTTTTTACTACTTATGCCTGCATCTTGAGGATGGAGACATAAAACACCACAAAAAGTGCACTTTTTATTTTCATGACGTTACTTCTACTCAAAGTTTATCTAAATAGCCCAATATCACAAAACACCTCGTCTCAGTGGACTATACAGATGAATAAACATAGTTGACAGTGTACAATATAATACAAAGTACAAGAACATGATGATAGACATGATAGAAAGGGAAATACAAATATAATAGATACAAATAAAACTAGATCAAATTTTTTTAAAAGACAGTAAAAAATAGAACAAAAATAAAATACCATAAAATGTAGAACTCAGTATGACAAACTTAGGCTAATCTGAAACCAGCCCTAACTACAGGCTTTATTAAAAAGGAAGGTCTTCAAGACTTAATATTTTGGACTCTGTGAACTACTAAATCTACTAGTATCAAGTCAGAGGGAAGTGTTGTTTTAATGTGAACCTGCTTTGGTGTGCAGTTTAAAGGAGCTGTCCTCGTCTCCTGAGAGCTGTTGTAAGCTGCAGAGCCTGCTGTCCTCCCTCCCTCTCAGATCATACGTGTCGGCCCTGCTGCAGGAGGCTGAGGGCCTCCCAGAGGTAACACTGCTCACACACATCTGTTCATGTGCAGTAACATCTTACATGTTCCTTATTGTTTCAGTCCTACTCACTGTATGATCAGAGGTGGGAGAGGTACTCAGATCTTGTTCTTGAGTAAAAGTAGAAGTACTCAGATCTTGTACTTGAGTAAAAGTAGAAGTACCAGAGTGTAGGAATACTCTGTCACAGTAAAAGTCCTGCATTCTAACTGTTCCTCCAGTGAAAGTAGAAAGTACTCTCATCTAAATGTACTTAAAGTAGCGACAGTAAAAGTAGTCATTGTTTGATTGGTCCATTTCAGAATAATATCTCTGATATGTTTTATAATTATTAATCATTAAAGTGTTCTCAGAGCTGGTAAAGGTGCAGCTAGTTTGAATGGCTTTGTATACTGCAGGGTAGCTGCTGAATTTACTGCAGGTGAACTAAGATCCCTCAAATGTGTATTTAGGCACAATACTTTAGTAAATGCACTTCCCACCACTGTCTGTTTCACATGCAGTAACATCTTACACGTTGCTTTAGCCCTCCTCACGGTGTGATTGACCCTGCAGGTTAATGATAACACTCACCTGGTGGTCCTGAGTAAAGAGGAAGGCTCGGGGCTTGGTTTCAGTATTGCTGGTGGAGTGGACCTTGAGCAGAAGGCCATCACAGTGAGTACAGCAAGGAGGATCAGCAACACACTGTTCATCTTCCTTCATATCACCAGAGATGGTTCTCAGATAATTTACTTAAGTAGCAATATTACAGGGTAAAAATACTCAGATACAAGTTAAAGTCCTGCATTCAAAATGTACTTAATAAATGTGCGAAAGTATTAGCATCAAAATCTAATTTAGGTATGCAGAGTGAAAGTACTCATTATGCAGAGTGGGCCATTAAAGCACCATATACATTATTGTATTATAATTATTGTGGAATTAATGTGTTTATCACTAGTTCAACTTAACCTATAATAATATAAAATCATGTATTGTAATCTATTTATTTTGTGTTAATGATCTAAATCTGCAAAGTAGTGAAATATATTAAAACATTTAGCACAACATTTGCCTTCAAAATGTAGCGGTGTAAAAGTATAAAGTAGTAAAGTAGGATCATTTAAAAATACTCAAATAAAGTACCTACCTTTTTGACATAAGTACAGTACTTGAGTAAATGTACGTTGTTACATTCCACCACTGCATATCACCAAATCCCACACATACTGTATGCGCTTTCATTCATAACTAAGATAAGACAAGATGAGATGAACCTTTGTTTATCCCTGCGGGGAAATTCAGAAGCTAAAGCAGCAACAGAGTGAGGGTACAGGACAGTACAGATTCACACAAGGTAAAAAAATAATACAAAAATTCAAATCTAAATGATATAGTTACTGTTCAAACAAGATATCACAACAAGGTAAAACTTTGATCAGTTGAATCAACATGTATACATATTTGGGTTCGGAGTGTTAGATATATGTATGTGTTAGTGTGCAGGTCAAAGTCATTTGTTCAACAATGCAGATTTCATGTACAGAACTACTGCACAAGCTGTATTTGCACTTTACTTGTTTTTCTTTCCATCAGCTGTGCTCCGGTCTCTCTACAAACCTTTTTTGGAGGAAATGTGTTTGTTTAGAATTGATCCTCTTATGTACTGAAAAATGGGGGACAGTGCAGATTAAGACAAAATGGTCAAGGACATATTATTAAATAAGGACACTTCCAAGGTAGGTCAAAAAAGTAGCAGCCAGTAATGACAGTATCAAATTGTAAAATAGTATATATCCTCCTGGAAACCAAGAAAAAAAAAGTGTCATCCAATTTCCTTTTTTTTGTGATTTCCTTCCTGTTTACGGTTAAAAAACACATCTGAAGCTCTTCTCTAACATGAAATCAGTAACATTGATGACTAAATCGAGCTGAATACATTCAATAAATCAATTGAAGGTATTTTTCACCACCACCATTATTTGTTCTGGGGAGGTTTTCTCTGAGCGATGCTGGGAAGTTATTCCCTGAGCGTGAACTCTGCTGCCTGTTTTAAACATGCTGGAGAATTTCAGGACAGGATGTTAAGTTGTGACTGTGTATTTGCTCTCATGCTGTTGTAAAGACTTGTGCTGGATATTCATTTATCAACAGTTGACATGAATGAATACAGAGAATGTGCAGATCTGGTTATGTTGTTTTCTTTGGGATTTTCACGATTTATTACATTTATTTTTTGCATAAGAAATAATGACTGAGGTGCTACATTTAGATTTTCATAACAAACAACTTCTCTATAATTGATGTGCAAAGGGGAATAACATTAAACGGAGTAAAAAGGGGAACAGGACATGCTTTAACCTCTCTCTGTGCACGTTGAACTTCAGATTGTGTTTGGTTCTGACTTGCGTGTAAAAGGTACCGCAGGGCTCATTCAGGCATGAGGCTGTTGAATGGTTGATCAGACTAACAAAAAGGGCTCAGGTGTTATATAATGCCTCAGGAGACTCACTTGCTCCCTGAAAAATAATTAAGGAGTGTAAACAAGATTGAAGAGGACGGACGGACAGATAGAATTACTTTATTGATCCCAATTTGGGAAATGTTTTCGTTGCAGCAGCATAAAATCAAGGCAATGCAATTGCAATAAAATAAAAAATATACAATTTGGACAAATATGTAGAGAAAATATAAACAAAAACAAAATATAAAGCAGGATATATGTACAATAAGTGTAAAAGATGAGGAATACTAAATAGAATAAATCTAGAATGTACAGTAACATACCTCTGTGTGCAGGTTCATCGGGTCTTCACTAAAGGCACAGCGAGCCTCGAAGGCACCATCCGGAGAGGGGACAGCATTTTATCCATTAATGGAATCAGTCTGGGGGGAAAGACCCATGGAGAGACTGTGTCCTGCCTTCATCAAGCCAGACTGTCCGAGCAAGCCTTAGTAGTCATTTGGAGAGACGAAGACCATGAGCCGAGCGTCTCTGACACACCGGAGCAGCCCAACAGGAAGAGCTCCACCAGAAACAGGAGTGTGGGAGCCGGAGCAGGTAGGGCTCCAACCAATGTGCACTGAAAAACTGAAAGACATTTATTATGTCAACAAATTTCACATAACTGTTTTAGGTTAGTGTAAAGCAATTATACTGAGTTAGGTTCAACTTAATATTATTGCTTTCAACTAACTTAACAGAGTTTTTCACATAATCCGTTTAATTTAAGTCAACGTTTCAGTTTTTCAAAGTGTCTACCAATCAGAGGGTTGGTGGTTTGATTCCCGCAGTCAACATGGCATGGCCAACCAGTGCGGGATCTGTGTACATTGTAATTGCAATGTAATACAATCAGGGTGGGGGAGTAACTTTAAAATGTTAATCCGTTACAATAACTAGTTTCATGTCAAAATATAATCAGTAACCTATCACAATATAAAAGTAATCTGATTACTTTCTGTTACTTTTGGATTAACTCAATATCTAGTGCAATGCATAACGAGGAAATATATAACAATATATTTTTGCTGGAGTGTTTGTAACAATATAACCTTAGATATTTCCATATGACATTTCTGATATGTCATGAAAAATGTAGAAACAGTAATAGTTTACAAATGCTGTTTATGCTTAATACATTCATCAGAAGCACAGACTGTATTTGTGTTTAATAAGTCAGGGGTCCAGCTACTGCATTAAACATTTTTTGAATTAAAAGAGGTCTTAATAAAAACCATAAAGATGTATGTGTCTTTACCTGAAAATGTATTGTAACACTGATATCCTGATAGTAATCTCAATAAGTAATCTAATGCAGTTGTTTATTTTTGTATCCTGATAACAAAATGTCCTTACATGTAATCTGTTACTCCCCAAGCCTGAATATAATAAGGGACATTAGTGTGTACCCCTCAACAACAAGGCTTCTGCTACTGTTTCCATGTCAGCTGTCATGACCTGGCAACCAAGGAACTTCTCATAAACAGTTGACAGAGGTTGAAGTAGAGGTGTACTTAAGTAGATGTTTCTGGTATCAGGACTTTACTCCACTATTTACTTTATGGACACATTTTGTCTTTAATACATACATTTTTAACACAAGTACTTTTACTTTCCCTACTTTCAAAACAGGCTCACTACTTTATTTTTAATCTGCATTTGGTGGCGTGATCATTATTGTTTGGAGTCATTCTGCACCTATTCAAACCCAATATTCAGAAAACACGGTCAGGGTCTATAAGACAATGACGGCATTACAATTTGAAATAGAAGTTCTTTAAAGTTCGATTAACATAAAGTGAGGTCCAGTGAACAGCTTGAACCAGTTTGGAGTTAAGACCGCTTTTAACTGAAGTGCATTCCAAGCCCATAATAATAATTATAATAATAATAATACATTTATTCAAGGGTGCCTTTCAGGACGCCTAAGGGCTCCATACTTCATACTTTTACTTGAGTAAAGAAGTTTAGTCAGTACTTGAACTTGTACCTTTTAGAGTATTTTCAAACAGAAGTATGTGTACTTCTACTTCAGTGAAGGGTGTGTGTTCTTTTTTATCTGTGACTATTGTAACTGTGCTTGTTGAACACTCCTCAGTGGTGGACGTGGGTCCAGGCGGCGCTTTAACGGTGGAGCTTCACAAGTCCTCTGCTGGCCTGGGCTTCAGTCTGGAAGGGGGGAAGTCCTCCAGTCATGGAGACAGGCCTCTTGTGGTCAAACGCGTCTTTAAAGGTGACCTTTCTTACAACAAGTCTCCAGATCTCAATGGGAATAGATCAACAACTTGAACTAAGAGATATCATCATGAACCCCCCCCACCATGAAGGCTCAGAGGCATTTTCTGATTTGATCTAAGCTAATGTGTAGACATTTTCAGTACATGCATTTGCATAAAGCCAGCTTCAGAATGTGTGTGTTATTGACTGTGGACAGGTGTCTTTTATCCAGGTAAAGAGTTGATATTTCTTAAAGCGAGAGGACTGATTTAACCGGTCCGTGGGATCCAGAATTCTTGTTGGTTGCAATGGGATCAAATACTGATTTCCCACAATTAAACACAAATCTATTTTTTAATATACATTTCTGGATTTTCTCTCTGATATTCCCTCTCTCACTGTGAAAATAAACCTACCATTAAAAGTGAGGACTTTTAATTTCTTTGGTAGTGGGCAAACTTACAAAATCGGCAGGGGATCAAATAAATGAGTAAATCCATAAGACATGGAGACAGGTTTCACAAATCTGTTAGTGTTAATTCACACAATTCTCTGAATTAGAAGGTCTAAGGATAGAGATATGAGACGGACAGAAAGGAGGGATAAAACTGAATGAATACAGTAAAGGACCAAGGAGATTAAGATAAAATAACATACAACCATTGCCTGAAGACGTGTTGTGCTCTCATTTAGTCACTAATTCGGCACTAGTCTCCATACGAGGGAACCTGAAGTAAAAAATCCTAATTTTTTTCTGGGGTTTTAGGACTCATTCCTGCACCACTTATAGCGAGCTGATTCAGACGCTCTATGTTTACCTTGAGTTGCTTTACTCTCCAACAGGAGGCGCTGCAGAGCTGTCCGGGGTGATCCAAGTCGGGGATGAAGTTGTGTCCATCAACGACTGCTCTCTGGAGGGCCTCATGCACCATGACGCCTGGAAAATCATTAAATCCACTGAAGAAGGGCCCAACCACCTCCTGATCCGCAAGCCCAGCCCCGGACTATGATGAACGAGGAAAAAGAAACCACTGTGAACCAGCCCTCTGAAACACAAGCAGGAAATATGAGGACAAGACATGTCCTGATGGACTTCCTCTGAGATGTTGTGTTTTGCCTTGTTGTCGGTGTTTGTGATAGAAATAGGTCAAATTGCTGAATTATGAATTTTTCAGATGAAGTGCAGGTTGTTTACAATAGATTTGCTCTGGAGCACTAAAGAGAACTGTTTTTAAATAAAGTCTGTTTGTGAAACAATCTGTGGCATCATTTTAACTTGTGAGATAAATAATATTAATAACAAAAGAGAAGGGAAGTAGCTCCACATATTAGTATGATGTCCATCTGAATGCTCAGCTTCAGAAATGTAACGTGGGCTAAGAATTCCTTAGCCACATTTCAAACCTTTCACTCAACTTGTCCACGTAAAAAGTATCATTTAAGAGGCTTTAAAGCCGAGCATTTTTGGACTCATAACTCAAACCATTTATAAGGCATCTTTGCTAAAGTATCCATTCTTTTTATTTTCAGTTCTGTCATACATGTCAGTCTATGACACTGTCCTGATTTGGACCAGTGAGGCCACCACAGCTTCACCAGAAATTCATTTTTGATTAAATATTTAAGAGGTGTTATGAAGCAGTTATTTTATGCAGAGTCATTTTTGGTATTATTGAATTCACACCCCAGAGGCTGGATTTCAGATTTGTTTTCTGATGACTGGGAACTCTTTAACCTACAAGTACTTTTCAATTCTCCTGAATTTGCCCAACGCCGGTTGGCTCCTTCACGCCTGCAGTCCCTGTGCGCACACTGTCTAACTAATTACTGAAATAATGTATTTACTTAATGATTTCCGGACGTCCGTAGACATACACACCAAATTAAATAAAGTCAGTATGGCTCATGTTTCACTCTTCAAACACTGTGCAAGATCCTCCTAAGAGTTTGACACAGAAGGAACCAAGTATGCACATGATCCAGCCATTTAACTTACAGTTTAGACAGTTATAACGAATAGCATGTTAGGTGACAGGTTGGGTTCATGTCTGTCAGCTGATGTTATGTGGTTTGTTTCCAGTGTGCAAACACTCCTTTTATCCATCTGATTCTAAACCTCCTTTGAATTTGATATGATTCCCATAGTGCCAGAATATTTCCCTTTTCTATTTTTATTTCACTTAACCCTTGGAACATCTTGGTGAATACAAGATCTTTGACTGAGCTGATGGGCTCACGTTGATGACGAAGTGGTGTCTTTGGGTCTGGGAAGACACCACTAGGTGTCCAGCAGGTTGTTGTTGTGGGGGGCTCTGGGTCAAATTTGGGCCAATCGAGATTCATTTTTACTTAAGACAAAACACCACATATTTTAAGTAAAAAATGGATTCCATTCTTTACTTAAAAATATATGGTGTTATGTGTTTTGGGGCCATAACATAAAATAAAAGCAGGATTCTAGGGTTATGAATGCATAATAAGTTAGTTATGTTGTAGTAAAAACAATATTAGATCATTCTTTTTGAGTGTTTTGGACTGAGTTAAATCATGGGTCAAAATTGAACTGCGAACACCAAGAACGGAAACAGCTTTCGATCACGACATTACACTTATTAACCCAATGCATTCACAAATGAAGCTATTAACTGTGTGTGAGGGAGTGTTTCTTAAAGTAAACCTCATCTTTCTCTCTCTCTTAAGCACACACTCAACCTATAATGACCGGTCTTCACTTTCCTCGAATCTTTCTAATCATATCACTACATCATTATATTTGTTATCAATAACCGGTTTAGCAATGTATCATATATTATACAAATCAGACCGAGCATACCTTAAAAATGGTTCCAATGACTGTCTCCTGTGAGAAATGACCACCAGATGTCGGTAAACGTACACCAGTGGCGCAGGAAGCAACAACTCTCAGAGGTTCTGTTCCTATATATATCAATACTGAGTTTTAAATCACCAAGTCAGCACCACAGGAGTCAATGTGGACTCAACTGGGTTTCCCTCCCATCCAAACACTTTTGTATTGACAGAACATTTTGCATGATAACATATTGAACTACATTCTGCTACATCCACCAGGAAATAATACAAATTAAGCATTGACTACTAATAAGGAAATCCAGCACAGGAGCTTCAGTCCATGCTGACCTCCATGAAGAATGCACCGTACTCTCCATTACTCACCCCGACACTGACTTTCCTTTATCCTCATGGAACTGGATGGTGTATATCCAGCACCATCATGATGGGATGTTCCTTTCTGCCAAAATGAGTGTTGTATGGACATATCTGCATCTTATTAACCTGAAGAAAGAAGGCTGGTGCATTGATTCAATCAGCTTTGGCAAAATAAAATACAATTGTTTTATTTCATTTTGATATCATTTTATTTGTGCACGTGTCTTTGGATTCATCCTGGCAGAACGAGAAAAGAATCAGAGGGCAATAAACAAAAACACAGCGAAGGAAAAGCAAGAGAGGTAAAACTACATCAAAAGCTACACAACAGATAACACAGCAGACAGGAAGTGAACACCAAAAGGGACAGGATATGGGCTTACTTAAAAAATGGAGGTTCTTGTACTTTACTCAAGTATTTTCACATCATGCTACTTTATACTTTTCTCCATTACATTTTGTAGGCAAATGTTGTACATTTTACTCATTTATTTACAAGTTACTTTACAGTTTTAGATTATAACACAACATATTAATTCACTTACACATTATTATATTTTATTATAGGTTAAGCTAGCAAGTGTGTGTATAAGATAACTCAAATACACCCCACCTTTAACAAGTGCAACATGGAAGTTATGAACACAACATTACATGAATAATTATATTCACATAATAATTATGGTGCCAATTTGAGCCATTCTGCATGACGACAACTTTTACTTTTGGTATTAAAAGTATATTTTGATGCTTATATTTTTACTTAATTGAATGCAGGACTGTTATCTGTAACTGAGTGTGTCTACGCTGTTGCATTGCTGCTTTAGTAAATAATCTCAGTACATCTTCCACCGGGCCGCTGCTCATACTCCCTACTGATGCCATGCTTTGCATCAGATATTACGACCTGGCTACAAGGATTATCTGCCATTCAGACACAGGAGCATTAGTGGGGATGAATTGAACATCACTGATGTCAGGGATCAGGTCTGGCTTACCGGCACAGTACCTGTTCACCCCGTAGGTGTGGGATGGAATGGAGGATTAGGAATCTGCACAGGCCAGTCCGGGTCTTTGACAGCAAACTGTGAAAAGAATGTCTCTACGGGCCTGTCAATTTACTGCTGGCCATCTGTGTACAGTGCATTAAGTATGGTGTAGTCATTATGCCTTAAAATAAAAAGGAAACTGTGTTTGGGTCCAGGAAAACAAGACACTTTGCACAGAGGATTAATAAACACACACACACAGCAGAGCCTGCAGGTATTGTGCAGAACAACGATGTCTGGGATCCTGGAAAATTCTCCAGCAATGACCCGACTGAGTTCTCACAGACGGAGCTAAAAGATGTCATTACATGTCAAGGGGTTTAGTTCAGCTTAATGAACATAATTGCGGAATATCTCCAAGTTGTACTCATTGGTGTAAAATAGACATTTCAGATAAAGATAGCACATAATTCACATGGGGTATAATGCATTACCTTTTCATTTAATGATTTAATGATTTTAAGTGCAATGAGAGCTGTGGAAAACATTGGCATGTACGTCAGCAAATTCCACTCCACTTGCCAGCAAACAGAATGTGTCTTCTGAGAGGCTTGCTCGGTGAGTCATTAGTGACACATGCTAATGAGCCACGATAAGTGGCCGCTGCTGCTTGGGCAGAGGACATGTTCTCGTTGTAGAGGGGAGAGGCAGCGTCTGCCCCGTAAAGAACACTGCTGGTGCAAGCCTCTCATAGAGACCATTAGTCAGTAGTGACTAAAGTAACTAAGTACATTTACTCAAATGCTATGCTTCAGTACAATTTTGAGGGACTTTTTTTGCTACTTCGTACTTTTACTCCACTAAAATTCAGAGGTAAATGGTGTACTTTTACACCACTACATGTATTTAATACCTTTAGTTACTTTACAGATCTGGATTAATGATGGTAAATATAATCAGCCCTTAAATCAGACTTTAGTTCACCTGGAGTAAATCAGCAGCTACCCTGCAGTATACAAAGCCATTCAAACTAGCTGCACCTTTACCAGCTCTGAGAACACTTTAATGATCAATAATTATATAACATATCAGAGATATTATTCTGAAATGGACCAATCAAACAATGACTACTTTTACTGTCGCTACTTTAAGTACATTTAGATGAGAATACTTTCTACTTTTACTGGAGGAACATTTAGAATGCAGGACTTGTATCAGTACTCACACAAGTCCTGCATTCAAAATGTTCCTCAAGTAAAAGTAGAAAAGTATCAGCATTCAAATACTTCTACGCCTCTGATAAATATACTTACAAGGATGACAAGTAGGAGCACAACTGCTACTTCACCCTGGAGGGGATGTACCATCTTATGGCGGACTTTAATATCAAAACATAATCTGTTTCTATGGAGAAACGCCTGGACACTGACATCCTCCAAAACATCCATGACACTGAAGGTAATGCACTTTTCCCTTCTTAAATTCTCCATATAGTGACCAGAGGGGGGAGGAAGTACTCAGATATGTTACTAGTAAAAGTAGAAGTACTCAGATCTGGTACTTTAGTAAAAGTAGAAGTACTCAGATCTTGTACTTGAGTAAAAGTAGAAGTACTCAGATCTTGTACTTGAGTAAAAGTAGAAGTACTCAGGTCTTGTACTTGAGTAAAGTAGAAGTACTCAGATCTTGTACTTGAGTAAAAGTAGAAGTACTCAGATCTTGTACTTGAGTAAAAGTAGAAGTACTCAGATCTTGTACTTGAGTAAAAGTAGCAGTACTCAGATCTTGTACTTGAGTAAAAGTAGAAGTACTCAGGTCTTGTACTTGAGTAAAGTAGAAGTACTCAGATCTTGTACTTGAGTAAAAGTAGAAGTACTCAGATCTGGTACTTGAGTAAAAGTAGCAGTACTCAGATCTTGTACTTGAGTAAAAGTAGCAGTACTCAGATCTTGTACTTGAGTAAAGTAGAAGTACCAGAGTGTAGGAATACTCTGTCACAGTAAAAGTCCTGCATTCTAAATGTTCCTCCAGTGAAAGTAGAAAGTACTCTCATCTAAATGTACTTAAAGTAGCGACAGTAAAAGTAGTCATTGTTTGATTGGTCCATTTCAGAATAATATCTCTGATATGTTTTATAATGATTGATCATTAAAGTGTTCTCAGAGCTGGTAAAGGTGCAGCTAGTTTGAATGGCTTTGTATACTGCAGGGTAGCTGCTGGATTTACTCCAGGTGAACTAAAGTCTGATTTAAGGGTTCATTATATTTACATCTGAATTGTAGTGGGGTAGAAGTACAAAATAGCACCAAAAAAAATCAAAATAATACTCAAGCA
Organism: Eleginops maclovinus; assembly: GCF_036324505.1. NCBI lineage: Eukaryota > Metazoa > Chordata > Actinopteri > Perciformes > Eleginopidae > Eleginops > Eleginops maclovinus. Next base: position 2,461,339 of record NC_086360.1, on the reverse strand, counting down.
GTACGAGTACCTCAAAATGGTACTTACTTGAATAAATATACTTAGTTACTTTACATCACAGCTGGTTTAGCCCTGGCTGTATCACCGATAGAAGTGCATCATGCGTCTCTAAAATACAGAGGGCAGTTTTGTGTGCTGTTTGTTGTTTCAGGCTCACATAGGCATAATTCCCATTAAGTGCATTAACTCGGGCTGTGTTGAAGTGGCTCATTGTGAGCTGGGCGGCGGTGTAGCTTTAAGAAGGAGGTGGGCAGCGCTCGATGACGCAGGAATAATCCTGAAAAGATGCTTCAAAACTCCAGGCCGGAGCCAGCGTGTGTGGAGCTGCAGGCTGAGCTGTTTGGACCTCAGAGCCCGGCAGGATCAGTTGCTGGAGAATATTTAGAGCAGGTTCAGATCCTTCGTAGAAACTCTCAATGCAGAGAAAACACACACCTTTCGGCAGATTCGCTTTTTTAATACACAGTTATTCACCATTGAGACATTTACTCACGGCGAAGGGCTTTTTGTTTGCAGCTGTATGTGCGCTGCCAAGAACTTGAGGAAAGAAACATCTGAAGAACACCTCTCCAACACTTTGCCATTTCCTGCAGCGGGACTGGGAGAGTGGCATCATGCCATTCCTCAGCGCACTATGTGTGTACTTTCTGATCGTCCTGAAGCCAGTTTTGACAAACACCATTACCGAGGATATAGACGTGTTGGTGTTTTTGCCACAAAATAACTCCTACCTCTTCTCACACGCGAGAGTCGCACCAGCCATCCTTTACGCACAGCAGCGGCTGCAGGCGGAGGGGGGGCAGTACTCCGGGATCCACTTCAACATCCACTTTGAGAACTCAGACTGTGTGAATGGGGCTCTGTTCATGCTGCTGGACAGGTCGTGCGGGCAGAAGCCGGATCTGATCCTGGGTCCGGTGTGTGAGTACGAGGCGGCCGCGGTGGTCCGGCTGGCGTCGCACTGGAACATCCCGGTGATCTCGGCAGGTGCCCTGGCTGCTGGCTTCAGCAACAAGAACACAGAATTCTCCCAGCTAACCCGCATCGCTCCGTCCTACGTGAAGATGGCAGAGACGTTCACCGCGATGTTCGAGCACTTCGCCTGGAAGAGCGCGCTGCTGCTGTTCGAGGACGACAAGCAGGAGCGCAACTGCTACTTCACCCTGGAGGGGGTGTACCATCTGATGGTGGACTTTAACATCAAAACATATCCTGTTTCTATGGAGGAACGCCTGGACACTGACGACATCCTCCAAAACATCCATGACACTGAAGGTAATGCACTTTTCCCTTCTTAAATTCTCCATATAGTGACCAGAGGGGGGAGGGAGTACTCAGATCTGTTACTAGTAAAAGTAGAAGTACTCAGATCTTGTACTTGAGTAAAAGTAGAAGTACCAGAGTGTAGGAATACTCTGTCACAGTAAAAGTCCTGCATTCAAAATGTTCCTCCAGTGAAAGTAGAAAGTACTCTCATCTAAATGTACTTAAAGTAGTGACAGTAAAAGTAGTCATTGTTTGATTGGTCCATTTCAGAATAATATCTCTGATATGTTTTATAATTATTGATCATTAAAGTGTTCTCAGAGCTGGTAAAGGTGCAGCTAGTTTGAATGGCTTTGTATACTGCAGGGTAGCTGCTGAATTTACTCCAGGTGAACTAAAGTCTGATTTAAGGGCTGATCATATTTACCATCATTAATCCAGATCTGTAAAGAAACTACAGGGATTACATGTATTGGAGAATAAGTAAAAAGTAGATACTCATGTAAAGTACAAGTATCTCAAAATTGCATTTACTGTAAGTACACTTCAGTAAATGCACTTGCCTGATTGTAAGAAACTAATTCCTTAGCCAACGTGCTCTTTAAATTGCTTTTTGCGTGAATTCAACAGACCAAGAGCTCAAAGAGATAAAGACCAACATTCTGTTAAAAGGAAAAGTTAACAATAAACTAGTTAATAGTTGATCTTAAGTTTAGCCGAAAGGCGTTCTAGATGTTTCAGTTAGACAAAATAAGTGAATATCTTCCAATTGATCAGTTTTTAAGATAAATTCCTTGACTGCAGCTCATTAAACTGTCTAGACTTTGGAACAGAATATTTAATTCATTATATGTCTTATGCACAAGCGTTACAGAGAAGGAGTTGCTGGCAATGAACATGTTAGAGCTCAGGATTCCCCATTTAATGTGTGAAATTAATATAAAATACAATGGAATCCAAGCCATTAGACATACTTTGAAAATACGAAGTTAAAAAAAACGCATTTGTGATAGACAAGTTGAGGAGACAAAACTGTAATGGAATGTCTATTTTGTGCATAATGTAAATATATGTCCCTTTGGATAATGATAGTGACAGGAGTGTCACAGCTGTAGACTGTAATTAATAACTGAAATGAATATTAAATATAGATTAAAAATATGTAAACTAATCCTTCTCTGCATCCCGACGGCACTCGGTGAAGCCGCTTCATGCATCCCTGCAGGAGCTGAGGGAATCTTTGGCTTTATTTGTGTTTACCTCAACTGCAGTCTTCAGCCCTCAGAGATAACACAGAGTGTGGCCCCCTCTCATCTCCACACAATGGAGAGATTAGCCACATGTCCCTTAAAATCATTCCGAGGACTTTGGAATTGGCTGCAGAAAGCGAGTGATCAACATGGGATGCCCTCTCTCTGCTTGAAGCTCTTACAGTCATATCTGAGCTCTGTCATCCTCTTATTCTCAGCATTTCAGCACAGAAGGCAGTCTCTCAGATTATTAATGGGGTACGGTTTGGTAAAAAAAAAATAGGCCAGTTGAAATTGTACAATGAAAATCCCTGTCCTATTGAAATGATATCCACAGGACCCTTAAAACTAATGATATGAATCGTATGGGGAAAAGTGAGACCCAGGCTAACAATGAAAATAAACCAATTTCAAATATTGAACCAATCAACATGAATTCAAAGCAGGTGAATCTTTTTCTACACTCTAAGCATTAGGCTCTGGGACTTGTGTAGTTTAATATAAATGTAGGCAGTGTTAAAGCCCTATGACTACCATGCTCCTGTTGATTTGCTAGCACCACCCTCAGTCGCAGCAGATGAGGATGTGTGTATGCTAGAGCTGTTTCGGCTCTTATAAGCAGCTCGTTCACTACGATCCTCTGCACAGTTCCAGATTACATCACCTCATAACACAGAAGTGGCTGTTGTATAAATTAGCATATATTATACACGCTAAATGCTGCAGAGCTATAAAGTGCACCTGGCGAGGAATTAGTATTCCTGTCATGTCAGGTGCCTGACAGGTTTGAAGGGTTTCAGCAGCGTTGAAGGGGAGGCAGACCATTGGTGTGTTGTTTCAACGCCTGTGTATCGATTCTTACTCCCAGATATAACATGATTTAAAGGTTCCATATTGATGATGCCTTTGCCTTTCTCAGCTTTGCCGGCAGTAATCACACAGCACTTTAGATGAGATGTGACCATGCTGCACAGCGGTGTCCATCATGCTGTCACATTCACACGCATATATTCAGAAAACATTGGCTAGATTCAAGACCAGACTGCTGGGTTGCCATGAATACACAAATGGTAAGCATGAGCCAAATGTAACTGCCATAATGATCTTGTAAACAATGTCGTCGGTCTGCAACATCGTCAGCCATATTACACTTAGCCACTCCGGAAGGCCACTTTTTTTCTGTCTTTACTGTCAACGCCTTTGAAATCCTCCACAATCTGCACATAACTGTGTTTTTATGTGTTTATTTCCACTCACTTGAGCATACAGGTGTCTTGAGCTGTTCCTTGTGCACAGCAGCAGTCGTCGGTTTATGGGTTGTTTGTCTCAGCTACTGTTTACTTGGGGGTCGAGTCAAAACAGCATCTCTGTGTCTGAAAAGTGGAGCCATTGCAAGAGTAACTTAACCTGCACTTTTTCTAATGGCCAGCAGGGGGGCGCTCCACTACTTGCAAAAGGAAGTCAAATTCTATAGAAGTTTATGACAAAATCAGCCTCCTTCTCACTTAATTAATTACCTCAGAAATGTTTTTTCTAATTACTCTACTACTCTACTTGTCCACAGCCCTCTTCAACATGGTGTGATGCTCATGTTGTAAATGATGGTCAATGGATGTTGACAGCCAAACTCAAGGCTTTAAAACTTTGATTCACAAACCATAAGGTCCACTTCCTAAATCCAGTGTATGATCCAGATCCAAAATTAAGTTCAAAATTATTGAAGGTACTTTTGGTTCTTGCATTAAGCATCGAGGGGACCTAGTGGGTAATGCTTTGAAAACAAAACCCATGCAGGATAAAGGCTTACATGGAAATTCAGATCTCTTCACCTCTGCTATTTTACGCATACATTGAGTGCTACCCACAGGATGTTGTTGGTGTGTTAAAGATGAAAACAACATCTGATCACACACACACACACACACACACACACACACACACACACACACACACACACACACACACACACACACACACACACACACACACACACACACACACACCTCTTTTTTTGTAGATGTTTCCATCAAGAGTTGGACTTCAAAGGCATTCCTTGGTTCCAGTCCTCTGCCATAATACCAAGTGACAGAGACTGTGACAGTTTGTCTAAAAAATGTGAAAAAACTCTGCCTTAAGTGTCATGATTACCATAAATGCATACATTTTAATGTTTTGCATGCTTTACTAAGGTTTAGTCATTCAAATGTATTCCTGACAGTCAAATACAACTGAATGATGCCAGCATAACTTCTTCTTTAGGATGGATTAGCTCAGCATTTTTGTTGGCATCTGGTGAAGCAGCGAGGTCCCCATGGAGCCTTTAAGAAGTCTTAAAACATCTTGAATTACATCTTTGAAAAAAACCTTTCTGTTGAAAAAAACCCAGTGTTTTACACCTTAGTCAAAGCTTTTCCATCCTGCAATGTTTGGACCCTGGCCTACCTGGTACATTTGATTCCCGCAGGCACCCCGAGGCAGCTGGTCAGGTATGTGCAGCCTCTGGAGAAGAGCTGTCACAGGGGCTGAGTGCAATACCCACGGTTGTCCACCCTGATTACCTTCATCAAATCTCATGCATATAACCCCCCCCACACACACACACACACACACACACACACACACACACACACACACACACACACACACATCAGGATGGTCTGTTATCAGTGGCAAACCGTGTCTATTTTTGTCCGTGAGTTTAATCACTTCTGAGACAGGTTACTGTCGTCCGGAACCACGCTAAAACAACAAAGAAGTACGTTAATGATCACTCGCACATACCGTTAGCTCTCCCATAGCATTCCCCCGTCTCTCTCTCTCTCTATGAACCTCCTTTCTCCTCACCCAGTGGCGTTTTTATATACAAAACTGGTGGGGCACGAACAACTTAGATATATATATATATAAAGGCTTCTTGTACCTTAATACATGGCGTAAAGAGCGCTATCACAAAGCAAAACTTAACAATAACAACAACCGTGATGCCTCAGCATGAAAACATCAGACTGTAGGAAAACACAGACACTCGTCACCGTGGTTACAATGGCAATCGATCCAGCAGATGGATAGCCTAAAGGCTAACACAGACATCAACATAAACTATACTTCCACTCACCAAAGCTCCAGTAGAGGGTCAACTTCTTTCATGTTCTGTTTGCATTATTTACCCCTGGTGCTGTAGTCTAAGCCCTCTCGTCTCCTCTGCATAACTACACTTTTTGCACACACAGTTACAGCCAATCAGCTCTGACTTATGAGATGATGTTTCAGTGGGGCTGCGAGCGCTTTGCTCCACTTGTGATTTATTTTTTGCCGCACACACTGAATGAAAAATTACTCTATTCAATGCGTAGTGTAAAACATGTGATTTGTTTTCCATGTCATTCGTATATTTTTATTATCAGAAAGTGAAATTATTTATGTGTAAACTCCAAATCCAAATGTTTCCCTAAATGGCTTTTGTGCCCTAAAATAATTTGTGACATAAAAACCCGAATGGCTTTGCCCCTAAAATGACGAAATTCCAAGCCTGGTAGATAATAATCTATAAAATAATCCTGTTCCGCCTTAATGTTTCTTACATAACAGTGAAAACGTAGACCATTTACCACATAAAACCGATTGAAATAATAAGACATGCATCAGAGCTACGAGACTCTTTGGTACTCCTGAGATTGTATTTATTAATCATCTTCTGATTAATTGTCAAAATCAACCACGTTTGACCCAAACTACCAGGTGAGCAGTCTATGATTTGTATTTCTGTTGTCAGTGCGTCGTTATTTTGTTTGTTTTATGCCGTCACTCAGTTTGCGTAATTATTATTAATATATTTGGTGCAAATGCTTTACAGCAAATGTAATCCTATTTGCCTGATTGGGAAGTGTTTACGCAACATGTGACACTAATAACCAACTTGACTTTCTTAAGAAACCTGGACCATAAAAGTGAGCCATGATGAATTGTTTGGTAATTTGAGTAATTTGGAAATTAGTATTATGACATCTACTTTTGTGAAACATCCAAATTGGGTGCCATGCAGAACTGAGATACAACACACTTTTATTTGGGCGAGACCGACCCAAAAACATTGCTGCCGTCAGTGAAAACTGTCGGATCCTATGCCTTTTCCTAACTTCTTTTCCTTAACCTCAGTGAAAAATGTCACGGGGTAAGGAAAGATGTGGAGGAAAATTAATCCGCATTTAGGACAACAACCTCGGTCCCTAGAATCAGACAGCGCTGATGCCGGGCGACGTCACAATGATGCATCAGCGGATGTTATTGATAAGGGTCTGCCAGGGGGAAAATAACATTTTCCATAGATTAACTCAATTCTTCATCACAAAACTTTGCCCCATGCATTCTAATCATGTTGTTTCATGCTGGCTTCATTACCAAGGTTTGAATAAAATTAAGGAAAAAAAGGGTTGCTCTCCATCACCCTCACCCCAATCGGCATGAATCCCTGTATGATTGTCTGAAACTGTTTGAATAAATACAATAAAATAACTGTACATATCTCCAGTCTAACATTTTTTTAAATCAAAGAAACACCCCCCACACCATTACGTTTATAAGCATAACGTTCATATTTCACCTTTTGGTTTAACATATTGTTGAAAATTCAAAACTTATAAGCACTTGGTAATTATGGCTGATGAAAGTTGTTAAATAATCACAGTAACATACATGCAGAGGGGGGAGAAGTACTTGGATCTTGTACTTGAAGTAGAAAGTAGAATTTACTCCAGGTGAACTAAAGTCTGATTTAAGGGCTGATTATATTTACCATCATTAATCCAGATCTGTAAAGTAACTAAAGGGATTCAATACATGTAGAGGAGTACAAGTACACCATTTACCTCTGAATAGTAGTGGAGTAGAAAATGTAACCTCGATCTAGTACAGTATTTGAGTAAATGTACTTAGTTACTTTACACCACTGATGATCTGTGTTTGTCGGTCACGATCAGTTGTTGCCGTGAACAACGGAATGGTACGTCACTTTTTTATTGGGACATATGCGGCCCATGCTGCGTGACTTTGCATGCTGCGGTCGTAAGGGCTCCTGGGTCAGCACCATATCCATATCTCATTTTGGCTCAAGTTGTCTTTAAACCAAGAGAAGCATTCCTGGACTGCAACTTCTCTTAGGGCATACCTTGGTATTTAATCTGAGAGCAGTTTGCATAAAGCTTTTGATAGGATGCTTCTTTCCTGGGTTCCTTTAGTATTACGTTATTTCATAAAGTTTTTCATTATGTTTCTAAAAACATAAACATATGTTTAAAAAAAAAAGAAAAAGCACATCATTTATTTTCTCCTAAGTTTTTCATTTATATTATTATTATTATTATTATTATTATTATTATTATTATTATTATTATTATTATTATTTTAAAACACTGATACTAAGTAGGATGTAATGTTAGCTTTATGTAACTTATGAGCGCACGGTCAACAGTCATTTACAGCGTTTATTTTAATTATCAGCAATAATTATTGTTGGTCGCCAGTGAGGTCATTTATTGAGATGTTCACCTTAATTTCTGGTTTAATGTCACACTTCAGAGTTGAACAAATACAGATATTTAGTTTTCAACGTAGAATTAGATCTACCAGCTCTCCAGCTCATGCTGTAGTTCTACCTGCAGATCTCAGATCATTATTCCTCTGCACAGAGAGGATAAAGTGTTTATGTTCTGAACTAAAACTGTAAACTGCCTTTTGTAACATCCATCAGACTCCTTCTCCAACTTTGCCTCTGACATATTAATGTTTTTAGATAATCCTGAAACATTTTGGTCTCTTCAAGCTTTTTGAGCATGTGTCTTTACCCGTCAGATGTTTGATTCTGTGTGACACCCCTGCAGAACTGTTATTTAAGTTTGAATACCTCTAATTTCTTTATAACCGTACACATCCTCAGCACTTTCTCATTTCGATGAATCAACACTGGAAAAACAAAGTTTGCCCAAGGCGTCTGTTGGTGCATCATCAGCTCTGTCCAGCAGGTCTGGCAGGGGCAGCGCCGGAGGCTGTGCATTATTAATCCCATTATAGGTAGACCTGGGCCGACAGGAACACCATGATGTGGAAGAGCTGTTTCAGTTAAATGAGACTGTGCTGCAACTGGAAACAATAGTTTGTTATTGAAAAACACTTTTTTAAGGACATTCTCCCTATTAAGTTATTTGGTGGGGCGGAGGTTATATATCTGAACCGAGGGCTAGAGGTTCTCATATACTGTACAAATTGTAAAGCCCTGTGAGGCTCTAATAAAATTATCAAATAGGCTTCTCTTAACATGCATGTCAATAGGGAGATTGCATCTGCCTGTAGAGAGGATAAACCTCATTTAATTTCTCAAGACTCTGATTGCATTTATTAAAGCAACAAAATCCCCTTTAAACAAATAATCAGCCCTGCCGACAATCATCACAGAACTCGTCGGTTGGATCCAAGATTAGTATTTGTGGTCACAGATAATTTGGCAACGCATCGGCAAATAAAGGAAACATTTTAACCAACACACCAGAAGAAGCTGACAAGACAATGGAAATCTCCCAGGCGAAAGTGATGCACTGCAATATTTAACCTAGAGTTAGCCATTAATTTTTAAGAAAGTAAATAATAAGATAAGATAAGACAAGATGTACCTTTATTAATCCCTGTGGGAAAATTCAAGAGTTTATGCAGCAACAGATTGAAAAGAGAAACAGTACAGATTCACACAAGGATATAGAATACAAATAATAAATAATAATAATAATAATAATAATAATAATAATCTGACAAAAAAAACACTAAACAATTAAATAACTGCTGCCATTTATTCTAATATGTACTCTGTAAACAACATAAGCTGAACCTTTGCAGTTATTATAACCATACATCTCTACCATCTGAAACTATTATGCTCAATTTACAACAAAAACACATTCTGAGAAAATTAAATATATAATGCTCACCATAACTTGAGAATAAAGCGAATGATAGGCGTATTACCAAATAAAAACATAGCTAGTGAAAGTAAGATTGTTCTGGATGGAGATAAAAGTCTGGTGCTTTGTCGGCAGCAACAACAGGTAGCGCTATTTCTCTGATGAAGTGACAACACACAGTTGGTTATCTGTTTCTCAAGCATATACGTATATATGCAATGATACTTTTGTAATGCACTCACAGCTGTATGTTTCACAGAGAATTACAGCTGGTTGGTCAGCCAATCACAATCAAGGACCAGAATCTGTTTTTTAGAGACCAGAGGCCTGTGCCAGTTCAATAGACCCTGGATATCTTTGTGCCATATGGCTTAGCTAACCCTAACAAACGTGATCCCGCTACAACAGAGGGAATAAACTCAGAGTTTCTCAGTCTGGATATGAGTGTGTTCACATGAAAGGGACGGGGTCTGCAGCATTTGACAAATCACAAACATGGATTCAGGGTAACACTAAACCCTGCTTTGTAGTCCTGGCCACTGATGTCATGCCACATCAACTAGTTCTATACTCGCAGTAATACACAACTGCCAACCGAAACAGCAGACAAGTACAAGAAGAATTTCACACACAAAATCATTATTTGTCAGATCAGGACAACCCTTGGTGGATTATCACGTTCACTGCCATGGACATTTACAACAGGCGAAGAGGCAGTTGGTTTGTAGCCATGGTAACACCCCTTTTACGAGTGAGAGTTCGGCTTGGTTATATTATCTGTGTCGATGGCCTTATAAATTTGTCTCCCGCATTTCATGCTGCGCTTGTAAAAAAACTTCATCAGCTTGCTTCAGGATCCATTAGCTGCGAAATATCACAACGTTTAACAAACACATGAGAGAGAGAGAAATGAAGCACATCTGTCGTGATTGGTCCATTCCTGATGTTAATCCTCCCGAGACATGCACTCCCATCCTGAGTCTCTATGAAGTCTTTGTGTTTGGAGAGAACTCCCCTTGGATTCCAGCATAGTTGTAAGGCAGTGACTCACTTTTACTGTACAACCACAAATGTCTTAGCCTGAAAGGGCAAAGGGCGATACTGTAAATAACAACAACAACATCAGCCACCTTATCCAGCAGTCACACAAAACATATTCTGTCTGTCCTACTGAGACACATGGTTTTCAAAATGAACTTCCTCCAACTTATTCTCTTTCCTCTCTCCGACACATGGATCCAACAACATAAATCCTTGTTTTTGGAGTAATGGCATTACAAATATGCACAACAGACCCCTATTTGCATATGCTCTTGCTTTAGAAGTCGACTGCCAACACAGGGCACTTGAAATAGACTGTGGGCACTGAGTAAGAGTGCCATGTGCTGCCCCATTCCTGAGTTAATTTGTAACTAGCATCAGTGCCCTAGCAAAAAGGAAAATCCAGAAGTTTTGAAATATTGCTGGCTGGAAGCACTGCCCCATGGAATGGCTTGCAGAGCACACACAGGGCCAGTAGTGTGTGTAGAGCCCAGTGTAATTAAAGGGTGCTATAGTGCTGGCAGGACTGAGGTGAAGTTTGTCCCACTGACTCAAGGGATATTTCAGGAGGTGTGTTTAAGTGACAGAGTTGTGAGGAATGTTCCAGCAAGTCTCTGAATCTTCCTTATTAACAGGGACGCTGGGGTTACTGTGTTTTGAATTGCAACCCTTGTTTGTGTAGCTACTTGTTTGTTGGTTTATTCATTTTTAATCACTGGGACACCAAAGGAAAAGTTTAAATATACCCAGGGAAATATTTCTGTACATTTAATATTTTTGGCTAACCGTTTGCTCACTACATAACTTTCAATGATTATATGTGTTAAGATTCACACACATTGAGCTCCAGATAAGAATAGCTTGCACACTGCCGGGGTATCATCACTGCTCAGACAGCAGTGCATCAGGTTCTGCTCACTCTGCTCCTCACCTGGAAGCACATGGCTGAATAAAGGGAGAATTATATGGAAGGAATAATTGCAGTCTATTCTTATTTGTTTTATTAACCCATATTGCAGGCAGATTGTTAGTATTTATCTTTATTGAACAAGGACCATGCTTAAAAATATATTAATCTCCAAGAGAAGAGATGATATATGCCAGATTATAGCTAAAAGCTCTTTTCCATCTGCAGTCCTTGGGCAGGTACACACACAACAATTAATACAACATTAAAACATCTCATAATGCCGATCACACTTACAAACAACAGGTCAAATAAATAATAGTAGTAAATGAATATTATTGTACAATTCCCTTAAACACACATCTCATTTACGCATTTCTTGGGATAAGAATAGCGATCATTAATCAAATAACAAGGAATTGGCTAAAAGATAATAACTTTATTAACTCACAATGGAAGAATCTAGTAAATGAAATCTATGGAATGGAGAAAACAACTATGAGAATTAGAAACCAAATGCATGTCTTTGAGGAAAAATGGGTAAAGTATAGAAGACTATAATGAAGATTTATATTATTAATATTGTGTCCATTCTTTTATTATTATTATTTAATCTATTCAACTGTTATGTAGTTAATTTAAGTACCTAGATGTGTTTATTTTGTTATGTATGCCTTGTGAATAATTTCAAAAAATGCTGATAAAAAAACAACTAAAAAAATCAATATCTCAAATTATAGTAAAATGTGTTTGTAAGACTAGTTTCTCAAAGTCAATTATTTTGCATTATGGGGAAAAGTGTGAAATTCAGCGCAGGTTGAAAGATCTTCTGATACACACAAACCATTAAAGTGAATGAAAAACACATGTGAATAGATAAAACATAGGTGGACTAAGACAATATGACAACACAGCAACATTTAGAGAAAAACACTGCATATAGAAAATGTGAATGGCATTGCATTGTGGGGCAGCGTGGCCATCTTTAGAGGATAGCATCTATAGCAACGGCAGCAACCATCAATGTCTGTCTGCTTTCAGTGATCAATCAGCTGTTTTGCATACCCAAATGAAAGTACACACAAAGATAAATGCCCTAACAGACAGACTAATGGGACAAAGGCACAGGAGAGATTGTTTTGAATGAATGGACTAGAAGAAGAATGGTCGAAAGATCTTCACAATTGGGAGGGTTTGGTGTTGGTGCTTACACCTGTCAGCCGTTGGAAAATGTTACATATTTGGAGTCCTCATTTAATTTAAAAAAGGATTGGGTACAGGACATACAGGCCATTTTGAATGGTCCGAAAATGGTGGCGTATCATTCAAGATGAATCAGCTGGTACAACATCTCCTCCACCGTGTAGTGCTTAGTGTTATGGTAGTTTAACAATTCCTTTTTGAAACTTGCGGTAAAGAGTCCTGTCCTGTGTCTCTTGCTGATCTTCTCTCTCTTTCAGTTTGTATTCAGGAAAAGTATAAAATGTAATCCCATTGTATGTTTTCTGTTTGGTTCACTGGATATGAGATTGACACGATATAACTGTGCTCTCCGACCATGTTAAAAAAGTTCAAGTTGAACAGGTAACGCTACCATGCTAGACATATAGGTCAGTCAAAAGGTTGCCTTGTCTGATATTCCACAAACATGGCCGACCTGCTGTTGTTGATGATGTCACATTCCCTACACACAAAACATAACTAAATACAGAAACACGCTACCAGACTTTCCCAAGACAATGGAAAGTATTCCAAGGGGAAACTAAAAAGTGATGCACCCAACTGAGATCACAAGGTGGGAAGTAACTAATCACTTTACTCAAGTACTGTACTTAACTACAATTTTGAGACACTTGGGTATTTCAATTATATTCTACTTTGTACTTCTACTTCACAATCTTATTTGCACCATGTATGTTGAGTTGTTGGAGGAGCCTGGGATATAAGATTTTCATTGAATCTTTGAACCTTGAACAGTTCAGAGGTAAATGGTGTACTTTTCTCCACTACATTTATTTAGTCCCTTGAGTTACTTTACAGATCTGGATTAATGATGGTAAATATGATCAGCCCTTAAATCAGACTTTAGTTCACCTGGAGTAAATTCAGCAGCTTCCCTGCAGTATACAAAGCCATTCAAACTAGCTGCACCTTTACCAGCTCTGAGAACACTTCAATGATCAATAATTGAGCAAGATGGCGCCGAGGATGGCTGCCGTGTCTCGAGCTCCTCAACAACTCCACATCTTAGTGTTTTTATTGTTTTACTTTGTTGGTTGTTAACTTTTTTTTGCAACATGCAAACCGCCCAAGCGAGCCCTATCATCCAATATGATAGAGAACAACTTTTACACATCAGGTCGCTGGTGGACAGCAATAATCCACGACGACCTGCAAACAATGGAGAGTCTCCGTGTTTACCTGCTGGAGCTCTACCTGTGGAGCGCAGGAGGAAGAGACCACGAGGTTCCCGGGCCGGGGTCCTGGTCAGGCTGAGGAAACGTGAAAACAGGCCTCCTCTATCGAGTTTACTTCTGGCAAATGTCCAATCCCTGGATAATAAGCTGGACGAACTCCGTAGCAGGGTGGCATTTCAACGGGACATTAAGACCTGTAATGTTTTGGTTTTCACGGAGACTTGGCTCGACCCCACGATACCGGACGCCGCCATTGCTCCACACGGATTCTCCATTCATCGCCAGGACCGGACAGTAAACTCAGGGAAGAGCAAGGGAGGAGGTGTCTGCTTCATGATTAACAACAACTGGTGCTCAGATGTGGAGATCATTTCTTCGGACTGTTCTCCCAGCCTAGAGCACATCATGATCGGATGCCGGCCTTTTTATCTGCCGAGGGAGTTCACATCTGTTGTTCTAACAGCTGTGTATGTTCCGCCGCACGCTGACAACAACACAGCGCTGGAGGAGCTGTATGGGATTATCGACAGGACAGAGACTTCACGGCCAGAGGCCGCATTTATTGTGGCCGGGGATTTTAACAGAGCCAACATGAAGAAAGTCCTGCCGAAATACTATCAGCACGTCAGCTGCCCCACGCGCGGTGGAAATACACTGGACCATGTTTACACTCCTTTCGCATGGATATAAAGCCCTCCCCCCCCGCCCCCCCTTCGGCAAGTCAGACCACATATCTCTTCTTCTGCTCCCCGTTTACCGGCAGAGACTGAAGAGGGACCGACCTGTGACAAGGACAGTGCAGCGTTGGTCCGAGCAGTCTGACTCTGCTCTCCGCCACTGCTTTGGCATCACGGAGTGGTGTGTGTTTGAGGAGGACGATATAAACACACACACTGACGCGGTCATTTGCTACATCGGCAAATGCATCGATGACGTCGTGCCGCGGATTACTGTACGGACATTCCCAAATGAGAAGCCCTGGATAAACGGCGAGGTCCGAGCTAAACTTAAAGCACGGGCCATCGCGCACAGCGGCGGTGATTTGGATGAGTACAGGAATTCCAGGTATGCACTCCGGAGAGCTATTAGTGCGAAAAGACAATACAGGGACAAGGTGGAGTCGAACTACAAGGGCTCCAACGCCAGAAATATGTGGTCTGGACTAAAAACAATAACAAACTACAAAAGGACAACGAGTGGTGCTGAGGAAGTGTCTGCATCTCTCCCAGATGAACTGAACACATTTTATGCACGCTTTGAGAAGCCCCCGGCTGTGGAGGCACAAAAGGCCCAGGATCCCTGCTCACTGGTTTTAACCAGTGCAGATGTGTGTAGATCTCTGAAAAGGATCAACGCACACAGGGCTCCAGGACCTGATGGCATCCCTGGCCGTGCTCTCAAGGTGTGTGCAGTTCAGCTGGCAGATGTGTTCACAGACATTTTCAATAGGTCACTGCTCCAGTCTGTAGTCCCCACATGCTTTTAAAGAGTCCATCATTGTCCCTGTCCCCAAAAAGACAAAACCCATCTGCCTCAATGACTACCGCCCAGTTGCACTCACCTCCATCATCATGAAGTGCTTTGAGCGGTTAGTCAAAACTTTTATCACCTCCTCCCTCCCTGACTCACTGGACCCCCTGCAGTTTGCCTACAGAGCAAACAGGTCCACGGATGATGCCATCTCCCTCACCCTCCACACTGCCCTCTCCCACCTGGACCAGAGGAACACTTATGTGAGAATGCTGTTCATTGACTACAGTTCAGCATTCAACACCATTGTGCCCTCCAAGCTCATCATTAAGCTCAGGGACCTTGGGCTCAACAGCGCCCTCTGTGATTGGATCATGAGCTTCCTGACGGGCAGATCCCAGGCAGTGCGGATGGGGAACATCACATCCTCCACCTTGACCCTCAACACCGGAGCCCCTCAGGGTTGTGTGCTCAGCCCTCTCCTCTACTCCCTGTTCACGCACGACTGCGTGGCCACACACAGCTCCAACACCATCATCAAGTTTGCTGACGACACGACCGTCATCGGCCTGATCACAGACGGCGACGAGACGGCGTACAGAGAGGAGGTCAGAGCCCTGACATCTTGGTGCCAGGACAACAACCTCCATCTCAACGTCAGCAAAACAAAGGAGCTGATTGTGGACTACAGGAAGAGGCAGAGAGAGGCACACACACCCATCACCATCGACGGGACTCCTGTGGAGAGAGTCAGCAGCTTCAGGTTCCTCGGGGTAAACATCAGTGAGGACCTGACATGGACACATCACACCAGGGTCATATCCAAGACGGCTCGACAGCGGCTCTTCTTCCTCCGCAGGCTGCGGAAGTTCAACATGGACTCCAGGATACTCTGCAACTTCTACAGGTGCACCATCGAGAGTATCCTGACTGGCTGCATCACCGCCTGGTATGGAAGTTGCACCGCCCTCAACCGTAAGACTCTACAGAGGGTGGTGAAAACTGCTCAGCACATCACCAGGACGGAGCTGCCATCCATGGAGGACCTCTACACCCAGCGGTGTAGGAAGAAGGCCGGTAGGATATTAAAGGACCCCCATCACCCCAGCAACAATCTGTTCTGTCTGCTGCCGTCTGGCAGACGGTACCGCAGCATCCGGACCAAGACCACCAGACTCAGAGACAGTTTTATACCACAGGCTATAAGACTGCTGAACTCCTGAGCTGTGTGAATGTCTACTCACATCTGTTTATAGTACACACACATACATATATATATATTATACACATCTGCCATACATATCTGTTTATAGTACACATATCTATATATTGTACATATCTGCCATATATATCTGCTATACATAATATATGCATCTGTCCATACCTCCTCATTCAACAGTGTAAAGTATTTGAATACTTTCAATGTATTCCACATATGTATATATTTCACATCCTCAAATCTGTATTGTTGTTATTGTAAATATTCTTCTCTCTTTTTGCACTATTTTATTTATCTTATTTGCACCATGTATGTTGAGTTGTTGGAGGAGCACGCGACATAAGATTTTCATTGCCAACATATACGCTGTATCTGCTGTGCATATGACAAATAAAACCTTGAAACCTTGAAACCTAATTATAAAACATATCAGAGATATTATTCTGAAATGGACCAATCAAACAATGACTACTTTTACTGTCGCTACTTTAAGTACATTTAGATGAGAGTACTTTCTACTTTCACTGGAGGAACATTTAGAATACAGGACTTTTACTGTCACAGAGTATTCCTACACTCTGGTACTTGTATTTCTACTTAAGTGAGTTCTTCTCCCAAACCTTGCTGGGATAAAAATTGTACAAGAACTCGGAGAATCAGCTGGCCCACCGTAGGAGTCAGTCTAACTTTAGTGTGAGCCGTTATTATCGCTTCCTATTTTATGGTAGCAGTGATAACAAAACACTTCTATTGCTTGCCACTCTCTTACCATGGGCTGAACACAGATTGGCAGTTTGATAAAATTATATTGACTAAATAGCTGTAACACATGCTCTCTCCGGGGGTCAACCAGGGTTTACAGAGTACTGCCAGATACAAGGATATAATTAGAAATATATTGAATTTTATTAATGCATTAAAGTGTCCCATTCAGCATAGTGCACTATAGACATGATCTTCAAACGGTGTGGAGGGGGATTAAAATCCCTTACCAGCGACAGTCATATATCAACACCCCCCCCCCCCCCCTTTGGATAAAAGTGTCAACCAAGTGAAATGTAATGTAATGAACATTCTTTTCCAGATGGTATTTTAGGTATTGATGCAAGCGGCTGATCACTGTGTGTGTTTGTCCTGCAGTGGTGATCATGTGCATGGGAGCAGACCGGATCCGAGAGATCATGCTGGCTGCTCACAGACGCCGGCTGACCAATGGCAGCTACATGTTCTTCAATGTGGAACTCTTCAATGCTTCTTCTTATGGTAAAGCTAACATCCCATTACTGTTAAATATGTTTTAGAAACTGATATAATGATGAATATCCAACTGAATTATTTAAAACGATCTACAGCCTAAATATGTGACTCAGCTTTCTATTCATCTACAGTGCAGAATATGTGTAATATTTTACATTAGATTTGAAGATATATTTGAGCGTGAGGGTGTCAAAGATATGGGGAAACATTTTCAAATTTCTTCAAGAGTTGGTGGAAGCCAATCCAGATCTAAAAGTAGAGTGAATTTATAAATGTCACATTCCCCAAGTAGGGGAGTTTTGAAATCAATGATAATATTGCTTTTTCATCACGCAACCATAGCGTTACATATTCTGTATTTCTACAACGAATGGAAAGGAGACATGTGTCATGCCCATGGACCTTCCCAGCTTCTATTTTACACATTGCTAGTTAAGTTAGTCATTTTTAGGAAGCAGAATTTTAATGAAAGTAAACCTGAGAGCAACAGTTTTTTTAAACAGCTGCTTTTGGTGGTGTTATATGTTCTGGTTTCGGCTGTGCCATTGTCTTTATTTTCTTTTATAACCTTTGTCCACTCTAGCTAGCCCCTCAGCTCAGACTTATTAGATCAGTATTTCACAATATGATTTTGACCAAACTTTAATATTTAACAATACTCTCTGGAAAATGTTCTGTCCCTGTCATTGCAATTCTAGGAAATGGCTCATGGAAGCGGGGGGATAAATATGACAACGATGCGAGGCAGGCCTATGCCTCCCTGAACACTGTGACTCTGCTCAGGACCGTGAAGCCTGAGTTTCAAAACTTCTCCCTGGAAATGAAGAAGTCTGTTGAGAAATCTGGGTTCCATGACTGCAAAGACTGCGGGAGTGTACGTATGTCTGTTTATCTCATGTAATCTCTCTGAACAGACTAAAGTATGATGTATTTGCCGATGCTGATAATAAGTGATAACATAATGTAGTATATATAAACTGCATATACATGTACTTCGCTATCCTAAGGAAAATTGTTGTGCAGCAGTTGCAGTATGAAGTAGGATAATGTGTTAATGTAGAATATCAATAAAGCTTCAACTATGACTTAAAAAATTACAATATCAACAAAATACAGATCTGGATTAATGATGGTAAATATAATCTCCCTTAAATCAGACTTCAGTTCACCTGCAGTAAATCCAGCAGCTACCCTGCAGTATACAAAGCCATTCAAACTAGCTGCACCTTTACCAGCTCTGAGAACACTTTAATGATCAATAATTATAAAACAGATCAGAGATATTATTCTGAAATGGACCAATCACACAATGACTACTTTTACTGTCGCTACTTTAAGTACATTTAGATGAGAGTACTTTCTACTTTCACTGGAGGAACATTTAGAATGCAGGACTTTTACTGTGACAGAGTATTCCTACACTCTGGTACTTCTACTTTACTCAAGTACAAGATCTGAGTACTTCTACTTTACTCAAGTACAAGATCTGAGTACTTCTACTTTACTCAAGTACAAGATCTGAGTACTTCTACTTTACTCAAGTACAAGATCAGAGTACTTCTACTTTTACTCAAGTACAAGATCTGAGTACTTCTACTTTACTCAAGTACAAGATCAGAGTACTTCTACTTTTACTCAAGTACAATATCTGAGTACTTCTACTTTTACTCAAGTACAAGATCAGAGTACTTCTACTTTTACTCAAGTACAAGATCAGAGTACTTCTACTTTTACTCAAGTACAAGACCTGAGTACTTCTACTTTTACTCAAGTACAAGATCTGAGTACTTCTCTCACCTCTGCATGTTTTATTGTCTTACAACAGAGAAAATGCTTCATGAGAAACACTGCTTATGTCTTTGTACACAAAGGCTTCAGCAGACGTTGCATCTGTAAGGCACCATGCAGTGTACTTTCAATCAGACTACTTGTTCCATTTCAGGTCAACATGTTTGTCGAAGGGTTCCATGATGCCATGTTGCTGTATGCCATCGCCTTGCATGAAGCCATGAAGAATGGATACAGTAAGAAGAATGGAACGGAGATAACGTCCCAGATGTGGAACAGAACTTTTGAAGGTAAGACACACTGCATTACACTTTACTGCTTTAAGAAAAAGGATGCCTTACTCACCTTAGTATCAACCTTAGTTAATCACTGCTGAATGTAATTAGTTGCACTACTGGTTATGTCGTGGATCCGAGACCTTAAACTCTCACAACATTATGACAATAGAAACACATTGAGACACGGACACGGACATGGACACGGACACAGAAATGGATAAGGTTAAATATTATATTGTTACTTGACAAGCATAATAATGTGAAAACACCACGTTGCTCCCAAGCAGTCAAACGCACAGTGTCTCCCCAATGATCCCAGGATTTGTTACATTACTTTTGGATTACTCTGTAAAATTACCTGAGATGAACTAAATAAATCAAATGACAAATACCAACATCAAGTTAAACCTCATTTATGCCCAGATCAGCACAAATCCTTAGTCTAATCAGGACAGTACTGAACAGAGACCCCTGTTACTGCTCTGTGTGAACATCAGCCATGTTTTCTGTTGCTCAGTTTCCATCAGAACTCTGGTACAGGTAGCTTGCTTATTGTTCCTCTCTGATGGCGCCGGCCCCTTGCTCAATACGTTTCTGAAAGATGGCAATTCACCATGGGAACAGGCAACATGTCCTCCATGTTTTTTGCTGCTACAAGCCTGTTTCTCTCTGCTGTGAGCCTGTCTGCTCCGTCTCCTCATCCCTGCAAGACAAAAGGGATGTTTGATTTATTTTTTGTCCTCCCATTTTGCAGAAGAACTTGAAGTAACCACATAATTTCCTGCTTTGTCACTGTAATGCTGAACCAACAGTATTGCGTTGTATTACTGTGTTAGAAACAATAGTAATCTGATTACAGCTGCTCACACAGGGACACATCAGGACGCCCCCCCCACACACACACACACACACACACACACACACACACACACACACACACACTTTAATCAGCAGGTGGCAGGAAAGAACGTCGAGAGCTTGGCTTGGGTCTTAAGGACTTTTTGATTTATTTACTGACAAATAAAGTGTACACACACCGCACGGCTACCTTCACAGATATAGTGTTACTCAATGACCGTCTCACACACACAAGCCCTCTTTTCTTTCTCTCTCTCAACCACTCTCACTGATTACACACAACCTAAACACTGTGCTATTCCTCACCCTAAGTTTGCTACTCGTAACAAACTTCATTATATAGATGCCTTATTTACCTCTTTATATTTATGTTTGTGTATTTATATTTTGAGTGTGTAACTTTCCTCATCTGTTTCCCCATATTTCCTACATCCATTTTGATATTAAAAGCCCTGTATCATTTTCAATAAAAAGAATCCCTTCATTTTCTAACAAGGCTTCAATTTTTTGGAAAGGGAATTCCAATTCCATGTTACAACAAAACACTGGGCTGGGACATTAACACAAATATGCCCCCAGCGACTGAAATAGATAAGTAATCCACATCAACAAAGTGTTGAATGTAGTGTAATTAAATTGTAATTATTTTTAAAATGATATGGAAAGCTTTTGATATGGCTTTTATCTGACAACTGGGCTTTATTTAGGAAAGTACTGATTTTGTGTATGTCAATGTACTCATTGTTTATAGTGGCAGGAACATATTTTGGGAGTGTCATCACTCACATACTCTCTCACAAGCTGGGGACAAACTAACAGCTCCACACTGAAGCCACTAGCAACCCTGTACAAGCAAACACTTAAAGCACTGGAGCAGAAACCTAACAGCTCCCAGCACTGTCCCATCCTCAAAAAAACGTAAAATTCTCAGTTGGGAAGATTTAATGAAATATAGGAACATTGATCCTGCACAATACAGCCCCTCCAGCTCTTAAGTCATTGATTACTCAACGTAACAATACCAGACTGACCACTAGAAGCACCACACATGGCGACCTTTCAGTCCCACTCTGCCCACTCAAGTCAAAGACATACATACATATACCACCTTTACAGCTCAATTGAAAACATGGTTCACTACACCTGCACACACTGCTCTGTGTTGGACATGGTGTGTGTTACATGTTGTGTTCATGGATGTTGCCCCTCGTGTCTGTTCTATGATTGTGATGTGCTGTGACAATGTGTAATGTCGTAACCTCTGTTGTTTGCATTTCATTGTTTTCTTTCGTCCTTTCGCCTCTATCTAGATCCTTTCTTTGTAACTAATGCTGTTGCTGTAGGGTGTCTATAATCATCTGGCTGGGGACAACAGCTGGAAATTAGCAATGTTGGCTAAAGCTGCCCCATTTACTGTGTTTTGTGATTAATGGGGACTGTCCATGACACTATAAACAGATCAACTAAACTCAACTGATGTTCTCATTGTCTTGGTGCTGATGAACAGGAATTGCTGGCCAGGTGTCTATGGATGTCAATGGTGACAGAAATGGAGATTTCTCTCTGATGGTGATGACGAATGTTGACGCAGGAACATATGAGGTAAGAACATACAAAACTCCTTATGAAATCTTCTCTAACAGGTAGCAGATGGTACGTGTGCTCGTCAGAATCCAACTGGATGGTAATATTGATTGCTAATTTACAGGTGGTTGCCAACTACTTTAGCGAAAACGGAACTTTCCAGCCCCTGCCTGCATTCAACACTGAGCATTTCACCCTGAGAGGAAGACATAAAGAACAGCAAGAGATCCCAGACAAATCATGTAACTGAAAACAACTGTTACTGACACCTTTGAAATGTGAGACGGATGAGTTCATGATGGTGTTTTTAACAATAACTGCTCTTCCAAACAGGCGGACTAGGAGTATCAGCTTTGACTGGAGTCATAGTGGGAGCTGTTCTGGGAACTGCATTGCTTATAGCATTCTACTTTTTCAGGTAACAGTAGGTGATATTTACTGTATCTCTGCATAGGCTTCAATCTGTTTAGGAAGCTACAGTCAAATCCCTGTGTTGACTCCAGGTGGAGTTTCTCGCCCACACACTCCCCCCCTGCCTGAAACACCTCCATTGGACTCCTTTTTTACTAAGTGACATCACCATGTAACACACATGCTTCTATCGGCTAGCGCTCCAACACATTGTAGGTGATAGGCTATGGGTCGGGACATCTGTAAGCCGTTGACAAATCACAGAGCAAGCCAGCTAACCAATCAGAGCAGACTGGGCTCTGGTTTCAGATAGAGGGTGAAAAGACGGGCAGTACAAATATGAACCTGAAATTAAGCAGAACATTAAACAACTCCACCTGACTCAAAGGCCTATAGATACTTTATATGGTACAAGACAAAACAGATATGTACTATCTGTGATTTCTAAATGGATTCTCGCAGCACAGTACGGCGGTACATGTCTCAAAACTTGTTTCAAAAAACAAAATGCCGTTAAAAACAATTCAGAAAAAAAGCATTGTGTGTGTTGTACACTGCAAACTGCAATAAAACCCCAGCCTGACAGAAATACATTTACTTTTACTGTAGACACAGAATCACTGTACTCTGGTTACAGTTTTAGACTCACCAAATGCTGTTTTTAAATGTGTTTCAAGGTCGCCTGGGTCAAACAAAAAGTTTTTTTTAACATGAACAACATTGTTAAAACCTGCTCTGAGGTCATCAGAGTGAGACAGAGAGACTTAAACTCCTTTTGTAACCAGCAGGTTATGAGGGAAGCAGAGATGCCATGTTCTGGCAGATGAATTTCATCTGTTGCCATCAGGGCGTAGATATGCTCTACCTGCTCTTAAGACAAATCGCTTTTCAAAATCATTCATCCCCTCTGCACTCTGATAGGTCTTCTAACTTGATTATTTATTTACTTATTTATTGTGCTGATATAAACTTTTTATCGTATAAATTGGAATGATCCTCTTCCGGGCTCCCGGGTGTATCTGTGTGCTTTCTTCCTGCATGTTCCTGCCTGTGTACATGACATAAGCTGATCATAACCAATTGCCCCTTGCGGGATTAATAAAGTTGTTGATTGATTTATGATTTATTTTTCTGCAGAAAAAACTACAGGATTACTATTGAGCGCCGCACACATGGTGAAGAGTGTGACACTGGGAAGCACCGTCAGCTACGAGAGGACTCCATCAGATCCAACTTCTCAGCAGCGTAATGCGCAGCAGCAGCAGAGAATCACACCTGAATGTGACCAAAGACTTTGCAGTGGTTGTCAGTGGAGCCATGCTGTTAAAAAATGAGACATTGTGTGTGTGTATCCTTTATTATTTTTGACTTATTGTAACTCAGGACAGTTGTAACAATCACAAAGCACCACTTACTCGGATCGTCCTGCATACAAAAGGTATATGATTGTATTGGTGTATAGAACGCTTTGGCCATAATATTTTTTAAAGATTTTTAAAGAATTAGTTTCATTTTTTTTTTTTTTATATTCAGATGGCTTTAGCATGACTGTGAACGATTGAGTGTATCTAACTCTTCACTTGCACACATCAATGATGTGGGTGAGGTCTGCTTTTGGCTCTCAGGTTGACAGGAAACGTAGAGGCCTCATGTTTAAGGTTGGACCTATGGATAGGAAATTAGCTACTGACACTAAGCTACTGATATTATAAGGTTTTCAGTGTACCATAACTCCAGCAACCTCCGTGCAAATCCATCCTACCTGAGCACATTGCTCCTAAAATCAGAAACACTGGGTCATATTTCCTCTCTTCTACTTTTTAAATTAGCTCATTTACAGTGTTTTTAAATGTGTCTAATAAATTAAAATTGCTACCTGTATAAACGACTGTGGTGCTACTTTCTGATAAAGCATACTTCACAAAGCTTTTTAAATTGTTAATAAATAATCTGCTCATGCTTTATAGATCAGGAATACATCGGTAGTAAGAATGACTTGGGTTCGGTTGTGGTCATTCTGGGAACTTTGTTTTATATTCGTAGCGTTCCTTGATCATGTGACCTGTATGATCTTGCTCAAGTTTGCTCCCCTGCTCATGTGTGTTCTGAGATATTGCTGATTACCTTCTCCAGTAGAATGTTGCATGATCAAGAAACCATAGTAAGTAGTTTGGAAGTCTCTTTTTTATAGAGCTATAAAGCCAATTTTCAACTGAAAGGGCAGAAACTCAAAGATGCTTATTGCTGACATACATTAATACATGATTAAGCAACATTACCAAAGACATATGTTCCAATTTGTATTCCCCTATCAGAAAGAAAATCTGAAATCATAATTATTTTTAATGGTTGTAAAAGAAAATGATATTTCTGCAGTTTGATGCACTTTCAATGATTTATTGACACAGCACTGACTGCATGTAAGAAGAATGTCACCCTGCATTAAATGACCTTCAGTGTTTTAGCTCATTCTGTCATTACATTACTCACGCAGGACTTTTTTGTAAAGATGCAAAATTAACAACGTGCTGGTTCAGTTTGTGTGTTGGGGAAATACGTTAGAGTAAACAGATTTATTTAATACAGTTTTATAAAAACATTTGTATTCAGGAGGACCACAGTCACTTGCTTTAGTTTATAGCTCTGTATATTATATGATAACTTTTGGTAACTATAGGGTATAATGACCTTAATGTATTTAAATTATTTTTGTTATTTAACATAAACATTTATAAAGTGTATAACTCTATACTGTGCTAGAAGATATGTTAATAAACATCATCATATTTGGTTTCTATATTATGATTTCTCCATCATATATTCAACGTCAGACACACGTCAGTTGTTCTCAATGACATCATGGTTATATCTTCCTAAGCTGTCAAAATTCATTTTGATTTGATTATTGTTGAATTTTTCCAATTCATACTTTATTCCTTATGATTTCTTTAAGTTCATTTACTTTGAGTTGATATCATAGTCTTCTAAAGCAGGCTTATATCCTTGAAGATTGTATTGAGTTTTTTTCCCATTTGTGAAGTTTGATTTGTTTTGGTGATCAAGTACAAGTTAAATAACAAACTCCCCTGCTGTTGAAGCAGTAGAAATGATTCGTCAAAATTAATAGGAAATAGAAACATTTATTTTGTAAGCAGAGTAATATCAAGAAGTAGTTATACAGAGAGATTCATTTGAAATACTGGCCTGGAAACCTTAACAGCAAATGCAAAACATGCTACCAACACCACACCGCACTGCAAACAGGAATAAAGAATACAAATTGAATGAGAATGGGTATTTCAAAAAACTCCAATTACCAAGTTCGCAAACAGCCACTGGTAATACACTGCACATAAAAAGGGAGAAACGGAATTAAATACGGACATACCCAAGGACATATGGGTCACACTTATAAACCATACTTACTCGCATACTCAAATAGATGTTGGAGAAATGGGGGCACACAAATTGGCAACCATATTGCATACACACTTTGGAAGAATTTAGGACGAGTTCCTTAATGAAGATTCCTGCCACAAAATAATGTATAAAAAGGAGGCATTACTGGGAGTAATACATGAAAGCATTGAAGGCTGAAGAGTGTAATCTTGATAGTGAGAGGTGGGGATTTATGTCTTACATTTTTAACTAAACCAGTAAACACGCAAATAACTTTATTCGTTATTTGATGAAAAGCTCAATAATTTGAGAAGCAATACTAAACAAATACTAGAAATGTATATTTAGATGTATTTAGTCTGCATAAGAAATTGGAGGACCACCAGGTGTACTTTGTAGCTCATTTAGGTGTTGCTTATCCTATCATATTAATAATGAGTATTGAAAACAATTTTTTTAACACAGACACGAAAAATGGGAAGGGGTTTTCTGCTTGCAAAGAGTCAATTTTTGGTACAAATGGTCACTTGTTACTAGATTTATGAAAACATTTTCAGACAGTATTTTTTTTAACAAATAAAACATTATTTTGATGTTAACGGCTTTACTAAAGATAAACCAAATAGTTATAGACCTATTTATCCAACATACACAGCTAATACTTAAATGAGTAGTTGGCAAAGTGAGCTAAATATTAGAAAGTTGGTGTGTACAGTTTTCCTTTTTTTCAGTTTTGCAATCAGTGTTATACAGTAGATCCTTCTTTGTTATTAGAAAAGCTGAAACAATATGACTTCCCTTTTACGTCATCAAGTAGATGGAGAGCTGACTGTCAAATAAGAGCCACAGAGCCATGTTTAATGGCAGTCGAAGATCATACAAGTTGGAGTACCTCAAGGTATCTGTTCGGGGCCGATATTCTTTCCTGTAACATTTAGAAGAAGAAGACGAAGACATACTTTTATTAATCCCTTACAGGGAAATTGCTTTTCTCTACTCTGTTGTGTCGACACACATTATACACACAGAGGATATACATGCACAAATACAGAGGAAATACATGCACACACAACCACATGCAGAGGAGAGGTGGCAGAGCATTGAGGCAGCCAGGTACCCGGCGCCAAGGGAGCAGATAGAGGTTAGGTGCCTTGCTCAAGGGCACCTCGGCAGTGGCCTAGGAGGAGAACTGGCACCTCTCCAGCTACCAGCTCACTCCATATTTTTTTTGGTCCGATCGGGACGTGAACCGGCGACCCTTCGGTCCCAAGACCAAGTCCCTACTATTTATTTATAAATGATCTTGTATTTGTTCAAGGAAAGGCTCAAAATGCTGTCACAGCTTCATTACTTCTAGCCTCCCTTCAAATATTACCGGTAAGTTTTAATTACATTTTAAGATTTTAATCATGATTTTTGCAGTGCTTCATGGTTGCATTGCTGAATTGTATACTTCCTATGAGCCAGGGACAGTCTAAGATCCCCAGTAGGGTTCTACTGGCTGTTCTCAACTAAAAACTAAATGCTTTCACCATCGGGGCTTCTTAGCTATAAACTCATACCCTGAAGATCTGAGACTTGAGGATATGTTGACTAAAATAAGCCCTCAAAACTTTCAAAAAGCTTTTGATTAATTTATTTTAACTTCCAAAAAGTCTTATCTTTGAGTGTTTTGCCTTCTTTTTTACATCTTATATCCATTACATTTGTATTTTGTATATGTTCTTGTCAGCATTGATCTGAAACATGCACATTGTCTCAAAATGCTCTTGATTGTACTGTGCTGCTGAATGTATATTCTGTATTTCTGCTGCTGAATCAGTTTGAGATCCAGGATATATCCTTCCCAGGCATATTGTAGACATTTCTGTCTACTCTTAGAAATTGTGTTTTTTTCTCACCAATATTAGATAACATATCTTCAGGGAGTGCAGTTAGTGATAGTCGGGCTCCATGGTGCAACAGCTCAAAGGAGTAGTGTCAATTGCAATTTGTTTTTTATTTTCATTGTTATATTTATGCAAGTAAAATTACAACAAACCATATTTTGAATCTTGACGTAATATGCATTCAATCCTTAAATAAAGGCTCCAGTGATTCTGAGACATTTTTCATTTGCAGCGAAACAGCAAAAACAACCTATTACACAACAGCTGGTCTCAGGAGCTGACAGGAACAGAAGCAAGGCGTCTATCAGTATCCGTGGTAATGGATGTTTCCTGAGAACGGTGAGAATATCCCACAATTTACTTGTTTGTTTATACCCACTGCCTAACAATCCACAGCTGTGGCGCTAGTTTCATGTGAAAAGATATACCCTAGTTAAGTGCTAGTGAGGGAGGGCAGTTTAAGAAAAGGTCTTTAAAGGTACATTGTGTAAATTGTGCCAGAACGTATTTATAAAATAAAAAAAAATAATAAAATGATCTACAAAAAGCAAAAGATAAAAAGTGTTATTGATGTCTAAGAGATGTGCTTTTATCTACTGAAATTAGCATGCTAACTGATTAGCCGCTGCCTGCCTTCTCTTGATAACACACAGTAACACAATTATATTTCCTGTGAAGGCAACGTAGCAGTTCCCTTATCGCAAAATCTGTGTTTTTGTTTAACTGTGGGTTAGATACCTGAATTATAATCTGTGGTTAACACATGCTTAACAGAGTTTCAGGTTTTGTTCTTAAACATAAAATATGGCAATTAATACTCTTCTCCTAATGTCCAAAGCTATTGTTTATCACGTGATGACGATTTTTCTGTAGGCCAACCCCGAAAGTTAGCACTGCAAGGCGTCCTTCAAAAAAAAGCAATGGGAATTGCTTTTCAGGATAAAACAGAAAATAAAATCGGTGTCAAACACATGTTTATTATACTCACATGTTTCTTTCAGCTCGATAATCTCCAAATATAAACATCGCATTTATGTTTTTTTTAAGCGTAAATATAATAACCAGAAGTGAAAAGCTGACGTTGGGCTAAGGAACTACATCTCGGTCACATGGCTGCGCAAACCACCACTAAGCTAAAGGCGGCTAATGTTCGGTGTCATGACGTTTAATCTCATTTAGACACTTGTTAGCAACCATTGTTATTGTAACACATACAAGCTTTGGACATTTACAAGTGGGGTATTCTGATGTATTTTATATTAACAGATGTGGTAAAACCACTTGATGACAGCAATGTTCAGTGTCTTTGTGTTTGCAGCAACAAGGAAACGACCAGCACCTTCACTTGTCTTCACAGCCACTGCTGTTGGAAGACATGGGAAACGGTGTAGCTTCAGTTAGCAAGTTGGCTCAAATAGCCAGAGCAATGATGGTCTACAGTCCCCTGCGCCACACTCAACACACAGATGAATAAGCCCCAGGTAAAGCTCATAAATTAGCAGAGTTGTTCTGACCATCTCTCAGCAGTTTTTTTATAATTTGCCTAATCTTGCCCACTGACTGACTGACTGACTGACTGACCGACAGGCATTACAGTGCAGTAAAAAAACACATTTATAAATAAAATAAATATATCAACACTAGAAGAAAGAGATATATAGCTGTGGAATACAGTTCACATTATGAAGATTAACTTTGTTACTACAAATAAAATATCCTTTAATATGTGTAACATAAATGGTTGCGGTTGGATTTGTGGCATGGAGAAAGCCCTTGGCAATTTTCTATGCCTGTTTTGCAATTCTGAGAAGGCCAAGAGCTGATTTTCACAACTATCATAAAGTATTATGTACTATTTTTTGGCAGCAGCAGATATTTTTTATCAGAAACCTAATGCCATACAGATTGTTATCAACAGGAAATATTTGTATAATAAATATATCTCCCAAGTTGCATAATGTTGATCCTGAATGTATTTGAAAAACATTCCCTGACCATGTGTTAAATTTCATGTCTCCTGAGCAATAAAGAATAATAGATACATGTTGTCTTTCTGTTCAGACAAACAGCTCTTGGTTAAGTTAGGGAAAGATTGTGTTTCTAGTATAACATTAAAAAAAAGTAAAAGTTGACTTAAATAATAATATAATAAATGAAATAAACGTGTCCATGAATCAGTTGCTACATTCCTGAGCTTTGAGAACTGGGGGGGGGGGGGATAATCAAAAAGTACTTACATAACAATCTAAAAATGCTCCATCATAGACGAAAGCCCTTTGTTAAAAATATTACTTTCTAAAGATACAATTCAAAGTGGTCTTTCTACAGAAAAATGACCCTGATATATTAATGTGACATTATTTGATTATTAGAAGTGTCATTTAATGTTTGTTGATTGTCAAGGTTGGCAGTTAGTCCAAGTGATTGAATTTCTTTATGGTCCCCAGACTTCAAAATGTAAATTACTGGATCAACTAGGACTGCTGCCAGCTTCAGATACCATGGAATGACCAGATAATACAGCACTAACTACATCTAAGGTATTGAAGGTTCATCTCATGTTTCTCTGTGAGCACTGTTTGTCATTAATTTGCTCACATGGTGTTTAGATTTTGCAGGGAAAGATAAAATTCTGTGTTGACATTATGCAATTGCATGTGGGGCTGTAAAACAGTGGCATGCAGGCGGGATGTTTGGAATGATGCCTGAAGTTTGATTGGTATCGATGTTGTAAACATCACAGAAGGAGCCACTCAGCGTTAGCCTCAACAAAGAAGGCTCATTTTGGCCATTTCCCTATAACCCTATCAGAAAGATGTTGATTTGGACAATATCCATTTGGCAATCATCTGTTGACTTGTATGACGTCAAAAAACCTTTTATCAGATAGAATTCTCACACTATACATGGCCAAGTTGACAATTTGCAGTGGAATGCATCTCCTCTCAGCTTTGGGAGAAATGGCTTCCTTCCCCTCTACTTCATACTTCCTCTCTCATTAGTCCCTTTCATGCCTTATGGTTGTATTACTTTCC
This sequence comes from Eleginops maclovinus, assembly GCF_036324505.1. Classification (NCBI taxonomy): domain Eukaryota; kingdom Metazoa; phylum Chordata; class Actinopteri; order Perciformes; family Eleginopidae; genus Eleginops; species Eleginops maclovinus. Next base: position 2,430,323 of record NC_086360.1, on the reverse strand, counting down.
CCTTGCATACCATGATGTTTTTTTCATATGTTCTAGATATTTAACACTCCCCTTGATGTTAAAAAGAAGTTCACATTCACAAAATAATAGATAACATCCTGGGATTACAGTACTTCATACTTAAGGAACCCTAAAGGAACTTAGCTTTTTGTATTCCATGACAACATTAAAGATAAAAAATCATTCAAGGTTTAAGGACTTTATAAAAGGCAACATTCATTCTCCCTTCTGGTGTCCTGGAGTTTCAATTGTGAACCAGGTGTTAGCCTATTCCACTACCCAGCCTGTTGGTTGAGGAAACTAAAATTGAGTAAATAAGGCTCAGAGTAACCTTGCAACAGGAAATCAGACAATCAGAACCTCAACATCCCAGATAAAGCTTTTGATTTTGACGGGCAGATTGTGTTCCGTGCCCTCAGAACACAAGACTCTGGATGGACGAGGAGAGGTTTAACTCAACTAAGTTGCTGGACATTGCTCCCAGGATACTAAATGTTTAATGCTAAGATGTTAAGTTAAGACCTTATTTAACCACCATGTTGTCACCCCCACCAGCGGAACAAAGTACTGGAATTTCTTGTACAAAAGCATGCACATCCAGACAAAAAATGGTGGTGCTGGACAAGAGAAAATGGAAAAGACAGAAACAAACATCCTCACACCAGACAATGCTTCCATGAACATTTCTACCAGGTCAAATTTCCAGTGTCAGAAGAGCTTGAGGCTGAAAACGTCACTTGGAGGTAACTAAATATATGTTCATGCAATACCCTGGACCCTGCACAAAGACTCCTGTCAACCCTCCCCCGCTCCTTGGACAATCAGATCCTATTTCTTTGCCCATCCTCCCTTCTTATGCCCAGCTAATTAAAACGCTGCAGCTCAGTATTTAATACAATCACCCCTATTATACTGATTGGCAACGTTCTTGGCACTCTGGGGTTGAACACTCTTCTATTGGACATCCTCCTAAACAGTCACAAGAGTTCGCAGTGGTGGTTAATCCTCCTTGACTCTATTGCCGAATACGGGAGCCCCCCAGGGCTGTGTGCTCAGCCCACTCCTGTTCATGCAACACCCCTACCTGGGATCTGACATGAAGAGAACTCTCTTGTGAAGTTTGCAGATGACACCACCATCATCAACTGGATTAAAAACAACAGAGACATTTCATATAGCAATGTTTACCATACATTGTTTTATATCTGACCAACTCATTATGGATGTAATATTCTTCTACTTTACTTTTTTTTCGTTTTTTTCACACACACACACACACACACACACACACACACACACACACACACACACACACACACACAAATGGTCTGTCTGAATCGAAACATGATCATGCACAGGAGGAAGGATGGCTGATGGCATTTTCCTGAAGGGAATCAATTTAATATTTTCATTTTTAGCACCCTATGGTATTATTTAATAGCTACTTCAAAAAAGAGTACGTGATCCTCCTTCTACAAGCACATGCATGCACCCCCCAGATCCTAACACCACAAATACATAGAAGCTAATTATCTGGCAAACGCAGCACGAAAAGGGAAATGCAATCTTGCAGAGTAGTTTGTCAAAAACTTCTACTCAACGTCATAAAACCCAAGCGTTTATAAATGATTTTAGGAAAAATTTGAAAAGACAATCAGCATCAAAGAGAACCCGTCATGTTCCTCTCACATCTCCGGCTGTCTCGAGATGAAGAAGGCAAGATTCCTGTGCCACGTCCTTTTGAACTTTTGTCAGGTAGCAATAGGAATCATCCTGACTGGAAACATAACAAACATGCACTAGGATAGGAGAGCTCCACAGCAGGTACCTAAACTGCCCAGAACACCATTATTACCAATCTACCAAGCATTAGTGATACTCTGGAGAACAAGAGGTACCCCAGCCTGCACCCAGTGTTAGCCTGTTCCCCTTTCTGCCATCTCAGATACCTTTTCCTACACATTTACCCTTCTGATATTTTTTGTCATTTCAATACCACTATCTTCCTAATATTTTAGATTGCAAATGAAATGGTTGTATTTATGTTCAATGTATATATATGTATATATATATATATATATATATATACATATGAAGGTATATAGGAGGTATATAGGAACACCTTACATTTTTATTGTGCAACCTTGTTACCTCACTGTTTCAAGCCTTTTTTTTCAACCTATCAGTGCACAGTACCTTAACATTTTCACTAAGATATACTCTCAACTTTCCATACAGCCTTCTAAATTCTATTTGTCAGGATCCATACCATAATGATATGTATCCATTACCCTATTACTACCCTTTTACCTATTACTTCTATACAACGCTACCCTATGCCCCAGCATCAACTAACAATGACTCTCTAGGGAGACGTCACATTTAATTACCCTCTCCCTCTACACACACACACACACACACACACACACACACACACACACACACACACACACACACACACACACACACACACATACAAATTCCCAAAATATTTCATAAATTGGTTAACAGTTAATAGACATCCCACTCTTGACGATACCCGGTCCAAAGTGATCATAGCCTACTCATAACCATTTGAGAGAGTTGTCCATTGTCGAGAATTTCCTACAGCGGCCTCCACACCGTCGGTAACCAAGGAAACAGTGTATTATGCTTACTAGCTTAGCAATTTCCTCTTGACTTGTTACTTTGACAACAGGAATGTCAATTAGCTGTGCCTGCAAAGAAAAAGTTTGAGCAGCCTTTGTTTGCCCATCCACCTAGCTTCTTGTAAGGGTGATTGTAGCTGCTATAACTAAAAGCAGTAACAGCTGCTGTAAATCAACATGGTTTCTCATTAACACTATTACACCGCCCCCTTTAGACATGCATTCCAACTTGATGCGACAACATGTCTGGTTATGTTTAATGTGGCTCGTGCATGTATGTCTTTATCTGCAATATGTTCAACGGTTTGCAAATTGAGCCATCCTGTATCGCGTTTCCTCAGTGTTATCAACATGGAGATTTCAGCTCTGTGACTTCAATAGCTGTTGTATCTATTTGTCAAATTGTTAAAGCTGCCATATGCAGAGGTTTAACAAAGTATAGTTTTAAAACCACAGGGGGAATGCTTCAGGAGACTTATGAAACACAGTTCTTTGTGATATCCAGAAACTCACCCAAACCTGAAGACTGTTAACCACTTTGGGACCTGACATGCCATTCTCCTTAATAAGGTGACATTCCTTTGTAAAATTGCCTTTCACGGCTTGTCATTCACTACTCGCAGGAATCACAGCATGCTGAGCCCACAGGTGGGGATGGATAAATCATACAAGCTACAAGATGGTCAGCAACTATCCTGTATAGAAAACAGTGTGTGGTGTTGGGGGAAGGGGGGAGGAAGAGCATTTGAAGGCTCTGAAGCTATTTACGTATACTTTCTTTTACAGATCAGCAATAAATAAATAAAAAACATTTTTTAACCATAGCCACAACTTTACGTCATCTATTTATTCAAAGAATATAAAGAGCCAACATGCATGAAGTCCTTTTTTGTCTTAATTGTTATTATATTTATGCATTTTAGACAATTTTGTCCTCATATCTCATAAATTGTTCTAACTAGCTAACACTAACCCACTAACCAACTAACTAATTAACTACTAACTAACTAGCCGACACTAGCTTACACTAGCTTACACTAGCTAACTAACTCGCTCATTCAGCAACTCACTTACTCACTCATTCACTAAATTGCCAACTTATCAATTTACTAACTAACACAAACTCACTCCCTCACTAATTAACTTACACACAAACTAGCACTAACTTAAAATATATTGTTTTAAACCGCATCCCATACTGTGGCAAAGTGTTAATGTTATGTTTCCTGTTGCTCCTGATCAAAGCTAAATGTAAATATAGAAATAGGTCTGTCAGTATAACTAATAACCTGCTCCTTACCATCTGTAGACCCTGAACAGAGAACATTTTATTACAATCACTGCAAGGTACTAGCAGGTAATAGATGCATGACAAGAGGGAATCCTAACTAAAAACTAACATAAATAAACAAATTAATAAATAAATAAAGGGCTGTCTCTAAATAAACACGTTTCGGGGACAGTCTGAACTATTTCCTCTATTTACAAAAGAAAATGGACCATGAAGGAAAGTCTGCTGCAGCACAGATCATGGCTAATTTACAACTACACTAACAAGTGCAGACAAAAAGGATGAATAAAAAGAAGTGGCATATGAAATTCACTTTACTGTCATGAGTAATGCAAAAACAAGAGCAAAGCTAACAGTGTGTTAGAGGACAACTGGGGAGCTACACAAGATTTTATACATTATACAACTACAAATGTTGATGACAGTAAAATGTTGTGAAGGCACGTTCTTCCTTACTTTTTGGAAATACATGGTATGTCATAAGAAGGATTTTGAAACAAATGCATTGCAACAAGTAGAATTCAGGGCATCATTTGGTCAGAAAGGTCATTAGCAGGATTTGGTTTCAGTTGAAGTAGAGTAATGCAGGAAAGTAACTAAGTACATTTCAGATTTTACTTGAATTAAATGTCAATAATATACTTATAACATAATGCATCTCTAAAGACTAAACCAACTGCAAGGTATTACAACACGTCATGAAAAGAAGCTGCTAAATTTACTCCAGGTGAACTAAAGTCTGATTTAAGGGCTGATTATATTTACCATCATTAATCCAGATCTGTAAAGTAACTAAAGGTGTACATGTAATGGAGTAAAAGTACATAATTTACCTCTGAATTGTAGTGGGGTAGAAATATAAAGTACTATAAAATGGAAATACTCAAGTAAAGTACAAGTATCTTGAAATTGTACTTAGGTACAGTACTTTAGTAAATGCACATAGTTACTTTACACCACTGTGTGGGACTTTCACCTGTAATGGAGTGACATTAATGTATCGGTGCTTGTACTGAAGTAAAGGATCTGAGTACCTCTTCCGCTCCTGAAACAGATGTTAGGTACATACTGACTGAAGATCAGTGTCACAGGACCTTCGGGGTTGCTATGGACACAGGCCCCACTGATGATGATGAGCAGGTGCTGAAGAGGGGATGATAAGAGGCAGAGGTGAGAGAAGTACAGAAAGGTACAGTTTGAGTGAGAAGCTGAAAGATAAGTTAAGCACAATACATTCCTGATCTCTGCTTTCCAACATTTTAAAGGGATGTAAAACAGACGGTCTGGGCCTCTCCAAATCGACATACTGCGTAGAGTTGTGAAATGTATTCAACTAGCTGGTTAATGCTGCCCTCTAATGGCTAACATTGTTGCAGGGTGAATATGAAATCATAATGAAGAAATAATAACAACTTAGTGCACTGGTACAGAAAGACAAATAAGATCATGGATACAAATTCAGAATATTTAAAAGAAAAATGTGTCCAGTATTAGAGTTAGATAAACACACAAATACAAACGTTGAAGGTTTGTCTGTAATCATAGCTGCTTTAAACTTGTGTACTTGCAATAACTGCAATATTAGGGGCACAATCATATAACCAATTCAATTGTGAATAACATTAAAGGCATCAAATCACATTAAATGTTATACACATGTCCAATAACAAAATGGTTAAATCCATTGCTGCCACACTAAGGGAGGGGAAGATGAAATAGTCCACAGGCACTTTTTACAGTACCATTATGTGCCAATCATTCCTAAATAACATTATATGGAAGTATAAAGAGAAATTAACATGTCATCCACATCTCCAAAGCCAGAACAAACAGCATCTGTGTTACTGTGTCTGTTGGGCCGAGGCTGCCGGGACTTCTTTTCACTCTTTGGTCACTTTGGCCAAAAGAGCAAAGAGCGGACAGTGTGCATGAGTCAACAAGGAGATGAAATGTTTGAAGAGCATGTTGTTCAGCCGGGCTTTGTTAGGTGTCACTCCTTGTTGGAAACATGACCACAGAATAAAAAGTGCCTGGGAAATGTCAACACTACCCGACTCGCCTGCCCTTATACTTGACGGGTGAGCAGTAAACAGTAAATGTTGTTCAAACAGTTGCCGTCACCCTTTTCTTCTCAGCAGACATCAAAATGCTGTGAACTTTACCCAAAGTCAGTTCAGGGAAATGATCTGCCTGCAGGACAAAAAGCCTCTAACAAACAGGCTGGATGAGAGGAGAGGATCTAAGACAACACGCCTACGATAGGAAAAAGACCGTTTGGCCTGATTTGCTACTATATAATTTTGATGTGCTGGAAAGCTGATATTATCTTATAATTGGCTAACTATAGCTGTCTTTGTTCCCTGTGCAATAATGTAAATTCCACCATTCTGTCAATCTACTTACCTTATTTAGCTTTGTGCTGTTTTTTATATTAACATCTTACATTTATTTACTATCACCTCTTCTTCCAATTTGCTGCTGTAACAATGATAAAAAGGACATATTTTGCTAATGTTCAGGTGTATATCAGTATGTAGTGTCTCTACTGTAAAGAGTCCTCTCCTGCTGATGTTCAGGTGTATATCAGTATGTAGTGTCCCTACTTTAAAGAGTCCTCTCCTGCTGATGTTCAGGTGTATATCAGTATGTAGTGTCTCTACTTTAAAGAGTCCTCTCCTGCTGATGTTCAGGTGTATATCAGTATGTAGTGTCTCTACTTTAAAGAGTCCTCTCCTGCTGATGTTCAGGTGTATATCAGTATGTAGCGTCTCTACTTTAAAGAGTCCTCTCCTGTTGATGTTCAGGTGTATATCAGTATGTAGTGTCTCTACTTTAAAGAGTCCTCTCCTGCTGATGTTCAGGTGTATATCAGTATGTAGTGTCTCTCCTGGGACATGTCTCCATGCTCTAATGTTCAGAAAGCTCTTTATGTTTCTCATACTGCCTGTGCTGCAGCACGTCTTTTCACCCTCTGTCTGAAACCAGAGCCCAGACTGCTGTGATTGGTTAGCTGGCTGTCGTGATTTGTCAATCGCTTAGAGATGTCCAACCCCTTAGCTTACCAGGAAACAACTGTTAGAGTGCTGGCCAAAAAAAGGTCACAAGCCTGTGGGGGCAGTGCTATGATCTGAGGTTACTGCAGTTGGTCTGGTCTAGGTTCAGCAACGTGCCCAAAGAATGAGGTCAGCTGACTACCTGAATATACTGAAGGACCAGGTTATTCCATCAATGGAGTTTTTTCTTCCCTGATGGCACGGGCATGTTCCAAGATGACAATGCCAGGATCCATCGGGCTCAAACAAACATGATTAGACCTGTTTAATATTCTTCTTCTTAGTATATAACAGTGATTATCTAATAAAGTCATCCTTCCTCTATGTGCTGAAATCGCAATATTAACTGTGGTTTAACTGTGGTTCATATATATATATATATATATATATATATATATATATATATATATATATATATATATATATATATATATATATATATAAGTTGTCGTCCCACAATGCAATGCATGAACATATTAACTTTTTCTAAACGCTGTCTTAATGGAAATTGAAAAGTTGATATAAATGCTTTGTTATTGCCCTAGTACACCAGGCTATTGCAGTTAAACACATAAATAAGGGATTTGGTTATAGCTGCTGAAAGGGCTGAAATGAATCCAGAGGTCAGTCCATGACAGAGTTTCTGACACTCTGAGGGAGGAGCTGAACAGTTTGATCACCACAAGTAGAGAGGGCTTCCTGTCGAGCTCTGTGGTGCATCCTGGGGAATGAGTCTTGCTCTGAATGTGCTTCATCAGCAAGTCATGCAGTGGGTGGGAAACAGAGACATTGTTGAAGATGGGGGTGTAACGCAGGATGAATGAGACGACAGGATTATTTATTATGCTTATTATTTATAGTGTGTGAATTCCATGGAATAATTGAATGAATTCCTCTTGACTACTCACACATGTGAACAGCACCACACACAGTGACATGTAGTCTCTGCGGGTCACCTGTCCTAGAAGTTTAAACAAGATATAAAACAGCTATTGTATTAGAATAATATGTTAGAGGATGATTTCTCTGGTGCCTTGCTTAAGGGCACTCCAGCAGTGCTCAGGAGGCAAACTTGCCCCTCCCAAAGTACCAGTCCACTCAGAGTACTTGGTAAGTTATGGGACATGAACCCAGGATCAGGGGGAGAATAGAAAATAAAAAGCAGTAAACATAAAGCAGACAAACTAAATATTCAAGCAGTGTGCACGAGTTGTACATTGTGTGTGTTATTTATTAAGCAGCGTTAAAGCTTTGGGGACAAAAATGTTCCTCAGTCTGCTTGCGGCTGCCATGGAGCTCATATAGCATGTATGTTTCTACTCCATAATTAACATGAATATATTTAACATACTCATATCTGTAGGTTTCATTTTAATTTGTTCTGTTACTTATTATACTTTCCTTTCTTTCCCTGTACCATTCATATTACTGTTGCTGCTTTAACACATGAATTCCCTATGAGGATTATTCAACAGTGTTATTAGCTATTCATATATTTTGTAATAGTTAGAAATATGCATCTGTCAATTTGTTGTATAATAACAATCATTTATTTTCAAATCATAACCCCTGGCCCAACATGATCAGCTGCAGGAACACCATGACGGGCTGGACTCGGCTTTTGGAAATAAAAAGCACCGATATTGTGTGCAAGATATTACAAAGGTCAGTGAAAACAAAATCTTATGATTAAATGTTTATAATATTCAAACTGTGGCCAGCAACCTACACATTGACCAATGTTTGGTTAGTGCCTTGTTTCTTTATTTAATACAAAAACATCACTACTCATTGACTCTACCACCAGTATTGATCACACACCTACCTCACCCGCCCACCTTTACATCAGCTATAAAACAGTTCACACAACAGACACCACTAGATCTACACAGCTTTAATCTTACCCAGCCAATTATAAAACATCAACATCATTTACAAAAACATTTAGCCAACTAACGAAATAATGAGTGGACACAGAACATCAAGGGAATGCTTAGGATCTCTTGATGGCGTCATCAATATCTGAAATCTGGTCCTTTAGTTGGTTCCACTGTTCAGGATTCAGGGCGATACCTACGAGAAATGCAAAACGGGGGAGGGGGGGGGAGAGGATTAGACTGGTTAAACCATCAAACCAGTCCAGTGGGGTGTCGCAGTCAGATCAGTGGGTTAGCAAGGCATGTTGAGCATTCAATGTCTTTCTAGTGGTGGAGGAATGAGTCCTTAAACCTGGAAATGAGTCAGCATTTTACCACTGCCTGTTCTATTGTCTCAAAATCAACAATGTCTTTAATGTATGTTTTGATAGAAGCTTGAAATAAGGTATGTTTTGAACGTTTTGATCAACAACAGATAAATGCATCACCTAACCGGTGCATTTCCGTTTCTTAGAGTCTAAAAGAGACTAGTAAGACCATCTGTCACCACATGTATAGTAACATAACTTATTTTTAATACAACAGATGTTTTTAATGGACCCGAAGGAGGGGAACAACAAACCACTTTCATTATTTCGATCTTTTGATGTGCATGAAATGTTGCAGGGACAGTGTTACTTTTTGATGGAATATTAATGACTTATTGAAGGATGAGGCAGCATGCCATCAGTCAATTTTGTGCAGCAGGAGAGCCAAAAGACCTCCAGCGCCCCCTGCTGTGGAAATGAGCACAGAGCCTGATGCACAAAGCAGATGATAAGCGGTGGTGGGAGCTGTTATCTCAGAGAGGGGCTTTTTTTTGCTACAAAAGCCTGGCTCTGTCAAACTGAAATCTGTGGTCTACCCCTTGTGTGCGCTTTCAGATAAACAAGGACTGTGTGTGGAGGAATGAAACCTTACCTTTCTTCCCCGGCTTCATCTCCCCATCTGAGTTCGTCCAGTACTCTCTGACGTCGATCAGGACTTTCCCTTTGAAGTCCCGGACGCTCACGTATCGCATCTTCCCAATCTGTGTGAAGCAAACTGACCGTCAACTGCATAAAACTGGTTTTCTTGTATCATAGTGAATTACAACCAAATATATAGTATATTTTCAGCAGGATCTGTTACACACACACACACGTGTGTGTGTGTGCGTGTGTATATATATATATATATACAGATATATTTATACACACATATATATATATAAATACACACATATATATATATATATATATATATATGTGTATAAATATATATATGTGTGTATAAATATATATACACACACACACATATATATATATATATATATATATGTGTGTATGTGTATATATATACACATACACACATATATACAGTGGGGCAAAAAAGTATTTAGTCAGCCACCAATTGTGCAAGTTCTCCCATTTAAAAAGATGAGAGAGGCCTGTAATTTTTATCATACGTATACCTCAACTATGAGAGACAAACTGAGAAAAACAAATCCAGAAAATCACATTGTAGGATTTTTAAAGAATTTATTTTCAAATTATTGTAGAAAATAAGTATTTGGTCAATAACAAAAGTTCATCTCAATACTTTGTTATATACCCTTTGTTGGCAATGACAGAGGTCAAACGTTTTCTGTAAGTCTTCACAAGGTTTTCACACACTGTTGCTGGTATTTTGGCCCATTCCTCCATGCAGATCTCCTCTAAAGCAGTGATGTTTTGGGGCTGTCACTGGGCAACACAGACTTTCAACTCCCTCCAAAGATTTTCTATGGGGTTGAGATCTGGAGACTGGCTAGGCCACTCCAGGACCTTGAAATGCTTCTTACGAAGCCACTCCTTCGTTGCCCTGGCGGTGTGTTTGGGATCATTGTCATGCTGAAAGACCCAGCCGCGCTTCATCTTCAGTGCCCTTGCTGATGGAAGGAGGTTTTCACTCAAAATCTCACGATACATGGCCCCACTCATTCTTTCCTCTCCACGGATCAGTCGTCCTGGTCCCTTTGCAGAAAAACAGCCCCAAAGCATGATGTTTCCACCCCCATGCTTCACAGTAGGTATGGTGTTCTTTGGATGCAACTCTGCATTCTTTCTCCTCCAAACACGACGAGTTGAGTTTTTACCAAAAAGTTCTATTTTGGTTTCATCTGACCATATGACATTCTCCCAATCCTCTTCTGGATCATCCAAATGCCCTCTAGCAAACTTCAGACGGGCCGGGACATGTACTGGCTTAAGCAGGGGGACACGTCTGGAACTGCAGGATTTAAGTCCCTGGCGGCGTAGTGTGTTACTGATGGTAGCCTCTGTTACTTTGGTCCCAGCTCTCTGCAGGTCATTCACTAGGTCCCCCCGTGTGGTTCTGGGATTTTTGCTCACCGTTCTTGTGATCATTTTGACCCCACGGGGTGAGATCTTGCGTGGAGCCCCAGATCGAGGGAGATTAGCAGTGGTCTTGTATGTCTTCCATTTTCTAATAATTGCTCCCACAGTTGATTTTTTCACACCAAGCTGCTTACCTATTGCAGATTCAGTTTTCCCAGCCTGGTGCAGGTCTACAATTTTGTCTCTGGTCTCCTTTGACAGCTCTTTGGTCTTGGCCATAGTGGAGTTTGGAGTATGGCTGTTTGAGGTTGTGGACAGGTGTCTTTTATACTGATAACGAGTTCAAAAAGGTGCCATTAATACAGGTAACGGGTGGAGGACAGAGGAGCCTCTTAAAGAAGAAGTTACAGGTCTGTGAGAGCCAGAAATCTTGCTTGTTTGTAGGTGACCAAATACTTATTTTACCGAGGAATTTACCAATTAATTCTTTAAAAATCCTACAATGTGATTTCCTGGATTTTTTTTCTCATTCTGTCTCTCATAGTTGAGGTATACCTATGATAAAAATTACAGGCCTCTCTCATCTTTTTAAATGGGAGAACTTGCACAATTGGTGGCTGACTAAATACTTTTTTGCCCCACTGTATATGTGTGTATGTGTATATATATATATATATATATATATATATGTATGTGTGAGCTTCTGATTGTACTCTATCTCATTGTACTAGAATTTCAAGTAAAAAAAATTAACTAGCGCACTTGTATAATGTAAGTATATATTATTTTATGTTTGTATATTTTGTTTAGTACTAGGTTGGTCAATTACAGTTAATCTAATTTGTTCTGTATAGTTAATTTAGTTCTATCTGTAGAAACTCTATAGATATTTTTGTTCCTACTGTTCATAACTGTTTATTTTATTGTATCATATTTTAAGTCAATGCCTTAAATAGTTTCAATGGTATTCAATAAAGTATTTAGACTTCAGGAATGTAAAGTTTACACAGTTATATCACCTACATTTTAAACAGAGCTCTGAAATTTAATGAGTACACAACAGATGTAATTTAAATTCCTTTGAGTTGAAATGTTCCATGTAACGAGCTTTACGACAGAATGCGGAGACACCCACCTGGAACATGTTGTCTCCAGCATCACTGCCGCCTTTGGATGAGCCGCCCGGCTTGGAGCTCTCTCCACCCTTTGGTTTCTTGGATGGTTTCTCTGGTGCACTGGACTTCTTCCTTTTTGCCTAAAAAAAAAAAAAAGACACACTATAGTCCAGGGCTTACTTTTACATGGATAAAAGAGGCAGAAGTTTAATCAGCAGATTTGGAGAAAAAAGGAATGAATGAGAAAAGCAGTGAAAGGAAGCACTGTACTAGGTCAACAATTTCATTTATGCCACTATTTAATTAAATGAATTCCTCACTCTAGCTACCTTTACTCCCCTCTTTCAGTGTTTATGTCTCCAGGCCTGTAACTTTGATTTCAAATCAAAGAACTAGATATTTTCTTAAGCTCATCCTTCGTAAGAATTTCTATTAAGTTTGGTTTAGGCGCTTCAAAAGAGTTATCAGATTTGAGTGAATAAAGAAAACACATCAGTAGTTTATATGAAATACAAACCTTGGTTTCTGCTTCACTGTCAGAGTCACTGCCAGATGTGGTGGACAGTCTTTCCTTTGATTTTGGCATTCTGCTGACACAGGGAGCAAATATCAGACCTCTATACACAGCAACATCTGCATGGACAGGTTTTTCTGTCTTAAAATATTCATCAGTCCATTTAGTTGTCACATAATCTCATAAATAAATGTCACAATATGTGTAACACAAACTGAACATATTATCAAATGCAAGTCTGCATAGTGATCATGCATCCATCCATCGACACTGAAGGGCTCTCAGCCAGTATGGACAGGAGGAAACATTACAGCGACAAATAACTCTACTTGTTGGCATGAGAATTGTATTAAGATACACTACAAAAAAATCTCACTGGAAGTATTGAACAGCAGGTAGAATACAATGTGTGTCTGTACAGCATGATGATGTGATATTCTGTGCACAAACATCAGCCAGACTCAACAACTTTGTAATGATTGTTTTCATTTGATGTATTATTCATTGTTAAATGAATAGATACATTACTTACTAATTCAGAGAGCATACGTATAACCTCACCCCCCCGGACACAAACTGTTTGACCCAGGACCAAAACCTCTCGCCACATAATCAGTATCTTCCCCGTCTGCTACCGGCCCCACCAACAAGGCCTGGGACACCCACTGACAGTCACTATTAGCCAACCCAGAGAAACATTACGCATTACATTAATGCACATCATGCAAACAACATCTTATTTATTTTAAGATTGTAAATCCGGCAAATGTTGCACATTTCTGCTCCACACCACCTCGTTTTAATTCTGCACAGCTCTCCAATTTGAATATATAGTATTTGTAATTCATATGGTATCTGATTTAACTGTACTCAGTTTCTTCTTACATATGTTGTGTAAATATTGACTTATTTTTGTTACAATAGCTTTTAAAATGCTTCTATAATAGAACTATTTTTTGTTCTTTTCGTTAAAGAGTCTTTGAATGCACCATTTACAACAAACACATTCCTTATATTCGTGAACCTTCTTATAAAATAGAAATAAATAAAATCTATTAAATAAAATGATGTTCCATTTCTGAAACTGACAGGATTGTAAACAATGTTCATAGTGCAGCAGGTGGAATATGTTAGCATGCAGATTGTAAGAGGGGGGATAATGAATTGTAGTAAACGAACAATGTACGCCATTAGTTCCGTATATTGAGGTAACGGTGCATAGTCTTTAGTGTTATTGTGGCGTTTTAGCGCTTCAGACTGCATGTCACTGAATGCTTTCCTACGTCTGAATAGGTTTCTACCCTGAACCTTTGTCATAAATGCACATATGAGATTCCCCATGAATGCGCCATAATAATACCAGCTAATAGGCTATATGCTATCTGGTTAGCTCGGTCACGGTGGCTAGCGTTAGCAGAGCTGAACCCCAGCACATGCACTCTTCCTGCGTGTTTAAGATAAATGGATTTTCTTTAACTAGTGCCCTGTGACAGGTAATATGCTGCAGAACACCGACTTGCTCTATTAAGCAAACCAATGGCAATTCGTTTTAGCGTGCTCTTTAGAAACTGTCAATGCTTACATGATGTGATGTAGTTGAGCGGATGTCTTGAAAGGAAGCGGAAGCTCAATGATTTTCCGGTGCACTGGCTGCCACCCAAAAAAGCTTCGCGATGGTTTGGTTACATTTATACTAAAACGTGATTACCAAATTGGTTGAAGTTACCCCATTAAACAGGTTCAACACTATCATTCGATAGCCAATTATTATTGAAATATTATTGTATTTTAGACCCTGTGCTGATGTAGTCATGTTTATGTTGGGATGGTTAATTGCTGCACGTGTAGAGCCTATGAATCGGAGTCGAAGGCGGTGTGATTAATATGGAACTCCACACATTATTTCCAATTTACTCACACACACAAAAACGTACTAGCTGCATGCTACCTCGAAGCTGGAAGAACAACAACAGGACAAACCGGAGCACAAAGTTGCAACCCACCAACCGGTAACACTCACGCTCACGCATATTAGAGTCAAAATGCAAGAGCACGACAGCTTTCTGAAATGGACTTTAGTCGTGAGAAAATGAAAACTATATTCTTTTTTATCTTTATTCTTTTTAAGCTATTAGGCTGCAGCAATATGTTTAATTTGTTTCAAAGTGGAATCTTTTTAAAATGATTAATTTCCCACATTGGTCAAATTCAAATAAATCATTTAAATGTTTCATGTATGCCTGTCCTGTGTGACAGCAGAAATTACGAGACAGAAAGTGCGTTATGTTAGAATAACCACAAACTCTCAGTGAGAACATATTACTGAGCTACAAACCATCCAATACCGACCTCTAATGGCCGGACAGGATCCAACACTGATCCAGTGCAGATGGAAACATTACGCACAGAGTCAAAGGTTCAGTATGTCAACAACTGTCGTTAAAATACTGCATTTCATATGCAAGTAAACAAAGTGCACTACACCAGCCAATTTGAAGGCTTTTTATAGAGGACAGCGCGAGAAAACAAGTATTAATATACTTCTGAATATGCAAATAGTATAAAACAAAATTCCCCCAACCGAATAGGAGGAAGTAAAAAGAAAATAACTAATGTACCCGGTTTATAATGTAGGCAAAAAACAAACAAACAAACAATGCAATGCGTAAGACATTTTCAGATACATGCAAAAATATAACATTTTAACAGGAAAGATTGCTCTCAGAAAAATAAGACACAAGAATATAACACCCTATAAAATAAAAGCAAACGTGTACAATAAACTGTAAAAGGATGATAGGAATAAAAGCTCAGCGACCTCAGAGCTCGTCTAGGGACATAAAGTGATAGTGACTCGGTGAGGTACGTGGGTGCCAAACCTTTAAGAGCTTTAAAAACCAGTAAATTAATTTTAAAATCAATTTCTAAAAGACATTGGCAACCACTGTAGTGCAGCTACATGTATTAATTAATAAATAAATCTATACATTTATTTAATGATTAATAAAGACATGGATTTATTAATTAATAATTAAAAGACACACAAATAAATAGGAGGGAAACACTTGTGTTCTCCAATGTATAATGTAGGTTAAAAAAAACGTGAAGTGTGTCCTTATCTGAGAACCTGTGTGGGTCAAAGACTGGCTATTGACCATAATAAATAATATCTGTCTTTATGGTATGTCTGCACTTTTTGGGGGAAACCCAAGGTGGTAGTTCATATACTGGAGTGTGACAAAAATATTTTTTTTTACAGTTAGCACACATTATGTACTATAATATCATAAACAAATACAACTATAATATTATTGTGAATCAATACAAATTCGAAAAATTCTGTTCTCACATACACACAAGTGTAAAGTTAATAATGAAATGTTATGTATTGTCAACATGAGGCAACCCATCCCTTATGTGTGTCCCAGGGTCAGGTCAATTGCAGCATCTCACATCCTCCTTTCAAATATATTCTGTGAACGATATGCAGAGTGGGAGAAGTACTTGATTAAAAGTAGAATCAGAAATACTTTATTTGTCATGATCCTTGGTTTGTGCCTGTTTCCTGTTTTATTCTGAAAGGTTTTCCCCTCTTGTGTCCTGTTAAGTTTCACTCCCTGTCTTTAGTTTCCCTCCTGTGCCTGATTGTGTCATTGTGTTCACCTGTTGCCCCTGTGTTTCTCCTCCCCTCTCCAGCTGTGTGTGGTGGTCTGATTAGCCCTGTGTATTTAGTCTTGGTTCCCCTTTTGTCTCTTGTTCTGTCGTCGTCATTTCCTACCTGATCCTGCCCATCCGTCTGTCTGCTCCCAGTGTCCCTGTATCCCCTGGTTAGTGTTGGTGTGGTTAATTTTGGTTGAAAGTACAGCTTTAATTTAAATACAGCTCGCCTTTTGTTTGTACCCATACCTGCCTCCTGTTTGTTTTACTGCACTTGGGTCCTGTTTCCCCAACACCCTGACATTATTTATCCCACTGGGAAATGTTTCCGTTGCAGCAGCGAAATACAAAGAGAAGCAAAACAAATAATTAGTAACTAAACTAAAAAAATAAAAATGAGAAATGTTCAAAAAGGGCAATAATATAAATCAGTATAATGTAAATGTACAATGTTAAGTGTGAAGGAGTGCATGTTAAGTCCAGTTCACAGAGAGACAGTGAGTTGTCTGCCAGCCAGAGGTGAATTATTGTACAGAGTTATTGCAGTGGGCAGGAATGTTCTCCTGTACCTGTCCTGGTGAAAGCGGAGCTGGAGCAGTCTGTTGGAGAAGGAGCTCCGCTGTCTGTCCAGCTGCAGGTGGAGAGGGTGGGTGGGGTTATCCATGATGGACAACAGTCTTTTCAGAGTCCTCCTCTCCACCACAGCCTCAAAAGGGTCCGGTTTGATGCCGATGACAGAGCCAGCTTTCCTGATCAGTTTATTGATGCTGCCCCCACAACAACAGACTGGTAGAAGATCTCCAACATCTTGCTGCACACGTTGAAGGATCTCAGCTTCCTCAGGAAATAAAGTCGGCTCAGCCCCTTCTTGTACACAGGGTCAGTGTTGGCCCTCCAGTTCAGTCCATTGTGTAGGTGCACTCCAAGGTACTTGTAATCCTCCACCACAGCCACATCCTCACCCAGAATGCACATGCAATGACCATCTCTCTGCTCTTGGCCACATTCAGAAGCAGATGATTTTTCCCAGTCCACTCCACAAAATACTCCACCAGCGCTCTGTACTCCTCCTCCCGTCCATCCCTTATACACCCTACCACTGCAGAGTCATCCAAAATGTCTGCAGGTGGCATGACTCTGAGCTGTAATTAAAGTCAATGGTGTGTAAGGTGAACAGGAAGGGAGACAGCACAGTCCCCTAAAGGGCTCCTGTACTACCAACCACCACATCAGACAGGACACTGCCCAGCGGGACATACTGTGGCTTGTCTGTGATGTAGTTGGTAATCCAAGAGATGGTGGACGCGTCTACCCTCATAGCCTGCAGCTTGTCACTCAGTAGCCATGGCTGGATCATGTTGAATGCACCGGAGAAATCAAAGAAGGTGATTTTCACAGTGCATCCCGATCCATCCAGATACGAGTGAGCCTGCTGCAGCAGGTAGATAATAGCATCGTCCACCCCCAGGCAAGGCTGGTAGGCAAATTGCAGAGGGTCTAGAATTGATCTCACCTGCGGTCTGAGATGGGACAAGACCAGTTTCTCCAGCACCTTCATCACATGAGATGTGAGAGCTACCGGCCGATAGTCGTAATGAGTCGTCTTTTTAGGGACAGGAACAACACAGGACGTCTTCCACAGCACCGGGATGGTCTGCAGGAGTTGAAGAACCGGAGACAGCTGGCTGGCGCAGGTCTTCAGAACCCTGGGGCTGATGACATCCGAGCCTGCAGATTTGCCTTGCTGTAGTTTCTACAGCTGTCTCTTCACCTGGCCTGTGGTCACAGTGAGGCGGGGAGGGAGTCTGATGGCTCAGTAGGGGGGAGGGATGTTGAAGCCCAGATGAGTGGTGGAGGTGAGGTGTGAAGTGGAGGAGACAGCAGCAGGGGGCGGAGAGCTAAACCTATTGAAGAAGGTGTTCAGCTCGTTAGCCCTCTCCAGAGTGCCGGTCGTCGTCCTGCCTCGCCCCTTGAACCCAAGGGGTTCATAATGTACTTGAAGTAGCGAGAGTAAAAGTAGTCATTGTTTGATTGGTCCATTTCAGAATAATATCTCTGATATGTTTTATAATTATTGATCATTAAAGTGTTCTCAGAGCTGGTAAAGGTGCAGCTAGTTTGAATGGCTTTGTATACTGCAGGGTAGCTGCTGGATTTACTGCAGGTGAACTAAAGTCTGATTTAAGGGCTGATCATATTTACCATCATTAATCCAGATCTGTAAAGTAACTAAAGGGATTAAATACATGTAGTGGAGTAAAAGTACTCCATTTACCTCTGAATTGTATTGGGGTAGAAGTAGCATAAAATGGAAATACTCAAGTAAAGTACATGTATCCCAAAATTGTACTTAAGCACAGTACTTGAGTAATTGTACTTAGTTACTTTACACCTCTGATTACAGTGCTATACATTGATTTAAAGTCAAAAGTCCACTTTATTGTCAACATTTCCACATGTGTTATACATACAGAAAATTGAAATACCGTTTCTTGCAGTCCCACAGTGCAAATATAAACAAGAACATATAACATAAAAAGATAAGAGTGTAGAAAAAAAAACGGGGAGTATGGGCCTATATAAAGGGGTATACAAAAAACTAAGTAATATATATATATATATCAGACACAATCAACACAATGTGACAGTAGTGCACGTAGGTCTTTAGTGCAAATAATTCTTAGTGCAAAGTACGTTGTCAGTAGCAGCGGAGAGTAGATAGTGAGTGGTGCTGGATGAGGGAAGGGTGTGTGAGGGAGGGGGATTAATGTCGTGGTACATTTCCATTGAGACAGTGGGGAAAGGTGGGTGGGAGGGAGGGTACAGGGGAGAGATGGGAGAGGGGGTAGAGAGGTCAGGTGAGAGATAGAAGAGAAGGCAGAGGGAGATGACAGAGGGGGAGAGAGAGACAGGGACGGAGAGAGGGGGAGCGAGAGGAGAGAGAGAGAGAGGGAGGGAGGGAGAGAGTGAGAGGAGAGAGGGAGGAAGGGAGAGCATCCTGACCGCCTGGTGGAAGAAGCTGTTCCTCAGCCTGGTGGAACTCGAGCGGAGGCTGCGGAACCTTCTCCCTGAAGGCAGGAGGCTGAAGAGGTTGTTGGAGGGGTGGGTGGGGTCCCCCGCAATGCCGAGTGCTTTGTGGGTGAGGCGGGTGCTGTAGATGTCCACATTGAGGAAGAGATTGTTATTTTGGCACCAACGGGCCAGCTGGTTCACTTCCTTCCTGTAGTTAGTCTCATCATTGTGGCTGATGAGACCCACCATGATGGTGTCGTCAGCGAACTTCACGATGTGGTTGGAGCTGTAGCTGGGTTTGCAGTCATGGGTCAGCAGGATGAAGAGAAGGGGGCTGAGCACACATCCTTGGGGGGCCCCCGTGCTCAGTGTTAGTGTGTTCCATGTGTTGTTGTTGACCCGGACAGCTTGTGGTCTCTCTGTGAGGAAGTCCAGCAACCAGTTGCAGAGAGAGGGGCTGAGGCCCAGGTCTGTAAGTTTACGCACAAGCTGCTGGGGGATGATGGTGTTGAATGCTGAGCTGAAGTCTATGAATAGCATTCTGACGTAGGAGTTCTTAGTGTCCAGGAGTGTGAGGGCTGGGTGAAGAGCGAAGGTGATTGCATCCTCTGTGGACCGTTTAGCTCGGTAGGCAAACTGAAAGGGGTCCAGGGCGGGAGGAAGAGTGGATTTGATCTGCTTCATGACGAGTCTTTCAAAGCACTTCATGATGGTCGAGGTCAGTGCGACGGGGCGGTAGTCGTTGAAGCAGGCTGGAGATGACTTCTTCGGCACAGGAATGATGGTGGTTTCCTTGAAGCACGTGGGAACAACAGCCTGGCTCAGGGAGGTGTTAAAGATGTCTGTGAGGACATCCGTGAGCTCCTCTGCGCAGTCCATCAGCACACGACCAGGAATGTTGTTAGGTTCCGCAGCCTTGCGGGTATTAATCCTCAGCAGTGTGCTCCTCACACTGGCTGGGGACAGACACAGAGCCTGGTCGTCGTCGGCGGGGGGGGGGGGTTTCTGCGCAGTGAAGCGTGCAAAGAAGCCGTTGAGGTTGTTGGGCAGGGAGGTGTGACTGTCACAGGTCTGCGGTGGTAGTTTGTAGCCCGTTATGGTCCTAATACCCTGCCACAGGCTCCGTGAGTCCGCGCTGCACGATAGCTGCCCACTGCTCCTAGTACTAGGATGGGTTAAATGCAGAGGACCAATTTCACTGTGTGTGCTCTGCTGTGTGCATGTATGTGACTAATAAAGAGGGTTTCATCCTCCGATTCTATCTATCTATGTCCTGTGATTTTCCTGGTGTACAGACGTTTAGCTTTCCTGATGCCACGGCACAGGTAAGCCCTGGCTGCTCTCAGCCCAGCTGGGTCTCCAGCTCTGAAGGCGGTGTCATAGGCCTTGAGCAGCGTGCGGACCTCTCCTATCAGCCATGGCTTCTGGTTGGCTCGGATGGTGATGGCTCTGGTGGTGGTTACATCATCAATGCACTTGGTGATGTAGCCTGTGACTGTCTCTGTGTATTTTTGTATGTTAATGTGATGGTTGTAAGTTGCTGCCTGCTTGAACATGTCCCAGTCTGTTGTATCAAAGCAGTCTTGAAGTGCAGCAGTACTGTCCTCTGTCCACACCCGTACATGTTTTAAAACCGGTTTGGTAACCTTTGCCAAAACATTAAAAAAATATTGATAAACATATCAATATTACATGCAGTGTGACTTATTTATTACAGACATGGGTGTATTATAATGCGTTGGTTTTCTGTTTTCGTGTACAGTGTGAAGTCTGTGCCCAGATGTCTGCGTGCTGTTCACTATCAGGGTGTTGTTCATGTTTCCAACTGAATGTTCAGCCTTCACTGATTCTGCCAAACTGCAAACTGCAGTCTTCAATCCTTTAGCAAGACTCAGATACACCCACTGTGTTTCAGTACACTTAAAACACAGTCACAGACTCTCATAGGTTTTATTTATTCAGAGTATAACGTAAAGGAATACTTTAAAACAAACCAGTGGTGTAAAGTAACTAAGTACATTTACTCAAGTACTGTACTTAAGTACAATTTTGAGATACTTGTACTTTACTTGAGTATTTCAATGTTCTGCTACTTTGTATTTCTCCCCCACTACAATTCAGAGGTAAATGGTGTACTTTTACTCCACTACACTTATTTAATACCTTTTGTTACTTTAGTAAAGGATCTGAGTGCTTCTCTCACCTCTGATGCCAGCAAACAATAGTCAGTACAAAAATAAAATGTTAGTCTCTCACTGTCCTAAGAAAAAACTGTGTTTCGCTTTTGAGTGAATATAATAAGGACCTTTCTGAGAAACGCTCATTATGACCTCACACTGTGTACATATTTTCAACCTGTCCGCTCCAGACCACAGTGTTTTAGAGCGGGTGGTATTTCTGAATTATTTTCTTTAAATAATGAAGCAAAAAAACTGCTGCAGTTATTTCAGTTTGTTCTCTACTTCAGTCATCGGTTTTCCGTGGTGCTCATGGTGCGATAGAGGAAGTGAGAAGAAGGTGCTGAAAGCCCCGCAGTGTGAGAAGGGGAAGTGGAGAGCTCAGTCAACAATCAGAAAACAGAGACAAGCTGAATATTCTCAAAGCTGGTAAGACATCAACTTTATTCTTTATCTTCATTTGGTTCTTTCTGAGGATAGGCAGATCAGCTTTCCTCCTTCTCTGTGGTCTTTATAACATAAAGATGTGTTGACGGTATTATCACAGACAAAGACGTAAAACAGATACATTTAAATCATTGGTTAAAACTTTTAAAAACAACTCTAAATGTATCCAACGTGTTCAGTTAAAGTACCGTATGTATGTTCATGTCGTTCTGACTTGTCTTTATTATTCTTACAGCAAAGATGGATTCACAATTCATTTCTGAATAAATTCATGTTTGATAAAGTTCCAGAGGAGTTACACCCAAACCCATTGATTGTATATTTTGGGGGTAGTAGGGGAGTATAGTAAGGGTGATATTGGCAACACCAATAATGATTCATGTCGTGTTCGAGGACGGTAAAGTTATTTGGACCGCTCATTCTGCGTATAAACTGAGAGGCCACAGGAAGTGAGATGTGTCAGTGTCTTTTTCCTGCAATGTGACCGTGTGGTTTAGACAAACACACACATGCACACTGCTCATAGTACATATACAGTTTATGATAATATGATGCTTTTGTTCTCGTTGCAGGTCTGATCAGTGTTCCAGAATGGCTCAAAACTGCCTCAAGTGTTTGAAGTACACTATGTGTTTCACCAACTTCCTTTGTTTTGTACGTATGTCTGAAACATCCTGCATCAAATCCACAGATCATTATGGTTCATCTGGTCAGGATCTGTTTTCATCCAGCAGGGATGGTGTAGCTCAGCTAATACATAGAGACTATGACTGGATGAATACATTTTAACATTCAAACACCTTTGTTGAGAATGTGTTAAAAATGTAGCAAGCAAGAAGTTTAGTGAAACTTGGCTTTACCAGCTTTGATATCACTTTAATGATCAATAATTAAAAAAAGTAAATTTACTCAAGTACAATTTTGAGATACTTGTATTTGAGTATTATTTCAATGTTATGCTACTACTACTCAGAGGTAAATGGTGTACTTTTCTCCACTACATGTATTTAATCCCTGTAGTTACTTTACAGATCTGGATTAATGATGGTAAATATAATCAGCCCTTAAATCAGACTTTAGTTCACCTGGCAGTAAATCCAGCAGCTACCCTGCAGTATACAAAGCCATTCAAACTAGCTGCACCTTTACCAGCTCTGAGAACACTTTAATGATCACTAATTATAAAACATATCAGAGATATTATTCTGAAATGGACCAGTCAAACAATGACTACTTTTACTGTCGCTACTTTAAGTACATTTAGATGAGAGTACTTTCTACTTTCACTGGAGGAACATTTAGAATACTTTTACTGTGACAGAGTATTCCTACTGAAGTACAAGATCTGAATACTCCTCATACCTCTGGCAACTAATCACTGCAGCTGTTAAATAAATGTACTGCAGTGAAAGTACTCCAATACGGCGGTGTCGTGCTGTGACTGTGAACTTTGTGTGTGTGTGTGTGTGTGTGTGTGTGTGTGTGTGTGTGTGTGTGTGTGTGTGTGTGTGTGTTTGCCGGGCAGATGTGTGGTGTGGGGGTGCTGATCTGTGGTGTGTACATGACGGTGAACTTCAGGATGGCCGCCCTCACCCCCACCCTGGCCAGCTTCACCATCTCCAACATGCTGCTGGTCAGCGGCATCGTCATCACCTGCGTGTCCTTCCTCGGCTTCCTGGGAGCTCTGAAGGAGAACCGCTGCCTCCTCCTGACGGTACACACACACACACACACACGCACACACGCACACACACACACACACACACACACACACAATGCTAGGGTAGGCAATTTATTTTAGTTTATTTGTTGAAATTCTCTTTATATTAAGCCAGCATTTAATTCTGTTTCATATCAAATCAAATTATTATTATTTTTTAAAACATGTTTTGGGTTTGATGCCAGGAATAACATAGGTGGGGTTAACACAAGATAAAGACATTTTATATTACGTTTTAGGACATAAAATATGCCCTGTGGCTGCTAGTGTATCTACCAGGAAAGGCAGTATCACTCATACAATCAGACTGGAACACATTAGCAACAACCAAGATCTAAATAGTGTATAGATAAAAATGTGGCTCAAAATGAGGACAATTTATGACAGCTTCTGACAGACACCTGTGACACATGCTGAAAGGGGATCCAACAGGAGACCGGAGGAAACACCTCGTGACCTTTATTAAAATGACTATGGGTTTGAAAGGTTTTGGCCTGCTAATCATTATTTTCTTTAAGAATTGATTTTATGTGATTTTACTGTTTGTTTTATTTATTTATTCTTAATCTATGTATTTTTGTTTAATTATTTTATATCTGTTTTACCCTGTGTCTTTGTGTTTGGATGCTGTTGTTTAGTTCCCTTGCTCTTTGTGTATTTTTATGTGAAAGTAATTATGTATAGTATATTGTAACTATGTTTTGAAAGGTGCTATACAAATAAAGTTTAGCATTATTATTATTACTATGTAATTAGGTCAGTCAGTGTTGTAAAAGAGTCAGTTTACCCAAAGTAGGGGCTCCATTTAGCACATTATGTTTGCATTTACTATTATTATCATTTTATATATAAAATGATAATAAAGAAAGTCAAATACTTCATGTATTTTTCACTTTGTGTGTATTTCAAAGAGTGAACATTGTGTTGACAGTTCTTCCTGCTGCTGTTCTTCCTAATGCTGGTGGAGCTGACTGCAGCCTGCCTGCTGCTCATGTATGAGGGAGAGGTAGGTCCATCACACACTGTTCCTCTGACTGATGCCACACACATACTCAATGTATGCTCTGCAAATCTCCTCTCGCTGTTCAGATTTCCAAAATGGTGAATGACGATCTCAACAAGGGTTTGAAGTTGGCTAAAGGAAAGTCTCAAAATGCCACCATGAGTGAGTGGGACGTTGTTCAGATGCAGGTAAGAGACCTGGGATGTGGATTGTGAAATACTGAGAGGTCACCTCAGTGTGTTGCTAAAGGACTCGGTCTCTCTGGATGATCTGTTTCAGTTTGACTGCTGTGGAGTCCAAAACAGGTCGGACTGGGGGGACAACGTGCCGGACTCCTGCTGCCTGGGAAAGTGTGGGAGCCCAAAGCCTGATTACAGAAAGAAGGTATAGACAGATGCTGTGGTCCAATGGTCCCAAAACCTCTGTGTTTTCCATAACCTCTGTTAAAAATGTCACAAGGGTAAGGTACTGAGGTGGGAAGTAACTAAGCCATTTTACTCAAGTACAATTTTGAGATACTTGTATTTGAGTATTTCAATGTTATGATACTTTGTTCTTCTACTCCACTATAATTCAGAGGTAAATGGTGTACTTTTACTCCACTACATGTATTTAATCCCTTTAGTTACTTTACAGATCTGGATTAATGATGGTAAATATGATCAGCCCTTAAATCAGACTTTAGTTCACCTGCAGTAAATCCAGCAGCTACCCTGCAGTATACAAAGCCATTCAAACTAGCTGCACCTTTACCAGCTCTGAGAACACTTTAATGATCAATCATTATAAAACATATCAGAGATATTATTCTGAAATGGACCAATCAAACAATGACTACTTTTACTGTCACTACTTTAAGTACATTTAGATGAGAGTACTTTCTACTTTCACTGGAGGAACATTTTGAATACTTTTACTGTGACAGAGTATTCCTACACTCTGGTACTTCTACTTTACTCAAGTACAAGATCTGAGTACTTCTACTTTACTCAAGTACAAGATCTGAGTACTTCTACTTTACTCAAGTACAAGATCTTAGTACTTCTACTTTTACTCAAGTACAACATCTGAGTACTTCTACTTTTACTTAAGTACTATATCTGAGTACTTCTACTTTACTCAGTACAAGATCTGAGTACTTCTACTTTTACTCAAGTACAAGATCTGAGTACTTCTACTTTTACTCAAGTACAAGATCTGAGTACTTCTACTTTTACTCAAGTACAAGATCTGAGTACTTCTACTTTTACTCAGTACAATATCTGAGTACTTCTGCTTTTACTCAAGTACAAGATTTGAATACTTCTACTTTTACTCAAGTACAAGATCTGAGTACTTCTACTTTACTCAGTACAATATCTGAGTACTTCTACTTTTACTCAAGTACAAGATCTGAGTACTTCTACTTTCACTCAAGTACAAGATCTGAGTACTTCTACTTTTACTCAGTACAAGATCTGAGTACTTCTACTTTTACTTAAGTACTATATCTGAGTACTTCTACTTTTACTCAAGTACAAGATCTGAGTACTTCTACTTTTACTCAAGTACAAGACCTGAGTACTTCTACTTTTACTCAAGTACAAGATCTGAGTACTTCTACTTTTACTCAAGTACAAGATCTGAGTACTTCTACTTTACTCAGTACAAGATCTGAGTACTTCTACTTTTACTGAAGTACAAGATCTGAGTACTTCTACTTTTACTGAAGTACAAGATCTGAGTACTCTTAGTTTCGTAGTCTTCAATCACCATTCAAACATGCTGAATAAATGAATCACCCGACCCAGTAAACACCTTTAAATGTTTAACTCACTTTCATTTCACAGTTGTTAACATGATTAGTTGTTTCAGTATGCAGCAGCACGAAGCAAGGCTTGTTTGGACACACTGCAGAGGTCAGAGGTCAGGGTCAGGTTCAGTGCCTCATCTTTGCATTTCTCTTTGTCTGCAGGGTTGTTTGGAAGCACTGAAGAATTCGTTTGAGGATCATTTCCTCACCACCGGGATTTCTGTCATCGTCCTCTGCATTATCGAGGTAAACTGATGGTTGTAATATTTACCATATAAATACATCCAATTCATAACAAAGAAACCTCTGTTATGCTCTCCATGCTAAATATACACATGTTGTTTCAAAGTGATTGTTTGTCAATTGATTTGGTTAATTTACGATGCAGTTTATCTCACCAAAAGAGGTTGCTATGTAAGTCTGTTTATAAGTAATGAAAGGCTGCTGAGTACAGAAGCCTGGTGCTGCCATGGTTGCTCATACTTGTTTTTTTAAGCCCCCTGAATTATAAATACAACTCTATTTTGACACAGCTAATCAGGAACTTAAGAATTCTTTAACCTCTTATAGCCATATTTCTGTATTCTCTTTGTGCGGCTCACCTCTCCGCTCTCATCACTCTTGTTTCCAGCAGCTGCAGGCACATTGTCTTCCTATCAACTGTGCAACGTTTGTCCTCCCGGTTTGACCATTTATAAAGCATGTAGCATTAACAATCATCCTATAAGTCTGTGTTGCACCTTTTAAGCCAACTTTATTCCAATTTATCATCATCAATTTTGCTCTTCTTGGTCATGGTCAATAGACCTAATTTACACAAAATCAGACCTAATTTCTGAGGTAAAAAAGGTTCAAATGCTGAATGACCACAGATACATTTGAAAGAAAAAAAAAACCTAATGAAGATGATCATAATTATGTCCTCGTAGAAAAACATAGTATACAATCAAACATGTTGTTTTTCTGGCAATACCCTAAAACAAACCTCTATCTCGACATAAAAACATTTGGGAATAAAGGAAGACAACAGAAAGGATGAATCAGCGGCCCTGCACCAAACATAGGGCCCTGTAGGGGCCTGCTTGGGTCCACAGAGGAGCATTTAGCAGCTAAAGAGTATATGAAGGCCTACCCAGGATTAAATAGACTTAATAATAAACTAATATTCATCAGGAGAGCACAAACTCCTACTGAACTCTAATGTTGCTCCAGTCTGCTGGCCTTCTCAACGTTCCTCGAACAAATCTTGAATCACATCCTCAATTGTGATACCTATTGCAGAAATACTGACAAGTGTAGTGTTGCACAGCTGTGCTGTTTGCATTTTTACAATGCAACACATTGAACTGCTTTAAAGATGTCCTATTGTCACTATTTGTTTTATTGTGAAGATATTTAATGGCACTCAATTATGTTATAATGCGGCAATATAATCAGTGTAACAAATAATGATGAGATAATATGCTAATATGTCCCTATGGTGTGGAGCGGCCAACATATAATTTCATGCAGCATTAATAGAATATCAGATCAACTAAAAATAGCTTTAGTCTACAGCACAACTGTTTGTGACACCATAATGTTGGTTCACCCTTTAGTGATGAAACATATGGAGTCAAATAGTCCTCTTTGTATGTTCAAAATGCTACATGAACTTTGAGGTTTTCTCAGCTGTTCAAATCTATAAATGCTATTACACCCAGATCATCCGTCTCTTACAAATCACCCTGTTTTCCTCTTGTTGGGCGACAGGTGATGGGAATGTGTTTCGCCATGACGCTCTTCTGCCACATCAGCAGATCTGGACTGGGATACAAGTTATAGAATTTTGTCTTCTATCTATTTCAGTTATTATCCTTTCAGGAATCATGTCTGAATGATGATGCTGAAAAATCTGAAAGATCAGAAAACAGTTAGCTTGTGAAAACCAAAACGTGATTTTACTAATCTGTGTTGTGAAGACAAAATATCATCGAACTTAGCAAAGAAGAAAAAAGTGTATCCAGTAGGAATAGGAAGAAAACGTTTAAGACATGACGACTGTGTCCTTTAACAGAGACGCTTTTTAGAACCTTTAAACTCTGAGCAGGGACACGACTGCTACCGTTGGTTTCCCCCAACTTTTCTACATTGTTTGTGTCTTTGAGAGGAATAACCGCGGCATGAAAAAGAGCTTTTCCTGTAAAATATATTACTTATTTTCTGTAACTTTTTTAACACAAACTCGCCCTGTAATATATCAATAAAGTATTGCTTACAGTATTTACACTGCTCTGCATCCTCCATTTTAATTTCATGTTGTCAGAGGATCGGCATTTCCTGTTTCTTGCTTTCACTTCACTGATGTGAAGAGGGGCCAACCATGTAACCACTTCCTCTTTCGACTTCAACCACCGTTGGTTCCTCAACAAAAATAAAAAAACCCCACCTCAAACCGACTTGTGTTTCTCTTAATATAATATTTTAAAAATGCACCCTTTAATTTCAATGTAGAGATGGATTGGTTTGTTAAGAAAACGATCATTGTAATCTTTTCCTTGTATGAGCGAAGGTTCTTCAAAAAGTTGGAAACAAGCAGGTAACACAGATAATTGCTTTTATTTGAATAAATCCTGCATCAATATTTTAAGACAAAAAAAACAACTAAGATATCATTTACACTTTAAAATAATTTTGTTCTGAAACCACACAAAAATAGAGAAAAGTACAATTTTTGTAATTAAAAAAATGTAACTGTACAGAGAAGAATATACCATTTATTGCAAACTGAACACCCCTGACACCTCAGAAACTATAAACACAAGTATTGCAATTCACCTAGAGATATGGAAAGACAAAAAATCTATTCTGATACAGATCGCTCCTCTGAAACAAGCAGCTGTTAGACTGCTTCCCCTCGGCTGCCCAGGGAGTCTCCAGAAGCAGCGCAGGCTCCTCTGCGTCACCGATACGTTCAGGTCCACCTGAACAGATTTACAGTAACTGTGGCATTTGTTGCCCTGCAATACCAGATGAACCGTCCTCTTTGGGAGACGCCTCACTTACTTTCAGAATAGGAAGTAATGAATTCTCCCCTACAGTCCCTCAGAGGCTATGCACGTATTCCCAGGAAACCTGCTCCACCAGTGCCTCATGGACATTCTGTCTGAAAACTATAAAAGGATCTTATTTAAAAAGCTGGGTTTCTTTCATTCAGCAGCCAAAAGGCCATCCAAATACTGAAGAGCTACACCTCCCATATCACGAGTATTTTGAAGTGTTGCCATTAACAAATGCTATCGTAGTGAAAACCTATGAACAAAACATTGCTAAAAACCCTATCTATCTAGTTTGTGCTTAAGATGTTTAAAAGACAAGTCACTACAAATGCCCCTGCAGGAGACAGTATCAGAATCAAAGCCATTTGAAGGAGCAGACAGTACCGAGCCTAAAAACATTCTTGTTAGAGCGATGGAGACTGATGCAGGGAGTGATGCCTCTGCCAGCACACCTCACAGAACACATTAATAAATAACGACAGAAACTCAGTCTTTCACAACTCTGCTTCACAGATCCCCACCCCAACAGGTTAAACCAATGCCCCCCGCCCCCCCCAACCACGACCCATGGAAATAACTGGAATGAGTAAGAACATTAAGGGTACCCAGCCCCTATCTTCACAACATTACGCTTTAAATATCTGATCTGCTGTCAGCTCATTAAGGACTGATGCATACAATATACAGCGGAGAAAAGCCAGTTCACAGAACACCCAACACCACCCTAAACACCCCCCCCCCCACACACACACACAGCTGGTCCATTTACACTTGAGGGTGACACTAAAAACCAAACCACTCAGTAGTATTATAAAGCTAATACTTCCAGGAGAAAGACATGAGAGCTGAGCTCTGTCTCATTGAGCTGCTGCAGGAAGAGAGCAGAATGACTGACGTCGTGAAGGAAACTGAATCAAGTTACCTCACATTTTTAAATCTCGGAAATATTTTACAGGCATCTACAAATGGGACTTCATGTGGATCTCTCAGTGGACCGAGGAAGTCCCCATGCCACTGATGATGTGTGCACATTAGTTACAGGTTTTTGCATGGGACTAGGTTTAGAATCCCCGAGCATGAACCAAAACAATTCTGCTGTCATGAGTAAACTCCCCCATGCCTTTCACAGGTAGACATCCAACAGTTTGAGGCTTGTTGTGACGACTTTCAATGTTAAATTATGCCCACAATGCATCAGGGAAACACTCTTAAATAGAACAAAAATGTCCGGGAGCAGCACACACCATCCCACCTCCACCACCCATACTGATCACTACACGTTCCATTCTGTTCCAGAGAGCCGGGAAACAGCGAGCTCATTGTCATTACTCCCTCAGTCTGTTTGACAAGGTCACACACACACACACACACACACACACACACACACACACACACACACACACACACACACACACACACACACACACACACACACACACACACACACACACACACACACACACACACACACACACACACACACACACACACACACACACACACACACACACACACACACACACACACACACACACACACACACACACACACAGGTATTCAAGTATCCATAGAACATGCAGGCAGGGTGAAAGTACTGAAGCCATTTGCATTACCTAATTTATGCGACCTGATCCTGACCAATCACCCGGAATCATAATTTCAAATATAATGTTAAAACTGAAAATATGACAAAACATATCTCTTGATATCAGATAACCAGAAATTAATTTTAAGCTGTTTTTTTATTCCTCACATGATGACCATCACTGTGGGTGTAATGGAGAGCTACTCTGTGAATATAGTGAGACTATCGTGCCGTCAGCTCAATTTGTCCGACTTGTAATGTTGAGACTGCTGGAAACGAAGACTTGGTGGGGAGTTTGGCGGCTGTTACAGCAGGTTTGTAATCCTTCAACACATGCACTGCAACCCTGAAAGGATCTGCTCCTCCCCCAGAAAAGCTGTGTGTGAGAAATGTCCTAAAATCAACGAGACCAGACAGCAGGCGACTCCGGGTACAGAGTCTCTTGAAACCCATTTGAGCACGTATGTGACCAGAGTTCTCAGACTAGTGAGCGGGCGTGCTGATGACTGTCCTGTCGCAGCTGGCAGTGTCAGCCAGGAGAAAACAAACAGAGTATAATGTGGAAGGGTTTTACACGTAGACGCCACGGGAAAAACTTGATAAAAAGGGTAAAAGAGTCAGACAAATTTGAGCACACAAGAGACCAGTTATCCAAATGACGAACCGGCTACATGATGGGCCTCCTGTACGCTCTACCCAGGCACCCCCCCCTCTCTTAGACCAAGTGAACGCTTCACCTGTTGTTGGCTACATGTGTGACAAGGAAAGACTTCATAAAAACGATACAGCTCAAGCGTTCATGCATCCCCAAAAGCTACAGTACTGGTCAAAGTGTGTGCGGGCATGATCCTCAAACATCATTCAGGGGTCGATCCACGGTGAACGTGAGGAACGATCTGCTGAGACTAGACGCCAGAGACTGGATGAAGCTGCGCGGGGGAGTGCACAGTGTCTCTGAGGTGTAGACACACAAACGTAGCAGCAATAACAACTAACCCTCTACATTAAGACTGCAACTCACTATGATCTGTCAATTCCTTATTAGGCTATAAAATGAACATTAAAAAATGTGTGACATTCTGGTGAAACTGGAGAAAGCTATCTTCAATTTCACTTCATGTTCACCACAAACACAGAACTGTGTGTGTTGCTGTGTACAGAGGTGCAGAGCAACACACGGTCTGTGGACACAAGATTTCAATATTGCCATCGAAAGAAAGAAAGACCATTAGAATTTTAAATATTCTTCTAGGTGCCCTGATGATTAGCAGGGAATTTTGTTTCTTAACAGGAAACTTAAAACGACGATTTGAAACTTATATCTTGGAAATGTTGAATATCAGAAGGATTAATAAAATTTCAGTCAAACATTTCTGTGTACAGTACAAAACTGTTGGTCCTAACGATGTAATCCTATATTCAGTGTCAAGCGTAGAACAATAAGCCGAACAATGAACCCAGCGGGCAGGGTAAAGATCATTACATGTAACTGGTTACTTTGAAAAAAATGAGGAAAAGCAAATAAATGTGTCTTTTTGAGAGAAGCACATCTTCATTCTTAACAATCTCCTTTTGTTTTTGGAGCCGGTCACTGTGGGATTGTGTACAGATACACTTTCCACTATCTTCCAATCATTCATTTGTTTTTTCCACAAATACCATCGAAGGTTGCCATTTCTTTCTAGACTCGCAAAAGATTTATCTTTCTTTGCCTCCACATGTTTATTATGTTGATGTTGATTCAACATTAATTCTAACAGTTCAATATTTGCAAAAGCATGAAATATCCGAGGTTCATTGAGAAAAATGTCTTTTTTGAAAACAATCCCATATGGGCAGTTTGTTTTCACACCTCGACGGACAGGGCCGCAGGACAGCTCAGTGTTTGAATAATGTAATCTGATCAGCTGACCTGCGGAACTGATTTAGATATTTAGTCAATGATCCCAGTGCTCCTCTAAAGGTCGGAGTGACTCTCCACTGCTGAGAGTGGGTGACTCGATGTTGCAGGGTACGTTCCAAACATGTCTGTTTTTACCTTTTCTTCAAAGCAACTAAAACACCTCCTTGTTCAGCTCATGTGACGCTTCAGTTTGATGGCTGATTGAAGTGGACTGATCAGAGGCGTCTAGATCAGAACATTCATCAGCACATCTGTTTTGATGTTGCAGATGTCTGCAGCTGTAGGCGCAGGGAGTGAGTGAGTGAGTGAGTGAGGAGTGAGTGAGTGAGTGAGTGAGTGAGTGGGTGAGTAAGTGAGTGAGTGGGTGAGTGAGTGGGTGGGGGTAGGGGTCAAGACAGTCAGCCTCTCCGAGGCACGGAATGCTGTGGTCTTTTTTAAAAGGGGGACGCCCTGTCTTCCCCCAGAGCTGGGGATCTTAGAGAGGCATCAGCCGGGTGGTGTGGAACAGGAGGGGGTTCAGGTCCTCAGCGTGGACGGCTCTGTGGAGCGACGGCTCCGAGCGACTCCGCTCGATTTTTGGCAGCAAGTCTTGAACCTGCTCAATGGCTACCAGGATCTGAAGATACAAAGGGAAGGATTTGTCAAAACGTTGGGAACACTCATCCTTGCACTTTGTCACGTTTCTACAATGTGAGGACGGAACTCCAGCTGGTACACGACAGCATGGGTACTCTGCACTTACCTGTGGAAACAAGGGCCTCTCGTCACGTTTGAACTTCAGACAGTCAATGATGAGCCTTTTCATTGACTTGGGTGAGGTACTAGACAGCTTACTTAGGTCTGGAGACAAGTAACCACGTCCAACCATAAAGATTATCTGAGGAAAGAAGGAGAGGAAACTGATGCTGGAATCTGACAGAGCTGGTTGTGAAGGGCAACAACACCAGGGGGTTTCAGTGTGCTTAACTTAAAAAGGGACAACTTACTCCGAAAAATAATCATTGGTTTATTAACACACTGTGCATCACCATGAATTTGTGGAGAAAACATGGATGAGTAGTACAAAACCAGTTCAGGCAGAAGTTTTTTAAATAAGACATTTTTAGCAAAAACAGCTTTTGTCAACGGGCATTTCTTCTACATTCTTAATTTACACTGGAGGCAGAGAGCGTTGGGGTTGGGGCTCGGGCAGTGATTTAGATTTGTGTACCCACTCTATTCAACAATGTGTTTAAATTATATAATGTATAAAGCACAACATTATTAACCAGAAACTCTTCACAAGATCACAAAGTTCTACTAGATCTAGCCCCCATATTTTGCTCTAAAGTGTTCTTAGAGGGGAGCAGGCCCCTGGACCTCCCTAAAGCGGCGGGATTCTTGTGGGAAACATTGATGTCACTGCTTATCCTGAGAAATTATACC
Source organism: Eleginops maclovinus (assembly GCF_036324505.1). NCBI lineage: Eukaryota > Metazoa > Chordata > Actinopteri > Perciformes > Eleginopidae > Eleginops > Eleginops maclovinus. The sequence continues at coordinate 2,395,709 of NC_086360.1, read as the reverse complement.
CCCCACCCCCGATAAAAAAAAAAGACATACATGGAAACTGAAACTTTCTGAAACCAAACTAAACATGTGAACTATCAAATAAAAAACTATGATACCCTGTGAGTGGAGTAAACACAGAAGGAGGAGGGTAAAGTAACCTGGTCTCTGTTGTTGATATTGCAGTAAGGCAGGGTCCCTGACATCAGCTCAAACAGCACGACTCCGTATCCGTACACATCCGACTGGAACGTGTACGGGTTGGTGTCCTGCATCCGGATCACCTCAGGAGCCTAGGAAGGAGAAAGATATAAAGACTACAGTCAGCACTGCATTTGTGTGAGGACCTGCCAAATCCAAGGTCACACATCAAATATTTCTATGCTAACATCAGCACTCGTTTTCACATAACATCTGCAAAGGTATGAAATGTATCCTAAAACCGAAGAATACATTATAAAAAAATTAATCACGGAAGTTTTCCTCCTGCCTTCACAAACTTTACTAAAACTTTAGTATTTATCGTCTGAGATCGCGAGAAGACGTTCATACTCTGCCATCCAAGAGTTGGTTAAATCCACCAAAAACCTGACATGATGTAACGCGAGTTTAAAAAAATGAATAAAGTCCATGCGCGTCTCTGAGCCGCAGCGACACCGACTGATTCAGAGTGGGTCATTCTGCCTGTTGATTGTGGGACTGTGTTGCTTCTGTTGGTGGATAAAGCAGACTGCTCCGTGTTTGGTGTCGCTGTGCCGCTGGAACTTCTGTCGTTTGATCTCTGCATCAGCGTCACCGAGTGACAGACTTTAAGCGTGCGTGCTTCCCGTTTAGTTTTAAAATCCATAATGTGCCCACTGCCCAGAGGTCCGCTTGGGAATGGACCTGGATGTTAATGTGCCTTGTTATAATGTATTGATGTAATTGTTCTATAAAGTACAAAAAAAACAGAAGAAACGTTACTACGCTATAATCAATTATGTCACTGCATTGATGCAGAATCGTTGACGTCCGCATCGGGATGTATCGTAGAAACTATTCATTTCAACACCCCTACTGTGTAACGCTGTATGTGTAGGACTCTGAACTATTGACCCGTAATTTCATTTCCCCATTGTAGCAGAGAGAGGTGAGGGACAAACATCCAGTCTCTGATAGTGATAGGATATTATGAGCTCTGATAATTGTTTGATTCTCAAATCTTATTCGTATGTTATTGTTTAGCATGTCTACAGGATAGTCCTTAGTTAAGTCAGTTTATTTAAATGACATCCCCCCCAGTCAAATCAGACCGGAGCCATGCTTTGAATCAGTTGAGTGTCACAATATCTCATGTAATCACAAACATGGACAGGTGTTACTTTTTGGGTTTGAATTGATTCTAAAATGTTGCTTTATGTATTACTAACTGACCATCCTTGGTTCTTTTAATGAAATAATTTCATTAACAGATGAAGTCACATGCCTCAGGAAACAATTATGTAGTAGTTTAAAGACAACCAATCAGTGTTTACTAGGACTGATCTGAAGAGGTGTCCCATGGCCCCAACACACTACAGTCAGAACACTTTTCAGATGTTGTGAGGTTTGGTTGTTTCGACTGTAAAGACTTTTGTAATAAAAATACAAAAGTTATAAAGAGAGGCTTACCATCCACAGAATGGATCCACTGGGCTGTTCCACCTGCTGAGAGCCGCTCCAGCGAGACTTCACTGTGGCCAGGCCAAAGTCCCCGATCTTTACAGTCCAGCCCTCGTGGAGGAAAATATCTAACAGAACAGCTCAGGAAATAAAACAACAAAGTCTGCGCATTCATCGTTTTTATGTCCACAAAAACCATTAACAAGCAAGAGCTTAAAGAATCTGTTGAGAGGAAGCTTCCTGTAGAAACCCTGGAGCAAAAGGATACTGTTTGATTTCAGGTCCCGATGAATGATGTTCTTTGCGTGAAGGTAACTGAAAGAGGGGGGAATAAAATCACTGATTTCATCTGTGTAAGGGAAGAGGGCAACAACTACATTTTGACAAGACTTGACTACACTTATTACATATTAGAGAGCCTCTGTGTTACATCCTCTTATTCAGAGTCTACTGCATAACCAGTCTTGACTTTTACCAATACTGTAAGAGGGCCATCTGTACTATGGCCAACAGTACTAAATGACAAGTCTGACAACATTTAAACAGTTTATGAAATGTGCATGGAATAAATGATTCAATCCAAACTGACTATCATTCTTATAAAGTGCATCAAATGGTTTGAGATTAAGTTAAAAGGTGATTTATAGTATTTGATAATACTCGTATCAGCATTGGTTGGGCTGATGCTGGAATAGAATAGAAGCAGGTCTTACTCCATGCCCTGTGCCGTTTGTCTGGCCACATCAATGCGGCGCATCGTGTCAAACTTGGTTTCTGTGACATGCAGATGGCGGTACAGGCTGCTGCCTTCACACCACTGAGTGATGATGGCGAAGTTGGGCTTAGTCATATAGCCCATGAACAGCAGGATGTTGACGTGGCGGGTCTTCCTGAAGATTACAGAAATGTACAGTTATGATTGAGTCATAAACATGTTTGACTAACACTGGTTCATTTTGCTCATGTTGTGTGGTTGGGACAGAGTTCTTATCATGAACTATTAAATAGGTTATTATGTAGGAACAATTCTATGAATTCAGATTATATGGACCAAATTGTTCCTATCCCTGTAACAATTTGGTCAAAATTGAGAAAATTAGTAATGCACGGTGCAGCCACTTGAAAGAGTGTCTGAATTTAGACATTTTGGTGTGATATTACATTGTACATGTGAGCTCAAAAGGATTAAGGAGGAATATTTTGGTTTTTAACATCGTGTGTGAGATTACAGTACAATGAGAATTTGGTGTTGCCAAATCGAAGCTGCCGTGTAAAAGTTGGGGGAAACACGCATGAAATCCATTGAATTTGTTTGTACATTACCGTGAGCAAAACAAATGATTAAAGGATATGACAGGTTTTTCGTCTTGTTTAAACTGAGCATTTTGAACGACAGTGTCAATACGCTTTCCAAAATACAGAAGTGGCCCGTTTTTGAATAAAGGAGACTTTAAGTTAGCTCTTCTTACCGTAAGACCTGCATTTCATTTTTGAAGGCCTGCAGCTGTTCCGGCGTTGGCTCGGTGACTTTCAGGATCTTGATGGCCACGTCTCCGTGCCACTTGCCCTTGAAGACTGTTCCAAACGAACCTGCACCTATTCTCTTCTGGATGTTGACTTCTCCAGAGTGGACTTCCCAGTAGTAACTGGAGTCTCTGTAGCCCCCTCGGTGCTGAAGCATCAGATTAAATAATGTCATTAAATGTGAAAAGACAAACCGATGACCTGAGAATAATGTCAAAGACTACATACCACTTTCTTTTTGTCATCAGACGAGGAAGGCTTGCGCTCCTTGTGCTCTGAGGGAGACTTGGGGGGCCTACTCCCTGGGGTGAACAGAGAAGAGGGTGGGCTGGTGGAGGGCTTTGGTGAGGGCTCAGGACCTACAGGAATGACAAGGCAGGACAACAGAGTAGTAAAAAACACAGATAAAACTAAAAAAGAATACCAATTCTGAAAGGGAGCAGGAAATCAAAACTGATTTTACTTTAAATCACATACCCATTGTGTTGTTGAATTTTAGCGCTTCCTAAAAAGGAGGAAAAACACAAGTAAGTAAAAAGTTGAGGTCAAGGTTTGCCTACTTTATAACAACCAGCTGTATCAAGCACTGGAGCTAACGTTAGACTTGTGGTGTTGTAGTGGAAATGTTATGAAGAAGCTGATCAGCTGGTTAGTGTTTTGAGCCTTCTTTTTTTCCCTTCCCCACAACGTGATTTTTACAGCCAATTGAGCTGTTACGGTTTTTCTTAGTATTAGCCAGCACTGAAAACATGAAGCAGGCAACCAACACTGACCTCTATAATGCCGACACCAGCAGGGCCCACTGTGCTGACCATGTGAACATTTGGAGTAGAGGTGGAGCGATGCCTCTGTAGAGACTGCCCATCTCCACCCAGCATCGGGAAGCAGAAGGCCGAGTTCGGAGACAGGAGGTCCATCCTGTGGAATCAAGTAAACACATTTTATATTTCAATATCAGTTTCACAGACTAAGGGTTCGTATACACGCTTGTCAGCTTACATCCAGTGCTGCCAGTGTACAATGTGTGGAAGGCACCATCAAAACGCAGCAGTTACATATGGTTCCACTTTTGTCACGTAGCAGTGCCTCGTTTGTCAAGTGATGAGCAACAATGTATTCATTCTTAAAGAAAGGTATCGTTCCTTTATTACGCTAGTCATTTTTGGGTAAATGTGGAGGAAATGTCAATCATTTCAGTGAAGTGCTGTAATTACCAAAGCTTTAAGGTCTGTCCAGTGTGTCCCGTATGTTCATTTTTATAAGTGCAGCTGCATTAATGTCATACCATCATTAACATTTCTCGTGCCTCGAGGGCAGACTCCAGCGGTTGTACCACGGTTTCTAGTTAAAATACTGCTGTCTCATGGACAATATTTTAAGACACACTGAGAACGCCTGGAAGGTTAGATGACATGGTTAGCTGGTTATCGCAACCTGCCTTATTGTCATTCCACGTTTGGTCAAATAATACCTAGCCAGCCCAGACCACGGCGCCCTGTGTCTACGAGGTGGGAAAATATGTTGTATGTATCCCTAAAGACTTAACTGTCACTCGTATTTTATTTGTTTAGTGTTAGCTTACCCAGCAGGCTCTGGGGTTAAGGCTAGGTTGCTCTGCGATGGGGAATTTTCTGGCAATAGTATCCGTGGGTAATCATCTGTGCAGGGATTAGGATCACACCTGACAAAAAATAAGAGAAAAAGGCATAAGACCAAAGAAAAATGTAAACAAGGTGACAGACAAAGGAAGAGCCATTTAAGGACTTGAAGTTGGTGCAGCCTACCCAGAGAGATCACACTTTGATGGTCTATTCTGTTGACCTGATTATTTTTATTTCTCCATTTATATTTTTGTATTGCACAAACCGGTTGTTTAGACTTATTTTTGACATACATTCTGAAGGAGTAATCTGTTAATCAGCATATACTTTTTGAGGTTAATGAGCACTGCAGTTCGTCAGAAACAGTAATGAGAACTGTAGAAGACAGTGAAAGGTGGTTTCAAGCTTCTAAAGAAGCTAGTATGTGGACTTTGAGTTGAGATCATTACTCCATCCATTAAAACAGGTGCAGATGGAGTTGATCTTGATAAAAGTCTGCTAAAATTAAGTTCAGTCTTCCCTTCACTCATGCCAGGGGCTGCGGCCATGCAAAAGAGACAGGGAGAAATATTGCCCTCATTGATGATTCCAAACCCTTCCTCAACTCACCGTTTGCTCACTGTGTCCATGTCCACACACACTGTAGGGACCTTGCTACTGCAGTGCTGGTGAAATTTGTAGCAACATGTCTGACATCTGAAGCCGTTAAAAAGAAACTTGTGGCAAAAATCACAGTAAGCCAGCTTGAAAAACGTTTTCCGTACCTGCACAGAAAAAAAGCCACAGCATTTACTTTACACCTTTAACATTTAAGAAACATTCAGGCAAAACATATTTATGAACCCAAATATAAAGTGGAATATCAAGCAAGCCAACTCCTTACAGGTTGGCACTCTGTGAATACCAGGTTTAAAAAAGAAGCCAAAAAAACCTGTCAATGTGTTTGTCAGTTACTCACAAAGTTGTGCATGGTGAGGGGAATATCATCCAGAACCTCGACTAAAAGCTCCTCTCCAACCAGCGGAGTGATGTCTGTGTCCCAGTCCGTCAGTCTCTTACGTCTTGAATGGCATAAAAAAAAAGCATTCAATTCCAAATCTGAGACTGCAATGTAAACAGTGAAAACGTTTTGAAATATAGATCACTTTTCATGTGAGGAAAAAGGGGCCTCGTACTCGATGAGACCATGAAAACGAAGTTTGCTTTTATTATTCTATAATGAACAAAGTTTAATATATGATGAGTCAAACAAGTAGTGACCAAAGCCAACAAAAAGGTGGAACGTGGAATTTGAAATGTTGCTAATAATCCGTCATTGCACAGAAAAACAGTGTGCACACAAGTACGTTAAGAAAAGGAAGCCTGTCGGAAAGCTGGGTTGGATGTCCACCTCTCAAAGTTGGGTAATTATTTCATGTTTGCTTTGAATAGAAGTTTGATTAACCTGGGGGTTTGGCCATTTGATTATCTGACTGCTGTGGTTTCTTATCGAGTCAGAATAGTTTTTGTTACATGTTCACAGATATCTGCAATAAATGTGTACTAGTGCTCACGGCAAGACTCATGAAACTACAATCAAGAATGACCCTTTAAATAACACATATAATTAGGATCAACCAGAGAAATTATTTCTCAATTGAAACTCTTCCTACTACTAAATTAAATTGTCAGTTCACTTAACTCCACCCTGTAGGTTCAATTCATTATAAACAGCTGTTTACAACAATTAAATATTTAACACTATTATTTTATATTTAAATTATAAGGAAAGACTCGAAACAGACCAGCATGTTTCTGCCCATATTTTATATCATTTTTAGGGTTGCCCTCGACTAAAGATTTTTCTAGTCGACTAGTAGTCGTCAATTCAGGCGAATAGTCGACTAATGGTCTCACCTATACGATATACTAAGATTTATGAGAAAAGAAAGTCATAACATTTTTATTTTTTTCTTCTCCCAAAATGGTTTCAGTTTCAAAGACTGATAAAGAACGTTATTATAACAGGATGGTACGTTGTGCTTTACATGAAATATAAAACAAAACTGTAATAATTAACCGTTGAAATATAAATTAAATTGTAGACGTAGAAAGCACATGAGAGTCGTGCGCCCGGCAGTGGTACAAATAGCAGAAGCTCCGCTGAGGATTCTTAATGTGTGTGTGAACAAGCAGCGAGCACACACACTAAGCATTTAGTTCAAGTTTCTATCATTCATATCTGAGTATAACAACCCAATAAATACTACACTGCAAATGGATACAGCGACAAATATGCGCATCGGTAAAAATCCCTCCGCACATTACGCCCTGATTCTGAAATGAAAGCTTGAATTGATGGTGTTCTGAGCTCAGCGTGATTAGATATTACAGGTTTATATATGTTGATACAAAGCTAGGCTACTGCCTGACTCACTGCTGCTGTTTTCCTCAGAGTCTGAGGAAGGAACACACGTTATCCGGGATAATAAAGCTCCGTGTTTTGATATGATGGTGTGGATCCGGAAGCACCTTTTTTCAGCGGAGTTTGCATGTCACCTTTTGGGGCTCGTCCCTTACTCGCTCAGAAGGATGTCATACTTTGGATATCCTGCCCCACAAAATAACTTAAGGACCGGGCATGGCTCTGAATGAAGTCTGAGGGACTTTCCAGCTGACACGTCATAGCACATGAAGTGTTCAGATGGACTTTTTTTTTTTTACTAATCGTCTAATGAAAAATTATTCAACAATTTTTTTTTTTGCTGACTAACAATTACTAGACTAATCGGGGGCAGCCCTAATAATTTCCAAAAAATCAAAGCTGAACCAAGGGTATGGGCCTGCAGTTGTATTTCAAACAGAGTCCTAGTATTTTTGAGCATGTTTAGATTACTTTGAAACACACAAAATGAATGTGTGCAACCATTTTCTACTCTTCTGTCTTTTTATTTTACAATTATATCAAAAGAACACACTCTACCATATTCAGATCTGACACATGTCAATTATTTGCCGATGCCTCTTCATCTTTATGTTGTGATTTGGAATGCATCCATTATCCGATATTATTATTATTACATATGGTGTCATAGGACATTCAAACGACAGTAAAGCAATCTTACCCTTCTAGCAGGCGAAACACAGCACAGCAGTCTTGGCTCAGGCCTCTCACTTTGAGAGCTTTATCTAGACTCTCGTACACAGTCTGTCCTTGGCGAACATTCACCTGAAAACAGGGAACTGCATTTCAACAAAAGTGACTTTGAAAACAAAATCATAGGCCATGTAAACACAGGACACCAGAATGCATACCAGAAGTCCTGAAAAGAAAAAATGACATCTGCACATTTTGAGTTCATGTTATTATCAGATTATCTGTGTTATCCATGACAGAACTACAGTCCAGTTTTCAGATCACTTTTTTCTATTCTATCCTATTCCTTTGCAGACTCCATCAAAGCTTTTAGAGACAACAATGATGTTTGGCAGTGAACACAGCTGCTGGTCCCATACTGATTACCGGCCCAAAATCTCACATCTGTGTGCGCATTTCTCACATGGTAATCCAAAAAACGATTTTGAACTTAGTGTTGTTGGTCTTTTCTGTTGATATAAGAGCAGCGTAACTTGAAGAGCTCAGCAGTCAATCCATTTTTCCAAAACAGGTTGAACAGCAATTGTTGCAAAACTATAAACTCAAGTTTTACTTTACAAAGGCAACAGAAGTGGACATGTGTGGTTTGCTGTTTACAGTTAATATGAATACCACGATGAGTGCATTATCCCCACCCACACAGTTGTATTTACAATGCACAAAATCAGTATTGTTAACATTAAGCAGAACAGGAAGGGACAATATAAAAAATACCATTTTTATTAAACAAGAGAACACAATATCCATGTCTGATAGGAATAATAAGTCACAGACATGTTGGTGGTAGGCCCCATCTGTGCAACCTCACACCAACTTTACACTAGCTTACTCACTGACATGTTTCGGAGGATGTCACATTCTGTATGAGTTATAACACTTACATCCAACAGTGCTAGCATAATTATTCATATGGCTACAGATTCAGCCGTCCCATAACATTTATACTTTTCGTATTAAAGCAATGAGTCATTTGATCAGAAGCAAGTAAAGCCAATCATCTCACCACTGTCCTCTGTTTGTTGGGGAGGTAGACCCGTATGGTGCCCCCACCTCGGGGTACATCCTCCGGACTGGTCTCCCCCGAGGAGGAGTAGGAGGAGGAGGTGGAGGACATGATGAGGCGGGAGGAACTGGGACAAGGAGCACTTAGACACCACCTCTTTAGGAGAGCTTCATGCACAGTTGAATGGATCCAGGAGAGTTAGCCCTTTACTTGGAGCCTGCAACAACATGGATATATTTCAGTTTTGACACAATATAGAATACCTCCTGTGTGAATGAGGCGGAAGCTATTGTTGTGGGAAAAGGGCAATTTAGATACAATTATTATCCCATAAGATGAAGGTTCCATTACTAAAAAACAATTAACATAATGAACAAGGCCTGTTCCAAAAACACTTACCCTATACATGATTAAAGCACAAGCAAAGCTGTAAATCTGACGCTGTCCATAACTTAAAAGGCTATGAATCATGACCAATGATTTCATTCGTTATCTCGATTAACAAAACCAGCCTACATGCACAATGTGGACATGACAATTATACATAACCCGTTATAAGTAACACACTCCAGAACACAACGATTACTGGCAGCTATTGTCTGTTGACGGCTATTTAATTAAAAAGCAAAACAGCATACATTTACTAGTTCTGATTAGAGGGAGGGCGGTGTGCACGTTCACTAATACAGCTATACTATCCCACCGCTTTTACTCTATAACGTTATTGAAAATACTGTGTTTATTAGGTGGTTACTTGGTGTCAGACACACCAAAACCATTCTGTGGAATGGCCTTAGTCTTAATACATCTATATAGAAACATCTGTTGCCGACAAGGAAAACAGTTCCTGCGTAGATAGTGAATTATTATACAAGAGAGAGCACTTAGTCGGTCACTTAGCGGCACATACAAACGAGAACCATGTTTAAAGCTAATGCTACCTAGCATAACAATTATACACGTACACCAACAGAAACATCCGAGCATGTGCCGACGAACTTTAATTTCATGTAAGAGTATAGCGCTGACAGTCAAAGTTGCAAACCAGCAAACTTGCTAACAACTCGCATGCTAATACTTGCTAACTATAGCCTTTTAGCTTAGCAAGGGCTTTGCCTGCTATGCAACATGACATCTTGAGTTTGGAAGGCCATGATTCACTCCGGGCGCCAGTTAAACGATTTAAGCTAACTAGCAAACTACTGTAAGAACTGTAGAAGACAGTAGGAAGTGGGTAAAAAAACTAATATAATAAAACATGTACGCTAATGCAAGCGATACAATATTGTTATTGCGTTTGTAATTTCCTCTCAGCTCGACTTGAAACTGTGCGAGTCAGCTGGTTAAATGCTGAAGTGAGTAGGAGAGGAGATTTTGTAGCTAACTCATAGGCTAGTTAAGTTTACTATACTGTACAGGGTTTGTAAGCTACTCCTAGCCAGCTAACGTTAGCCAATGTGGGGTTTCTACCACCGCGTCAGCTTATTGAGTACTTATGTGTCTTCCAAAAATAAACAGCAGTGACTTATTTAATCGACATGTGGTAAACTGCACATGTTGTTGCTGTACATTTCTCAGGGTAACATCAACGCGCCTTCCGTCAAAGTGTTCATTACAGTTTAGATACAAGTCAAACCCTTACCTGTAGCAGCCATTTTGAATTCTTTCAATCTGAAGTCGGATCTGTCAAGAACTTCGGCGAAAGCGGAAAACCTCCGAACTGCTCCGCCCACATTGGCTGATTGGTTGAAAGGGCCAGTGGGTGGCGCAAATTCGCCGTCATTTTTAATCAGTCATGGTGTTCTGCCAATCATTACTGATACTCACTAATAGCCTACTATTACACATGCCATAAAAGCAGGAGTGCACATAGTGCCGTACCGAAAGGCAACAAACTATTAGTTATAATTACAATATTGAGAGTAGTGACCAAACAATGTAGGTGATAAAAAGAGTATCCGGTTTTTAAATGACATTACATAGAATTTAGTTGACGCTTGTTTCCAAAGCCACAAGTGCAATAAATCATAAAGATTCAAATTAAGGACAACTAGAACAGTGCGGACATATTTACTTCTAACAAGCAAGAAAACTATTAAGTGAGTCTCTAAAAATCTAGGTGTATATGTGTGGAAGGGTATGGCGCTTCAATCATTCATGCAATAATATTATAGTGTATTTTTTCTGCCAAACTACTAATTCGAAGTTGACTTTTGTCCCATTCTGGTAAATATGAATAGCCACCTCATTTGTTTTCAGAAACAATCCATGTTCTGTCAGTGACTATCCTTATATTATCCTCACAATGACTTGTGCATGATGGAAAATAGGATACAAATTTGTATTTGGGTTACAATTAATTTCAATTACCCCAAATAACTTCATAACATGGCAGATTTGCTGTGACATAACACCATGCTAGCTTGACACACACATCTTGACACATGATACCCTATATCACACAACAATGATCCAAATTTAGTAAGGTGGAAAAATTCATACAAATGGTCAACATCATCAAAGTAGAGTACAGGAAATAATTACATATGTACAATGTGTCTGCTTTTTGCATGATGGCAGGAGCTACTGAGCATCTTCAGCATGAGTGACATCATTTTAGATGTTTATGATTGGATGAATGAGACTGTTTGAGCCACCCTTATTTTCAACATAGGCATTCATACAGGAAGTAAATAAACAATTGAGTATACGCTTCTGATAGTTTGGCAGCGCTCTCAATCCTTAAAACAAAAAAGTGGTCAACAGGATTATGAATTAACGTATGAATTTGCTACTCAGATTACATAGGGGATACGTTTCCTCTCATGTAGGTGTGAAAGGAAATGAAACACACTGACAAAAAAGTGTCAGAGAAAATATATGCCTATGAGGACAGTTGGATGACATTCAAATGTTGTTAAGGAAGCAAAGTTTAAAACCCATAATATTATAAAAATCATACTACTTAAAAATAATTGACACTGGAAGGCATCCTCTGGAAGTGAGGGCAGGAGACCAAGGGAAGGATGGTAATTATCTGTCTGAGAATATACAAGAATAAATCAAGCACTCAGAATACGCAAGCACCCCCCAATAATATGACTGTAGGCTAATAAAAGGAAACTGTCAAACTTAGACTACAGCAGGTATGACTACGAGATAAGGGAATCAATGTCGGGGTTAATTGGAAAAAGACAGTATTACACTGAGCGCTTTGGGAAACACATCAGAGAAAGCAAACTGACTTTAATCAATTCCTTAAGAGCCACCATGGTGGTCAGGCTTGGGGAGCAACGGATTATATTTAACAGATAACCTAATCAGTACACACAAAAAAGTAAATGTATTCATCTTAAACACTTTTTGTAAGCTTTAATATTTTGTGGGTCAAGCCTAAAGTTAAGAGGACAATTATCGCCCCTAAATATCTTGGTTTCTTCTTTTCTACGGTCACATTTTTCTGTTGTCTTACATAATACACTTCAGTAATTGATATGTCTTTCTCTTTTATTATTTGCATTGCGTTTGATGTTGAGGTAATCTTAAAGTAATCAGATCACATTCCTTTAATATTGTGGCACTCAGATTAGGTTACTGATTAAAAAATGCTTTACTTGTGCCTAAGTAATTGTAACGAATTACATTTTTAAAGTAACCACTCAACCCTGATGGAAACAGAATTTAGTTTTTGTTTCCTGCCATCTGCTGTGGCTTCTCCCTCCGCTCCACTAGATGGCGATACTGCACCAAACCCTATCACCAGTATACATCAAAGAAGAAGATATCCCAGCTTGCACCACTGTAGTTGTGTCCGACGTTATCGAACTACGCTGACTACATGTTGTGAGCGACTGCTGTCAACACGGAACCAGACACAGAAACCAGGCGAACTGTGTCCCCAGGATGAGTATTCGGACCCTCCTTGCCTCCAGCGGGATGATCGCTGCCATCGGACTGGGCTATGGGATGTGGGCCATGATCTCTCCGGGAGAAGAGAGGCGCAGAGAGATGATCAAGGTGAACCAGCTGATTAGCAGTCACTGTAGACACACAACTTAGTGAAAGTCATCTAACAAACAGAGCAAATGTAGACCCACTTTGTGAATAAAGCTCTATTTATTTTTTTAAACCTTGCATTAGATTATAGTTTTCTACTGTAAATGTAATATATAATGTAATATATAATATAATATAATATAATAGCCATGACACTAAAATAGAAATATCTATAGGGAGGCATGTTGAAACCAATACAAAAAAGATTGAACTGAGAGAAAATAGTAAAATGCATACATACATTTGTAAAAATAAATAAAAATGACAGGCATGGAAAAAGCCTTGACCACACTTAAGTGGGTACTAGTTCATGTGTATGAGTTTGGCAAAATATAATGTATTCAACAGTATATTCATCCAATTGCTGTGCAATGTCTTGAGTACACTGTCCATTAAAAGAACCAAGTGAAAACTAAACAAAATGAAAAAGAGGCTATGGATGAACTTGAAATACATAACAGCTGCTAATTTAGTTCGAACTGACAAGAGGCAGAATCAAAGTATGTAGAAAACCCCATAGATGGATGGATGGATGGATGGATGGATAGATAGATGGATAGCCTCTGTTAAGTGGTTGACAGCTCTTTTTTTTAAAAACAGAAGCTTTTCTGAGAGCTATAAGTTATTGTTGTTTAAGGAATGAAGGGTATATTTCAAGCTTGCTATGTAAATAAGTTATTGGGCGTTTTTCTTGTCAACTTAAATTTGTTTTCAACTTGAATTGACTGAATTTATTTGAAGTGGGCAGGTTTAATATATGTTTACATATATATTTAAGAAGTACGATGTAAGACAAGCACAAGTTTCAGGTATGGGCCATATTACATGATGTTCAATACAATTCCAAGGAAATGGTTTGTCAAATCCTAGTTGACAGTAAACCTGATTCGGGATTTAAAAGTAAAATAAATGTACAGAAAAACATAAAACCAGGACTAACAGATGCTTTCATCACATGAAATCATCGTTAAACTGTGTGAATTGTGAAAGTAATTGTGCCAATAAGTTCTATATGTTTTTGTCAGAACACTGTTTTTCACACATTCAAGAAATGAGGTAAACAGGGCGGTAGTGGCTTAGTCTGTAAGGGCTTGGACTGGGTTCCAAAGGGTTGCCGGTTCATGTCCCGATTGGACCAGAAAAAAAGAGTGAGCTGGTAGCTGGAGAGGTGCCAGTTCTCCTCCTTAGCCACTGCCGTGGTCCCCTTGAGCAAGGCACCAAACCACGAAACTGCCCGCTGGCGCCGGGCACCTGGCAGCCTCCCTGCTCTGCCACCTCTCCTGCATGTGTGTGGTTGTTTGTGCATGTATATTATCCTTGCTTGTGCATGTATATCCTCCCTGTGTGTAATGTGTGTAAACACTGCAGAGTGGGGAAAGAAATTTCCCTGTAAGGGATTAATAAATTATATCTTCATCTTCTTCTAAACATCCTCTTTATGTGGTGAAATCCACTTACTAATTCCTTTTATCTGCCCATCAGAATCTGCCAGAATACAACCAACAGACGATGGACGAGACGAGAAAGAGGACGGCTCTGGTGATGCAGACACTGAAGGAGGCTGCTGAGAGCAACGAAAACCTATCACGAGGGGTCGGAGGGAAGTAAACAGGCCCCCCCCGCGACCTGTTGGAAGGTCTCTGTGTAGAACATGCTACTGTCGTGCAGGGTCTCATCCTGTGCAGAGACAGATGGACGTTATTTATTCCAGTGGAAATTGCTGTCTAATTTCCAGCTCTATTGCTTCATTGCCTGTGACCACTTTTTATGGTTGGATGTTAAAAATATACATTAAAAATATCCAAACAAATCCACATCTTTTCAGTTTTGTTGTAAGCTAACTAGTCACCAGGAAAAGCTTGTTCCTTTGTTGTCCAAAAACTTTTTATATAACAAACCCACTAAGCCACATATTTCTCTGGGTGACATGTTGACAAGCTCTGGGGGCCTAACCAACTGAACCCCAACTCTTGGTTGCCAGTAAACCTAACACTAAGGAATATTCACCAGAAATTGGATGAGATGAATATGTACAGTGGGGCAAAAAAGTATTTAGTCAGCCACCAATTGTGCAAGTTCTCCCATTTAAAAAGCTGAGAGAGGCCTGTAATTTTTATCATAGGTATACCTCAACTATGAGAGACAGAATGGGGGAAACAATCCAGAAAATCACATTGTAGGATTTTTAATGAATTTATTTTCTAATTATTGGGGAAAATAAGTGTTTGGTCAATAACAAAAGTTCATCTCAATACTTTGTTATATACCCTTTGTTGGCAATGACAGAGGTCAAACGTTTTCTGTAAGTCTTCACAAGGTTTTCACACACTGTTGCTGGTATTTTGGCCCATTCCTCCATGCAGATCTCCTCTAAAGCACTGATGTTTTGGGGCTGTCGCTGGGAAACACGGACTTTCAACTCCCTCCAAAGATTTTCTATGGGGTTGAGATCTGGAGACTGGCTAGGCCACTCCAGGACCTTGAAATGCTTCTTACGAAGCCACTCCTTCGTTGCCCTGGCGGTGTGTTTGGGATCATTGTCATGCTGAAAGACCCAGCCACGCTTCATCTTCAGTGCCCTTGCTGATGGAAGGAGGTTTTCACTCAAAATCTCACGATACATGGCCCCATTCATTCTTTCCTTTATACGGATCAGTCGTCCTGGTCCCTTTGCAGAAAAACAGCCCCAAAGCATGATGTTTCCACCCCCATGCTTCACAGTAGGTATGGTGTTCTTTGGATGCAACTCTGCATTCTTTCTCCTCCAAACACGACGAGTTGAGTTTTTACCAAAAAGTTCTATTTTGGTTTCATCTGACCATATGACATTCTCCCAATCCTCTTCTGGATCATCCAAATGCCCTCTAGCAAAAGATGGGCCTGGACATGTACTGGCTTAAGCAGGGGGACACGTCTGGAACTGCAGGATTTAAGTCCCTGGCGGCGTAGTGTGTTACTGATGGTAGCCTCTGTTACTTTGGTCCCAGCTCTCTGCAGGTCATTCACTAGGTCCCCCCGTGTGGTTCTGGGATTTTTGCTCACCGTTCTTGTTATCATTTTGACCCCACGGGGTGAGATCTTGCGTGGAGCCCCAGATCGAGGGAGATTAGCAGTGGTCTTGTATGTCTTCCATTTTCTAATAATTGCTCCCACAGTTGATTTCTTCACACCAAGCTGCTTACCTATTGCAGATTCAGTTTTCCCAGCCTGGTGCAGGTCTACAATTTTGTCTCTGGTCTCCTTTGACAGCTCTTTGGTCTTGGCCATAGTGGAGTTTGGAGTATGACTGTTTGAGGTTGTGGACAGGTGTCTTTTATACTGATAACGAGTTCAAAAAGGTGCCATTAATACAGGTAACGAGTGGAGGACAGAGGAGCCTCTTAGTTACAGGTCTGTGAGAGCCAGAAATCTTGCTTGTTTGTAGGTGACCAAATACTTATTTTACCGAGGAATTTACCAATTAATTCATTAAAAATCCTACAATGTGATTTCCTGGATTGTTTCCCCCATTCTGTCTCTCATAGTTGAAGTGTACCTATGATGAAAATTACAGGCCTCTCTCATCTTTTTAAATGGGAGAACTTGCACAATTGGTGGCTGACTAAATACGTTTTTGCCCCACTGTATGTATGTTATGTACGGTATGTGTTTATGAATATATGTATACTGCAGATAAGCTATACCAATAACGGATCTTTTCACAGAGTATGGAATGCATCTAAGAAAGGTCCCCTGAAATCTCCTGTTTGAATATAGAAGTGAATATCAGATCTTTTCCAGTTTCATGTAAGACATTATGTTTGTCAACCACTGTAATTAGTAGGCGGCACACTGTCCCTCACTTCAGCAAGATTGCTCGACTTACATGGGAGAATGCCATCTGCAGTAAAATGCATCTCCTTTCCTATAACACCAAGTAGAGCAGTCAGAGGGTTTGGTTCCAGTTCAGTACTGAACACCTGGGGCAAAGTTTGGAAAATTGCCATCCAGTTCATGCACGGCGGGGTCAGTACATATGAATGAGAGAAGCTCTGCACCTGCCAGACTCCAGCTGCAGGTGGATCACAGACTTTCTGTCTGATAGGAAGCAGCACGTGAAGCTGGGGAAACACGTCTCTGACCCCCGGACCACCAGCACTGGTTCCCCGTCAAGGCTGCCTTCTTTCCCCTCTGCTCTTCTCCCTCTACACCAACAGCTGCACCTCCAGTTAGACTGTGAAGCTCCTGAAGTTTGGGGACAACAACACCCTCATCGGACTCATCTCTGGTGTGGACGAGTCAGCCTACAGGTGGGAGATCGACTATCTGGTGACCTGGTGCAGGGACAACTACCTGGAGCTCAACACTCTAAAGACAGCTTCTTGGGCACCACCATCGCCAAGGGCCTCAAGTGGGAGCAGAACATCAGCTCCCTCATCACAGCAGAGGATGTTCTTCCTGAGGCAGCTGAAGAAATTCAACCTGCCTAAGACGATGATGGCTGATCGGCTGCAATCTGCCATCCCTCCACCCCCTGCACGCCTCCAGGACCCTGAGGTGGGCAGGGAAGGTTGTGGCCGACCCCTCCCACCCTGGACACAAACTGTTCACCACGCTCTCCTCTGGCAGGAGGCTGTGCTCCATCAGGAACCAAAACCTCTCTCCACCTGAACAGCTTCTTCCCTTCTGTTACCGGCATCAAGGCCCAGGACCCCCTACTGACACTAACCCTCAGCCACATCATAGATTCTATACATCGCATTAATGCACACAATAGCTTGTTTTTCATCATAATACGGCACATCACTGAATTCTGCACGTTGCACATTGAAAATGCAGATTTTCACTCCAATTCAGATATCTACGGGTACACCTACAGTATATTTCAATGTAGATATTGCTATATGTGTTATGTTATTATAGTTATCTTACAATAGTTTTTCATCACAGTCCCAATTTTAGTTTTATTTTGATGTATGTTTGCACCATAACGCCAAGTCAAATTCCTCGTTTGTGTTAACCTACTACTTACTATAAACCTGATTCTGATTCAGCATTTTGGCATTTATCACAATAGGGACTAACTCCAGGATTGATGAGACGGTTTAACTTGACACAATGTAGACAGGTTCTGGACCCAACATCTCCAGGTGGAATTTGATTGGTTTGTTGATGATGATGATTTTCAAGTTGCTCTTTTTGATTTCCCCAAGCAGTTGTTGCACCAGTTAGCGAACCGTGAGATGTTCCCAGATACTGTTGACTGTATAAGGATTTCTTTGACTCCAAACTGCCTTTCAGCTTGCTTTGCTGAGAGCCGCTGTCTCAGTAGAAATGTTTAAGGGGCAGCTGAAGACTCACCTTTTCCGACAAGCTTTTGGGGTGTTGGGGGAGGTGAGTTTTTAGCTGTCCCTACACTGGTGTTAATCTGTACTGTTGTATTTTATCCTTTTTATTGTACATTTTAAAGCTGTTATTGTGTATTTTACTGTGTACTGCCTGTAAAGCACTTTGTACATTCGTGTTGAGAAGGGTGCTATATAAATAACATGTTACCTACTTACTTAGGTCCCATGTCCATCTCAATTGGTTTTCTTAGTGGTAATGACCAATCCTTTTCCTTTGATATTTGTTGGGTCATGAGAGGAACGTTGTACATCTGAACCCTGCTGCTGGCCTTGCAGTAGATTCAGCTACCTCAGTCTCCAAGTCAAGCTGTTGCCTCTCAGTTACAGTTGCCATGCGAGCAACAACTGCAGCCTTTTCTGCTTTAATTTGTGCAGATGAAGTTGCAGTTGACTTTGTACTGCTGTCACTT
This sequence comes from Eleginops maclovinus, assembly GCF_036324505.1. NCBI lineage: Eukaryota > Metazoa > Chordata > Actinopteri > Perciformes > Eleginopidae > Eleginops > Eleginops maclovinus. The sequence continues at coordinate 2,376,975 of NC_086360.1, read as the reverse complement.
TTGCTTCAACATTTACCAACATTAGAAACAATGTTATCAGGGTTGAATTTATTGTTCACACCACCAGACACCAAACCAAATTCCTTGAATGTGTAAATGTACCTGGCAATAAACTTTAATCTGATTCAGATTATAACAAATACCTTCATATTGACCAACTCACACCTTTGTTTTGAAAATACATTGTTGATCAACATTTTGGCCTTAAACCATATTTCATGTCTTTCCCTTTCCCCATGAGGCAATAAACCCATGAAATGTGTCATGCACACACCTTGTTTCATCACACAATTCAATGTAAGCATCAAGAGCATTTTGAACCTCAGCATGTTCACCATTTTGCATCAAATCTATATTTTTTTGTTCTTAACCCTTGTGTTGTCTTCCTATCAACATTTGTCCTCCCAGTTTCACTACTTAGAGCATATGATATACATAATCACTAGGGATGCACCGATACATCGGTGAGACATCGGCATTGGCGATGTTATTTACCACCATCGGCACATCGGTAAATAAGGTGACATCACCGATTGCAGTCGCCGATGTTTCTGTTTTGCTACGTGACCGGGAGAAGTCGCGTTAGTGTCGTTTTTTAAATCTGACGGACCAAATCTTAAATCAGGGCATCATTTTGAAGGATTAGATCAGTGACTGTGGGTCTGCCGTAACTTTAAAGTCACTCCTCTCCTCTGCTCTCCTCTCCTCTCCTCTCCTCTGTGAGGAGCTGCTGCTACCCGCTGCATGCTGCAGGACTTCTTCTCTGTGTAGCGGGTGTCTGCAGGATCGGTAAATTAAATCCATTCTTCAGTGTTCTTGGGAGGCCGAGGCATTGGCCGACATTTTTTGAATTTTAAGGCAAATGTATTCATTCCAAAAGTTTGAAACCTAATTTCTGAGGAAAACGAAAAAATGTTGAAGAATTTTATAAAATGTACCCCCATAAAAACACAGAAGCTGAATCTGAATCTGAATAAAACCCAAGGCCTAATGAAAGTGATCATAATTATAGTATGTTATTTTTCTAGCCCTAACATTAGAAACACCTTTATCCAATCATAAATTTAAATTACTGTATAGTGTATTACTGTATGTTTTACATCTTTACATCCTTATTGTTGTTATTGTATATATTTTCTATTTTTGCATTATTTTATTTATCTTATTTGCACTATATATGTTGAGTTGTTCGAGGAGCATGGGATATAAGATTTTCCTTGCCAACATATACGCTGTATCTGCTGTGCATATGACAAATAATACCTTTGAACCTTTAAAGACATTTGGGAACAGGTCAAATTTGACCCAAGGACAACAGGAAAGTTCATTTGCTAGCTTGTTTCAGCTTAGTCTTTTTTTGTATCTTGGGTGTAATATTAAGCTGTCTATGGCTCTTTTTGCTGTAACAAAAGAAAATTTCCCTAACGTGGAAGGAATAAATGTATTCTTATTCTGATTCTGAATAGACACGTTAATTGTTCGTCCACTTGGCAACCAATGCATTGGATTTACATCCTTCAGGGCTGTAGTGCTATTTGTATAAGTACCGGATGCACACATGCGCACGGTTGTGGTTCGTTTTGAAGGCAATGTTTCGTTTATAAAGCCTGCATGAAGCAACATGATAAGCACTGACAGGGTAAAGTGTCCCGGTGCATTCTTAGGAAAATGGTAGTTTTCCCGTGGCATATTAAAGTGTATAACGATTACAATTACTTCGCCTCGTGTCAGTACTGCCTCTATTATGGAAAATACATTGGACCTGACAAATTCTACCACAGCCCAATGCACTTCCTGTGTTCTCCTTGGCTCAATCCTAAACCCTGATGGATTGAATTGATGTCTTTTGGTAAGAGGTTGATGAAGGCAGTTGAATCTTGTGATTCAGATTGGTATTTGGCCATAACCCATCAGCAGAGATACCTGAATCCAGATTACTGCTTTATTGTACCTCCTCTGGTTTTGTTCTTTTTGACTGTTCAATGGACGGACACTTGATTGGTTCGACTTACTGTTGGTGCTTTAATACATGTACTTTAGTTAAGTAAAAAAGAGCATATAGTGTTTGTTGTAAAGAATCAGATGTTACTCTCCTCTGTCAGCGGTTCTGTTCTGGATGCTAATACTTTAAGAGTGAATCTATACGCCTACTGCCTGAATCTGCTTTATGGTTTCCACTTTCTTTGGTGCATTTGTTCTGTTTTTAATTCAGCAGGTGAACCTGTATGTTCATTAAATAGTGTGTGTGAGATTAAATGTGTGTGTTAAACTAAAACAGAGCATTTTCTGTCAGCTCAGATTTTATTCCTGCTTTTCTAAACTGTAGTATTTGCTCATGTGATTCAGTGTTGGTGTGTAGGCTTAATGGAAGGCAGGTTAGAAAAATATTAGTTTCCTTTTTTTCTTATTTCACATTGTTTTGTTGTGTTAGAGAATAGATCACTTTTATAATGTGAAACTTAGATTTAGTTACTGAATACATTTTGTTCAGGTATTTAGAAACAGAATACATTTTTAAACTAACACCCCCCATCCATAAGTTGTCACAATGGCACTGCTTAAACCCCCTTGCTTTTATTTAACAACAATAATCAAGTAAAACCATACCTATAAAAAAAATCATGAAATGAAATGTTTCAAAAACACACCCAACTAAAATGTAAAAAATGTCCAGAACTTCCGTTCCAAAAATCCCTTCTGTAAGAAGTGGGCGAGCTAACAGAGAGAGAGCATCTCTCTCCTGGAGGATTTCAGCTCCCTTTGTGTCTTTTGTCCTGTCCGTTTGGTTAGCAAGAAAGACTGCGCTGATTACCCGAAAATCGAGTAACGAAATTGCTGAAGACGTCCAGAATTATTTGGCTGGTCAGCACACAATAAAAAAGTTGAACTTTTAACTAAAAAACAATAGTTAAAAACAAGTTGTCATTTTTTCTCAAAGAAATAGATTGCTTGTTCATATCTTTGTAGCTGCAGACCACCACACCAATGCATCATGCTGAGAGACATGGGGAACGGGGGGCCCTAGCTGAAGCATGCTGGTCCTACGGTGAAGCCGAACTCCGTAGTTACTTGTTTGTTCCCGAACACTGCCAGGTCCCTGAGAGGCAGCAGGTGGAGATCTTCACTTTCAAACTGAAGAACGGATTCTTGCACTTCTGACTGCAGGGGCTCCAGCAGCTGCAGGAGAGGAAACAGGGTTGGAAATATTCAGGACAAGTGAATCCCAGTTCTGGGATGGTTTAAAGGGGCCATATTATGCTTTTTGGGGTTTTCCCTTTCCTGTGCTGTGTTATTTATGTTTGTGTATAATAGGTTTGCAAAAGCTAAAATCCCAAAGTGCAGGCTAGAGGGAAATTCTCTCCCATACCCCTCCCCTGCCTGAAACGCCTTGATGAGATTCCTTTCTTTACTTCCTGGTTCAGTTCCATGTCACACTGACGTCAACCTGATACGGAACCAAACTCAGCCAATAGCAGCACGAGCCGCTCCAACACCACTAAGGTAAAGCCGACCTGATCGGAGGAACCATGGCGAGGAGACGCTGCCACTTTTGCTGCGAACCAAAACTTTCTTTGTTTGCCATACCTAAGGAAGATGATGTGAAGAACAAGTGGTTTGCATTTATTTTTACCATTATTCCCCCAGAGCAAAAACCCAAATTATGGCTGTGTTCTCGACATTTCACATACGGTGATGGGTTTTCATCACAACACGTTAACCTCTTAAGCGCAGACGCAGCAACCTGTAAGACACAGCGTCTCAGGGCCTGTTAACATTTAACAACCTATTAATGTGGCATACCCACTTAACGGGAAGAAACTCAGCTACCAGACCATATTAACCATTTTTACCAAAACGAAACACAATTCCAACACCAAGCGTCTAAATCAGCACTGAACGAAAATGAGCTAACGCTACGTAGCACCTGAGTGAGCGACGGCGATTGTTTTACTTCATGCTATCTGCACAAACCACATATCATATGAAGCCTGATATTCCACAGATTCCATTGGTATAAGTCTCTGTATGAACAAAACTCACTGAACTAGCAGGCAAGAAAGAGCAAGAAACCTGCTTCACTTTACAGAGCCATAGCTATAAACAGTGTTTGCTGTTTGTGATCTAAAGTTGTGTTCAAGGTCATAGCAACGCTGCTGGAGGTCATACAAACGCTGCTGAAGGTCATACAAACGCTGCTGAAGGTCATACAGATGCTGCTGAAGGTCATACAGACGCTGCTGAAGGTCATACAAACGCTGCTGAAGGTCATACAAACGCTGCTGAAGGTTAATCCGATGTCTCTGTGTCACTTTGAAATGATTACTGATAATCTATCATTATTTATTTGTAATAAACCGGTACCGCACAACAAGCAATAGTTTTTTTCAGGGGGGGGACATTTTCGACCCATCTCTAAGTGGTTAACCAATCAGAGCAGAGTGTGCTTTTGCAAAGGTGGGGGCATGAGCTCTTGAGAGGAGTGAAAAGTGGTACTTTATTCACAGGCAGTGTGAGGAAAATAAAGCAATTTCTCAACATTAAAGCATGAAAACATGCTTTAGTGGAGCAACAAAATACATATATGAACCTGAAAAGTAGCATAATATGACCCCTTTAAGCCATGCAGAGGGTGTGAAGCCACAGTTTTTAAGAGAGCTTTGTAAAGACATCCTGCTTGGTCTGATGTCCGATACACTGAATGTGTTCTTAGCTTTCAAGGAAAACTTACATTTTTCCCAGATTAGGTTTTTTCTTCCACTGTGTATGTCCTGTGTGAAATCAACATCAAGACTTTTACTATTGGTACTTACTCACTTTTGATATTTTGATTCCAATACATTTACACTTTTATGGCATATATCACAGGTCTCTAATATATATAAAAAAACATGTCTCTGACGTGTTTTGCTCAAAATACCAAACAGATCATCCATTTTAACATGTCCGCTATCCCTCTGTTTCAGCCCCGTGTTCGAAAGTGCTGATTCTTTGACTTTCCCTTTCATGCAAACGAGTTGCACGCCCCTTTGGAGAGAAATTTCTAACAGCCATATCAAGCATTATTTCTGAAACACTTCTCAGTGTGACATTATATGTATTATATATACAACAACTCTAAGTCTCTCCTGCAGACATCCTGCTGAATACACACACACACACAGCGGAGGGGATTCAGCTTGCGACAGTATATTGTAATAGTATCTTTTTTTTTGAAAGAGTTGGACAAGACATCACTTTTTCCCTGATTTCAGGCACCCTCACTCACTGCACATTCTGGCAGCGCTCCCAGGTAGCTCTGCCTGCGAGTGTCAGATAGGAACTGGACCTCCCTCTCTCGGTGGTTCTGCACAGTTCCACGCTGACAGGAGTATGTGACGGTCTGAGTGCAGAATCTGCTTTTCAGTCGTAGAAACCTCATCTGCACCACATCGGTTCCTCCTGGATACTCAAACTGGGGAGGGACAAGATACGATGAAGAAGTAAATAAAAAAAGTCTAAATGAATCTCAGACAAAGATTAATAGAGGGATCAGCTGCTAACCTGGAAGCCGTCTTTAACTGAGCTCAACCAGTGAAATGACAGGTTGGGGCCAGAATCGCTCAGCCAAGCTTTAACTGGAACCTGTGGTCATTGATGTTATCACATGTGTTATACCAAATAGTGGAGGTGTACAGATCAGACTTGCAACGACAATATACCAAGGCCATAAAAGGGAAATAAAGGGAGGTGGGTAATACTGCGAAAAAATTACATCTGAGAATAACAATAACAACATCAGAAATGTTTGTGACAAACCCGTAAATAACAACAAACCCCCACGCTTCTCTGCAAGACTGGATCAACATAGAGTGCTAGGGTTAGCACATGTGCATGTTTGTCTCCCGCTAGACCTCTGATAAATTTTCGGTTTTACTTTTTTACATTATTAAGCTGGTATTGCAGATACTGTATGTAAAATCAAACATGTCAAAAACAATCATCTTTCCTAAATGTTTCTATAAAGATATACATTTCTTTTTGTTTTGTACATCGACAGTAAGAGATATTAGGTTGTAAAAAAACAACAAATATTTATATATATATAAATATATATCATAAACACTATTTTAAAAACATATTTTAAAACTCAAAAGAAAAATGAAATGTTAACAAGATATATATTTATGCATATTTTTTGTATATATATATATATATATATACGAAAAATATGCATAAAAAAATAACGACAACAATAGGAACATTTCCTATGTAAAATAAAACATGCAGTAAACCAGAATTTGTGAAGTGGAAGAGCTCTGTTATCTAAAATCATTCTCATGTTTAAATACTGACAGTGTCAGGTGTTGTGAGAGTTACCTGAGGCTGCAGGGGGGGCAGACAGGTCTTCGGCTCTGCACTGAAGTCACAGAACACTTGGAGAGCATCAGCTGGGCTACCCTGGTTAGGATCAATGTAATACATCCCTGAAGGAGGACGGAAATCAAAACTCATTCAAAGACTGAACAACACAGAGCAAGCAACACACACATTATCATACTTCTCTACATCTCCAAGGTAACTTCCACAGACTTCAGTACCGTAAACATGCCTACGGGGGAAATTTAGAGTTAAGAACCCGTTGACAGAGAGACATTCACACACTCACATACTGTTGGGCATTGGAAGCAACTTGGGGTATAGTGCCCCAAAGACACGACTGTAGACAACCACTCAAAGCAACAGCCTGCAACCAAAGGCTGTCGTATGACTTATGTCATAAGTCCATGATAAGACACACATTATTATTCCAGTAGATCTGGGAGGGGGGGGGGGGGTGTTACCGTTAGTGGAGTTGGGGTGAGCGAGCCACAGCTCTAGACAGGTGCTAGCTGGTTGTTGTTTGCTACCATCGGGTGGACTGATGAACCAGTGGAGGTCTCTCTGAAGGGAGTCCAACAGGGTGTGAACCAGGATGTAGTTTGGCCCGTCTGATATGTACATGAGTTCCTAAGATTAAGAGTCATAAACAACATGCATAGATGAAACAGCATTATATAGTGGAGTCAATGTAAAGGTCAAGTGTGTAGAATTTAGTGGCATCTGGAGAAACAGCTGGCACTGCAACAAATGGAATGAGTGGAAGAGGACCGGCAGCCCCTGTAGTTAATTCTTTATGATTTGTGCCAGTTTTTTATTTTGTTGAGATATGTGATGGGTGGTATCTGTAAGAATAATCAATATATTGAAATGGAACATTAACATTAACATTAAAGACGGATCAGATTTTGTACTCCCGGTCGCACTGGATGTTATTGTTTAGCCTCAGTTAGCATGTAGCTTATATTGTATCGTATAAATGAGCGGTGTTGGGTGTAAGGCGTTACAAAAGTAACGGAGTTACAGTAATGTATTACTTTTTGCTGTAACACAGTAATATAACGCATCACTTCTGAAATGTGGGTAATACAATATAATACCGGTTAGAATTCTCAGTAACACAGTTACAACACATTTTAACCTGAAATGATGTGGTGTTGTGTTTCTAAGAATTCACAAACATGGCGAGACATTCCGTCACCAGAGAAATAATTGTGAGGGTAGAATAGTAACTCAGTAAGTCTGTTTACTATTGGTTAAGAGGGCTGCAGAAACAGATTCACAATGCAGAGCTGCAGGCTCACAATGCAGAGCTGAAGGCTCACAATGCAGAGCTGCAGCTCAGAGAAGAGAACAGAGAAAGACAGGAGTGCACGCAGGCCGAAGCAACAGAAGGTCACTTTCTCTGGGTCTGCTGCTTGAACCCAGAGAAGTTAAGAGACTCGTGGCAGAGACTTGAAGATATGCAGCCTCTGTCCTCTGTGGAATCACCGGCTTTTAGAAAGCTTGTCAGCCAAATCGCCGTTAACACACCAATGTCCAGGTGAGCTTGATATACAGCAGGTCACAGGGCCGTGCAGAGGCTCCACTAACATGTTATTAATAACACACAGAGACGTCATGTTACCGGTATCACATATTATTCAGCCCACTTAAACGGAGCATGAGTTTAATCTCTAGCTCTTTTCCTAATGTTCAGCATGTACTGCCAGATAGATAGATAGCTTTAATTAATGAGCTGCAATAAACTACATTTCAGCATTTAAAGCCATACTTTAGAGGTTATTTTGGTGAAAGTAACTCAAAGTAACGCAGAAGTAGTGTAACGCATTACAGTTCAGAGACAGTAATAATGTAATGTAACTTATTACTTTAAAAAGACAGTAATAAGTAATATGTACTGTATTACATTTTGGAAGCAACTTACCCAACACTGTATATAAGTAGAGGGAGAACGACACGTGCATTACATATTAAACACACCGCCTCAACCTCTCCCTCATTGACGCTGCAATAATACTATCACGTGTTTAATAACCAATAAACATCAGAAGAATTCTATAACAACGTATCATCAAGAGAAGAGTCATGACTACGTCATCATATGGCGACTGTGACTTCATAACAGGGCGAAGCAGAACGTGCCCTGGACCAGCCTCCATCGAGGTCAGCCAACGGAAGAAGAAGAAGAAGAAGAAGACTTTTCCAAAAACCCTTTATTACAGGTTTAACAAATGTACATTTGCCTCAAATAAAGTGCTTTATTGTGCAATAAAAATCTATTTACCTAGAATAAATAAATAAAAAAGCTAAGCTTTAAAAACTTGTGTAAAGTGCAAGTCCTCGTTAACAACAGAACATACAATGTCTTTATAACACCACCGTTGTTTGAAAGCTTCCAAGTCCCCGATGTGTTTATAAAAACGATGCTCTAGCCAGAGTCTGGCTCTGATGTTGCACAGCCAGATCGCTTTTGCTTCTTGTCCCTTCCTGTTTTCCACTCTGTTCTTCCTACTTAGATAGATAGCCATTTTAGCCTCACCAGAGAGGTAGTTTAGGAGCTGCCACCTTTCTTTGCTTGTCTTTTTGTATGGAGCCCCCATGATAAACACTCTCTCGGTAAAAGCTATACTAAAAAGACTAAAACCAATGTTAAAAGAGAGAAGAAACCCGTGAGTCTCTGGCACTCTGTAAAAACATGGAAAACAGTCTCTCTAAAACCACAAAATGGACAGTTGTTACTGACAGCAGGATTAATGACGGAGATAAAAGAATTGGAGGCGATAGCGCCGTGTTAAATTCTCCACTGGAGGTCGGCAGTACGTTTCTTTAAGGGAGGTTTGTACAGAATCCTCCACTGTGGGCCTGGTCCGTTTCCGGCACCCAGTCCGGTGCTCCACACAGTGGAGGCCCTGTCCTTCAGTCCATTTTTGTTTATGCTTTTGACAATGTTCATGTATATAGTCTTTTTGTCCGCTTTGTGCATGGTCATTTTCTCTGGGTTTGCAACCTTGAGCAGGGGGCCCTGTCAGCTCTCCGAGCCCTGGGCTCAGGTATACTGTATCTCCGGGAAAGGGTCTGTTCGGTCTGGTTGGGCTCTGCCCTGTCCGTAGCTCTTTAAAAGTCTCTGTTCCTCAGCGCATAGGCTCCGGCTCCAGAGTTGCAGGATCCTCTGGGCCACCGACCCGGACAGAGTGTAGACCCAGCAGAGAGCCCAAGGCCCGGGCATCGCTCAGCTCCGGCCCCACTGCATCCACCACCTGCTGAAGGCTCAGGGTCTCAGATCTGCACAGCGCCACCGCCAGTCCTGGTGTCTCGTTGCTGCTAACGTCCAGCCTGGCTCCATGAATCAGAGGCTCTTTTAACAACCAGTGCAGAGAGTCAGTCTTTGGACACCTTTTATGGTTAAAAAGGGCCCAAGACTTAAAAACACCCTGATAAAAGGGAGGTAACCCACTTAACTTTGAAATGGTTAAATCAGTTAAAAACAGAGCAGCATCCAGCCCCAGGTTACTCACGCGTCTTAGAATGCAGCTGCTCACATCTCTCCACACCAAATCAGCCAGGCCGGTAAGATACCTTTGCAGAAACTGCATTCTAAAAGTGGCTGTTCGGCTGGCCAGGTGGACAAGGCCCTGTCCCCCCTCCTCTCTAGATAAAAACAGCACCCCCTGTGGCACCCAGTGTAGCCCATCCCAAAAAAAACCCCAACACTCTGCCTTTAAAAGACATCTGCGGGAGCAGCCACTTCCATTTGGACAGTTTTTCCTCAATCTTCTCTGTGACGTTCTCCCAGTTCTTCTGGACTATATTTGTGTTCCCTACGAACACCCCCAGGTACTTTATGCCATCTCTTTTCCATGTCATTCCCTGGGGAAGACGTGGGAGACCGCCACGCCACTCACCGACAGCGAGGGCCTCACTCTTCTTCCAATTGACCCTCGCTGCCGATGCTGAACTAAAATCTGTCACAATATTGGTTAAAATGTCTGCATCCCTCTGGTCACTAACAAAAACAACGATGTCGTCCGCATACGCAGATAAAACCGTGTTTCCATTAAAACCAGGTAAAAAACAGCCCTTGCAATTTGGAGCATATTTTGCAGAGGAGGGGTTCTAGGGAGAGTGCATAGAGCATCCCAGACAGAGCACAGCCCTGCCGGACCCCTCTACACACTCTAAAAGGAGCACACAGCCCACCGTTGAACTTCAGCACACTCTCAATCTTATTGTACAACACTTTGATCTTAGCTATGGAACCAGCGCTGAACCCAAACTTCTCCATTACTTTCCAGAGGAAGCTGTGCTCAACGCTATCAAAAGCCTTTTCCTGATCTAGAGAAATCAGACCAGTATCAATGCCCAATGAGCTGGAGACCTCCAAAACATCTCGAATCAGGTGAACATTGTCCACCATGGACCTGCCGGGCACACAGTAGGTCTGGTCCCGATGGATGACCTGCTCAATAGCTCTTCCCAACCTGGTGGCCAAAGCCTTGGACAGAAGCTTGTAATCCACACACAGCAAAGACACAGGGCGCCAGTTTTTGATGTCCTGCAAGTTCCCTTTTTTTGGCAGCAGCGTGATCACCGCTCTGCTGCAGGACATTGACATAGAGCCAGAGGCCAGACTCTCATTAAAAACGTCTAACAGGTCATGAGACAAGATGTCCCAATAGGCTTTAAAAAACTCTACCGAGAGGCCGTCGATGCCAGGAGCCCGCCGTCCCTGCATTCCTTACAGTGTGGCCTGCAACACCTGCGTCGTCAACGGCCCTGCGAGCTGTGAGTTGGCCTCCTCAGAGACCTGAGGTAGTTCCGCACAAAACTCCTCTGAGAGCGTTTCGTCCTCGTTATACTCGCTCGTGTAGAGGGTGGAATAAAAGCTCACAGCTCGCCTCCTGATCTGGCTTGGCTCTGTTAATTCCTGCCCTGTGTCTGACAGCAGTGAGTGGATTACCCGCCTCTGTCCATTCCTTTTCTCCAGGCCGAAGAAGAAACCAGTGGGAGCATCCATCTCATTTATGTTTAGAAACCGGGACCTGACCAGTGCACCCTGAACTTTAACGTCCAGCAGGCTGGCTAGAGCCATCTTTTTCTCTTTGAGGATTTCAATATATCCTCGATCTCCTGTGCACTCGCTTATTGTTTCTAGTTCCACTATATCACTCTCCAGGTCTTTCATAGATCTGATGTTGTCCTGTGTGACATTGAGGGTGTGCTGTTGACAGAGCATTCTTATCTCAGTCATACCATGGTCCCACCACTGCCTAAGACTGCTAAACTCTCCCTTCCTCTGTCTAAAAACACTCCAGAAATAAGTGAGGGCCTCTTTAAAATGTTTATCAAATGTTAAAACCGAATTAAAATGCCAATAAGCACTTCTCTGTAAAACATTTCTCATAAAAACATTACATAGAAGCAAAGAGTGATCTGTAAAACCAGCAGGGAGTATACTGCACATTTTAAAAGTATTTAAATGATGCTTAAAGCAATAAATGCGATCTAGTCTGGCTGATGAAATCCTATTCTCTCGGATGTGGGACCAGGTGTACTGCCTTTCGTCTGTGTGCATCCTTCTCCATACATCCACCAGGCCGTGGGAGTGGACCAGCTGCCTCAGAGCATGCTGGGATGCTGGATGCGGCTCTGCATGGTTGCGATCTAAAGATGCATTTTCCGTACAATTAAAATCCCCACCCAAGAATAAAAAATCCTCCGTGGCACAGCCGTTTAAAACATCACTAACTTTTTGTAAAAACAGCTTCCTCTCTGCACCGTTTGTTGGAGCATACACATTCATAAAAACAGCCGTAAAAAGGTCAAACCGTGCTTTTATTAAAAGCAACCTCCCCTTGATAAACTGCTCGACCTCCAGTGAGACAGGATTAAAAGACTTGGAGAGAAGGAAGCCCACCCCTCCACTGAGAGAGGTGCTGTGGCTTAAAATGACTTCCCCCTCCCACTCTTTTTTCCAGTCTCATTCTCATTAACAACATCGCTGTGCGTCTCCTGTAAAAAAAAAGCACGTCGACATGTTTTATACTTGCTGTTTGATAAATTAAGGCTCTCTTTCTTAGCTCTCTGGCTCCATTGACATTCAGGCTTCCCACTCTGAAAGTGTCCATTGTGAGTGAGGTAGTGCATACAATAATAAAAACAAATAAGTTAATTAAAACACACATAAGGGGTTTTAACTTCATTTGTTTCCGTACTCTATACACAAGTTTTCTTAGTCTCCAAACTTCTTGTTCTGTGAAGACAGACTCCTCTTTTTGGCTAAGATGGAATTTGGCAGAGGAACAAAAAACGACCAAGTCAGGGAAATACTCTTCTACAACTACCCCATGCTGGTTCTTTGTCTGGAGTAGATAGTTTTTAATCATTTCCGCTGTGTACATTTTCCCCTTTTGACTGTCACTGAACCCTATCACGTCACTGCCGTCCGACACACACTCATCCCCACTCTCATCTGTCTGCCATTGCTCTCTTCCTTTCTTTCCCTCGCTCACCACTTTGCTGCTCTTTCTAACAGTAGGTGCGTTGTTCCTCCTGCTTCTGCGTTTATTAGCAGTCTTTTTTTTTGTTGCTATTGCTGTTGCTCTTCATCCTCCATCTCAGCAATCTCCACCTGCTCACCCCATGTTTTCCTCTCCTCTCCTGTTTTCACCATATGCGTTTCGTTTTCCATATTTTCCTCCTGTGTTTCGCAGACTTCAACCGTCTCTACCATTTTTTCGATTATCTCAGGTTTTTTTTGGTTTTTTTCACCATTTTTCTTATTTTTTTATTTTTCTCTCCCCACCTGATTTTCTTCACCTCTACAAAAAACCACAACCTCCCTTTCGTGAACATCTTTACCATCACCAACACCCTGTGCAACACCCCCACATGCCCCGTCGGACACAGCAACAGCAGCAGCCGGCTGCTCCGGAGCAGTGGCGCTGTCAGCAGCTGCGGCCGCCTCCGGAGGGGAGCCCCGCACCGCCACAGCGGCCGCATTAAAGGCCACCGCCGCTGGAGACACCCCTCCCTCAGCAGCAGCAGCCGCCCGCTGCTCCACTACAACCGGCTCGGCCGCAGCCGGCCCCGGCGCGGAGGCAGAAGTGACATCCGGACCAGGCGGAGTCGAGTCCCCGCGCCCCGGACAGGCACTCACGGTGTGCCCCTCTTCCCCGTGTTAGAAATAATCAATATATTGGAGCAGAACATTAAAAGATAATTCATTGTTTCTGGACGGATCATATTTGTCCACTTCCGGTAGTATTACCGGATGTAGTTTTTAGCATAAAGCTAATATTGTATTATTTTATTAATATTGTAACAACCAGTGGAGTTACATACTAAACATACCGCCTCTACCGCTCACTCATTGATGCTGCAATGATACTATTGCCTGTTTAATAACTGATAAACCTCAGAAGGATTGCATAATAGAATATCGTAGGTGAGAGCTTCATGACTTTCCTAACAAGATGGCGACGGTGACGTCATAAGAGGACACGCCCCCGACGACGTCAGCCTATAGAAGAGTCCGGAGAACTCCATGTGACAAGCGACCAACAGGGCCCCCCGCTACCAACCAATGAGAGCACGAGACCGGAGCACGTCTTATTAAGTTGTTTATTTTATGGCCGGAAAGGGGTGGTTCTATAAAACATGTTTGTGTTGTGAAATAGAGCTCTCTTTTGTTCCGGACCGCCAGACAGTAACTACTGATGAGCTCCACTCTGTCAGTGGCCTGTGGACGCATGTCCCGGGCTACTGAGCCACAGCTGTGAAACTTTTGTAAAACCTACTGCTGCATCCTTTTATTAAATACTCCTTTTAAAACTTACAAGAGGAGGTTTGCTTTCTTTCTTTTGAATCGACACCTGGGCTTCGAATAAACGAACATTTCTTACACCCGCAACCAAAACACTTCATAACTGACGAGGTTGCAAAAAATCACGTAGTCATAATCATCTACTTTAACGTAAAAACGGAGGTTGAGCTCCGCATTCCGATTGTTCAGTATCATATAGACCTGTCTGCGATGAGACACCACGTGCTTCAGTAACTGAGACTTGCACCCAGACAGCATCTTCTTCACCGAGAAACAAGTTTCCCGTGTCTGGATAGCTCTCTACTGAGGAACTCATCAGTTATGAAGGGAGGGACGTTGGACAGAACCACTTTGGTTGCGGGGAGCGTCAGCGGCTGCACCCGCACAAACATTTCACTCACCGTGATGCCTGTCTCGATAACGCGGTTCACCTTCTCCACCTGGTCCAGGAAGATCACGACTGCACTGTTCATCCGCGCCAGGGACTTAATGCTGCTGTGTCCGACCTTCTCCCCCACAGCCAGCCCGATGTCCTCCACAGTGCATGGGAAGCCGGCTGATATTTTAATGCCGTGCTTCCGCGTGAGTTTGGCAAAGTCTCCATTTACCATGGCGTCAGACGACGGCCGGCGAGACACCGGCAGGAGAAGCCCGCAAAACCACCACCAAAAGACACAAAAAGTAAAGCAAAGTAAACTATCACTGATAAACTATATTAAACTAACACCCATAAACAAGCACATTTTTCTTCCGCTCACACTTCAAAATCTCCCAGCATACACCAGAAGAAGAAGAAGAAGAGCCAATAGTATCTGGCCCCCGCCGCCAACCAATGAGAGAAGACGAGACCAGAAGAACCAGATAGTAGAAATGTGTGATGTGAACAGAATATCGAGGCCTTTCCATGCAGCTGTATACAGATTAACTACTTCAATGTGGCCTGTGGGCAGTGACATGGGGAAGGACCACAGCTTTGTGTCCTTTGTAGACTTATCATATCATTTTATTAATAAACGCTGTTAATATTGACGAGAAGCTCCTTGGATTCTTTTCGCATATTCCTACTATAGTATTTAGAACCCTACAGATTAAACAAACTAATAGTTTTTGAATGTCTCTTTATTGTTCAGTTTGATCTGTTTTCTACAGTCCCGTTTCCTGAGATACTCAGTTGTTTTTCCCACTTTGGTTTGCTGTGAGTTGTAGTTGTTATGTGGCGACAACAAGGGCTATACGAAGTTGTGTTGTATTTTTTGTAGCTATGACATCGCTGTTTCAGAGTCTGTTGCTAACTTAGTTCCATACTATAACTACAGTATAATGAACGATATGCAGGGCAGCCATTATGTGGACTCACAGGCACCATGGCCCAAGTACACTCACCTTCAGTTGTGTCAGTGTGAGGTTCAAGGAGGTTCCTGGGGGGCCAGGAGGGCCAGGTGGACCCTGACAACAGAATGTCACCATGAAACTGAATTTACCCTTGTCCATTTTTATGTTCTTTATGTTATATAACACACGAGGACCTATACTCACAGTTACGCCTCTCTCTCCGATATGGCCTGGTTGTCCAGTGAATCCTTTCAGGCCCTGGTGATCACAAATAGCTCCTTAGATTTTTTAAATTACTTTTCTCAAGAAACAACCTCGAGCAATGTGCTTATTGATTTACCAACCTTGTGTCCAAACAAACCCTAAAAACACAAAAGCAGAGGAGTAGATGTAATGAGTGAAATGTATCTCTCTCACATCAGAGCAGGTTTAAACACCGCCGAAAGGTCAGTTGAGATGACTTACAGGCAGCCCAGGAAGGCCTGGAGCACCACGTCTACCTGGTTGGCCAACATCTCCCTGGAAACAATCAATACTCCCATATGATTATTATTGCACACTAAGAGGGACACTTCACAATAAAATAAATAGAAAAGCACGTTCTTACTCTTGCCTTTATATGATCACATATGCTTGTGTAACTGACTCTCAGAACAGCCAATAGATTCCATGATTTCAAAATGACATTATAATTAAAATGCACCTTTAAGTATTATTTCAAAACGTTTGCCACTCTGATACACTATATAGACAAAAGTATTGACACACTCCTCTTCATCATTGAATTCAGGTGTTTCCTTCAGTCCCATTGCCACAGGTGTATAAATCAAGCACCTAGCCATGCAGTCTGCCTTTACAAACATTTCTGAAAGAATGGGTCTTTCTAAAGAGCTCACTGAACTCGAACGTGGTCCTGTAACAGGATGCCACCGTTGCAACAAGTGAGTTTGTGACATTTCCTCTCTCCTAGATATTCCACGATCAACTGTAAGTGGTATTATTGCAAAGTGGAAATGTTTAGGAACCACAGCAACTCAGCCTGGAGGTGCCAGACCACCTGAAGTTACAGAGCGGGGGCGCCGAGTGCTGAGGCGCATAGTGCGTAAAAGTGGCCAAAGTTCTGCTGACTCAATAACTGCAGAGCTCCAAAAGACCAGAACTGTGCTGGGAGCTTCATGGCCAAGCAGCTGCATGCAAGCCTCACATCACCATGCACAATGCCAAGTGTGGGATGGAGTGGTGTAAAGCACACCGCCACTGGACTCTGGAGCAGTGGAAACGTGTTCTATGGAGTGACCAATCACGCTTCTCTATCTGGCAGTCTGATTTACCAGTCTGGGTTTGGAGAAAGCCAGGAGAACCTTACCTGCCTGACTGCATTGTGCTAACTGTAGAGTGTGGTGGAGGAGGGGTAAAGCTATGGGATGTTTTTCTGGGGTTGGCCTCTGCCCCTTAGTTCCAGTGAAGGGGATTCTTAATGCTTCATCTTACCAAATCATTCTGGACTATTCTATGCTTCCAACTTTGTGGAAAAAGTTCGGGGAAAGCCCTTTCCTGTTCCAGCAGGACAAGGTCCATAAAGGCATGGCTGGATGAGTTTGGTGTGGAAGAACTGGAGCGGACCGCACAGAGCCCTGACCTCAACCCCACTGAACACCTTTGGGATGAACTAGAACTACGAGCCAGGCCCTCTCGTCCAGCTGCAAAGGGGGTAAATTGTGAATACATAACTTTATCTCACTCATACATTGGAAATATTCTTGCCATTGTTGGCTTTTAAACCTAAATAATAAATAGCCACTTACACCCCAACAGCAGAGAAACTGAAGAGCTATAGCCAAAAGTTCTGACAAACTGCTTTATAACAACAATAATAATTTCATGCACTCAAGTTTAGGTGAATTGAAATATCTACTGGCTTTATCTAACAGCGTTACTTCACCTGCTCTCCCTTCTGGCCTGCTATTCCTGGCTTCCCAATAGAGACTTGAGTTCCCTGAAACAACATCATGTTATACTTTGCATCACTCAGCATAAATGAAAAATCATCAAATTGTTATTATTGTTATTAACACTAAACTGACCTTTAACCCCTGTCTGCCGGGGGGGCCAGGTGGTCCTGTAGCGCCAGGTTCTCCCTGCAATGGAAAACATTAGCTGTATGCTGAAGATGCAGTCACATATAGATGGTTGCACATCAACAACATATTGTTATATTGCATCGTTTAAACAGTAAATGATGAAAATGTGCCTTGAAGGCTAACTCTGACTCCATCTAGTGATTTGGTTTTCTGATGAAAAATATCAAAATAAACAATACCATCTAAAGACCTACCTTAAAGCCTGTTGCACCCACTCCACCTTTTTCTCCACCTGGACCGGATTCACCCTTTGGGGAAAGATTGTAAGAGAAGAGATACATCAGATAATCCTTTGACAACCAATAGTTTACTTTAACTGAATGAAAGAAGTGGGATGACCACTAAAATTTGACAATTAAAAAGCATATATAACACCAAGGCTGTCCAATGATCATATGTGAAGAGGAGATTTAGCGACAAGCAACTTACAGAAGAGCCTGGTGTCCCTGGAGGACCAAAGACCCCCTCATCTGCCATCTTTCCCTGCAGGGACAGAAAAAGATCTAATCTTAATTTAATGCAACACTTTCTGTATAACATTCTGACAAGTTGAATGTGTGACAGGTAATAACATTAACAGCTGATACAGATGGTCAGGACCATTAGCAACAACTGACCTTCTGCCCATGATCTCCACTTGGTCCTCTATTTCCAGCTTTTCCTCTTTTTCCCTTTGAAAGGGAATAGCATTAGATTTTAAATTGTAAACATACCTTCATATCCATCTTAGCTGTCATGAGTGATTTTGTACCCTCTTTCCAATGTGTCCATCCTTCCCTGCACGTCCACTTTGGCCATCCTCTCCCTAAAAGTCAATCCACAGAGACAATGTCAGGGTCTGGACAAATATTATAACTAACTCATAAGGACAAGCAATATGGCCATGGCAAATGAAGCTTAACATCACATGCCATTTCACTAGTATTTAATATTAAGATTAGTCAATACTAATGTAATAAAAAGGGTTAAGAATAATCTGCGTCACATTAAATGCTGGCTAGTTAGTTTCTGAAGTATACAAACTCTTCATTTCTTTTACTAAAATATCATAATCATTAGAATTATGTGATTATAAATATGGGAAGTAAAATTGTCTTTTGAAATAATTTAAAATATCACACAAGTTTTTAGTTATTTTTAACGTGTTGCAGCACCAGTGCAGAACTCTTATCTGAGATGCTCTCCTAAAAAAGAAGGCTGGTGTCAATCTTCTTTTTTAAATTGTCAATTAAACCATAACAACAGTGCTTTACTCTCTCAGTATTGTCTGACATCGCTACCCTCTCTGACTCCAAGCCCACTGGTTCCTACTGAACGGAGGACCAGTTAGATGTATTGTTTGATCACATGTTTTATTTTTGAGGTGCAATGTTTTATGTGAGAAAACCAATAGTAGTAAGATGCAAGAGTCTATGTGTATACGTTTGTGCAGACTAAGAGACTGAAGCTGACCTTTTGACCCCTCTTTCCATTCATTCCCTCCAGCCCAGAGTTACCTCGTGGTACCTGGTGCAAACAGATGAAGGAGGTGAATGTTATGGTAAGTTATTCAGAATACTGTACATGCGTTTGCGAAACATCAGTCGAGTGAACGGAGGGATGGCGCTGACCTGAGGTCCGGGAGGCCCAACAGGACCCTGTTGCCCAATCTCACCAATGAGACCCTGGAGAATGGGAAACAGAAAGGATTTTACAGGCCAGCTCAAAACAATAAAAGGTTTTGTTTGGTAATTTTTGCTTATTGGTATTAATGACCCATAAACTCTGTTTCTTCCATTCCTCTCTCCCTTAGTGGCACATTCAGGGAACAAAGATCCGACCCAGAGCAACACGGTCCAAATACATTGTGGGGTTTGTGAGACTGTCAAGCCACTAGTGTCATTTTTAAATGGAATTTGCATTCAAATTTAAAACTGTAAAAAGGCGGGTTTAATTACATTTTAAAATGTCTGAATCTGTGAAGGTGCTGGATTCAGTAAAGCCAGACAATGTTTCCTTCTCACTGTGCTGATCCCCTAACGTTGCATCTAGCACCATCATCAGGTCAAAAGGTTAATTGGCCCAACACCAAAACACAGTAATACCTGCCAAATCTATGGCATTCCCATTAGCTATTGCTAATCAAGACTTCTGAGCATGCTAACAAACGTCTTGGCTACTGCAACTCCCAAAGTGCCCTCTGCAGCTAATTCAGGATGCAGCAACTGTTTTCTAAACTACTTAAGTTCTCACACACTGCAACCCTCCTCCACTCCCATCACTGGTTACTACAGTGGCTGCCATAATCCGTTCAAAACACTTGTAATGGCCTGTGAATGGATCAGTCTATTCCTACATCCAGGACATTAAGCCAGCCTCCAGCATGTGCACTTTGCTATGCTTCGGTCTATCGGCTTGCTGCTCCTTTACAGTGAGTTGGACCCAGGTTCCCCTCAACTAAAACATGGTTTGCTACCCAGGCCCCAAAACCAAGCAAGCCCTCCATTGATATTAGGGCAGCAGAAAGTCAAAACATCTTTCTTTGTGTTTCATCTGCACATTGGCACAAAAAACAAACAAAAAAAGATTCCCACTTCTGAGATAGCACCTAGAAAGGTTTGGCTGAATGAAGGCTGATGTACTTGTGGGACTCTTTATTTTATGAGTTTTTATCTTCAAATCACTAAGCAGTAAGTCACTTTGGATAGAGGCATCAGCTAAATTAAATGAAATGTCAAATTAAACCTGCTAAGAATCAACATGTTTACATCATTTCATTGTGAGTATGTTAGCATGCTAATGTTAGCAATTAGCTTAAAGCTCTGCAGTATAGAAACAGAAATAAATCTTTTTTTCTTTGTCTATCTAATGTTACATCCTCCAGCCTCCCATAAAGTAATGTACAGAAAGAATAAAGGCTAACCACATCATTCACTGAAAGCACTGTCAAGAAAAGTACATCCAAACTAAGCTCTGCTGATTAACTGCTTGGGCCTTTGTATCCAAGCATTTCATAAAAACGTCTTTAAAAGTAAAATTTTGTTTAAAATGAAATATTATAGTAAATACCTAAATATAATTGACTGTCATACGAAGCAAACTCTTCATATTGTACAACTATATCTTTAGATACCGCTGACAGCATGCCTGTCATCCTTTCAGTCCCTTGATGCCCATAACGTCTCAGCAGATTCTTCTGGAAGCTCCTAATTTGTGCCTCTGCAGCTGTGGGTCCTGCTCTTACCTCTGCTCCAGGTAGTCCTGGAGGTCCTTTACTTCCTGGCAGGCCATCAGGACCCTGCAGGTGGAGAATCACCATCAGGCTTTCATTCAACATTTAAAGCACCTCTGTCCATGGAGCACAACCTCAGGTTCTATGAATGTTCTCACTAGTGTTCCTGGCTCTCCTTTCTGTCCAGGCTTTCCTCTCAGCCCCTCAAGACAAGCATAGCCTTTTGAACCAGCATCACCTGGTATTCCTGTGACTCCAGCAGAGCCCTGAAGCACAACATATCAGCAGTTGTGTTAAATGATGACTTGGTAAGATTAAATCATTGGATTAAATCAAAGATTAAGTCAAGTTGTTTTTACAGGTTCACTGCATTCTAGAGTATAATATAACCTAGAAGAAAATATTGGGAAGAAAATAAAACATAATTTATAATTAGAAATCAACAGGCCATTTTTAAAGAGTAGCAAAATTAAATAGAGAACTTGGAAACAGTATTGTCAAACTGAAATTGGGACATTGCAACATCAAAGGAAGAAAAAAACCTGGAATGCATCAAAAGGTTTTCTTTAAACCACAAAAAGTGTCCTTTGGTACTGATGATCTATTTCTTAGTCTGATACTGTTTTTGATGACTTATAAGGAGCGGGAAAAACTGATTTTGCCAGGATAATCTTTTGCGAATACTGAAACCAAACAAATAAAATCACCTTACAAAACCTTTCTTTTACCCTGTTTGTACAGACACAGATTTTTATTTTATTTAAAAGTATGAAACCTATGATCCTGATGTCCGCTTTTACAGAAACATCCACAGGGGCTTTGTACTGTAGATATTGTGCAATGACAGTTGGTTATTTCACAGATGCAAGTGTTAGGGGCTAGGGTTGGTGTTGCTGATCAGAGCTTCTCTGCTTACCACTGTTCCAGGCTTCCCCATGTCACCTTTCAAACCGGCACTTCCTGACCCCCCCTGCAGATAGACAGAAGACAGTGTAAAGGTTATAAGGCCGACATTTGTAATAGATGGCTTCACTCTACAGCTTTGACTTTTAAGCAGCAGTGTATGTACAGTGTCTGTACCTTGAGACCTGGTGTCCCTGGCTCCCCAGTCAAACCAGCAGGACCTTTGTCCCCCTTTAGAGACAACGAGTAAAAAAATAACTGCATGCTGTCACATTCATCTCTTCATCTCTATAACGTTACTTTGGATTTTTCTCGCGTCTAAATTCTATACACCTGTTTGTTTAATGTTTTCACAGTGTGTGTTTTCAGTTGATGAAAGTTAATTCTAACGTTTTGAAAAACCACACAAAAAAAGATTTGTTCCCTTATACTTAACTTCAACCTCTCCTATCACTTCTGGTTAAAAAAAAAGATACTTACTATACGTATATTTCTTATTATGTATACAGTTTACACAATCAATGTGTAGACTGTGAAAACACAATAAGACAAAAACTGCAAAAACAAAAGGATATTTGTTTTTATTTGACTTCCTGCACGAGAGCCATTAGTTGCTTTAAAGATTCCGCCTCTATACTGGCAGTGAACCATCCCTTTCTTGAAACAGAACACACAGTTATATGCAACAGTGCTTAACATTCAGTAGAAACTCAGCTCTCTGATGAACTTCAGCACATGTCGCTGGCACCAGACTGCCAGGACCAAGATACCAACATCACATTAGATTTGAACATATTTTTGGCCAAAATAAGGACTGTATTTTACCCTATTGATTCCAATGAAGTTGTATTGGTGCAAATATGCAGAAGAGGAATGTAGACATCCAACGGTCTCTTATAGCATGTGATTTTTTTATGAAGACAGGCTCAAAAACTGTCTTTTTAATGACATAACATGCTGCAAGAATATCTACCTTCTGTCCTGGTGGCCCATCAGGTCCTGGAATCCCAAAAATACCTGCAGAACCCTGAAAAATGGAGAACGGATATGTATGCTGTAGCAGACAAAAATATGAATTACTCTTCAGTTGAACTTCAATTATACATAAAAATAAATAAATAATAATACATATCATTTGTATAGTGTAATTTAAAAACAAAGTCATCTCAAGGTGCTTCAAAAGCCAATGACAGAAAACTTGAAAATGATCTAAGGAACATTAAAAATAAAAAGGCAGGACATACAAAACTAGGGAGCTTAGTGTAAAAACAGAGCATACATGGTAAAAAATAAAACTACGTCATAAAACCAGGACAATCAGTAAAACACGGTGAGGAACAGGAGGGTCTTAAGGCTTTTTAAAAAAAACGAGTGATGCAGAGGTCTTTATATTCTCTGATTCTGCAGACATGGACCCTGGGGGGAGAAAGCATTTTGCAACTTCCTCAAGAGCAGATGGTAACTTACCTTTATTCCTAATAAGCCGAATGGTCCAATCTTCCCAATCAGCCCCCCTTGACCCTGAAAAATAAATACTTGGTATTCAACAGCAGATACACGGATGATATTAACAGGTAGAGGGATCATGGATAAAGCATTGACGAAAATGTACCATCAAGCCGGCATAACCCTCTTTTCCTTTTGACCCTCTTTGTCCTTGAGTGCCCTGGAGTCCTACATGGCCCACTGATCCCAAAAGACCATGATTTCCAATATCTCCCTGTTGAAAAAACAACATGATTAACTGACTTGAGAAGAACAGTTTTTATAAAAGGTATTAATCCTTATTGACAGAACAAATCTGTTCTTATTGGTGTGCTGTCAGTGTAAGGGAAAAGGCTATCTTACACTCCTGGAGTCATATTTTCATATCAGATTGATCATTTAATTGATGAAATAAGTTGAGAATTCTGTTCTCATATAAGTATGAGGATAATGCAAACAAGTAGTTTGTATACAATATTTGTAATTATTAAGAACACTCTGTAGAGATATACTGTATTTTAACCCTTTACTTTCGGTCTTACGTACATATACTTTATTTATAAATGTTAAACAATAGAACTTGCAACGTTCCAAGGGGTCAAAATGTACACCCAGTGAGACATCTATAATGCTACAGTCTCATTATAACGTTGAGGTGAAAATTACCTTTGCTCCTATAGGACCTGGATATCCAGGAACTCCAGGCTCTCCAAAATCCGCCTGAAACAAGAAACAACATTTTTTTTAAAGTGGCAGCTATCGTCCAGCACCAGTGGCTAGCTAAGCATTATCAAAGCTACAATAATGAGTTAGATAATTGATCGACAGAAATGTGTTCAGCATATACGATTCATCTTTCAAATCCTTTTTAAAGCAAAAATACCAACAACTTCATAGTTCCAGGTTCTCAAATGTAAGAACTAGCTTAATTTGTTGGACTACCAATAATGTAAATGTAATAGTTCTTGGTTTTGGATATTGGGATGGGCATTTTTAACTGTTTTCCAATGTTTTATAGACAAAACGATTATTCCAGAAAACAATTCACAAGAACCATCACCATATCATAGTAGAGAGGTTTGGGTGACCTTATGAACCTGTGTGGTCTGGAATGTAGTGTTCGAGGGTTTCCCATGGCAGATTGGTCCCAGACAATAGACCAGACTAGAAATGGTTCAAAAAAGACAGAAAGAAAACACAAGGTGCGGAAGAATGGGAGTTACCATGCCGGGCAATGCTTGATAAAGCTAGGTGGATACCATGCCCTGAACATCCCTGTCCTGTGGGCCCACCACCTATGGGGAGAGCCCATTGGGTGGAATGTTCTGCCAGAAGGATGGCGGTAAAAGGAGAGGCTCTCGACTGACGTAACTAGGCCCTGAGAAGCAGTTCAGAGTATTCGTCCTTCTTGGAGATCCTGAACAGAGTCCTTTAATGGGCTCCTGAAGGGGGCTCCTTAGTGTGGGAGACTTCAACACAAATATGGGAAATGATGGAGACACTTTAAGGGCAAGATTGGGAGGAACGTCATGAAGGGTTGGTCAGGAACGAATGAATGAGATTGCAGATACAAGAGGACAAAATATTTGTTGGGGGGAAGGTGGCTGGCATCTCCATTAGGTGACCTGATTCCTGATGAATGGAATTGCCAGGTTTATCGATAACTACAATATTCATTAGCTGCTAGGTGAAATGGTTTAACAGAATGACAATGAATCTTACCTCTTCGCCTGTCTGCCCAGGCTCACCCTCAAGCCCCTTGGAACCCTGAGGTCCCTGCTCTCCATTTAGTCCTTTGGGCCCTGGTTGTCCCTGAAGGCCCAGCGCTCCCTATTTCAGGATTAATACAGGGTTTGACAGTTCTAGGACATATTTATTCAATCCATGCATAATCTACTTTATTTAGCCTACACATAATTATATGCCTTACATGGTTCTTTGTTTCCCACTTCAAATACCTGTTTACTGTCTTTTTCCTTTTTACACATAATTCATGACTATAACTAAAATAATGGCTGACTGTTAGTTGGGATTCAAACCTGCAAGAAAATCAATGCATTGGGCTTTATTGTTTGGGGTATGTTCTTTAAAGTACTGTTGACACATAAAATAGCAGCCAAGTTGTAACAAAATAATGGCTTTAAACTACTTTAACTTTGACTGCATTGATTTAGAAGTTCACGCCAGAATTATGACGTCTCATTGCGTAGCAGTACAATTTAAGCCTGATAAGACAGTGTAGCTGGAGCCCCCTGGGTTGGCCCCCCACTGGCTGATGGTATCATGGAGCCTTGAGCCAATACTGAAGATTGTATCTTGTGCCTTTGGACTAAATATGCCAATAGTCAATTCAGTCTTCAAACAAATAAATCACATTTCCACTGCATGAAAAGTAGCAAAAGTGGACCTGGTTTCATTTTGGTGTCTATTTAAAGGGTGACATAAAAAACTGTAGACCACTGATTGGTCAGAGAGAGTTGTCTCTAGCGTGCCACGGGACATCCATGGCTAAAGCTAAAATTTAACACCAGCTTAGTATTAGTTAGACTTCTTGCCTAACTGTAGTGATGAATAAGTAAACTCAAGGGGTAGGCTGTGGCACAGCGGGATAGTGCGCTGATCTTCAGATCAGGGGACTAGGGGGAGTGTATGTTCGAGTCCCACTGCATGTCGTTGGCTTACTGGGCAAGACACTTCACCCCAAATTGCTCCTATGGGGATTGTCCACAGTATGGAATGTATGTAAGTCGCTTTGGATAAACGTGTCCAACAAGTGACATGTGAGGTAAATGTAATGTAATGTGTCAATACTCCATGAGATATCTGTTGGTTGTGGTTACTGTTGAGAAGCACACAGTACACCGACCCCACCCAACAGTGATCCTGGCTTAGGTCCAGGCCTTTGCTGATTGATTATGTCCCTGCCTAATCTAATGAAGCACACACTGTAATCTGAAGAACCTATTGTCCCTTTCTATTGCTGTTACTGTGCCTTGCCTTATCATGAAGATGTACTTGTGTAAATGATACTGTACATGTGTATGGCAAAGCAGCTGTGTGCCTCTGAGGACACCACAGTGAGACCCCTAAACAATCATGTCAGCGCAACTGATCTGACATGCAGACCTAATGAATTAACTAATGAATTCCATAATATGTGTATTATTTTGATCTAAATAGAAATAATAATACAGTCACACACCTGGTCAGCTTTAGTTCCAGGGGTTCCTTCTTCACCAGCAGGCCCATGAGGACCCTAAGACAAGAACACTTAAACTTGGCAATATCAAAGTGGGAATATTTTGTATTTCTCCAATTATTCTGAATGGTGCAGTGATCTAACTGACCGGTTGCCCATCCAGACCCGGAACACCTGTATCACCACCAGGACCCCTTGCTCTCTAAAAACAAGAATAAACAGCCTTTCATTAATCCAATTGCTTGATAGTATTTAAACATTCACATTCTGAAATCAATAGTTATATATTGTTACTCTAGTTCCATTAGCACAAGCGGAGCCCTCTACTGGCCCCCCAGAATGGCCAATGTTGAGGTGAGTATTACCCAAACTGTCCAGTAGAAGGCAGAGCCTGATGCTCTCGCTAGCCAGTTTTAGAAAAAAAAAAATGTTTTAGTAGAATTTTGTAAAATATTAAAATCAGTTACCTTCTCTCCTTCGTCCCCCGCCTCTCCCGTCAGTCCAATAATCCCTGGTGCTCCCTGATCAGAAAAAGTTATCCAGCTTAAAAGATACACTGCATCACAATATGACGGGTGTACAGGCAGTGAGGACTCCATCACAAAATTGGATCAATAACTGGAGACAGACTATTAGTACCCACTCACTGGAAATCCTCTGGGTCCACCCGACCCGTGTGACCCTGTTGGGCCCTGAGTCCCTTTAGGACCTTGTCTCCCTGTGCTGCCCTCTGGGCCTGGCTGGCCTGCTGGGCCCTGAAACCATTTAGGAAAAATAAATAAAAGTGTAATAGGAGTTGTTCATTATAAGTGAAGCTTAATTAATAATAGACAATTCCCAGAATACAGTAATGTACCGATATCATCAAGATGTGATGTTTGATTTATTTTGGTGTTACTTTAGGCTCAAATGCTCAAATCTACTTTATTGATGCTCCCTCGTTAAAGAACTTTGATCGACTATAGTAGACGTGTAGTGCAAAACTACCACCTGTATCTCTCTTTATCAGTGATATTTCATATAAATATGGGCTTTTTTATTTGTGTTCAGATCCTGCTACACAAGTTGTTGGAACACATCAGAAAAGATCTTATTTTCTAAAGAATAATGTTAACTGTCAATGGTCTAGGCGACAATGAAAGGGGAATAGAAGAGAAGGTTTTCTTGTAAGTACAGTGCCATAAAAGCTCACTGGGTTATATCACATCAATAAAAAAGGCACTCAGACTAGAAAGCATTATATCATTTATGTTTTTCTTCTATGTTTGACAATATATCTGCTTGAAGAAGTTCTGTTTAGGGACTAGTGATAAGATTTCTACATTATCCAATGATTATTGTATTTTTTGTTTAATTAAAAATAACTTGAGAAGAAGTGCAGCAGCACTGGGAAGACATGAAGTCATCAAAAGGTTTGAAAGAAGTTGATTTGCAGCAGAGAGAACACATATACTGAAAGTGAAACAACCCTCCTGTACGACTTACTGGCAGTCCCTGAGGGCCGTTGGGCCCCAACACTCCTTGACGGCCCTGAAGGGAAGAGATACATACAGTATCAACAGCAATGATGTCAGGTCCTCTTCTCACATTACAGTTGTAATGCTGTTTGATGAGCACATTTCAGGGATCTACATGATCTCACCTTGGATCCAGGAGGCCCTTTCTCAGCAGAGGGGCCCATCAGACCCTGACAAGACAATGTTTAAATACAACCAAGATCAACCCAGTAGGAACTATTACTGCAAACCATAACAGAGTATTCAACAAGCACACATGGATATTTATGTGGACATAATCAAGATAAAAATCCCAATGCATCATTTTGGACCAAACAGACTCACTGGAGGTCCCGTCCCCCCTCGGAAGCCGGCAGAGCCTCTGACTCCAGCCTCCCCCTGGAGTTAACAGAAAACACTGAGTGACGTCCATCCATGACAAACAGCCTGAAGATTACATTGGATATGAATTTAATCACTGCCTATAGCTGAGAGTTGGACCAATTTAGTTTTGTAGATCGATCCGTTGAAGAGGCAAACATTCAAAGATCATTTATTGTTCTTTATTTGAGAGATTTACTACTAATTTGCATAGTGATCCATACTAGGTGTTTCTGTTCTGCATGCCTTACACTTAGTGATTGATGAAAGTATGAAGTATAGTAGTATGAAGAAAAGTGTAAATCTGCTGTACTAGAAGAAAGTCTTCATATTAACACTTTTTATTCAGACAGGAATCATGTCTCACCCTCTGCCCCATGTGTCCTGGTCTCCCAGTTGGACCCAATGTTCCAGGGTGACCCTGTGGACAACCTCACATTATATGTAGCCTTCATGTGCTTTCTTTGACCAGTTACTTACTGGTTGCATATTTAAATATATATATATTTTCATTTTATTAAAGAAATGTGGCTTACAATCGCTTTGCATTCCAATGACTTTGTAAGAGACACACACTGTGTTAAATTACACACACTCATCAGTGCACACACTTGAAAAAGGACCCATGTTACTATAATGTATTCTCAAACCCGACAGTTTGCTAAATTAATATATACATTTTTGAGTGTGCTGCTGATGCAAACTATTCTCAACGATTGCAATATATAAAAGGAAATAGAGGAGCTGCAGTTGAGGAGTATTCTAGAAACAACACGCACACATGGATGTACTGTAAGGATGTTTTATCTTGTAATAGCTTTGATCAGTTGGCAAATATAAGAATGGATGGTTTACATACTTACATACATGCCCACTGGTCCCTGAGGGCCCATGAAACCTTGGTTCCCCATGGGTCCCTAAAAATAGACATTTATGAAACCTGCCAATTAACAAAACTAATGACTTCATCTCAACCTAAACTCTATTTACTCTTGATTATTGCACACACAAACAGAAAGGTGTTATGCAATGTTATCCAGAATGATCAAATATTCATCCACACTGAAATACATGAATGTGAGATCTGCTCACCCTCTCCCCACGTGGTCCAGGTATCCCGTTTTGGCATGACTTTCCTGGAGGGCCCTGTAGAAGTCACAAATAACTGGTACAAATGTAGAATTATTTAGGAACACGTTGATCAGAAGAAGTATGGGCCTACCGAGACTCCTGGAGAACCTGGCTGCCCTGCATCAGCAGCAGCACCGGGAGAGCCCTTCATGAGAGCAGAGAGGTACAGATGTGTTGCACAGTCATGTGTTGCAACAGCATTTCATTAGTTCATAGTGATGAGTCGTGTTATCACATACTGTTTGCATTGAGCAACACATATTGCTCCATGTTGAATTTGTTATTTATTTTTATAAATAAAAAACAGTATTAAAACCGTTTGTTTTTGTCTTTTACGATATGTTTTTATTTTTAAATGGGAAGGAAGGGGGCGTAACAAATGGACAATTAATGTTTTCCCCTCCATGCTTGATGCTGGGGATGGTGTTCTTGGGGTCCTAGGCAGCATTTCTTTTCCTCCAAACACGACATGTCGAGTTGATGCCTAAGATTTTGATTTTAGTCTCATCTGAACACATCACCTTCTTATAAGCCTTCTCTGAGTCATTCAGAGGATCACTGGCATACTCCAAACGGCCTGTAGGATTTTAGTCCATCACAGCGCAGTGTGTTACCAGTAGTTTTCTTGGTGACTGTGGTCCCAGCTGCCTTCAGATCATTAACCAGTCCCTCCTGTGTAGTTCTTGGCTGACCCCTCACCTTTCTCATGATCATTGATGCCCCAAGAGGCCAGATCTTAGATGGTGGAGCCCCAGACTGAGGGCGATGGACGGTCATTTTGTGCTTCTTCCATCTTCTAATAATGAAACCAGTTGTCTCTCTCTCACCAAACTGCTTGCTGGTGGTCTTGTCTTCTATTCCAGCCTTGTGCCGGTCTACACTCTTGTCCCTGATGTCCTTAGACATTAGTTAGACACAAGACCTGTCTATGGTCTGGCCCTCGGTGGAGAGGTTGTAATCTGATTTACTGACTGTGGACAGGTGTCTTTCATCCAGCTAAAGAGTTGAGGAGTACTTTCTTAAAGGGAGACGACTTATTTAACCACTCCGTGGGAGCCAGAATCCTTGTTGGTTGCAAGGGGAATATTTATTTCCCCCAATTAAATGCAAATCAATTTATATCTTTTTTTTAATCTACATTTCTGGATTTTTTTGTTATATATTCTGTCTCTCACTGTTAAAATAAACCTACCATTAAAGGTATAGACCGTTCATTTTTTTGTAAGTGGGTAAACTAACTAAGTTGGCAGGGGATCAAATACTTATTTCCTCCACTGTGCATATATATATATATATATATATATATATATATATATATATATAGTAAACCAATATAAACTATATTGCTGGGAGATGTTAAGTTGTTTCTGTCAGTTATATATATACTGTATATATATTTTAATTAACCATAAAGAATTAAAGAGGGAGCTTGAACGTCATATCAATAATAATTTTAATGTATTGGCATGATGAGCTAGTAAGATATAATGCATACAATCTTTTTAAAATGCCGCTCCCTCAACTTTTTCTCTCCTCCTCTCATTGAGACAGTATCGAGACATTAAACTTACGTTGAGTACTACTCAACATAGTACTAATATCAGTGGAACTGGTAGTAACTACCATATAATAAAGAACATCTCTATATATAGTAGTTCAGACACAAACAAAACTGACAGAAACAAGTTAACATCTCCCAGCTTCTCCCAGCAATATAGTTTATATCGGTTTACAATGTCTATTTCTGGATTTACAAATCACTACTTTAGTTTTAAATCATTAACTTCAAATCGTTCATTTTCCTCTAAACTTTAACTTACTAAATAAACACATGCTGTATTTAACAAGGTGTTTAAGAACCTTTTTATTGAGGTAATTTTTTAAGTGGGAAGGTGGGATATTTTCGCATAGACCTTGATACAATTTGAGTTCTTTTTGTGCAACCAGAAGAGTCGCCCCCTGCTGGTTATTAGAAATACTTCATGTTGAAGGCATATCTGCACTGGCATCACTTCAGACTCAGATGTTTCCCCTTGATAGCAAACATAACTTCTAAAAATGAATTTGTTGCTTTCATAATTGTTTTGCATGCTCTTCAACATTTTGAGGAACTACTCACTCTGTCTGCTTTAGGACCAGGTGAGCCAACAGAACCAGGAACACCCTGTATGTGAGATATATGACATTAGAATAGTATCAGAGTGCAGTATCACAGTAACCGGAAACTCTTGAGATGTATATTTAAAGAAAGCTCTGAGAGGAAAGTGTTTGCACAAAAAAATGTGAGCTCAAATTACCTTAAATCCCTCCATCAGAAATATTCAATCCCACCCCCAGTATCATCATGTGTCATTCAGCAAGATACTGAACCCCAAATGACTACAGCCATGTCATGTGTATGTCGCTCTGGAGAAAAGTGTTACCCAAATGCCACGGTATGTGGCAATACCCTTTTTCCCTGTTATTGAGTCATACACAATTTATATGTCAAACTGTTTTTAAAAAGGTGTAAGGACATGAAATTGTTTAATCATAAATGGGGGTTTACGGTTTATTCATTTATTTGGTTTGGTATTTGATCTTTTCTTGATTACCATTTACATCTTTTATGTATTTTGTTATTTGTTGTTTTTATGTTTTAGTTTCGTTTGTTTTATAATAACAAATTTATTTTGGATGGTGGATGTAAAAAGATAGTCTTTCATATTTGTCTTATCAAATATGAAATACAACGTAAAATAATTGTAGTAATAATGATATAATCTATGTATAGTTGGAAATGTATATTGTATGTACATACATTAAGATATACATTCGTTAAAAGAGAACAAGAAAAAAAAAGTTGAGTTTTTGGGAGAAGGGGTGGGATTAAATAAGTGTTAACTTCTTTCCACCCCTTCTCGGATGTAATCAGGTAGATCATTTGTTTATATACAATCTGTAAGTAAATCATATTTTTTGTTGATCAATTTAATGCTGCTTAAGTTTGTACAGTATCATTTTCTTGTTTCATTTACTTATTATTATTTATTTATTTTGTATTATTGTTTTACACATATATCAAACCAGACATGGAAAATAGATCACCAGAATGTTTTTCCAGCTTGCCTCTCAGAGCTTCCATAAAAATCAGATTGTGATGAAAAGTTATAAAATGGGAACCTGTGTACCAGGCTTTCCTTCTGGCCCCTCAATCCCAACTCTGCCTCTAAAACCCTACACACACACACACACACACACACACACACACACACACACACACACACACACACACACACACACACACACACACACACACACACACACACACACACACACACACACACACACACACACACACACACACACACACACACACACACACACACACACACACACAGTTACAATAACACCAACATCCAGAAGCTGATTTTTAGCTGAACTTGTTCTACACACCGGCATGCCAGGTAGACCGAACTGGCCCTGCAGTCCTGTGCGACCCTGAGCGTGGACAGAAATACATTCAAAGAAACACGGTCTCTAAAACGATATCTGATTCATTTATGTTTCTACTGTCCAGGTCATAGTCACCCTCGGTCCTCTGAGTCCTAGCTTTCCATTGGTTCCTGCGGTGCCTCTGTTGCCCTTGAATATGAATAACAACAGATAATATTCACCTTTAGACTAAATAAAAGATAAAAGCGTACGCATGGAGCTCTCTGCAGTCACATGGGAGAAGAAAAATGTGATTGGATTTGTTATCCATGCTGACTTTAACCATGATACTTTCACACATTTATTTGATCAATTTTGTTCTAACTTAAAAACTTTATAAATATTGTATAATATTTAATGATTGCCTCTGCATTAAAGTATTGGTTTTAGTTATAACTTCATTAATAGCTACCTCTGAACGCAGAAGTCTAGGGAAAATAATTCCAAGCAGATATTCAGGTGTACAACAATTGTTTAATTTATTTAAAAAAGGGAAAAAGGATTGTGGTATCTATATATGCATGTATATATAAACACACACTCATATTTTTATCTGTGTTTATATAACCCCAGGAATCTTTGAGATTAAGAAACCATCATCAATACTAATATGTGTTTATATGTACAGCTCCGGAAAAATTAAGAGACTAATGTTTCTTACATTTTTATCTCTACATGTATGGCATGTCTCTTAATTTTTTCTGGAGACCACTAAAGTTAAATTATATATAATTTTTTTCTATAAACTACTGACAACATTTCTCTGTGTTGGAATTCAACAGACACTGGAATGGCTGCCAAACATGTAGAGATTTAAGAAAAAATGTTGTATATATACAGCTGCAGAAAAAATTAAGAGACCATTGTTCTTAAATCAGCATCTTGACATGTATGGAAGCCATTCCATTCATACAAGCACACCCTAACCTGCAGTAGTCATCATACTACCGTAATTTCCGGACTATTGAGCGCACCTGAATATAAGCCGCACCAACTCAATTTTAGAAGAAAAAAAATAGATTCTCGTGGGTGTGTTGGTGCTCTCAGCTGCTTATGTTAATTAAACAGGATTATATATGGACTGTGATGTCACATGAAGCCCGTTATGTGTCATCAATTATTGTTGCCGTATCTTCTTTAAAATCATTGTTACTGGTTGGAATTTGTTCAAGGCTAAAAAACAAATATCTGATGTGCCTTTTTGGCATCTCCAGTCCTGTATGATATCTTCAAACACATCCTCTCCCCTCTGTTCCTGTTATACAGGGGCGAGCATCATGGCAGTGTAGAGGAAGAAGCAGGCAGTGCTTAAAACGAGACATATTTAGGATATGTCTAAGCATTTTGTTTATTTGTTTTCGCATCGTTGAGCCGCAGGGTTCAAAGCGTGTGAAAAAAGTAGCGGCATATAGTCCGGAAATGACGGTACATACTTGCATAAAGATCACTTGGATGGCAAAAACAGTAGTACTTCAAAAGTTTTTGAAATAAAAAAATAACTATTAACCATGCCAAAAGAGTTCAAAAGAAAGTTTTGAGAGAAAAAGAAAAGAAGGGTTCAATTCTGGCTTTACTGGCAGAGGGATACACTGAGCGTAAGGTTGCTTCCATCCTCAACATTTCAAAGACAGCGGTTCATAAAACCAAGGTCAAGCAGCAAACATTAGGGACCACAAAGTTACTGACCGGCAGAGGGTGAAAACGACTCTCCGGGATGGCCGCAAACTCATTCGAATGTCACTCAACAACCGTAGAATGACATCAAGTGACCGAGAAAAAGAATGGCAAACAGCAGCTGGGGTGAATTGCACAGCAAGGACGGTCCGAAACAGGCTCCTACAGGCAGGGCTGAAGTCTCACAAAGCTAGAAAAATGCCCTTCATCAATGAGAAGCAAAGAAGAGCCAGGCTGCAGTTTGCAAAAGACCATAAGGATTGGACTGTAGAAGACTGGAGTAAGCTCATCTTCTCTGATGAGTCCAATTATCAGCTGTACCCGACACCTGGTCGTCTAATGGTTAGACGGAGACCTGGAGAGGCCTACAAGCCACAGTGTCTCGCACCCACTGTGAAATTTGGTGGAGGATTGTGATGATCTGGGGGTGCTTCAGCATGGCTGGAACAGGGCAAATTTCTCTTTGTGAAAGACGCATGAATCAAACAACATACAAGGTTATCTTGGAAGAAGTCTTGCTTCCTTCTGCTCTGAAAATATTCCCCAACTCTGAGGATTGGTATTTCCAGCAGGACAATGCTCCTGCCCACACAGCCAGGTCGATCAAGGTGTGGATGGAGGATAAGCAGATCAAGACCCTGTCATGGCCAGCCCAATCTCCAGACCTGAACCCCATTGAGAACCTCTGGAATGTGATCAAGAGGAAGATGGATGGTCACAAGCCATCAAACAAAGCCCAGCTGTTTGAATTTTTGAGCCAGGAGTGGCATAAAGTCACCCAACAGCAGTATGAAAGACTAGTGGAGAGCATGCCAGGACGCATGAGAGCTGTGATAAAAAATAAGGGTTATTCTACCAAATATTGATTTCTGAACTATTCCTAAGTTAAAACATTAGTATTGTGTTTTTAAAAAATGTACATGAACTTGTTTTGTTTGCATTATTGTAGGTCTGAAAATACTGCACCTATTTTGGTTATTTTGACCAGTTTGAAGTTTCTGCAAATAAATGCTCTAAATGACAATATTTTTATTTGAAATTTGGAAGAAATGTTGTCAGTGGTTTAAAGAGTAAACACACATTTACATTTTTCTCAAAGACATACCTATAAATATTAAAACCAGAGAAACTTATCATTTTGCTGTGGTCTCTTAATTTTTTTCAGAGCTGAATATTATTTCATATCATTTGTCATAACTGTCAGACTGAAGCCGATGTTACAAATGTCCCTGCAGACACGCTGGTTTATATTGGTACTACAGCATTAAAGACTCCGACCTTTGAGCCCTGTGTCCCGATTTCTCCAGGACCACCAGCCTCCCCGTCTTCACCCTGGGGAGACACACTCATCAGAATCATGCTCTTCCACCAAGCTGTAAAGTCTAAAAAAAGATGTTTGTGGAGAATGGATGTGTTGGGTAACTTTAAAGAGATGAAAGTGAAATACCTCCTTATATGAACCCTTTTTCAATGAATTGTAAAGTAGCTGAATGGCGTATATATATATATATATATGATGATAACTGCACCTCTCTTCCTCTGGATCCCGGTTGACCTCTCACCCCCGGGATACCTGAGGGGCAACGTTCACCCCTCTCCCCCTGACGACCCTGGATCCCTGCAGCACCGAGGGGGCCCTGAGGGTGAAGTTAGGATGTTTAGTCCAAAAAGGGGTGTTGTCTTGGGGTTGTGGGACATGCAGTCTGACCCTAAGGTAACACTGGCCCCCCTTAAATCAGATATAGACCGAGATTTTCAATGGCCACTTTTTAAAAAGATTTCTTTGGGCAACGAGTGCCTTTGATATAGTGCAGTTGAGAAATGGGGAGACACAGATGACGCACGGCAAAATTCAAACCCGAGTCCACCGCATGGGGATCAAACCCCAGTATATGGCCGCCAGCTCTACCCACTGAGCTATACGACGGCCTTAATGCCCACTTTTAAAATGTCAATTCAAACTAAAGTGGTTCTTGGTAGACATATTTTACTTCTCTGAATATCTACATCCCATAATAGTCTGTTTGCCAGCACAAAAAGTCCTATTGTGAACCCTAAAGTTTTACGATGAAAATGTACAGTACGGATCCCCAGCGCATAGAAACTGCTGGATGCTAACCTGCATATATTGGGCAATTTGCACAATTAGCATAAGTTTCGTTAGTTAGCATTAATTAGCATATGTAGACAATAGTTAAGAAATGGATTGGCCAAAACAGGATCAGATATGGCAGTTTTAACCAGAAAGCGATCATATATGAACTCCGAGTGGGCTTATTTTGAGTTGAGTTTAAAGATTTAAGGGACTCAAAACTGCCATTTTTTATCCTAAAAATGTCAACATCCGCAATATATCCTCAATATACCTAAAAAACAACAAAACCAACATTTTCCAAGCCATTATTTATCTGTTAACATATAAGTTATGATCCTGCATTTTCTATGTGCTGGGGACTCGCACTATAACATAAAACCTTGTGGGACTCAACATTTCCGGGTTCACACTGCTGGCAACTAGACTGTAAACCTGAAACACGTATATCGTTTAATTACATGTCATCACGATGATGTCTTGCTCTTACTTGGTCTCCATTGGGTCCAGCGTCGCCTTGTTCACCATCCAGTCCTCTGAAGCCCTTAAAAATTATTTGAATTAAACATGAACATAGTTTTTTTCCCCTTTAAAATCATGTTGAGTTTAACTTCTCTCTCACTGATGTCAGTAAGACAGCCAGTAAGCCCTAACATCCTGACCTACACCTGCTGTAACCTGAGCACTCAAATGAAATGTTTAAAAGGACGAGGTCTGATATTTCACTGTGCTGGGGACCATTCATTAGTTACAAAATGTTTAGAAAAAACTATTGTGGTTACAATTTTGTGAGATTGCTGGAGCAGAGGTGTTCTTGAAAGGCAATGAGGTCGCTACCTGGATTCCTTTATTTTTACAGTTAGATTTGATTGGCTTTGGACTACTGCGAGCTAAACGTATGGGTGAAAGAAATCCTGTGAAGTGGGCTCACTGACACAGCCAAAGGTAGCTTGAGTTTAGAATCTTTTACTGGGTTTCTTGAATACAAGGCCATTTTCAACAGTTGGGATGCAGGGTGCTTTTGTATTTGTCGTTTTGTTCATTTATTTACTTTAATGTATACATTTATACTTCTTTATATCTGTTACTTTTGTCCCCTTGTATTGTCAGTTCAGGTGTTTTTATATGTGTTCATGGGTCGAGTGTGTGAAGTAAATGAAATGATGAATCACTAACTCATTTGAATTAGTCTCATTTAATTACGGTTACAAATATTGTGTTAAAAAAAAAGATAACCTGAGCATCAAAGGGAGTGGATACTGAAGGCAGGTTCTTCACATGAGTTTCTGGATGTCTGCTGGATGTCTAAAACTGAGCAAGCATTACGGTGTGTTAGCTCCACAACATGTTCTGATCTTTCTGCAGAGGTGATACATACCCTTCATATTGATGACATCCTGCTGCTCAAACTGAGAATAAACACCCCTCAACAGGGTAACCTAAATATGCAACATAACAAGCGATATAAAACAAAACTCTGCTCTTACTGTGCCCCCTGGGAAGCCTCTTGGACCGGGATCACCAAACCTCCCCTACAAGACAAAATGGACATATGTGGAACATTTCTGCTTTCTCTAACATCACAGCTGTCTCCTTATTCCCTGCTGTGGGATTTTAATGTGAGACTCCTCTCCATTGCTACTTTTGAGAATACAACACAAATTAAAGCAGCAAGCAACAATCAAAGGGCCCTTGCACATCCAAGCATGTTGGGGGTACTTCCAGGACGATGTTGAAGCAGCAGTAAGTTTCCATCACAGGTGGAGCACATGTGAACATTTCTTATGCATACAGTGTGCCCTGGAACCATGTATTGTGACCCTTGCACCATCTACACTGTCCACTCTGTGTGCTGAGCAAAGGATGAGATCAGAGTTAATCTGTAGTTTGAAAAGTACAAATAATAATCACAAATTCAAAATGGCCATATTCCTGTTAGTTTTAGACAATAACCTTTTTTAAGTCTACTTGTGATACACATGCCTGGCATATCATACATCTAGGTGAACGTTCAGTGAGAGCCGCTTCCTTTTGTAGGGGGTGCTATTGTGCCGCCTTGCCAAACCTAAAAACTATAACCGTATCAGTTAGCTAAGTTCATCATTGTTTATTATGTGAGCAAATTTCCAGGCGTGTGCATGCATGCCTAAGTTCTAAAAAAATGACTTTCTGTTTCATGGCGATCAATGCATCGCCACTTGAACGCGGTCCATGTAAAGCGCATAGCCTTTCAGTGTGGCACGCTGAAGGTCTTAACATTGGTTAACCTGTAAGAGCTGTCGGTCAAAGTGCAGCAACA
Organism: Eleginops maclovinus; assembly: GCF_036324505.1. Lineage (NCBI taxonomy): Eukaryota > Metazoa > Chordata > Actinopteri > Perciformes > Eleginopidae > Eleginops > Eleginops maclovinus. The sequence goes on along the minus strand of NC_086360.1, from coordinate 2,337,975 downwards.
GTAACTTTCAACTAGATGGCACTATGACTTTGAGAGAAAATTGACCTTAGAGTGGGACCCTCATGAAAACGTGTGAATCTTTTTAAAGTTGTGACTATGTAGAAGCAGGCTACAACAATAAACAAAACAACATGGCAGGGTTCCTCTTGGGGCTTACGCTCCAACTTTTTCAGGGCTTGATTACAAACTGTAAGCTAACGGTGTTTACAAAGCATTTGGTGTCATTAAGATTTGAGCTGCGTTTTCTATATAAGAGCTAACAAACTCTGGCAGCCAACGGAAAGGAAGGAGAGATTCATGTCAACAAGGAATGGCTGAGTCAGATGTTATCCACATGGATGAAAATGCCAAAAGCTCATGCATGCATCTATGGACTGCTCCTTTCAGATGATCGGATTAAAATACAATCTATAGGAGGTGAATGTGTTCACTGAACATAACACTTAATCAGTACTGCTAATGTGCATGTTTGAGATACTTATGATTTATCACAAATCAAATTGATCAAGTTAAGTCCAATTAAGTTATCAACATTGCCAGAGAAAATCTGTGAGTGAGTCCTCACGGGTCAGAATTAAGTTATCAAGTCAAGTCAAGTTATGTCTTAAATTGAAACAATGGAGAGTTAAGAATAAAGTATTTTCAAATATCAAGTTGAATAAAGATAAAGTTAACTCTCAAGTCTTAATGAAATCAAGTTAAAGTCAGGTCTAAAGGCTTTCAAAGGTTGTCTCAAATCTCAGGTCGCTTAAGACAAGCCCAAGTTGACTCACCATGGGTCCTTCGATGCCTGGTAATCCGATCATTCTCATAGGTCCTGTTTCACCCTGTGAGAGAACAAAGGCTTTGATTCAGCACATTCATGATTCAATGAGACCACAAACACAACCGCACTGAGACTCACCATCTCCCCTTTTGGACCTGAAGGGCCACCGTTTCCTTGCTGACCCTGATAAAAACAAAACAATAGTACACAGTGTTTTTAGCTAATTCCTATCTAAACAAAATTGTATATATTAAAATATTAGACTTTATGCATATTTTTATAATAAAATGTCCTTCATCATGTTAGGAAGTATTAAAGTAGTTCTGGGTCACTGTTGGGTCACTGAACGGTCACTGAACGGTCACTGAACGGTCACTGTTGGGTCACAGCTCACACTGTGACCTCCATCTTAATCTTTAGCTGTGTGTGTTTGCAGAGCAGATGTTTGACTACAGATATGTTTATATCCAACGTAAGATTCATGTAAATATGCAGAGCGTGCATTATGCACACACTGTGTTCTTTTTTTGTAATTACAGTGTTTGGTTCCTCCAATGAAAATATCAGTGTTGCACGACATCACTTCCAATAGTCTGGCGTCTTCACGTGTGTTTCCAGCTAATGAGCCAAAAGATCATTTCCATCCCAACTAGAAAAGGCTATTCATGAAGAATATGAGTGTGAATACTAGTTGAAATGGAAGATGGAATATGAGGAATACATTTAATCAACATTCACAACCCAGCAAACAGTGACATAAACTTTAATTTATGGTAATTTTATATTTGGAAAGCCGATGCTAAACTGGATGCTGGTTTAATTTACTGTAAAAGAAAACAGCTGAACTATTTTGATACATGATGGGTATTATTCAACCGTTTAAAGCCTTCTATCTGCTTTAGCATCAGTGCAGTATGAAGAGTAAGAAACGTGGGAATGTATTAATGGGATTTAAATTGTGAATATTGCCCAATCAATAATAAAAGTTATTATAAAAAGGTGCCTGTGTGCATCACGCTGGACCTAATGAATAGCCAGGCATCGTCTATGTAAAGGTTATGTGATCCTCTGACAGTGATGCTAATATTACTGAGAAGTTGAAGTCCTCTGGGACTGTAGCCAACATATCTTGACGTTGTTGTAAGGGGAACTTTGGCCCAAGATCAAAAAGAAACTAAGGAAATCTTCAACACAGATCCAAGCTGATCTTTAAGTTCAAGGTACAATAGATGAAGTTAACTTGTTAACCTAGGTTCAGGAGCATGGCTACGCCTCAAGCGCGTCTCTAATCCCGGCTAAGTCTATTTATATCCGGCCAAACCTCGTCTCTCTTCTCTCAACCCACCCCCCTCTCCCTTTCCACTCATAGGTTGTGGTCGACTAGTCTGTTTAGCTTAGGAAGGTTACTAACCGAGTGAAATGACCTGGAAGAACCTCAGTGGCAGCCATGATAAGAGCTGATTGAATTCTCTAGATGATAGGAAAGGAGCTCTGAAACTTCCTTTATAACCTCCTTTATCTTAGGAAACACTGGACCTTCCTTTAGGAAACATTCGACCGTTCACGGAAACAGCCGATCGTGACGAGAAATGCGTATCATGTAACTTTCTAAAGTGCTTTGTTTTGAACGTTCAGCTCTATATTAATCAAAAGGAGAAATATGAACGTTACTTTTTAACTGAAATGATCAAATAAAGTCCTCATTTCTTTGTTTACTGATCTGTGTGGGGTTTCTTAAACATTTCAAAACATGTTTGAATTGTGATATTCAAAGTGATAGGTTAAGGCATAACTAGTTTATAATAAACTCATTTGTATTGATTTTAAATATTTTCATATAATCATACGTATTTGGATTCATGTGGGTTAATGTGTTCCAACCTTTGTAATGAAGAACATACTGTATGCCTCTCTGTTGTCCTCGTTCATAAAGCATAAAACAGCACCATCAGAGAGCACGGTGCAGAGTAGATGCACTTTCAGTAGTCCGCTTTATAGAAGCTGTAGTTCCCCACAGCAGACGCACATTAATAACGTCCTTCATCATAAATACGTGGGATAGTGTAAGTGCAGTCGGATTCTCAAAGCACCACAGTCTCTTTTCCTAAGTCATTTTGAGTTCTCCTATCCACTATTCCTTAACCCCGTGAAGTTTCACGCAAAGGTCATAGAATAGAAGATAGGAATAGACGATAGGAGCTGATTTTTTTGATCATTCAACCGTACCCATACAGTTCCCCTCCTACCTCACACTTAGCCAAACTCCTTCATCCTTTCACCCGTCGACCCCGTTTAATGATACACGCCTACACCCATTCATCCCTCAATCATTACATCCTGTCATCCAGACATCCCTCTTGAACCATCATCCCTCCCCTCCATCATCCCATCATCCCTTCCTCCCTCTCATCCCATATCCCTACATCCCCCCCAACATCTGCCTGTCTCCATTCATATCTAACTTGTGTATATTTTAAACTTCTAATTCTAGGAATTGTCTGGGGGACCTGGATTAAAGTAATTGCCTGAAGGTTTTGCAAGATAACATAAATACCATAAACTTCTTATAAGTTTGAACAATCTACAGATTGAATTATTCTTTCTTTGATTGAATTTACCTGAGCCCCTCGAGGTCCAGGTGAGCCAGTCTCTCCAGCTGCTCCGGACAGGCCCTAACAGAGATATGAAAAGATCTGTCATAACACTGCAGCATTGATCCTCCGTCCACAGGTCTACAGTCTAAAAGGTGAAATGGAAAAACATACTGGGGGACCTTTCCGGCCCCTTGGACCAGTTGGACCTTGATCCCCCTGTACAGGAGGAAGAAAAACATCTGTTAAGAAGGATGTGTAATTATTATTGCAGATGTAAACTAAAATGATTTCATGTTTTTTTCTGCTAACTTACCTCAGACCCATTCAGTCCGGGACGTCCTACACCACCTGTGGCCCCTGGTGCACCCTGCAAGAGTTAGACTGAAAATGAGGAAGCTCTTCATCAGCAGTTAGCTGTTATTTGGAGACTGTTCAAGTTAGTGGAACCACTGCACGCTCACCTCTGGTCCTGGAGGACCCTTCATCCCATCAGGTCCAGAGTCTCCCTAATTCAAAAGGAGAAATGCTTACAGTGAGACATTTCAGTGAAGGGAGTAAAGACACAATCAGAACAATCCAGTTTAACAGATGTCCTACCTGTGGCCCTGCAGGTCCAGGACGCCCCTGATGGCCTCGTCTACCTACAAAACCCTGATAAGCGCAAAGTGCAGTCATATTTTACATCAAGTTGATTTATATCTTGGCATGAACTGCTTTACACAAATATTTATCACAGTTTTTCAAATGTAAGGATATATTGCCTTATTTTGTTTTATACGTTTTAGAAATATGAACTATTTCTTTGGGATTTGGAGTGGTAATGTGAAGGTGTTCCATTGAGTTTAAATAAATGATAAGATCAAGTTACACCTACCAAATAAAAAAAACTTTAACATAAACATAAAATATATTTCAAAAATATATATCGTTTCTTCCCAGACAAAAAGCCGAGGGGGTTTATATTTATTTAATACTAGAGATAATGGATTTTAAACATGATGGACTCATGATGTTTAAAGTCTCCAACAACCTCTGTAGTTTCATTTAGAACACCAGGTAGCGACGTCAATTTTAAGACATGTGAAAGCTTGAGATCTTGTACTTGAGCTTCTCAAGCTTTAACATTTTTACTAGTTTCTTCCAAGAACAAAAAGTGAACATTTTATAAAGTTGTTTAACTACATACCTTACTTAGTCATCGAACCAAAAAAACATTGATTCAGAAGAGACCCTGAGGTGCAGAAATGCTAAATCATTCCTGGGTTTTATGGATGAAAACATGCAAGTGTGGGAGAAGTGACTTTAGGATTGTAGTTTCCATGCCAACCACAATTGACCATGAAACGTAAGCGGGGAGATTTATTGATGGAATATAATTATTAATTTAAGAAGCAAAGGCCCTTCTATGTGGAGTCATGACAGACCCTTGCTTGCAGAATAACATTGGTCAACAATATCAATAACAGTCTCCCAACTATACCAGATATTCTCATCATGGTTATATTCGCAGGATTTAAAATGTAACCCCCCTCCCCAGATCAGAGGAATGCCCCTTTGAATAGTCTCCATTAGTCGTCACGCTTACAGGAAGGCCAGCAGGTCCATCTTCTCCTGGTTCCCCTCTATATCCCTGGAGGAAACATAGACATCATGCAGACAGAATCACATGGTGCATGATGTTTCATGTTACATGTTATCATGTAAATGGTGTACTTTTACTCCACTACATTTCAGAGGTAAATGGTGTACTTTTACTACATGTATTTAATCCCTTTAGTTTACAGATCTGGATTAATGATGGTAAATATGATCAGCCCTTAAATCAGACTTTAGTTCACCTGCAGTAAATCCAGCAGCTACCCTGCAGTATACAAAGCCATTCAAACTAGCTGCACCTTTACCAGCTCTGAGAACACTTTAATGATCAATAATTATAAAACATATCAGAGATATTATTCTGAAATGGACCAATCAAACAATGACTACTTTTACTGTCGCTACTTTAAGTACATTTAGATGAGAGTACTTTCTACTTTCACTGGAGGAACATTTAGAATACTTTTACTGTGACAGAGTATTCCTACACTCTGGTACTTCTACTTTACTCAAGTACAAGATCTGAGTACTTCTACTTTTACTCAAGTACAAGATCTGAGTACTGCTAGTTTACTCAAGAACAAGATCAGAGTACTTCTACTTTTACTCAAGTACAAGATCTGAGTACTTCTACTTTTACTCAAGTACAATATCTGAGTACTTCTACTTTTATTCAAGTACAATATCTGAGTACTTCTACTTTTACTCAAGTACAAGATCTGAGTACTTCTACTTTTACTCAAGTACAAGATCTGAGTACTTCTACCTTTACTCAAGTACAAGATCTGAGTACTTCTACTTTTACTCAAGAACAAGATCTGAGTACTTCTACCTTTACTCAAGTACAATATCTGAGTACTTCTACTTTTACTCAAGTACAATATCTGAGTACTTCTACTTTTATTCAAGTACAATATCTGAGTACTTCTACTTTTACTCAAGTACAAGATCTGAGTACTTCTACTTTTACTCAAGTACAAGATCTGAGTACTTCTACCTTTACTCAAGTACAATATCTGAGTACTTCTACTTTTACTCAAGAACAAGATCTGAGTACTTCTACTTTTACTCAAGTACAAGATCTGAATACTTCTACGTTTACTCAAGTACAAGATCAGAATACTTCTCCCACATCTGACCACAATGTTTTTACCCAGGCACATTTCATTAATAATATAAAACACTGGGTTGTACTTATATTGACTCAAAATACTCAAGCCAGATATGAAACATTTAATAAAAGTGACCCTGTAAAAGAATATATGACGTGCAAACAGAAGTAGATTTGTAGTAAATGTGGTAGCCTTGGTAATAATATTTTCTAATATATATATATATTTTTTTCATTTTGCACATTTTTACACAAGCTACCACTCTTAGTATTTACACAGCTTTCCATTTTGATAAAAAAGTACTTCACATATGTTATTTTATTATACTTGGCAATATATAATGAACATAGTGTTTTGGTATAACCACAATCTTTGTATGTGTAAACTTGGCAATAAACCTGTTTCTGATTCTGATTAGAGGTCCAGCCACTAGATGGTGATGTAGTCCAACCTTAAATATCTCTGCAGCTCATCTAAAGGAGTACAGGATTACAGCAGAACAGGCTTATATTTATAAAACTATTTCATTACACTACCTTCTCCCCAACTCTCCCTCTGTCCCCGGTCGGTCCAGGCTCAGCAGGGAATCCCTGCAGTCCAGAACACAGAGAGGACAAAGTTCATGCCCTGATGCAGATATTGGCCACGAACACACCAGTATAATCCCAGGCTTATGTAAAATCGCTAATGCAACTGTCTTGAACAATGTTTAAAGGTAATGAAAAATTGTGTACTTTTTTTATTTTGCAAAATGACAAGCTTTTATCAAGAAAAATAAACAGCCTTCTACAAAAAATCCCTATAAGTGAGGAGGACAAGATGATTTTCTAAATTTGAGTAATGCATTGAATGCCCTTACCGATCAACATTTTCCTTATTTAATGAGAAAATAAGGACCAAATAATAGTGTTCTCAAACTGAGGAGTACTGCAATCATGTCCCCGGCTCCTTTAAAGAAACGGTTTATTCCTGATGTGCTTTCAATCCACACTCCTTGGCTCTTTACATTCAAAGTGTATCTGAAGTTGATATGGCTCCAGCTGTCTCAAGTTACACCTTCAAACATGACAGCATTTTGACCCAAAGATTCCCTCTCTATTTCACCATGCTTTCACTGTAGTTCTACATGGACTCACTATCCAAGGATCTTGGACTTGGCCAATATGAACAGGGGGAATAAACACTTGAGGCACCACCTTTATCTCAAATACACAGCTGACTGACAGATGCGTAATTATTTAATGTTAGCACAACAAGCATGCGTACAAGACACTTTGCAATCATTGAGCAATATGTATTTATAGAAAGGCAAGACACTAAGTTTAATCTTTGTTGTATAGACCACTTACTTATGGGAACAGTTGACCTGTAAACCCTTAGTCCCAGGCTCCATCACTCACCTTCTCTCCTCTTACCCCCTGAGAAGCCCCTTCTCCCGTAAAGCCTCTGGGACCCTGATGGGAAAAACAAATCAACTGCAATGCAAACAAGTGGTGCAGACTAATCCCTGGGCAACTGGTACATGTGTCACTGGTAGTCCAGACCTGCAGTCCAGGTAGCCCTGGTGGCCCACAGTGACCATCCTCTCCTTGATTGCCATTCCTGCCCCCCCTCCCTGTCGGACCTGGGGCGCCCTTATGCCCATGGTAACCCTAGCAATCAAATGATATTATGTCACCAGGTATGATGAAGCAACTAATGTAAAAGAGAGGATCTTCAGTTCAAACATTTACCATGTCCCCTCTCTGTCCTGGTGTCGCTCTGCTCCCAGCAGCTCCAGGAATACCCTTAATGATAAAAAAATACTTAAAAAGCAACTTCAAAAATACTTTCATTTACATATGACATTATAAAGCAGAGACATATAATGGGAAAGAAAGAGGAGAAGATAAGACAAGATGGACCTCTATTGATCCCTGTAGGGAAATGCAGGTGTAGCAACAGAAGGAGAACCCACACAAGTATACTAAGAAAATAAAAATGAAATACAATGAGTTAAAACAAATATAAATTATAAATAGTAAGAATAAACATGTAGCAACAGTTTGAATAGAAATAACAAAAACAACATGAGTTAAACTCACAGATTCATGATCAGGGTTAAATATACATTCAAATGTGCTTGTTCCAGAGCGGGTGAAAGTTATATGTTCATGATAAAAGGTAGGAATAAAATCAAGAACAACACTATGCTCAGTTCTTTGTCAGCATGATGGAAATTACACTTACTGGAGGGCCAGAGGGGCCAATTTCCCCCATTGGTCCAGGTGGGCCAGGCTGCACCTAAAGAGAGAGGGAAATATAAATCAGTGACACTCTCCGATTCAGGATCTGTGATTCAGCATCTCTGATTCAGGATCTCTGATTCAGGATCTCTGATTCAATCTGAAATCCAAACCACTCACCGGCCAGCCAACTCTTAGCATCTGATAGAAGGCTGATCTCTGAAAAAAGGCAGTCACAATTAGAAATTAGAATTGGTATAATCTACACAATAATACAGTATACATGGTGACGTTATAGCTGAAAGTAATCAAGGGAGTAAACAATGAGTCGCTGTGTTGGTTACATATAGTTTACTCAAAACCAAAAATTAAACATCATGGTACTGAACAAAACAATTATTATTACTATTTTTATTTGTAGTATTTTAAACTCTTATAGACTGAAATAGTTCAAATATTGAAAATATATACTTTTTACATCAGGAGCATTTCAGTTTTTTTCGGGCTGATATTAGTCACACAAAATACCTGCAGAATAAAGTGATTTCACTGGGTCTTAACTTCCTGAAGAGGATGTGTTGAATATTATTACCTGTTCGAAGCCCAAGACAGCAGGATTAAATTTGGGCAATGAAGGCGTTTGTCTCTGCAAGATACTATGTCTTTCTGTCTTTTTTTTAGATCAGGTCTGATTGATAAATACAACTTTTGTCGGTGGCAGCTTTGAGTTCCCACAAAAACGAAGCTCACAGAATGGGCATTTTATTAAAGCACTCAACATAGAGCCATCAGGATCTACTATAACCTCATTGGTGGACTGGGCCCTCACGCTTCATGACTTGTAATACTTGAGTCTGCAGATGGAGCCAAGACATGAGTGTGTGACAAAGTGTTGAGACCTCCACGCAGTCAGTGCTCTGAGGGTTGTCAGAGCTGGAGTCTAGGAGTCAAGAGGCTTACACCTCAGCACAGAGGAGTCCTTCTGGTTCATTCCACCACCCAGCTCTGCTGCTTCTGGTCATATTTGTCTTGGCTATGGTGCTGCAGTGGGGGTATGGGTGGAGGCGGGCCAAACCTGTGGAGTAGTAGCTCAGTGTGGCAGTGAGGCCTGGACCTCCCTAAGCACTCAGAGCTTTCAGTGTGCTCTGGGACAGCAACACTGAGGCCTTTCACAGAGCAGACCCGCTCCCATACCTGGGCAAAACGCAGAGTGGCCGTCTGACCCGGCGGAGGCTTGGATGAGCTCCAGCTGCCCGATGCAATTGCAGTCAGAAGATCCAAACACACTCACATGGTAATACCTACTGCATCAATCTATTTCCATGTGATCATCGTCTCTATAAAATCAGTGCATTCACATGCATGTGTGTGTGTCATCCCCCCTCCAGGTACTGCCTCTCCTAGGTGATCCCAATTCTTTATCAGGGCCTGGAGGAAGGTGTGAGCGTGTGTTGGAGTATTGGAAAAGTTCTTAATAGTCTTGAGGTATCACGGGATGTTAGCTGTTAGCTTACACAGAGAGGTTTTTTATGAAGACTCCAGCTGTTGTTAACTCATTTCTTTTTTATTCAAGAGCAGCTGAATAATACTTCAGCATTTCAAGAGAATGTCATTAGCAGTCAGGAATAGGTTAAATGTGGTGAGGACATTTAACACGTTGGTTTGTGACAACTGTTAGGGAATGTTTTGGCTTAGGTGTTTAACCTTTGACACAGTTCATCATTTTCTCCTTCCTCTGTCTGTGTTCCCATGGCATAGGTCTTCAGCCTTCGGGGTCGCTGTAATCTCCCTTCAGGAGGGGCAGCTTGGGCGCTTTGTTGATGCCAGTCTATGACCCAGCATGACATCAGATAGTTTATTTTTAGGGACGTCTAGAAGCCCCTCTTTTCTGGAACATAGGTCCATGTCGTACATTCTTTTCCATGGATGACCGCTCTAGTTAGATTCAGGATCCTTTGTTTAGTCTCACTGATGAGGAATGTTGATTATAAACTCCAAACTAGTTAAAACCTCAGACTGCAGTAGAGATCTTCAGAATTGGTCGGGCAACTGCTCTGTCACCTCGTGGCTGCAGCAAATGTCTTGTCAATTTTCCGGCCGTTAACTTCAGAATAAACCTTCAGTGTTTGCCATCAAAGTTCCAGCTCTCCCCGTATCTCTCTGAGTCTCCATTGCTTCAGAAGTTTCCATCACAACAACCCCAAAAGAACACATTAACTAAAAATGGACGGTGTATTGCTGCTACAGCATGATCCAATCCCTTAGGGGTTCCCTGTAGTTCCAGCTGAATTGCAGTGTGTGTGTGTGTGTGTGTGTGTGTGTGTGTGTGTGTGTGTGTGTGTGTTGGCATTTAGACTTACTCTAAAACCAGTCCAGTCCTCCTCAGACCCCCATAGGTAGAGAGTGGGAAGTCCTGCAGGTCCTGGAGGCCCCGGATCCCCTCTCCTCCCATCCAAGCCTGGAATACCTGCAGAGCCCTACAGGAGAAAAGAAACAGAGATTGCCAGTGAATTGAACAGATATTTCATGAGTGTTTTAAGGAAATGTACTCTTTGTAAGTATTTTAAAAAAGGAAAGGTTATTGGTTAAACCAAATAAAACCAAACATCAGTCAGGCACTTTGAGCATGTCAGGAGGAAAAGCTCATGGTTCATGGTCAAAAGCAACACTTCCGATAAATCATCTTCACAATCTGTGTATCATAGCAAATATCCGAAAAGAGATCCCAGAGCTAATCTGTAGCTTTGCAACTTGTATGCTGGCCCTGATGCATGGCATGATATATGAATACACTTTTATACGGTAACTTAAAAATCAGCAAACACCATTGCATACTTTGCCATTGAATATCTTACCTTGTCTCCTTTGAATCCAACAAAGCCTTCTCTCCCAGCACATCCCTGCAACAACAATAATGATTGAGTATTCTTACCATGTGATTTTTTTGGCAATGACTGGCAGGCCTGCTGTCTGGCATCATTTACAGTGTCTTGGTCACTATGGTCTCTCCGCTCACAGCTAAATATAAGCCCTTTAAAGAGAGGTCCTCTGGGCTTTACATAAGCCACTCTGTATTTAGAAAAGAAACCATTTTCACCACTGATGATATATTGGTACCACCAGTGTTAAGCTGTGCTACAGAGCCACGGGGAGGGGCCGAGACACAGTGTGGGATTTCTTGACAATAACAACAATATAGACTAACACCAGCCTTGTCCTTTAAATGTCCCCTATTATACTGTTCTTCAACAATATATTACAGGTCTCAGATAAATACAGGACCTGTTTGTGATTGACTGAAACACCGAACAGATCATCGTAGCATCCCATAAACACCTCTATTTCAGCCCTGTTCCAAAAGTGCTGATTCTGTGTGTGTAGCTTTAAATGTTAATGAGCTGCTGCTGGCCACGCACCTCTGAGAGATGATTGGTTTTAAAAAAAAATCTCTCTAGGAGGAAATTCGGGTGCTAAGGTGGGCGGGTGTTACCTTGGTTGGTTATTGGCTAATAGTTGCAAAATCCCCCCACAAAAAAAATTGTGACATCATAAAGTCACCAAATCTGATCAGCTGATTTTCAAAAAAGGTTTTTATGGAGATAGATCAGGACCAAAAGAGAGGGGGTCTTTTTTCCTGAGACTTTGAGAATCTCTCAACAGAGAGTGGAAATATATTATGCTGTATTAGACATAAAAAAGTGGACTTTGCATAAAAGCTGATAATCTGTTGTAAGTGATGGCAGAATTAATGCTCTCATCAAACTTTACTTTGAGAACTTCCTACAAAATGATTCCATCCATAATGGTTTATTTGGAACTAAAATGCAACCCCTAATGTGTATGATTATTAGATTCCATCTTAAAGAGATGCTTACTCTCTGTCCCGGTGCTCCTGTTAGACCAGAAGGTCCCCTGTGGATTTGGTAGATTCTGTTGTCTGATCCATAAATGATGAGCCCTGTTCCGACAGCACCAACAGATGCCAAGGACTCCATGTGCAGCAGACTGGAATGCTGCCCCCCATTATTGTTTCCTAAAGGGTCATGGCTATTTGTCTCCCAATACTCCTTTGACGTCATCACTGGAATCATGTTCCCATCCATCCGTAGATTATGTTTATGAGATTTCTCCTCAGACATTTGTGTCAGTGACTCCAGTGAGCTTAGGTTGTCTCCACTGTATGAGGCTGAGTCTGTTGAATTAGTTTGGATGTTTTCATCTGACTTTTCGATGTCTGGAGAGGGTTCCATGTCATAAACTCTTCTGTCTCTTTTGTTAGTGGCCAACATGATGTGAGGTTCTTCAACAAGTACAAAGCCATGACTGTGGACCGCAGCATCTTGATGGTCGATGTGTAGAGAGTCCTTCTCTAACAGATGGTCCTGAAGGGAAAGAGGACAAATACAGTGCATTCACTAAGGTGTGTATTCCAAAGCATTACAACTCTGTAAAACAGACAGCAAAAGGCTGAGAATCAGCTAGCATTCCCTTAATCCTCATTAGCACACAAACGACCTGCTGATCCCATAGAATTTCATTAAACTGCACAGTTGTGTGCGCACAGAAATTGTAACGGCCTCAACACCAAGTCTGAAGAGCTGAAGTAACGGGCTCAAAATGTAAATACACCTTCAGTAATTCTGTGGAGGGACTTCTGCAGGAAGTCAGCTTGAATCAAACTTTATATTCAGTAGTGTCAGTAGAGGATATTTAATGACACTGCAGGAAATGCCATCACTCGGTCAGTGCTGAAGATTAAGTGTGGTTTTTATTTATTTTAAAAGACCATAATGCATTGTAAATAATTATCTAAAATGTCCAACACATAACAAAAAACATTATTGGATATCACATAATATATAATGATATGCTGACTGTGTGAGATTCTGTTCTTATCTAAGAACAAATTAGAAAAAATTGGTCATAAAAACAACACACAAAATGTGTTTATTAAAACAGACGGTGAACAAGGCCCAGCATCAGCCCTGCCCAGAATATCAAGTATTACTCTGAAAGTCTAAAGCGCTGTTTAGTAAATACTGAAAGACTGTACAGTAAACTGGATATCCGTATTAAAGAGGATGATATAAAACAGAAGGAATGAGGACACACGAGGAGACACCTTGAGGAGAAGTTGTGACAGAACTCAAAGACCTTGCAGCTTTATGGCTTTCCACGCAGGTCACTAATACAAGTGTGGAGCTGAGAGACTTCAAACACAACCTGATGCAAACATGAAGGGATAGTGATGAGCAGCTGTGTGCTAAGAAGCTGGATAAAGAGGCAGTGCCGGCACACAATGCTCCTTTATCCTGGACCAGCTGTAGCTGCCGCTCTCCCAGCAGCAGACACCTGATGCTCTGCACCTGAGCCATGTGTCCTCGCTGCTCAACACTACGATACAATAACAATTTATTGTGAGATCAAGTGTGAAATTTTACTTGCATCAACACAAACATTCAACATAACATCACAATGACTGAGAGAAACATGCTCAAGAAACTCTAACGTACATTAGATCTGGGATTTAGCTCTGTATTAAGTTTGAGGATTGACTACTTCAGTCTGACTTCATGAAACCGCAGGACCCTGTACCTCCGATTAGATGGTGACAATTCATATTCACTGTTCAGATCATGGCTGGGGTCAGAGATGATGTTAATATGTATTTATGGTCAGCTGATTCATAGTGTTTCTCACAGGGTTGCCCTAAAATCTTTGAGATCTTCAGCTGGTGGAGCATTTTTGACTTTAAAGCGATGGACAAACACTTGTACCATGTAGTATTGCAATACTGTAGAACACAAAATGTGTCCTCTCCCCCCGAAAGACCTATGGCGGTTGAGAAAATAAATGTATATTTTTTCCTTTTGCAGACATATTCAATGGTCTTTCCATGACAGCAGATGGTTTATCATTACATCCAAGTATTTATATGAAAGTACCTGCTTGATTTTTCCAGTATGGATCAACAATGGGGATTGTAGGGAGTCAGATGGTGAGCCAAAAGCTATTTCCTCCGTTCCTTTGTCAGTCCAGATTAATGATAATGATGAATAATTTCCTAATCTGTTGACTGGATCAGGTACTTGAGTAACGTAGAAGTACTCAGATCTTGTACTTGAGTAAAAGTAGAAGTACTCCAATCTTGTACTTGAGTAAAGTAGAAGTACCAGAGTGTAGGAATACTCTGTCACAGTAAAAGTATTCAAAATGTTCCTCCAGTGAAAGTAGAACGTACTCTCATCTAAATGTACTTAAAGTAGCGACAGTAAAAGTAGTCATTGTGTGATTGGTCCATTTCAGAATAATATCTCTGATATGTTTTATAATTATTGATCATTAAAGTGTTTTCAGAGCTGGTAAAGGTGCAGCTAGTTTGAATGGCTTTGTATACTGCAGGGTAGCTGCTGGATTTACTCCAGGTGAACTAAAGTCTGATTTAAGGGCTGATCATATTTACCATCATTAATCCAGATCTGTAAAGTAACTAAAGGGACTAAATAAACGTAGTGGAGTAAAAGTACTCCATTTACCTGATAACATGTAACATGAAACATCATGCACCATGTGATTCTGTCTGCATGATGTCTGTATTTCCTCTAGGGATATAGAGGGGAACCAGGAGAAGATGGACCTGCTGGCCTTCCTGTAAGCGTGGCGACTAATGGAGAATTGAAATACTCAAGTAAAGTACAAATCCCTCAAAATTGTACAGTACTTGAGTAAATCTATTTAGTTCAGTGAGTACCTCACATCACATTGTTTTTGAGACAGCCCTCATAAATAACTAATGACCTTCTGCTTGCTGCCGACAATGGCCTCATCTCCATCCTCATCCTCCTTGACCTTATGTAGCTTTTGATACAGTCTCCCACACCATCCTTCTCCTCCGCCTCTCTGAGCTCATCGGGCTCAGTGGTTCAGCACTGTCCTGGTTCCGGTCCTACCTCACAGACCGGAAACAATTCATCACCCTAAATGGCTCCAACTCTCATACAGCACCCGTCAACCATGGCGTGCCCCAGGGCTCTGTGCTAGGTCCTCTGTTGTTGACTTTTTACATGCTACCCCTGGGTCATATCATCCGCTAACATGGACTCAACTTCCACTGCTACGCTGATGATACCCAACTCTATATCAGCACAAACCCCCTCCTCTGACAAGGACCTGCTGGCCACTCCCCGCACCAGATTGCGAACTTTTGGGGACAGGGCCTTCTCTGCCAATGCTCCCACACTCTGGAACAGTCTACCACTCCACGTCCGCTCTGCCCAATCCCTGCCCATGTTCAAAAAGCACCTCAAAACATTTCTCTGCACTAAGTCCTTGAGCAAGGCACCGGACACCTCCAATCCCCCCTCCCCATTGCTCCCCGGGCGCTGCACGATAGCTGCCCACTGCTCCTAGTACTAGGATGGGTTAAATGCAGAGGACTAATTTCACTGTGTGTGCTCTGCTGTGTGCATGCATGTGACAAATAAAGAGGGTTTCATCCTCCGATTCTATCTTCTATCTTCTATCTCTATCTATCTATCTTTGATCCCTAACCCCCACTCCCCTTTTCTCCTCCCTATTTGTAAAGCGACCTTGGGTACCATGAAAGGCGCTATATAAATGATTATTATTATTATTATTATTATTATTATTATTATTAATACAATGATGAACTCTTTATACCCTTTTAAGCTTTTAGAGGAGCTCATGCCTGGTCAATTGTTAATATTTGGGGGCTACATATACATTTCCCATGATTTATATTTCAAAGCATCTGCTAAGGGCTTGTTTTAAATGGAGGTTTTTCTGATCTGTCACCTTAATATGGGTAAGAGGCTACCAGGTTTGCATCAACATCAAACAACCTTCTCCTTCGATTCTGGGAACAACAACCGTGCTGATGCTAGAGATTGTCTCTGAGGACAGACCCTGACCTGCAGTCGCTCACAGAAGCATGGGAACATTTTTGGATTTGCTAGGTATTAGAGCAGTTTCATATCTTACCATGGAGGAAACATAACACTTCCACTGTTCAATGTCACCAAAACTGTCAAATAAATACCTTTCAATCAAAACAACTTCACACCTACAACTCCTGGTTCCTTTGTAAAGACGCTAGGGATTCCGCTTTAGTTACTGTCCTTTTTGCTTAACTAAAGGGCAACAACAACGTATCGTGTTTTCTTTTTCCGTAGGTCACCTAATGTATAATGCAAAATCCACTGTGTGATGTCACAAATGGGTTGTGCAACCATTAGCCAAAAGAAAAGATATTTATTTAATGTAACTTGTATGACTATAACCAACAATAAACCATTTAAACTACATCTGATGTGAGGAAGTGCTGAACCACAAAACAAATTCAATCATTTCGAGCTAAACACAACCAGCAAAATTTCTTTGCAGAAAGCATGTTTGCGGGTGATGATTTTTCTGGAGGGTCACATATGAAGATGTGTACATAAGTTTTCACTTCAGCTAACATGCTCTCATGCCGTTTGAAATCATCAGAGAGCTCCTGATCGGAGACAAAAGAGGCCTGCATTGCACATGTATGCTGGCAGAGAGCAACAAGCTACATATGGATCTATTTAGACCTGCCCTTACTGGCTGGATTTTAAAAGAATGATTACAAAATAACCGGGGGAAAATGTAATCAAATCCTGCATAACACATGATCCAGTGCAATGTTCAGAACATCAAACCTAGAAAACACAAGGCCATGGAAGGATGTTGTGTTCACTGAAGGTCACTTCCAGAGTCTTTCATACTGTTACAGCCCCATAGATGTTCTGATCTATTAAAAGGGATGGCTCCTAAAATGTAGTGTTTCTTGTATGATGGACTGACTCATAGTCAGTGTGTTATCTACAGTAGCTCACTTGTTGGTTTGCTCCCAGTTTGTAGAAACAGACAGGGGTTAAAAATAGCTCTCATAAAGAAAGGTTCAGCAAATGTTTTTATTTCAGTTTAAGTGTAAGCTATATTTTGAATATTTTCAACGCTTTACTCTCTCACCAAAGACAGCTTCAGTTCCCTGTCGGAGCTTCCTGACAGCAAGGCAATACTGTGAAAATATCATAAATATAGTGTAGAGTTTTTCAGGTCCGAGTAAACTTTGCCGACTGCCCTGTCCACATCAGTAGTAGATTAGAATAAAATAGTGCAGATTATGTTGCGAGACCAATGTTCAAGTAATGCAGATGAAGTGAAATGTATACAGGTCAGAAAAAAAAAATACAATAAGTTAAGTAATGCACAGAATGTTGAAAGTGACTAAGTCAATGCAGGATTCAATTTACATGAAAATATAATTAGACAAACAGGAACAGAATGCGAAATTAAATAAAATTCTGAGCCATCCCTACGGAACATACCATATCTGTCTGTTGCCCATCCACAAATAGTCCCCTGTTGAGAGGGTCCTGCAGCGATAGACAGCCCAGCACGCAGGTTAACATAATCCACATGTCTACAGCATGTCCTCACTGCATCTGTCCTCCAGTCCAGCAGGGTCTACAGCCCATGCAGTGTGAGTGAGAGCACGAGCTGCACACTCTCCCCGACTCTATGTCCACACACAGCCAGCACTGCTGTCATACTAACTCTACTCCATGCTGCCTCACACACACACTCCTCCCTTTGCCCTGAGGCAGATCTTATCTCCGGCATACTATAACATACTGCTGCTGTCACATCAAAGCCTCAGCACATACTGTGTTCCTCCATAAAGTAAGGCAGGAATTTCAAAACTGTTTTCATCACTGGCGTCTTTCCATGTATGTTCAAATGGAATCATTCAAACCCCAGAGCAGGATCAGAAGCAGTGGTGAAAAGTAACCTTACCCACACTGAAATACTGAGACGTTGACTTTAATTAAGAGTATCATGTGAACAAATTTCACATAACTGTATTAGGTTAGTTGAAAGCAATAATATTAAAGTTGAACCTAAGATTTATTATTCAAACGTAATATTATTGCTTTCAACTAACCTAATACAGAGGCCTGTACGACGGAGCAGGATTTGTGGTTAGAGAGGTCAGTTCAGGGTAAACTCTCTCCATGGTAACTTAACCTAACCTGTTCCGGAGCAGGTTATGTTCCAGATAAGAAATCAACTCAGTTAAAGCAGTACCTACTGACCAATCAGAGCTCTGTGTGCGGAGTTTAAAGCCATGATGTCATATTACAGGATAAAGGAAACACAATTTAAACTGCCGTCTGCAGGTAAAAATCACCGACTGTGTAAAGGTGTAAACATGTAAATTAACAAAATATCACTGCCCATCTTCAGATCAATTTCTGCCACAACATAAGTAATCAGAGGACAGTAACTCAGAGCATTGCGTACAGTTCACGGTACTTTGGGGCAGATGCCGACATGTCCCACTTATCATTATCACATCATTATCACATCATCTAAAAGTCATAGATGTTTAAAGTTTAACTTCGTCATATTTGTCTAACATGACAGTTTACTGAAGTATGACGCTCTGCTGTCAGTAAGCTTCTCCAGGTTTGTGATTGGTCAAACGTTGCTAACCCCGCCCCTTTCACATGAACGCGCTCTAAGCCGGACAGTTGACTGTCCGGCTTAGAGCGCTGGGTTGACTAACCGAGATGATAACCAGCGTTTTAGGACCGAATAGCGAGATTGCGTTAGCTTGGTTTAGTTAAGCCAGACAACTCAGAGATATCCAGGCTCTGTTGAACTGGCTTCCTTGTACAGGCCACAGGTGTGTTTAATTTGTTGACATAATACAATTACAATGTGTGTGTGGTTGTTGAAGTATATTGAAGATGTTGAATAAAGAACTGACATTCTTTTTCTTTATTTCCTTTTTGAGCCCCCTACAACTTTAAAATTGACCCAGAATTCATCAAAATGAGCACATTGGCAGTATGAATATGGCCAGATTCTGGATCAAATTGCAATTTTCTTTCCCTTAAAATGTCAAATGTATTTAACATCCTCAATAACCCCAAAACCACACCAAATGATCAGGAATCAGCCATGTTTAAACAGCTTCTACGTCTTGGGGACTCGTACTATACGTTTCTAAAATAAAACTTTAGGGTTTTCAACATTTCCAGGTTCACTAAGCTGGCAACTAGACTACTAACAGATGGGGTCATGTTTCTCACTAAATTGAAAGAGCACTTACCAACAACATGCAGCTGAATGGTCTGTGCTGGTGAAGGGGTACTTGGCTTGAAAATATTTTAAATTGCGTAACAGAGTTCCTCTGTTTCACACAGACAGCTGGTGAATATCGTTTGTGGGTGGCAGTGGCAGCACTGAAGATACAGCTAGAAGAATGAATGAACACAGGGCCAAACCATAATCACACCCTAGCCAGCGCATACTTCATCATTTGCACATGCAGGTGCTGTGATGTCCCGAGTGACAACAAAACCTTGTTTACATGCTGCTGAGGAAATACTGCCCTTCCCCATGAAGAAATATCAAGTGTAAGAGGCTGAGAGGCAGGGTAGTTGGAGGCACCTACATCCCTAACAGGTGGCTCCACCATCTCCCAATCAGCAGTATTGGGAGAGGGTGGAGACCCACACACCAGGTGATAATCACTCCCTCAAGGGAGACAAAGCAGACAGAGAAGCTCAGTTAGTGTGGGTACACGGAGGGAGCAAGGAGCTCCCTGTCTGAGAACAAGTTTGGAGAGCTGGCAAGTTGGTTAGAGGCCCAGCTACGTTAGCCTTTGTTTTGGAAGGTTTTTTGAGTTGGGGAAAAATAAAGCCTTTTTGATTCAATCACTACCTCTGTTTTGATTGCTGCACTACCACTTACCTCTTTTGTCGACCCAGTCCTCTTACAAAGGTTAGAGCCATAGGACAAACTAAAATTTGTTAAGTATGTTTTTCTTTTGTTAAAATGTACTTCCCAGAACACGCTTTAGGCTATTCCTTCATTGTTCCCTCCCTTGGCACTTTTCACTTCTATTCCATTGTGTTAGAACAATGTGCAGAGACCTTTAAATAACACATGTCTTGTTGAAACACAGCACCACTTTCCCAACATCGGGCCTTCCTCAGGATAACATAAGCTTTAAATCATCTCCTGAACTAAAGAAATTGGTGTCATCTGCAAACAACACAAACTGCAGTATCTTTGATATCTCTCATATGTCATTGATATACAAAAGAAAAAGTTTAGGCCCCAAGACCGAGCCCTGTGGACTCCACATTCAATGTTCATACTCTCAGATGTTTTACCAGCAAACTTTGCGTATTGTTGTCTGTTATCTAAGTAGCTACTTAACCAGTTTAGAACTATTCCTCGCACACCATATGAATGTCATTTAGAAATTAAGATGGTATGATCTATAGTATCAAATGCTTTTTTTAAATCAATAAATACGCCTATGGTGTATTTATGATTTTCTATTGCTGTTGTAATTTCTTCTGTTATTTTCATTAATGCTAAAGCTGTAGATCTGTTGGCCCGAAAGCCAGACGGACTCTCATTAAACAAATTATTCTTTGCAATAAATGTATTAATCATTTTTGTACAAACAGTTTTTCAAGTACTTTGGAAAATTGTGAAAGTAGAGACACAGCTCTGTAGTGAGTAAAGCTGTGTTTATCTCCCATTTTAAAAATTGGAATAACCTTCGCTATTTTCATTCTGTCTGGAAAACTACCTGTATTGAAAGAAAGATTGAAGATATAGCTTAGTGGTTTGGTCATACAGTCAATAGTCTCTTTCACTATAATCATGTCGATCCCATCACTATCAGATGAGGTCTTATTGTGGGATTTTGCTACAATTGATCTAATTTCCATTTGACTCACTTCTCCGAGAAACATGGACTGCAACACTTTATGTTTCACATTCCAGCCACTCTCTGCTTATTAATTTGCGAGATTAGGCCAAACCTTTACTAAAAAAGAGTTGAATTAATTTGCCACTTCATTCATGTTTTTTATTTCCTTATTATTATCGTTAATGAAATAACTGGGCAGACCTGTGCACACGGGTTTATTTCCTATTACGTTGTTTAGAATTTTCCAAGTGTCTTTGATATCATTTGTATTTTCTTTTAACTTCTTATTATAATACTCTTTTTTGGCTTGTCTCAATATACATATCAACTTATTTTTATAGTCTTGTATTGTTTTTCAGCACTCTTTGTTTTAAATGTAATGACGTCTCTATAAAGTTTATTTTTCTTTTTGCAAGCCCTTTGTTATCCAAGGCTTTTTATTGAAACTAGATTTTTTATGTTTACATAGCGT
Organism: Eleginops maclovinus; assembly: GCF_036324505.1. Lineage (NCBI taxonomy): Eukaryota > Metazoa > Chordata > Actinopteri > Perciformes > Eleginopidae > Eleginops > Eleginops maclovinus. The sequence goes on along the minus strand of NC_086360.1, from coordinate 2,316,426 downwards.
TGTCGGACAGTGTTTGTCATACAGTGTAAGATAGATCTTTAGAAATGCCTCATAAGCAGCATTTACCTCTTCTACATAAACTCCTTTCCACTCTTCTTTTAAGAGGTCATTCCTGAACTTGTTTATTGTTTCATCAGTTCTTACTTCTTACATATCTATTGCAATTTTCCTCCTTCTTTGTCTTTATTTCACAATCATAGATTACAAACACAATTAAATGGTCACTTATGTCATTTATTAACAGCCCACTTTTAACAGTGTTCTCCATGACATTTATAAAGATATTGTCAATTAATGTTGAACAAGTGGAGGTTATTCTGCTGGGCTTGGTGATCAATGGGTATAGCCCTCTGCTGTATAATGTATCCATGAAGTCTGAAGTTGTTTTATGTTTAGATACATTTAAAAGGTCAATATTAAAATCACCACAGATTAGCCTATTCATTAATACTTCCAAACTGTCTTTAAATGTTTCAACTTTTGACCCTGGCGTTCTGTATACACAAGTTACAACAATATGTCTCCTCCTTTCCATTTCAATTTCCACAGTTAGGCATTCCATTAAATCTTCAATTACTATTGTCATATGTTCAACAGGTTTACATTTCAAGTCACTGCCCAAATTGGGGCCCGCGGGCCAAGTTTATATTTGGCCCGTGCCTTCCCGCACTGTCCCACCATAAACGATCGGAAGCTCTCGTGAAAATTATTTATTGGCGCACTACCAAATAATGCCATAGGATGAGCTCCAGTCAGCTCCTAGCTATCCGATAACGCCCAAGACCAGTGAGTGAGAGGATTCAAGGATGGAGCGTAGTAGGCTGTAGCACACAGACAAACGAAAATTTTAAAAAAACTTGGGAACAGGACTATTTTTTTACCGAGGTAGATTCCAATGCAGTGTGTCTGGTATGTAAGCAGAGGGTCGCTGTTTCAAAGGAATACAACATTCGCCGTCACTATCTAACTAAGCATGCGGCTGAGTTCGCAAAGTACACGGAGAACATCGCAGGTCAAGTTTAGCAGACTTGCTAACAAAGCTAACACCAGCAGCGAACTCTACTTCAGCCGTTCGATGCACAAGAACATGACCCTGGGCCAGTTTACAAGATTAGAAGCACATGGACAAACTGAAGTTTGTGTAGTAGATTTCTTCAAAGTGTTACAATGACTTGCCCAGAAGTTTCAAATCAATGCTGTCATTTTCCTCCTGCACATTTTCACTTCATCGGAAACAATGTCACGACGACCTTAATAGACATGCTGGAAACACAGCCACTGTCCAGATACGCCTCACCAGGAACAAAGTCCTTTCAATCATCTCCATTGACGTGAGAAATCGACGTGTCTCGAACTCAGCACAATTGCTGTGATCTTTGCAATCTTCATATGAGGATTTGAAGTTAAAAAGAAAATTAGGCCAAGCGGCCCTTGAACTACATTAAGGTCATACACTCAATGTTTTACAGAAATTTTTGGCATGTAGCTGTTCTGACTAAGTACTACTTAACCAGTTGGAAACCCTATCTCGCATCACCATATGGATGCCGCATGTGAAAAGCGATGACAGAGCAACTGCATTGTAAATCAACAAGATCCCGAGTTTTATGAGTATGCTCGATTTAAGTTACCATTTGTATTTTCATGCATCAAAGCTGAGACTGTGACGCCAGACCCATAAACAAATTATTCTTTGCAAAAACGTAATAGATTCATGCATTGTACAAACATATTGCTCAAGCCTCTGAAAATGTAAGTAAAACAGCTGCTGTATGAGAAGCTGTGATCCCATATTAATAATTGTAACCATCAGCAGTTTCATTCTGTCTGAAAATCTCGCGAGAAAAAAGAGAAGATATACAAGGCCTTGAAGAACAACATCAATAGCTCCACAAACAGGCAGTCCCATGCATATCAGACTGTCTTTACTTGTGGATATTCACAACTGACTGAATTTCCTCAATTTGCTCACTCCAGGAGAACCAGACTGCAAAGCTTTGATGGTAACACATCCAACCATCCTGCTTAAATTTCAGACAAACTTTACTAAAAAGTTGATAATTGCACTCATCATGTTTTTGACTAATTATTCGTTAGAAATACAACGGCATGAGCTGTGCACACGTTTATTTCCTGAATTAGTGATTAGAATTTTCAGTGGACTTTAACATTGTATCTTTTAACTTCAGTCTATTCAACTCGCATAGAGGTTCAAAGCTTTCATACAATTTTTAAGTCTATTCACCGCACACTGTTAAATGCAATGACTCCTTAAAACTTTTGCCAGAGTTTGTTATCCAACTCTTTTTGAAACAGATTTTTATGTCTGTACAAGCTTTGCAGCTTATTGATCATAACAGTGAAAACTGAGGAATGCCTTAACATTACCTCTCACATAACACTGACTTTCCACTTGTCTTTAGGTCACTCTGAACCTGTTATTGCAGCAGGTCTTCTTCTTAAACATAACACTTGCAATTTTCCCACTGATTGGACTATATCACAATCATAGCCTGCTAGCACACAATTAAATGTGTCACTTAGTCATGTATGCACAAGCACTGTTAACAGTGTTCCAACACTTCCAAATATAAAGGGCCACACCCCCTCCCCTCTTGTTGGTTCTGTTGATATAATGTAACTCATAACCCTCAATATGAAAATCAATACCTTTCTCTGATTTAACCAAGTCTAAGATAAGGCTATCAGTTTGAATTTACTTTCAAATGTATTCAAATATTCATTGATCTTAGTGAAGTTTTCATAGAGACTTCTACAATTGATATGCATTAACGAAAATGTATTATCCAGTTCAACACTGTCATTAAATTGATCATCAGTATACTATTCATTGATCTGACTAAACATATGATTCTCCGGGTAGATATCATATTCAAAATCATACATTTTATGCTCCGTGTTGACAAATCTTGTGAAGGTTCGCAGCGAATCAGTCATTTGTTTCAAAATCAATGAAATACCTGCTGAGAGTCACTCTCCCTGGGCCTTTGTCTTTGTTTTAGTAATCCACACATACCTTTTTCAGTATTTTGCTCTTTCATGCTGATCTAAAGAATCCAGTAATGTCTTTACGCCTGTCATCAGCTCACCTGCTGGCGTTGTCCTGCTCCTACAGCGGGGCGTCTGCCAGCCTGCTGCCTGCAGCGTGGACTCCAGGTCCGGCACTCCGGCTGGTATTTCCATGTTGATGCCGTACTCATGTAGACCGTCCGCCGCGGCTTGAGGGTTGTCATACATCTTGATTTTTCCATTTTTCTCAAATACTTTAAGTCTTGCAGGAAACATGATGCATGACTTGATCCTTCTTTCCTGAAGTTGTTTTCTTGCTTGTCTGTATTTAGCACGCTCCTTAAACACTTTGGTAGTGAAGTCTTCATCGAAATATATTCTGCGATCATTCACGCGAATGTCCTTCTTTGCCCAGGCAGCTTGCAACACCCTTTGCCTCAAGTTGTAGTTTTGGAAACACACTATTATTGACCTGGGTCGGTCGGTATGCCCAGTATGTGGCCCAATAGCCCGGTGTGCTCTTTCAATTTGTATTTCATCGTGAACATCCAGTTTCTCCCATATTAGGTTTTTCACGAAATCAACCATGTTGTTACCTTCACATTTTTCAGGCACTGAATAAATTCTTAGATTGTACCTCCGGGCATGGCCTTCCAGATCCTCACATTTGTCTTCCAGTTTTTTCTGTAGGCGCATACTGTGGATTATCACTTTACTCATATCAATTTCACGGTCCTCATTCTCCGCAATTCTTAATTCTGCTACATCCATCCATGTTTTCAGTTCTCCGATGCCTTCTCGTAATTTGTTTATTTCCTTTTTCAAGGCTCCAAAGTTCCCTGCCGTTTCCATACGGAATTCTCTGATTTCTTTTAATATTTCGGAGATTCCCAATACACCATCCGCCCCCTCAGATTGATTTTCCACAGGTGGATTGTTTGCACGGAGTTCTCCCTGTTTCTGTTTCTCTTTCTGGCTCCACCGTGTTGACATTTTTATAGATTTTTTCTGCCAAAAACGGCTTAAAGTAACTCCATTTGAAAACTTCCTTTGTTGCAATCTAAGTTTCGGAATTATTCCCAAACTCCGAAATTGTTTGTAGCGTGTTGCGTCTCCTCACCGGCATAGTCGGCCATCTTGGCCATGCAGTGATGGTGTTAACTATTTCACTCCTTTGGCGATGGAAGCCCTCAGCAGATGTTGATGAGGTGCTGATCTCCACTCCCTTGTACATAAAGACACCAGTGCGGCCAGTGTTGGTGAAGGCAGTGATGACAGGGTGCAGGTAGGGGCCAGGTTGTTCCTTCTGTTTCAGCAGAGCAGCCTGGGAAGCCATGACCCTACTCCTGACAGAGGAAAGGGACAGCTCATCTGACTGGAAGTCAAGGGAGAGCTCTGCCAGGTCCGCCAGCAGATCCTGGTACAAGGCCATGTAAAGGACAAACTTGGATGATGTTAGTTGCCGCCAGTAAGCCTTGAGCTTCTGCTTATCTGGTCCAGAATCCTCCTGCCTTTCTAGAAGGTGTGCTATGATGCATCTGTAGTTGGAGGCGAGGGAGGATAAGGCCTTTCGCCTGTGGTTTATCCATCTTGTGCCCTGAGAGCAACTTGGCTTCATGACATGCTCTTCAAGGGCCTCTCCAATTGCCTTGAGCTCCTTCCATTTCTTGCTGGAACGACGGTACAGGGAGTAGAGGTGCATGAGTAGCTCATCAATCTGAGGCGGAAAAAACAACATAAGTGAATTCTTCCATACTGTGATGGTGTAAACAATAGTATAGAAGCAGAACATGTAGCAAAACCTTACTAGACAATTTTTTCAAAATGTATTGTTGATTTAACATACCTGTGTGAAGTAAGAACCTTTAAAAGCACCCTTCAGGCACAGCTCAAGCCTGTCGGCGATGCAGTGCACCTTGATCATTCACAAAGCGGATTCATGCTGGAGATGGGTAAGGACACTGTTTGTCGTCCCAGAATTGACAGAAGCCCCATCAGCTGCTGTTTGCAGTCAAGCAGTTACTGAGGTTAAGACGGTTCTCCTTACACTTTTCTCTAATGGCCTTCAGTATTCCTGCAGCATCACATGAGTCTGGCTCTGTAATACTGAAAAGCAGAAAAATACATAGTTATTTAAATAGTTTCATGCTGTGTGGCACTGGCAGCTCTTATTGTCTTCAACTGAAATAGGAGTTGACTACAGAAATACAAGACTTTTTGATTGATATCAAAGACATACCAAAACAAATGATCCAAACACATGAATATGAAGAATACAAATCTTACCCAAGTAGTCTGATTCCTGGTGTTCAATTAACTTGATGCTGACCATCTCTTTCTCTGATGTGCCTTTGTCGATGCTTCCATCAAAGAACGAGGAGCAGTAGAATGGCTGACGTTTAACCAAAGCATGAAGATGGTCTCTCATGGTCCCCGCAATGTGCTCTATGAAGATGCGACAGGCTTTTGAGTTATGAGCCTGAAAGGCTGCTCACAGTAGGCCACAGTATATGCTATATCAAATAGCTTGCACATCTTGTTTTTGGTCTTATCATGTAGCTTTTGTAGATTTTGCACTGTCTCAGGCATGGTAGCTGTTGGGGCTGTGAAAACTTGACATGCTGTAGCATGGGTTTTGGACTTGTTGTGTGTATTGGCAGTGTATCTTTTCACATTTGTAGTCCCTGAAATATATGGTTCACTGCTGCAAAGTTTTTCTTGACTTGTGTTCAAAGGACACTTTCCCTGACTCCTTTCATAGTAATCCCCACATATGCTACACCAGGTGTTGGTAATGAAACCTCTTTCTTTTTCATAGCAGAGCCAGTCATATCCCCAGGAGTCCACAGTATGGGCTGTTGTGGTCCTGGTTTTCAGTTGGCCTGCCTGGGTTCCTGTCTGTGCTTCTTGTTGTCTCTCCATACTCTCCAACTGTGCCTCTCGTTGTGTCTCTCCCTGTACATCTACTGTCTCTCCTTGTGGCTCTTGTTTTCTTTTTCCCCTGTATGTCTCTCTGTGCCTCTCCTTCTGTCCCCTGTTGTCTCAGTCCTTGTGCACATCCTTGAGCCTGACTGGCCTTACTGCAAAGCATTCAGACATATACACAAATGTGTTTATCTCCTTTAGCCTAGCCTCACTCATTGAAAAATTATAGAAATACGTGTGAGTACAACGCAATATACAACTCAACCTCTCGCTCTCACACTCACTCACTCAATCCCACTATGAGAGGGAATTTAGCTAAGCTAACCGTAGTTGAACCATGGAAATGGCAACTTTAAAAACTCACAGTTTGACGAAGTCATCCAGTCGCATGCACTTTGCTGCCGCATCTCGTAAACGTTTTTCGTTCAGTTGCTGCAATCTCTTCAGTCGTGGCATTGTTCTGAAAAGGCGACAGTGCAGTGCAGTGTTAGAAAGGCAGATGGCTAGCTAGCTATCTACGCGATAGCTAATTAGCTTAGGCAATACTAAAGCTTGAATTATACTTGTTTTAACAGCCCTTACGCTTACGTCTTGCATTTATGTTAATGACTCGAGGCGTTTATACTTCATTTTGCTTTGTCGGTGGTTGCGTGTGCTGCGTGGCGATTCCCCGCCCCGTTGTTGCTTCTTCTTCATCGCTTTCTACCTTGACGTTCGAAAACAGCGGGGTTTTATTAGGGGATGAAACCGGAAGATGTGAACACGCCGCCGGACGTGATATAGATAGTGGCTTGCGCCAGTGCTTACGTCTTGCGTCTTACGTAAAAGTTAGAAAATTGAGGTGACACACGCGAGCACGCAAGGGGGGGCTTGCAACCGCGCAAGGGCTTGCGATGCGTCTTGCGTCGTAGGCCAGTCATTTTAGTGATATACCCACCACAAATTGCAATAGTAATGAAACTTGGCATTTTTGCTTCTTTTGACCCATGTAATAACATAGTAAAAGTCAAGGAAAATCGAGGCATTGGAACAAATTCATTTCGAGCAACCACTTTTTGAAAGTTATGCATGAAAATACGCTAATAGAAATGTTATTTCTTTCACATTTCTCAAAAGATGTCAAAAAAAATAAGTGTATGTTGCCTACCTAGAGGTTCTGTGATATATTTATCTCTAAGTTAGGATGTAGTTACCTTATTTTTGTCTTTCAATTGATCACAATGCATAAAAAATGCCTGTAACATGTAGGGGAGAGCGGGGTTGGTTGGCACACAGTTAATTTCCAGGCCTGTAGAGGGCACTGCCCAAAAAATGTAACATTAAAATAAATGATTGCCCTCTTGACCTGAACATATTAAGTTTATCAAAACCTCTGAAGGTCACTATCTGTTGAGGTGAGGACAACTTTTCAATTTTGCAGTGTCAAAACAAAAAAAAATGCCCCTCCCACTAATACATTACAGAACTGTGTTACAAAGAGATATAGAAAATGTATTCATTTCAGTTGATAGAGATAGGAATCAGCTATATTTTTATATGAAATTTGAAAGTCAGTGGTGAGTGATGCTAGCTGGCTAACATCATTTTAGTAGAGAGGTGTGTCCTAATGTGGGTGGGGTTGGTTGGCACACTGATTTTGGGGTTGGTTGTTACATGTTAAGCCATTGGGTGCAATTGTATTAACTTATTTGGTTAAAATTAATATGATCTAGTTTGTTTAGAGGTCTATGGGAATAGCCGGCCTGGGGAAGTTTGGCTTCAGTGTCGCTCATACACGTACACACACTCACACACATCACACACACTATACAAACTGTTATTTGGTTAAAAATGGAAAGTGTTGTGTTGAATGTTTATGTTTTCTGGTTCTTGTATGAAGCCCCCCTCTCCCCTAAGGGTAAATACATTGAGATAATTAACGTTTAATAGCCTTTTGGTTTTTTTTTCAGTTGAACCAGTAGCATGGACGATTGTGTTTTCTGCGGCAAGTCTCTCGGCAATGGCGAACAAACCACGAAATTAGGTGCCAAGGGGTGTGATGGAATAAGCAAGGCAAATGACTTACGGCAGGCTGATATAAGTGTTGCACCTGGATAAGTTGTACACATCAAATGCAGGAAGGACTTCTGCTCCCAACTGTCTATTGAGCGAGACAACAGAAAACAGAGATATGACTGTACTGGTGGTTCCAGCGGCACTGTGTGTGCGCGTCGATCTGCCAGTCCTGCGTTTCACTACAGTGAACACTGTTTGTTCTGTGGAACACCAGACAAGTACCAGGGCAGAGAAAAAACACATAAACTTATACCAGTCCAAACAATGGACTTCCAGAGGAAGGTTACAGAGAGCTGTGTTGAACGCAATGATGCATGGTCAGAGACAGTAAAGGCTCGAGTAGAATTCGCCCAGGACTTGCATGCCGCTGACGCAGTCTATCACAATATATGTAGCATAAACTTCAGAACTGGGAAGCAGATTCCTCGCCAGTTCCTTACAGTGCCAAGCAAGCGACCTAAGTATGGTAGACCGGTTGATGTCACACGGAATGATGCATTCATAAAAGTTGAGAGTACCTCAAAGCCAATGACGAGGAACAGACAACGATACCGGATCTCATAGAGAAAATGGGGGAATGTCTTGCTGGAACTGATTGCACACCTTATGGATTCACCTACATGAAGGAATGTATCCAAAAGCACTTTGGTCAGGATATCACCATCGCTGAAATAAATGGCAAAGAGAATGTTGTGACCTTTCACCACAGGGCCTCTGCGATCATTCAGGAATTCTATCAAAGGCCAAAGGAGACATCATCTGAAGCTGAGAAGATGAGACTGATTAAGACGGCAGCAAAACTGATCAAAAGTGATGTCAAATCCGTTGAACAGTCGATAGATATGTACCCATGTTCAACTGAAATGACCTCAACAGAAGAAGCCATGTCGTTCCTACCTGAATCAATAAAACTCCTTCTTCAAACACTCTTTGTGGGCCAAGATGCTGATAGGAAAGTTGGTTCTCTAGGCCAAGCAATCATGCAGGCAATTCGTCCCCGAGTGCTGCTGGCACCCCTACAGATAGGACTGGGTGTACAGATGCACCATCATTTTGCATCAAAGTTCTTGATCGACACGCTCCATGCCCACGGATATTGCAGTTCTTATCGTGAGATACAAAGGTATGAACGGAGTGCAGCAGTTGCACTAGGGACAGACATACCAAACTACCGGCCAGAGCAGGTCATCCAATATATGGCGGACAATGTTGATCACAACATCCGTACAATAGATGGCCTCAACACATTCCACGGGATGGGAATGATTGCGTCTGTCACTCCAGGTACCCGGACATCAACAAGAGTGCCACGTGTGTCTGTGACACTGAAGGATGTTGTAGCTGTGGGCCGGATAAACATCCGACATCTGACATCACCTTGCGATGGGCTAGATACTCTGAGGTATGAGGTTCTACAAGATGAGATGGAAAAGGACAGATCTACCAACCTTGACCTCCTCTGGAAGCTGTCCCTCACATTGCGCTCACCACGACCAGCATGGTCTGGCATGATGCAAGCCGTGCACACTGGTGCACATCCAGGTCAGTCTGCAGTCTTCCTGCTTCCCATGATCGACATGAACAGCAGTGATCCAACTTGCATCTATTCAACATTGACATTTCTATCTGAGCACGCCAAACAGTACAACGCAAAGGTCATCATCACATTTGACCAACCACTTTGGTGGAAGGCGCTTACCATCATCGAAAGTCAATCGGAGGGCAGTGACTTGCGTAAGATTGTACTGCGCATGGGAGGCTTCCACATGTTGATGAGCTTCTTGGGGAGTATTGGAAATATCATGTCAGGATCTGGACTGCGCTCTGTTCTGGAACTGGTGTATGCCGAGAACACTGTAACGCACATGCTGTCTGGCAAGGCATATGACCGAGCTATCCGTGGGCATCTCTTGGTTGATGCAGCACTGAACACTCTCCTCGCAGAAAGGATACTTGGTACGCTAGTGCCTACTTGTTCGCAGGCTAAGGATGATGGTCCTCAGGGCACTTTAGGAGATGATGAACCAAGTGAAGACGAGATAATGCAAAGCATAGATGATGCACAGGCAGCCATGGATCCACATGATACCGAGTCAGTGTCACAAAGTGTGGGAGCTGGACCAGTTGACCTGTGTGAGCTACGAGACCTGTATGATTCATTGATGAAGGGTGAGGGTTCCACTGAAGATATCCTTTCAGCCCCGGTTCTGGACTCTGTTCGTGACATCATGAATGTTGCCCGACAATCGATGAAGGATCTGCGTACTGCACAGCTATGGCTGCAATACATGGACATGATAGACATTCTGAGGACATTCCTGAGGTCGGAACGCACTGGTGACTGGCGTCTGCACATGCACGCTTTGCACGACATGTTGCCCTACCTGGCAGCTGCAGGCCACAATCTCTACACCAAATCTCTTTACGTCTACCTGCAGCGACTGTCACGACTGTCTATTCAGCATCCCGAGGTCCACCATCAGTTCCAGAATGGATATCACGTAGTGCGGCGCTCAGATCGGTACTGGGCCGGCTTGTCCACAGATCTTCTGATCGAGCAAGTGCTCATGAGAAGTCTGAAAACCACAGGGGGACTGACAAGGGGTCGTGGCATGAGCGAGTCGCAAAGGATCACATGGCTGCTGTCCACCCCCATATGTGCAGAGGTCAACATGGCCTTGCAAGACTACACATCAGTGCAGTATGGGACCAGTGACCAGCACAAAGAACAAAGAGCAGCTCGACAAGCACGGGACACAGATGACACGCACAAACTCATTGGCTACCTGTCATCAAAGGATCCCTTTGGAAACGATCCAACTCTGCAAAGCATTGACACTGGCATCACAGCTGGAGATTTGGTCAATGCTGACCAAGCAGCGTCAGTGGGCAGGAAGATCTTAGATGGAATGGTTGACAAAAAGGTTCTTGATCACACGTTCAAGAAAAAAAATCAGGTTGTGACTTTTGACACACATTCATCAGTGAAAACTGGCAAAGAATCTGTTCTGATAGATCCACAACTGTTGTTCCAACGTCTGAGTACGGCAGGATCACGCTGTGATGACCTCACTGATGTCTTCAAGTACGAACTATGCAGTTACCCACCAGCACTGTTTCAGACCATTTATATCCTGCTTGAGGCCGACAAGCCAGCGCTAGCTGAGGCCATTTGGAAACAACTCCCCCTTGCCGTTCGCAACACAGTGCTGCCACAGAATGTGCAATATGTTCTGGATGGTGGGGCATTGCTACACAGAATTCCTTGGAATTCTGGCGAGACCTATGAAGGAATCTCCAGTCACTACGTACGATATGTTAGAGACAGGTATGGTAACGCTGTCATAGTGTTTGATGGATATGTGAGCGCACCCTCCACCAAAGATGTAGCGCACAGCAGGCGCGTTCGATCTCACAGCAGTCCCCTTGTCAACTTCACAAAGGACATGGTATGTACTATGAAGAAAGATGACTTCCTTGCCAACCAAACAAATAAACAACGCTTCATCAATCTACTGAGTGATGACCTTCAACGGCAGCACAACGATGTTCTTCATGCAAGGGCAGATGCAGATGTCAGGTGACAGCCATTGCATGTGCAAACACCAAGGACACTGTGCTAGTTGGCGATGACACCAATCTTCTTGTTCTCCTATGCAGTCGTGCTGGGCCCACATCACACAACCTGTTCTTCCGACCTGAGCCTAAGCTGACGTCAAGGAGGCAAGCAAGATGTTGGAATATCGGGCAAGTGCAAAAGACAGTTGGACGCCATGTGTGTGACAAGCTTCTTGTCGCACATGGACTCCTGGGTTGTGATACCACGTCAAGACTGTACTCAATTGGCAAATCAGCAGCTTTGAGGAAGCTGAACTCCAGTGCGTATTTCTCTGAGCTTTTGGCAACGTTCAACACTCCTGGAGCGTCGAAAGAGGATGTCATGACAGCTGGAGAGAATGCCCTGGTTTGCTTGTATAATGGCCAGCCCGGGGAAACACTGGACATGCTGAGGCTTCAACGCTTCTGCCAGAAGGTTTCAACAAGCACTGTCAGAGTTGAGCCTCGTACCCTGCCCCCTACATCAGCATCTGCAAAGCAACATTGCCTACGGGTGTATGTTCAGGTTCAGCAGTGGCTAGGAGTTGGCATGGATGCCAATGGTTGGGGATGGGCTATCCGTGACGAGAGAATGGTTCCCGTTATGACTGAGATGAAGCCTGCTCCAGATTACCTGCTAGATGCCATCCACTGTGGCTGCAAAGCAGACTGCAGCACCCGACGATGCAGCTGTCGCAAGTACAGCCTGGAATGCTCTTCCGCCTGCAGTGAATGCAAAGGACTTCACTGTTCTAATGTGACCTTGCCAGAACCAGAAAGTGACCCAGAAGAAGATTAATAATTTGTCAATGTGGTCTGGTACATGGAGATGTTCATTCAATTCATTCATTCAGATATCGTTTTTTGTTTTTCAGGATTTTTCTTGTAATAAAAGAATGCTGAAATGATTATTGCTCTACTTCTTTTCATTGAATTTTCATATCTTCAAGAGATAATTACAGGAAATATCAAGGTTCATGTTTCCAGAGACATATTCAAGCAATGGGGCAGGAGAACATGAACACCGACAGAAATGTCCTACCCTACCCCCCAAAATGCATTACACTTTGAAGCTGGCATGTGGTTAAAATACATTATAACTCCATTGAAGCAATGTTTATATACTAAGATATGAACCTGTTCAGATAAAGCCATCACATTGCAGGCCTCAGGGACATAAAATTGCAAGATCTGATTAGGATTTATCAAGAAAACAGTTGTTAAAAACAGTTGTCTAAAATATACACTGAAAATTGTATGCAGATTTTCTCTTAAAACCTTCTCTTAAGGATTGCAAAATTTGGGAATGTTCCAATGCTCCGATTTTCCTTGACTTTTAGTATGTCATTCTCCACTACATTTGACATTGAAAAATGTCTGTTTCATTACTATTGCAATTTGTGGTGGGTTTGACCCAAAAATGGCATAGAATGACTGGCCTATCGCGTCTTTTTTCACCGACTATAAATCAAGTTTTTATCAAGTTTAAAGCACAAACCAGACAAGTGTAACGTTAGCTAATAATTTTCTAACTACCAAGCTAGTCAGCTAATGTTAGTCAGCTTCCTGTCTTACATTAACGTTAAGTGGCACTAAAAACAGAGATGTTTGATTCAGTTAAGCACTAAATAAGTCAGCTATATATCTATCGATATCTAGCTAGCTTTCTAGCTTGCTTACCTAAATATTCGTTGTCGGTTCTTCTCAGTTGCACTCCCGTTTTCAAGTTCAATGTCGTCTGATGCAGATAGATTTGAATGATGCAACATGCGACGTGCACGCAACCAATCCAAGCTACAATGACTAATGCAGTTCAGAGACCAGACCACTGCACTAACACTTTTAAAGCAACTTCAAGATTTTAATAGTATCAGGGCCACAAAGGCCATGGTGGCCGTAGGACGTACAATTATTTTCGGGGCATCATGGCCAGACCGAGGGGCATCGACGGCCATGGCCGTCATGGCCGCCGTGAAATTCCAACCCTGGTCGACACAGGAGCTACCTCGCACATCATCACAGACATTACCAAGTTCAAAAACTTTGACACGTTCAAGCCAGAAACACACTGCATAGAGCTGGCAGACGGTACCAGGTGCAGCGGCGTCGCTCAACGCAAGGGAGATGCAGAGGTTTGCCTGGTTGACAGCGGAGGACGACGGTATACCACTAAGCTGAGAAAGGCGTTGTTTATACCGTCATACCCCCAGGACATCTTCTCAGTGAAGGTAGAGCGACCGCCTGTCGAGCCACAGTTGTTTTCAATGAGGACAAAGACACCTTGATAAACACAGTACCAGGTTTAACATTCATGTGTTCAACAGGTTGTATTATTTGCTCACTGAAGGTGAGAATAGTGACAAGTGCAGCGCTTGTCATGATGCACAGATGTGGCATGAAATACTAGACCACTGTAATTATGACGATGTACTAACATTGCAAAATGTGTTTGAAGGTATGCAGATCAAGGGCAAATCAGATTGACCCGACCAAGAATGTGAGGTATGTATTCAGGGAAAATTTGCAAAAACCAGAAATAGAAACCCTGATAGCAGAGCAAAGGCTCCCTTACAAATGGTAATGGAAATGGAGTCAATAGATGGTTACAAATATGTACAGTCATTCACTGATGACTACTCAGGTGCAGTATTTGTATATTTTTCTAAAAACTAAAAGTGACACGGTACAGGCAACGGAAAAACTCCTAGCAAATACAGCCTCATATGGGAAAGTGAAGTGTATAAGATCCGACAACAGCTCAGAGTTCACACGCAGGGATTTCCAAACGCTGTTAAGGAAAAACGGGATTAGACATGAGACGTCGGCCCCGTATTCACCCCACCAGAACGGTACAGCTGAGAGAAGCTGGCGTACTCTTTTTGAGATGGGTAGGTATACGCTAATTGAAAGTCAGCTACCAAAACAGTTATGGAACTATGCAGTCCAAACAGCTGCCATAGTACGTAACAGATGTTTTAATGGGTGTACAGGGAAAAAAACCTTACCAGATGCTGACAGATAAAAAGCCTAATGTCTCTACAATACAGAAGTTTAGGTCTGTATGTTACACATACAAACAGGAAAAGGGAAAACTTGATTCCAGGTGTGAGAGTATAGAGAATGCTCATAAGACTAGTGCACAAAGTGATAGTCCAGTAACTATGTCAGACGACAGTAACCAAACACAACAAAGTGTGACAGATGAGGGATCTGAGAGTGGGAGGTACCCAGCTAGAGACAGGAGGAAACCAAGTCACTTAAAGGACTTTGTAACTGATGACAGTGATAGTGATGGGATTCATACTACTGTAGACCACTGCTACAGAGCAGTATGTGGCGTTCCACAGACATTTAGGGAGGCTACTGCATCAGATGGATGTAAAAACTAGTACTTACACGCTCCTATAGATTATGAAATCTATATCGATCAACCACAGGGCTATGAAGAAAGAGGTGAAGATCTAGTATGTAAACTAGAAACAATTTCTTTATGGTCTGAAACAATCCGGTGGAAACTGGAATAGGATTTTGTACGATTGTTTAACTGAAGATGATTTTGCACAGAACCCAGCAGACCACTTTGTTTATGCCAAAGGGGCCAAAGATGGGAAGATAATAATAGTCATCTGGGTCGATGATCTAGATAGATAGAATCGGAGGATGAAAGCCCGGGGAGCAATGGGGAAGGGGGATTGGAGGTGTCCGGTGCCTTGCTCAAGGGCACCACAGCAGGGCATAGGAGGTGAACTGGGACCTCTCCAAGTAGCAGTCCACTTTCCATATTTTTTCAAGTCTGTTCTGGGACTTGAACCGGCGATCCTACGATTCCTAGTCCAAGCCCCTACTTACTGAGCCACTGCTGGATAGGGATGGGAATTGATAAGATTTTTACGATTCCGATTCCCTTATCGATTCTGTGAAACGATTCAATTCCTTATCGATTCTCTTATCGATTCCAATTTGGGGGAAAAAGGAGAATAAACAGTTTGATGTAACATTTATCTTTGTTTTAATGAAAAATATTCTATTGTGACAGTTACTTATTAATCTCTAATAACAAGTGTGTGTGTGTGTGTGTGTGTGTGTGTGTGTGTGTGTGTGTGTGTGTGTGTGTGTGTGTGTGTGTGTGTGTGTGCGCGCACTCAAGTAGTGTGTGTGTGTGTGTGTGTGTGTGTGTGTGTGTGTGTGTAAAAAAAATTAACAGTTCTTTTGCAGATGAACATATCTGCTTTTCTGTACAAGAAAATGTAACAAATAACAACAAATAACAAATACTGAATCATGTAATTACAAGAACAATGTAATCACAAGCACAGTGTGTGTGTGTGTGTGTGTGTGTGTGTGTGTGTGTGTGTGTGTGTGTGTGTGTGTGTGTGTGTGTGTGTGTGTGTGTGAGTGTGAGTGTGAGTGTGAGTGTGAGTGTGTGTGTGTGTGTGTGTGCACTCAAGTAGTAGTAGGGAAAATTAACAGTTCTTTTGCAGAAATATGAGCATATCTGCTTTTTCTGGAAGGATACGGGATCTTTCGGGGCTTATGGTGTCTCCAGCCGTGGAGAACACCCTCTCAGATGGGGTGGAGGAAGCCTGCACACAGAGGTAGTTTTCAGCCAGTCCAGATAGCAAGGGCAGCGTATCCTGCTTGTTCCACCACCACAGTGCGGCGCTATCCCTGCAGGGGATGGAGGGCAGGCTTTTGTAGAACTGGATTTCCTGATCCACCTTCTGAGCCAGGGAAAGACGGGGCTGTGATTCACGGATTGACTGCAGCTCGTTGTCCTCCTCCTCGAATAGTTCTTCCAAGGCTGTCTTTTTTGATGGTGGTGGCAGTGCCTGAAATTAAATGAACATGAAGTAAAAAAAAAAAACAAACATATATAAGTCAATAATCATGACAAAACAGCATCCAAAGGTCATTACAAATGAATGAGTTAACTTACATAGTGTTCTTCTACTTCTTCCTCCTCCCCATCTTCGCAGCCTTCCCTCTGTGTCTCTCCTTCCCCTGGGAGCTTGAGAAGTGATGTAAACACATTAATAACTTTTAACACAGAGCCGTAGAAGGTCTCACTCACAATGGAATCAAATGCAATGATAAGACATACAGAATTTAAACAGAAATTAAAATACCTCATCTCTTGCTGCCACTGTATTTGCTGTTATTGCAGCTTCCCTGATCCTGTCCCAGACTGCATCACTTTTCACTTTGTATTTAAATCTGGGGTCCAAGATGGTGGCTTCCTCCAGGAATCTCTGAATGTCAGTTCCCTTCAATTTCAAAAAGGAGGATAGGATGACATTAGACTAGTGGTACAAATTGGCCTAAAGCATCAAGGTAAGATTAAATGTAGTTGTGCTTACCTGGTAGCGTTTGGAGAGATCCTTCCAAATGTTCTCCTTGATGCTCCTTGTGAACGCAGAGTCACCTTCCTGCACAGTGTACTGTTGCTCCAGCTTCTGCAAGATGGGCAAAATCTCACCGCAGGTTGCACTTTTGTCGCTGGAGACGGCCAGTGTGGAGGTGTAATGCTTCCGCATGAGATGCACAAACTCCTCTGCTTTCCTTAAGTCCTCGTTGCCTATTCTGTCCAACCTACAATGTAAATAAAAACAGAAAAAGATGTATGTAGCACAAATAAACAAAAACAAAACCAGTCAAAGTTTAAAAAAAAGTTTAAGTCATATTATCATTTAAAATATATATCACCTTTCCTTCTCCATGGGCCTTCTTATGCGTGGATCTATGGCTGCAGCCTGGATAGCAGGGAACTGCTCGGTGAATCTCTCCAACATCAAATAGAGGGAATTCCATCTGGTCCTTACATCCAGGAGGAGCATGTGCTTGGGCAGCTCTGAGGGTTCACATATACACAACACAATGTAAATATTTATTATCTAATAATTTACATACACATACCTATACATGTATATTTTCATGTACATATAGTATAATGCTTGCAATGTACTGTAAGGAGAGTATCTTACTGAGCAAGTCTTGTTTCTCTTTAAGAACAACTTTTGCCATGTGGGACCTCTTCATCCAGACAACAACTGCTCGAACTCGTGCTGCCCAATTGGATATGGCAGTGCAGTTGTACAGCTTTTGCGCTCCCAGGTTCAGCGTATGAGCGAAGCATGGACATTTGACAATTTGCAGCTGTTTGATGGCTACATCCATGTTCGCTGCATTGTCTACAGTTGCTGCCACAACCTTTTCCCGTACACCATATTCTTCTAAAATGTAATCAATCTCCTCTGCTACAGCTGAGCCTGTCTGAGATTGGTACACGGCTTTGGTTTTTAGGACCTTTTCCTTTACCTGGCCATTGCTCACGTAGTGCAGAGTAACCGTGAGATAATGATCCTGACAAAAGCTTGTCCACCCATCAGCCGTGATAGCTGCCTTTGACACTGTTTTCAGTTCAGAGATCACATTTCCCTTTTCCACACCATACCAAGCAGGGATTAAGTGGTTGGTTAAGCTTTCCCTGCTGGGGGCTTTGTATTTTGGATTGAGAACCTTTGTCATCTCCCTAGAAAACATATGAAAATGAATGAGTGTAAACATCTGTTTAATGAGGAGGAAAATATTCTATTCTATTCTATTCTAATCTGACATTTGATAATCTGACAACAACCTCACATTCACCTACCGAAATTCAGGGGCGTCTACTGTAGAAAATGGGTGCAAACCCTTAACAACAAATTTGGTAACTGCCCGGTGACATTCTTCTACCTTTGCCTGGGACATTTTATTTCTGCCTGCCTCGACGAAAATAGAAGCCAGAGGTAAACGGGAGCAAGTGCTGCTAGCCTCTGAGTCAGCCAGACTACCCGTCTCGTCCCGGTCATCATCTTGTTCTAAATCTAACGAAGAAGGCATTCGTTTGATGAAAAAGCAATACTGTACAATTTCGGGAAATAAACTAATTTCCCACCTCCCTTTGATTTAAATAAATGAGCGTCACCTTTCTCTGGCTCCCTGAATCGGCGGCGCAACTTACTAGCATGTTTCATTAGCTACATAGCAACAGCTAGAATTCTTCCCTAGAACTACGGATGCCTTGCCATCAAGTAAGCTAATTAAACATGCTAGCAAGGAACGGCTTGATTAACCAGAAACATAAACTCCCTTAATTACCCCAAGGAGAGGTAGGAAATGGGTTTATTTCCAGAAATGGCGTGGTACATAATTTACTAGGAATCACATTAAGGATTAGTCAGTGGGATAGCTACTTACCACCAGAGTTGCCTTCGGTGTTAGCCCCCAAGGTCACGGTGGTCGTAGAAGCTTGGCTGCTGTCACTCCGAAGGGCATCAAAAACGCGACACTCGTTAAAGTTTATCCCGTGTTGTGTGCGCAGATGTTTATGCATATTTGAAGTATTCCCTCCCGCCGATGTTATCAACAATTTGCAGTGGTTGCAAAACGCCCTGTTGCCATCCTTATGTAATGTGAAATGAAGCCACACTTTGGACCGTTTTAACCTTAGGGGTGCCATTTCAGACTTGTAAAAAGTATCACGAGCGTCACCTGCATAACCAAGCAACTACGCCACGTCAAGCCGGGCTTACTGAATCATTCGTGTGTACCTTGCTGCGTAAATAACGTTACATAAACCGTGCGGTCTGGAATCTATAAGAGAATCGTTTAACGAGCTGCCAAACGGTTCCATGGAATTGAAACACAAGGAACCGGTTCTCAACAGGAACCGGTTCTCGATTCCCATCCCTACTGCTGGACATCTGATAATTGCAGCTAGCTATGACAAAATACTGAAGGAAGTGAAAGAGATGCTCTCTGCCAAATTTAAGATGAAAGATTTATGATGATGTCAGGATGTACATACCTGGCCACATGTACAAGGCCAGACTTAAGCTTTGTTGTAAGCAAACTATCACAATATTTTGCTGAGCCTACAGAAGAGCAGTGGGTAACTGAAACACGTGTTAAGATACCTCAGAGGCACTACAGAGAAAGAGTTGCGTTTCAGAAGAAACAACAGTGAGAAGCTAGGCCTACTAGCCTACAGTGATGCCGATTGGGCAGCTGACGCCACTGACAGGCGTAGTAGCTTTCTCAGTTATAGCACCAATTCATAAAACAGAAAGATAATGTCAATAGAGTAACCAGATCAACCGCCAGAGGGGACTGCGTAGTGCAGTACAGACAAAGCAAGTTTGGACACACAGCCTTCTTAATTAGAGCCACCAATTATTGGAATGGTCTGCCCAATGAATTAAGGGAGTGTAACAGCCTTACAACTTTCAAAAGCAAACTCAAATGTTGGATTAGGGAACATCATATCTGTAACCACATACCAAATGCTTAAAGCAATGTAATGTTATTCTTCTCTTTCCCTCCTTTCATTATTCATACTGTAACCTACTGTATGCTGTATGTGGAGTGTGTAGTGAGAGGCGTGCATTGTCTGTGTCTGTTTGAGGGTGTGTTTATGTCTTTTTAATTATGGTTTTATTTGTTATCAGTTTATGTATTTTTATATCTTAGGGTGCCTTTTAAGATCTGGCTAGGGACAACAGATGGAAATTAGCATAGCAGCTAACTCTGGCTTATTTACAGCAATTTGTCTGTTAATCAATGAGCACTGTCCCTACCAACTAAATAAATAAATAAATAAAATAAATGTATTGACTGAACACTGTAGCATGTTTCAGATGCTCATCAAAAACTTCATCCAACTGTGCCACGAACTCGACCAGTCCGAGAAAAATGCCAGGGTTGGTGGAGCCCTCACAGTTTCATCTTTGCCTCGCAAAGCTAGCTCAAACACCCCGCAGGATTTCACACACTGGACAAGCCGGTTGAGGATGTGACGGTTCTTGCCCATGTCATCATTGTGGCGACAAACAGCTAGCCTGTATCCCTCATCCAGTTGAGTGGCAGAAAGTTGTTGAATGGTTAAATTTGGTCTTGGAGTTCCTTGTTTTAATGCCAATTTATCTGGATGTGCACGCCAACTAAAAGGAACTTCTTTCAAAGACACAATGGAATAGCACTGAACACTAGCCATCTTAAGAGAAGTGATTTGATTGAAGAAGCTGCCCGCTTTCTTTCTCAGTTACGTATGACGAACGCGCGTAAGGGCAAGCCCTCCCGGAACCCATAGAGATTGCATTGAAAGCTCTGATATTTGAAAAAAATGCATTTTACATGAGAGTCTATGAGAGACCCCTGGGGCAATATTCAACCTGACTGAAATCACAATGTGAAGCACAACTTTAGTCTGATTGGACAATGACGTTTTTGACAGATCTCTAGAATACTGATTACCACTGCTGCTGTGTTCGGTAGTGCGTTGCCCAAATCGCCCTAATACACAAACCGCCCCTGCTATTCCTACTATAGAATTTAGAACCCTACAATGTTAAATTATGATACAAATATATGATATGTATTACTGCTAGTTTGTGACAGTTTCATAAACAATATACGTGTGTCAATACTTATATACAACCTCTCACCACATTTGCTTACCTGTAACATACAAAAGCACAAACACATCACAGCACGAGGCTGCTTACACTCGGCACGGTCTAATGAGTGATGTCTTTACCTTTGCGTTTCACCTACAGGACCCCTGAGCTGCCCTCTGTGCCTGTGGGAGCTTCACTCCATGTAGATGTAACTTTCCCTAATTTTAAAACTTGCATTGCACATGGATATATCAGCTAATTACAGGTAGATTGAATACTAAAAGAAAAGACAACATATCAATAAAATGCTTTATTATTATAAACCATAATTGCAAAAATGAGACTTTAATACAGTAATGTGAAGTAAAAACAATGTTTAAAATGGCTATTAAAATAAAAAATGTAATAAGATCAAATATATGGAATCTGTATTGTCTATGTGCCGTCTTCGGAGAGGTGTAAGATTGTGTCCTCCTCTATCATGTCTTGTTGTTCTCATCAGGGATTCCTGTAGAGTCATAAGGAAATACGCTCAGTGAGCTAGGCAGTTGTTATCATTGTAGATTTGTTTTTGTTGGGCAAGTTTTAAAGAAGATTCAGTAAGTGCATTGTTGTATAATGATTTACCTTGTTCATCTATTATTTTTCTGGTCCAAGTCTTCAATTTCCACTCCAAGGTCACTAATGGCTTTCTCCCAATATAGTATGTATATTACATTTATTACGTACTTGAGGATATAGTAAATTAGGAGATTGTAGAGGGTTGATAAGAGACAGTTAATGGAAATAGTTGATATAAAGTTGGTTTATTTAACATGTTGTGATCAAGTAATTAATAAAGTAAGTGCATTTGTTGTGCTATTTATGAGAAGGAATCCTATGCTATATTAGATAAAGAAGTTTGTTATATTATATGTACAGTTGAGGCCAAAATGATTAGCCCCCCAGGAATTATGGAACATTTTCCTAAGATTCTTCCCAATGTTTACAGCATTGGTAAAAGTTGACAAAATCAAACATTCACCAGTGCTTTTTGGAAGCTTTCGGTACATTTTGGAATATAAAATACATTTTTAGGCTTGCTTTACATCAAATATAGTGAAAAGTTGATTTTTTTCCATGTGGAATTTTGCTTTCAAAACACACCTAAGTAACCAATCAGCTTTCAAAGCACACCTGTGCAGTCAATTGGCTTCCTACCAACACCTGAGCATTCAATCAGCATAAAAGGAGTCCAAGGAACAGGGCACTTGAACTCATTATTGAGAGGGACCGCTTTTACTCACCATGCCAAAGACAAAGGCAATCAGTCTTGAGCTCAGACAGAAGATAGTGGAGGCTCATGATAAGGGGGAAGGCTATACACTGTAAAAAAATATTTTCCCTTTTTGTTGTCTCAACTTCTGTTTTTGAGTCAAGTGAACTTTCAACTCAAAAGTTTTCATTACTTTTGTTGAGATAACACAAATATCTGTGTTTTTGCTCTGAAATTCTAATCCACAGTTGGCACAACTGAGTTATTCTTGTCATCTCAAATTTAAGTTGAAGTTCACCCTCTGGTTCAACACGTTACGTCATCTTGCACACGCGCAGACCACGCTAACTTAGTCAATGTCAACCGTCAACCGTCTCTTCATTGAAGGACCAAGCGGATGAGAAGAGAGCCGACTGTAAGTAAACCTAACTTTTTTACCGTCAGATATTTTAGTAAAGATTGACTTTTGTCTTAACTAAGCGAAATACTGTGAACTGACCATTCAAACATACGGTACTTAGCTCTTAGTTTCAAAATCTTAAGTGATAGCTAGTAGTAGAATTCGCTATATGAATCGCGGGAAAAGATTCAAAATTTCAAGAGTTTATTTGTCATAGACGTAATTTGTAAAAAAAACAAGTAGGCCTAAGCAGTGAAAAGAACGAACATTGCACGTTTTACATGAACAAGACTATTACTAGCTATATAATAATTATGTGGAGAAATTCTGAACTTGCCGCCAATTAAGTTATGCGAATAGCCAGTTGGTTGACTAGCCTAGCAAGCGACCGGCTAGGTCAGGATGAGACAGACTCACTTTAAAAACTACCCATAGGCCTATATGTAATGGCTATATCGTGAAATGTGAACGGTAAAAGTATGAACAAAGAGTACACCTTATTAGGGATTGCACTGTTCTCAATGTTCGCTGAGTGACATAGGTTTAGGAAGTGTAGCAAGCAACGTTAACATGTTCTGAGAAGTTGAGGTTAGGTCGTGTGCTAGCTTTGACGGCCAGCATGATTTTTCTCGAGAGTGTAACTACCTCTGATGAAGTTTGTTCGATGCACGTATGCATGGGCAAATTGTGTTTTCTTTAGAATTTCTGACATGGTTAAGTATGCATGCAAAGGGTAAAATCACGCAGGATCCGTCTCTTAAAACGTGACGCGAGCAAAAGCATTGTTTCCTATGGGATGGTGTGCACTGTAAAAAATTATTTTCCCCTTTTGTTGACTCCATTTCATTTTTGACGTCAACTGAACTTTCAGCCCAAAACTTTTCAATGGGTTTGTTGAGCTAATCTTTTCATTGAAGGGAATTGGATATATAACTTTGCAAAATCATAAATCATAAAATTTTGGACTGTGTATATAAATATCACATTTAGGCTACCTCTTATTTCACATAATACCAATATACTTTCCAAAACTTACCGGATTCTCTATAGGCTTACTATCCTAACCTCTGGAAGAAAAGGCAAGCTTTTTTTCTGCAGGAATGCAGCCTAGTTTGTACCAGAAGCCAAACATTGTTTTGTCTTGTTTTTCAGAAACTGTTCGTGGAAGATTCATTCAATCCCCTGATTGATGCGGTGGACCTGCAAGTTTTGTAGTTTTTCCTCAGGAAATCAACGAACAGTAATTCGGCATTATAAGGTAACGCATGGATTCAATGGAACCACCTGTCCCTTTCCCTGCATATACAAAGACTGTCCCTGCACCCTCAAGACCCAAGTTGCCCTAAAGAGACATTTGGTTGCCCAGCATGCTCGACAAATTGACTCTGAGCCTGTAAATGCGAAACTGAAATGTGAACTCTGTGATTTCTGTGAACCTTTCAACGTAAAAAACTACTTTGTTCATTTAGGGAAGCATGTTAAAAACAAGGAAACTGTGAATTGTCCTTTCAAGCAGTGCACTTTCAAGTCAAATGTCTTCAGCACGTTCAAAGCTCACAAGAGCAGGTATCATCATGCTCCTAGTGTAGATGATGTAAGACCCCATATTATTGTTTTTGGAATTGAGAGCCATGCTGTTGCTGACCATGCACCTTTAGGGGATGATGTTGAGGCAGGCCCAAGCTCTGATGGTGAATATGAGTATGATGGAGAGAATATTGAGGAAAGTATTAAGTACAGTCTCGCTTCTTTATTCATTCGAATGCAGACAGTTTTGCATGTTTCTAAATCTGCAATACAAGAAATAGTTGATGAACTTTATCAAATAAGCCTTTCATCGCAAATCTTGACGCTGAGATCAATCAGACCAATTTTAGAACTCCATAACTGTAATTGTGATGCCTCTTTGCTTGCTCAGGTGTCTGATATTGTTAGGAAAGAAAACCCTTTCAGATGCCTCTCTAGAGGACATGAACTTGGCACAACTTACAAGAGGGCTACATTCTACAAAGAACATTTCACGTTAATTGAACCAGTTGAGTATGTACTAGATGCTGCTAGACGGAGATCTTTTGTGTATATTCCAGTTTTGCGTGTTCTCTCTGAATTACTGAATCGAGATGATGTACTTGATAAAGTTCTACAGCACCATAGCTCAAGGTCACATGCAAACCAGTATAGGTCATTTTATGACAGTTTGAACAGAAAACAGAATGAATTGCTCTCTGGTGAAGAATTTCACATTGCTATTGGGTTGTTCATAGACGATTTTGAGCCCTGTGACCCTTTAGCTACTGCCAAAAACGAATACAAGATTTGTGGCATCTATTGGGTGATTGTTAATTTACCTTTTCAGTACAGGTCCTCTCTGTCATCCATCTATCTTGCGACTTTGTGCCATAGGAAAGACATAATATCTTTTGGATATGAGAGAATTCTAGAGCCTCTGATCAAAGATATTGAGATTCTTGAGCGCGATGGGCTTTTTGTTCAGAGACTAGGGGCAAGTGTCACTGGCACAATTGTTTATGTTTCCGCAGACAATCTTGGGGCACATTCGCTTGCTGGCTTTAAGGAGTCTTTCAGTGAAGGCAAGATCTGCAGGTTTTGTTTAGCTGATCGTAAGGATGTACTAGTTCATCCAGTGAAAAGTGGAAAGTTTGCTCTCAGAACCCAGGAGTCAATTGATGACTGTCTGTCTACATTGAAACAAAGTGAGCATTTGAAAATTGTTGATGGTGTAAAGAGAGCCTGTCCATTAGACCGATTACAATATTTTCAAACTGCAAAAGGATTTCCTCCAGATATCCTTCATGATTTATTTGAAGGGATAGTCAGAGAGGAGCTAGCACTTTGTTTCAAATATTTCATTTCATGCAAGTTTTTCACTTTGGAAGATTTGAACAATGCCATTAGGACATACCCTTACAGATTTGTGGACAAACTAAACAAACCTCACAAAATAACAAAGGCTTCTCTTGTCAAAGGGACCATAGGGGGAAATGGCCACGAGAACTGGACTCTGCTGCGGTTGCTACCACTCATAATCGGCCATTTAATCCCTGATCATAACAAGGTATGGGGCATTGTCTTGGAGTTGAAAGACATTGTTGAGATAGTATGTAGCCCCAAATTCTCAGAAGAATCTTTGTGCTTTTTGGAGTCTAAAATATCTCACCATAGGAGCCTCCTCCGGGAGGTTTTTCCTGACTATAGAATCAAACCAAAACACCATTTTATAGAACATTATGTTCACCTTGTGAGGTGCTTTGGCCCTTTAGTTGACTTTTGGACAATTAGGTTTGAAGCCAAGCATGGTTATTTCAAGAAAGTTGTGCGAGATGTGAACAATTTCAAGAACATTTTGCTCACTTTATCCACACACCACCAGCTTCTCCTTGCTTACAATCTTCGAATGCCAAGTGTTTTCAAGCCTGAATTGGAAGTGGTGAATGTCACAAATATTTCTCCAGAACTTTTGGAATTTTCTGTCAGGACTGCCATTCAACAGAAACACTCTGGTGTGAAGTCTGTTGGTTTAACTTCAAGTGTGATTGTGCATGGCACTAAATATTCTGAGGGCATGGTTGTATCTTTTGGACATACATGTGGACTTCCTAACTTTGCCAAAATTGTCAAAATATTGGTGGTGTCACAGAAAGTGTCATTCATTGTTGAACATTTCACAGCCTGGTATATTGATCACCTCAGATGTTATGAACTGTGCAAGAATGAGCCCTTAAACGTCTCCATTGCAGACCCTCAGGACCTGAATGATTACACTCCATTGTCATTATATACCATCAGAGGACGGAATTACGTTTCTCCAAAGGCTTTTCTACTTCAGTGAGGTAACTATTCAGTGAGTTTCCTTTAATATACAGATATTCCAAACTATTGATCTTTTGATATTCACACACAATGTGTTGTCTGCCTTCTGTTAACATTACATTGCTAATGCCAAAACAACGCAACGCCTCCCCAAGTCAATCTGTCATATGAACTTGTCCAGTTAGAAAGCAACATTGATTGTGAATCAAATTGCCTACTGTTGTGCAAATTGAATGAGCAATGGGTAGAATTTGGAGGTAATTAAGGCCCACCCTAAAATAGTTATTCTGCTGGGGATGTCGATGGGCTACGTGTGACTTCTCAGTGTACCCCTACAGGTACTATGAGGGGGTGTCAATCACCTAACTGCAGTTTCTTAGGTAGTGCTGTTCACCCAGGCTTAAACATCAATGTGTGCTGTGGCAAAAAGGTTTGCTGTGTCCATCATGGTGTCCAGAACATGGAGGCCATGCCAGGAGACGTGTCAATTTTGGGAGTGATTTTTGGGTCATCCTTTGGCCATTTCCTCTACTTTCTACCCATTGTTAAATTTGCACAACAGTAGGCATGGGTTCCTAATTGTATGGGCTGATATCACAGAAGTGTGATTGACTTGAGGTTACGTTGTTGTGTTTTGGCATTCCCTTTATTTATTTTTGTATAATACTTTGCAGGGATGAACTCATTAAGTCAGAGAATAGCACTATTTTGGAAACACAGTGGACTGTTACTTTCAGTCCTAAGAGCGAAGTATTTCAAAGTTGGTCAGCATTACACCCGGAAGAACCCATGGTTAAATGGGCATCTCAAAAATAAAGGGAATGCCAAAACACTAGGCACTTTTGTTCAGATGGTTAACTGCCTATTTCAGTTAATTGTTTTCTCAAATTTGGTCTCTTGTCCCTGTTACTACTTTTTGCTTTTTTAAAACTATGCCTATAACTTTGTTAAAATGGAAATGTGTAACGTGCAAATTCTTGCAGTTTTCTTTAACTGATCTAAATATTTTGTGCCGGTTGGTGCACATCCTGCATGCATGCTTAATTTGGTGTTTTTATGTATTCTCTCTGTCATGACTAGGAACTATGCGGTTTCGTGTGATCATTGCACCAGATGACATTAGAAGACTCCACATTGAAAGCCTTCCAGACACGCTTGATGCATTCATCGACATACTGAAGAGAGAACTTCGTTTTGATGGAACGCTGATTGTGCAGTTTGAAGACCCAAGCTTTGGCAATGAATTTTGCAATTTGACATCCATGTCTGATTTGACAGAAGAGCTGACTACCTTGAAGGTTTTCCAGAAGCAAGTCCCAGAGTCCTCAAATGATCTGGACACCTCGAATGATGATCTGCTGTCTGATTCCACACTCGACACAGCTAGCTTGCCATCAACCTCCTCTGGAGAATCAACTCCCAAACGCAGTGGATATCTACCAGACCCTTTCATCATTCCAAAGTTCCCAACAGACACAGAGTTGAGACTCCAGCGTGGCAATGAGGCATATTTCAGAGATGGCTCTCTTTTGGAAGTGTCTAGATCTATGTCTAGTGACATACTTGATACATTGGCAGAGGCGCTGTTTGAAATTAAGACCCACCCTTCCGTTGAAGAGTGTGTCGTTGTTGCAAAAGCTTTGGTGGGAAAATTTCCTTGCTTAAAAGAACCTGGCTCACCATGTGGGTGGTTTGCCTGGAAATACAGCATATTTTACAAAATGGGGAATTTCAGGCAGCAGTTGCGCATTGCTGGTTCAGTGGAGCTTTCTGTGCACAAAAGGTCAGCGTCGGGGGATTCCAGGAGACCAAAGAAAGCCATGAGGTCCGAGGTGAATTTTCTGCCAGGTCACCCTCAGAATAGAACCATGGGACTGCTTGAACAAGACAGAAACGATTTACAGAGTGAAATGAAGAAAAAGAACGTCGACTGGAAGAAAGTCGACGCCCTGATGGACAACACCTTTTCACTGAGGAGGGTGGAAGTCATCAAGGAGGAGCCTTTGGTCAAAGATGTCAAAACCAGATGGCCAGCGTTTTTCACAGAGCGCCAGGTAGGTGCCATATTTTCTTAATGTATTATTATTAAAGTGATATTGTAGTACATTCATCCTTTGTTAATAAGGTATGTTAATATTGAGCACCAACGTAAAGTCCCTTCTTGTAGGGCCCATGGCACTGAAGCACTTATCTATTCTCAAATATACTGACTACGAATAGATTAAACATCTTCGCCCTGTACTTACAAGAGATCAGTGCTTAGGTCTGTCGTGGTCGTGGAAACTGCTAGAAAAGTCATAACTTGGGCTCTCTTGTCTTTGTCTGTTCTTGGCATTACTGCAGATTGAAGCAGAATTCAGACGGATTGTCTCAAAGAACCTGCAGCAATCATTTTTTGGCGGCCTGGATGAGATGGTCCCGAAATTCCTGCGTCTTTACAGACAGAGGCAGTCTGTGAAGGAACTTCCGGCTTTCCTCAACTCTCTGGATGAGGACGTAAGTAATCAGTTCCTGGAAGAAGGCCTGTTGACTGTCTGTCTTTCTAGACCAAGTTTGTTCATTCAACAGACTTGTGTTGTCATTTAAGGTGGATTATTCTCCATACCTGCCTTTTTGAAATATAAGTAAAAACATATTGGCTGCAAAGCCTACTATAATTTAATCAGACCAGTACATATTTATTTTACCTAGTAAATATTAATGAAAAGCAACTGAAGCCTTTAAAAGGGAAAAATGTATGTAATAAACTTAAAGTATGTTGGATTGAATTCAGAGTATGTATTACAACTATGCTGCTCATTGTAGCTGCCCATTCCCAAATGTGATCTTTCCATGAGTATTAGCTAAATAAACTAATTTA
The DNA here is from genome assembly GCF_036324505.1 of Eleginops maclovinus. Lineage (NCBI taxonomy): Eukaryota > Metazoa > Chordata > Actinopteri > Perciformes > Eleginopidae > Eleginops > Eleginops maclovinus. The sequence continues at coordinate 2,287,039 of NC_086360.1, read as the reverse complement.
CTGGTCTGACCAAAGTACAGTAAGTTAAGCAGCTCTTTTCCTAGTAGATCTACATTTATTACTTTGTAGCAGCACCTTTTGGCTTTTATTTGGGTTTTGATTTCTCTTCTACAGTTTATCCAGAAAGTCCTACTAGGTAGACATTGTATTACAAATCGTGGTCACCTGTCTAAAATTAAAACACATGACATTGTCTCTTTTAATCCGACATGTTGCCTAAACTACCCTCCTTTTGCAATATATTTGCTATTTGACTTGTGTATTTCAATAGAAACTATCAAAATTCAAGTTGACTCCACACTTTCAAAAGGTAGTTGCTTGTGTAGTACTGATTTCCTTTCTGGTTTGTATTTCTCTTTTGTACAGAACTCGAATCAACAGAAGAGAGCAGTTGTTCTCCTTGCCCTGCCCCATTTTCTGAAGGAGGACCCTTCCCAGTTCTTCAAAATCTGTAAAGTAAGTGAGGAATTATCACTTGCTGATTTAAGTCTTTTTTTCATCCAAAGCAATGACCCGTAGTTATAGAATGTATTAATTGTACACTCCTGAGTGAAATCTTAAAACCAGTTGAAAAATGGCAAGCATTTGATTTTGACAAGGTTTTAGGTATAACTTCAAAATGCTACGTAAAGTAGCGAAGGCTTACCACTCTTTTGTTGATGCAGGTTGGTGCAAAGGTAGGCCTACAAGATTTACAAGGAAAAACATTTGCACACTTAGTATTCCCTTCTTCCTTAAAGGTGCACCGCGTAAGATTTTTAGTAGTTTATTTCCAGAATTTACGCTGCCCATTCACAAATGTTACCTTTTTCATGAATACTTACCACCACCACCAAATTCTAAGTATTCATTATGACTGGGGAAATTGCACTTTTCATACATGAAAAAGGGGATCTTCTCCGTGGTCCGCCATTTTGAATTTCCAAAAATAGGCATTTTCAGCTGCAAACCTTACTGTACTTTGGTTAAACTAGTAAATATTGGTTTATTATTTAGTATATATTCATGAAAAGGTTAAATTTGGCAACATGCAGCACAGTTTCAAAGAGCAGCATAGTTGCAGTATCCATTCTGGTCACATTCTACACAGTGCACCTTTAACAATTGTTTTTCATCAGATATTTATATATTGAAATGCATCTTGTATATCCTTATGCATCTTGAATTTCCATTGCTTGAGGAATTAATGCTGATTGGCTATGTTATTCCAATTGCTTTGCTCTGTCACCAGCCAAATGAGGAGAGTGAAGCTGTCAAGGGAATGCACGTGGGAATCCTCATCCTTACAGAGAATGCACAGCGCCCTGTCCCCAAGGAGGTGATCGATGTTGCACTTGCACTGGAGGAGGATGTCATTCTCCGAAACCTGAAAGATGTGCCTCACGCGTTTTCGTTGCTGATGGGTTTGCTTTATGGTCTCAACATCCACTACCCAAAAGGACTCAGATACATGTTCGAGATCATACAAAAGGTGGTAATGAAGATTGGCGCAGAGTCTTGCTCCTCAAGAGTTAATGGTGTCTGGAACAGGCTCATGTCCACACATTTGTGATTGCACACGCATCTTTGAGTGGAGTTGTATGTTCTCAGTTGTATGCCGTTTTCTCTCCTTTAAGTGGTTTAGTTGCTTATACTTTTAAGTTTGAAAGGTGAGAGTAGCAACTCTGTTCAAATGACTGGAATTTTCTATGTTGGTTTTTCTGGCCCTTGTAGATGTGTATTTTGTACATAAACTGGATGTGTATGGTAGTTTGGGTAAGTGAACCAAAAGATATACTGACATCACTCACACTGGTTGGCAGACGTTGACAGACGTGAACACAGCAGCAGTAATAGTGAGGCTTACGTTTTTGTTTTCTTTTAATGTCTCAGATAGATGTGACTACCAACTTATGCTTAATTGCGACTGACTTAAACATGTTGGCTTACACACACACACACACACACACACACACACACACACACACACACACACACACACACTACACTAGACTAGAGACACTCAGACACACTCACAGATGGACTGACGGCCAGACACTCAGATAGATGTAGAGAGACAGGCGAACTCTGATCAGTCATGCACAAACAGTAACAGTGACTTGTGTTAAATGTTTTGTCATACCCCAAGTGATGATGCACTGGTCAACTTTTTGAGCAATGTTGCCTGGCAACATGATTGTCCACTGCTGATTCAAGTTCTCCTTATCAAGGTCCTGTATTGATAAACCGCCCAAATAACATTTTGCTGTATTGTTTCTCAAAAGCATTGCTCAAAAAGTCATCACCCTTATCCACTAATGCCAAAGATACTTTTGTGTTTGAGAGATGAGGGTCGCAACTGGTTCAAATGGCTTTGGAGGTTGCCATGTTGTTTTGATCACCTTTTGTAGATATACTGTACATGCACTTAATCTTTTGATTGGTCGGCAAACGCTGATGCAGACGTGGCTTAAGAAATTACTGTTTTATTGCCTCTTGTAGACATGTATAGTACTGTACATGCGCTATATTTAAGAATTGCTAGTGTATCTTCAGCACCTTTATGGTATATTGTTTTCAGAAAATATGTTTTATTTTTGCCACTGTTTGTCCTACACAACCAAGTGTCTTGTACAGTGAAAGTTTACAGTAAAAGTGTGAAATAAATGTTGGTTGTTATTCATCTCATATGAGTGAGTCTTATGTAATTTTACACTGTACACCTAAAAAGAAGTTGGAAGAACTTCAATTTTGAAGGCAACCAAGGTAACGCCTAAAAAGAAGTTGGAAGAACTTCAATTTTGAAGGCAACCAAGGTAACTTACTTGATATGCTCATAGAGCTAACAGATTGAAGTCTGGATAAATGCAAAACTTGAGTCAAGCTGACTGTATAAACATGTTGGACTGATGTAGACTACAGTGGAGTCCACATAACCACTTGTTAAGACAATGCCTAATTAGAAGTTGGACTGATGTAGATTACAGTGGAGTCCACATAACCATTTGTTAATACAACACACGATTAGAAGTTGGACTGATCGAGATTACAGTCGGGTCCACAAGAGAATTTGTCCATACAACACACAATTAGAAGTTGGATTGATTGAGATTGGAGTCCAGTCCACAAGACCATTTGTTCATACAACGCATAAGTGGAAGTTGTCTGGAAAACAAACATCAGTTCACCTGACCTGTCATTAGTTCACCGAACTTGCAACCTTTAGCTGAGCGAACTGGTTGCCTTTTTGTACCAACTTCATGCTTCAATTCCATACAACTTCAAATTTGAAGGCAACCAGGTTACACCTATTTTTAAGTTGAGTCAACACATTTTTTTTTACAGTGTACTGCCATTTCCAAGCGTTTCACAGTGTCTAGAACTGCTGTACGTTGCATCATTGCCAAGTACAAGGTGACAAATTCTGTAAGAAACAAACCTGGGCGTGGTCGTAAGCGTAAGATCTCAAGAACTCTAGAGAGGAAAATAGTCAGAGATGTCAGCAAGAAGCCCCGTACATCTGCCAAGATGCTTGTTGCTGACCTGGCCTCTTCTGGAGTTGATGTTTCAAGGAACACAGTTGTGAGGGCTCTCCATCGTGGTGGGCTTCAGGGCCATCGTCCCAGAAGAACCCCTTTACTCAAAGAGCGGCGTATCAAAGCCAAGGTAAAGATGAGTTTTGGAAGTCAGTGCTTTGGTCTGATGAGACTAAACTGGAACTGTTTGGGCACATGGGTATTGCTTATGTTTGGCGAAGAAAGGGAGAGGCCTTCAACCCTAAGAACACAGTTCCCACAGTTAAACATGGTGGTAGGAGCATCATTCTGTGGGGCAGTTTTGCAGCCTCAGGCACAGGGAGCCTTGTTCGGGTGCATGGCATCATGAAAAAAGAAAATGATGCTGAAATTTTGAGGGATAATATGCAGAAATCTGCTCATAGTCTAGCCTTAGGTCGTCGCTGGGTCTCCAACAAGACAATGACCCAAAGCATACATCGAAATTGGTCCAACAGTTCCTGAAGGATACCAAAACCAAGGTCCTGGAGTGGCCCGCACAGAGCCCAGACCTCAATCCTATTGAGAATCTGTGGCGGGTGCTCAAAGTGAATGTCTGGGAAACCACGCAATTTAGACCAGCTGGAACAATTTGCAATGGAAGAATGGGCCAAAATCCCTCAGGAGACCTGTGCCAACCTAGTAAAGAACTACTCTAAGAGGTTGTTGTCAGTTGTGGCTCAGAAAGGGTACACTATTGACTATTAATGGCCAGGGGGCTAATCATTTTGGATGTCTCATTTTTGCCCTTTCTTGTTTCAACTCAGTGTATGAATAAAATATCTTTATCAAACTTAGTGGACATTTTGTCTTTGTTATTTTGGAAACACATACACTATAAACACTTGTTGTTAATGGTCATTTCCATTGAGAAATCAAGAGTTTTGTCTAATTTCATAAGGGGGGCTAATAATTGTGGCCTCAACTGTAGTTTCATGTAGTGAAATTGTTATTGTATGTCTTGAGTTTTGTTCTATGTGAAGACAAAGACCTGCTGTTAACATATACATTTTGGTAGACATCACCAATCTGAATTTACGCAAATGAGTTCCCCTAATTTGCATGTGGTTTGTAAAGAAATGTGTGTTTAGCAGGTTTCTTCTTCTTTTGTTTTGTTAGGCTCATTCAGAATCAGAATCCCTTTATTGGTCCCACAGAGGGGAAATTTAAATGCTTTGAATGTTCACAGTGAATTGGTCAATCAAAGGTTGGTCATTGTGTGTGTGTGTGTGTGTGTGTGTGTGTGTGTGTGTGTGTTCACCAGTTAGTATGCTAAGAAGAATGTTAGGAGGTTAACAGGACCAAAATGCAGAAATAAGGAGGAGGGATACGAAGTATAACCAAAAGCGAGCTTTATTTAATAAAAAAGCTATTCCAAAAAACTCGAACACAGGGCAAGCAGGCAAAGAACAACAAACATGCAAAGTAGCAGAACAAAAATATATCAAACCAGAAGGATGCGGGTGGACAAAGGAGGACAGACAAGAGGCATCCAGGACATGGGAAAAGCGATGACCTATCGACAAGGACCACAAGGGAAGACAAGACTAAATACACAGGGGGTACGGTCTAATAGTCAGTTTAGCTTTAGAATGTTCCTAACGGAGTGGAATGACCCGAAAGTCCCTCAGTGGCAGCCATGATAAGAGTAGTTTGAATTCTCTAGATCAGCGGTTCCCAAACTTTTTTTGCGGCGCACCCCCTTCTACGTCCCAACCGGGTTGACGCACCCCCAAAAAAACGCAACAGAGCTTTGTTTTATCGCCATATAAATAACTTTGTCCTGAGACGTTCCACTTGACAGTTTCCCTGATTTCAGCCAGTTAATCATATTTGAAAGAATGACTGAAATGAGTTGGCGTGCATATATCCTAGCCTACAGTGAAACTGTTATACCAAAAACTAATAAATTATAGTTTTTTGATTTAAAATAAAAGGGATTACAAAGGAAATGTTTATTGTTCCTGTTTTTTATTGTAGCCTATGGAAAAATCCCACTTAAAAAACAACACTGTGTAATATTTTTTACACCAGACCACCATCACGTTTCATCTCGCGCACCCCCTGGTGGCAGCTTGCGCAAACCACACTTTGGGAATCTCTGCTCTAGATGATAGGAAAGGAGCTCTGAAACTTCTTTCTACCTTAGGAAACACTGGACCTTCCTTTACGAAAGGGAAGGAGAAAATGCTGTCCAACATTTGACATGACACATTATTCGGCCGTTCACGGAAACATCCGATCGTGACGACAAATGTGTTTCATACTGATATTTGTCTATACCTCTAAGTAGCTGATATAAATAGATACATTCCTGTATAGCTGACGCCAAGGACATGTATTCTGCCTCACAGGTAGATAGTGCCACTGTTGGTTGTTTCTTTGTTTTCCATGAGATCAGAGAGCTTCCTTCTCTCAACCTGTACACTCTTAGACCTAGTACCTCTGTGTCATTTCTCTTGAGGCACCTAGTACCTCTGTGTCATTTCTCTTGAGGCACCTAGTACCTCTGTGTCATTTCTCTTGAGGCACCTAGTACCTCTGTGTCATTTCTCTTGAGGCATAACTCCAGTCCTGCTGTGCCTTTGAGATATCTGAACACATGTTTAACTGTGTTCCAGTGTTCTTCTGTAGGTTCAGCAAAGTGCTGAGAAAAACTGCTGACCACAAAACTTAAGTCTGGTCTACTTCCCACCTGCCTCTCTGTACTTTCTTGGCTCTTTCATTTTTTCAGCATTTTCTGTGTAGTCAAGTTTTGACTCACATGGGGTCTCTCTGGGCTTGCAATCCTGCATTTCAAATCGTTCTAGTATCTTGCCTATGTATTTCTTCTGTCATTTTAACTTCACCTTCAAAAATCTGTGCATGTCTGTATTTTGTCATTTGTATCCTCAGTCTCGAAATCCTGTAGATGAGCTGTCTCTTTTTGTTTCTCTCTGGGTATCTTTTGGTCACAGTCTCTGTGGCTTTACCCGGCTGTGTGCGTTCAGTCTTTTCAGGTAAAGTCTCAGGTTCACATGTCTGGCCTGATACATTCTCCACATTTTCATCAACAACATTTACATCATTGTCATTGACCGTGGGGTGTATATCCCCGTCACCATATTAAATGTGTGATTCAGATCTTTGTTTCTCTTTTTCCATCTTGGTTGTGAATTTCACCAACCTGTGCTTTTGGACTCACTCTTCGTCTGGGTAATACATTAGATAAGCTGGGCTGTTTTTATTGTAGCCAATGAAAACACCTTGCTCACATCTAGAGTCTAGCTTTCCCTTGTCTTGCTTGTAAGCAAAACATGTCGATCCAAATTTCTGCAACTTGGATACGTTTGGTTCTTTTCCTGTGAAAAGCTTGTGTGGCGTTTTCTTTGTTCGCCTGCTGTAGCACCTGTTTCTCACATAAGCTGCTGTCGGCATAGCGTAGTTGTATAGTTTGCCTGGTAACTCGCTTTCTATCAGTCAGCATCGGCTCATATCATAGAGTTCGCCAACTTCTCTCTGCTGTCCCGTTTTGGTGGGGTGAATAAGGCGCAGACGTCTCATGTCTAATCCTATTTTTAGTTAACAGTGCCTGGAAGTCACAGCTTGTAAACTGAGTGCCGTTGTCTAAACAAATACCCTTGACTTCTCCACAAGGTGCTATGTCAGCTAAGAACCTTTCTGTGGCTTGCACTGTATCGCCTTTTGTCTTTAGAAAATACACCATCATGGTGCCTGAATAATCGTCTGTAAAAGACTGTGCATATCTGTATCCTTGTGCACACGTGTAGACATGGGGCCAGTTAAATCAGTCTGGATGTTACGACTGAGAAAACAGGATAGAACTCAAATGCACGACTCACACAGGTTTTAACGAAACAAGGTTTATTCAAACCAAAGATCCACTATGATGGACAAAAAACAGTATCAACACAAAATCACTCTTAAAGAGGAAAAAACACTGGGAGCATGAAAAAACAAAAGCAACTAAATCACGACGTGGCTCGAAGCTCTGAGGAGTATTCGTGGCTTGATGACACTGGTAGAAAATCACCATGAACAAAAACGAACTGGCACAGGACAAAGGTCGACAAGGACAATAAATACAGCAGGTAATGGGGAACAGGTGGAAACAATCAGGGGCGGGCGGACAATCACAGGAGAGGGAGGCACACAAGGACGGGAGGTCAGATATTCTGAAAAGAGAGGGAAGGTTACTATTAAAAATAAAGGGAAAGCCACAAGACAAAGACAAAAACACTTAAATAAACTTAACATCATTTGCGAGATATGACAATGGACTAGTTCTAAGGGTTTCTCAGACCTTCTGACTCTCTATTTCTTGTCTGTGTGAATTTTCCTTTTGTACACACTTCACATAACTGAGTAGGTTTAACTGTACTTCCCCTTATTCCCATGCCTTTCACCACACCTTGTAACTTTTGTGCATTTTCATAATTGCAATCACCCAAAATTTCATGCCAAGTTTGCATGTCATGACACCCTTTACATTTGTCAATATTTTCAATAACAGTTGGCAAGTAATACAGATTTCCATTGTCGTGGATGTCAAACCTGCTACCATCCTTGGTAATCATGCGACTGTCTACTTTCTCGAAAGTGATCGCCGCTCCTCCGTTTGTTGCTCTTGCCACCGAAAAGATGTTGGTATGAAGGTATGTACAGTGTATCCCGTAGCTGTGCACTGTGCTGCCGTCCGGTGTCGTCTAGTAGATATACAATTGCTGTTCCTCTTCGTTGTGCTATTCCATTGCATTTGGTCCCATCGGCCAACTCCACTGAATGGGTCTCAGACTGGAATGAGTCATCAAAACTGTCAAACTTTTGGATATCGTTCACAATGTGGGATGTTGCTCCTGCATCTACACTGTAAAAAAAGAACTTGAAATTGTGGATCTCATTAGAGTTTTCAAATTAATCTGACTGAAGGTTTGCCATATGTAACTAACAAAAACGTGTCGGTCCAGCAAACCTCTCTCTATAGTTGCCCTAACAAGTATTTAAAACACAGTATAACAAGGACTTTTGAGTGCACACATATTTTCCTCGATGGAAACTCCGTAGACGACTACGCGCCTGCGCATTGCTGTCTTCTGCGGGGTTTCCTCGTCCGAGCCGTCACTCTGAGCGGCGCTGAGCGAATTTGTCGGACATTTTGTGGACAGAAACATCAACATGTGGCCGAATTTGGATGCTAAGTTGGGGATTCTTGGGATATTTGTCTACCGTGTTTGCCTAAACAGGTAAGTGTGTTTTTACTTAACAAGGAATATTAACAGTAAAGTGCACTGTACTATTTCAACCAAAATATAGGTTCAATGAGTTCAACTAACCACCACAGTTAGCTTTGCTAGCTTAGCTACAAATGTCGTTCTACTACACACAGTTAGGCTGACTGTTACCCCCCAAAATAATTCGTCCACAAACACGCAATTTTGTTCAAGCACCCGAAGGCGTTTATAATGCATTTTGATGGTGAGGTTGACAGGTGTTATACAAGTAACCTCAGCCAGACATATAACGTTACACACAGCATTGATTGGGATATGCCAACGTTGCCGCTGTGTTGGAACTTAGCCTTGACTTGTATTTTTACAGCCAGTCTTGTCTGGTGTTGTGAATACTGTTTCCCCGTCAAAAACATGGCGGCGACCTTGACGTACAAGCGCATGTAGTCCCCGTTATACAGCATGTTCATGGCGGATATGTATGTATGTGTGTATGCTCTGTATAAGACGTACGAACACGGAATGGGGGGGAGGCGGGGGGGGGGCATTATTGTTCCGCTGTTAAGCTGGCTGAGGAGGTAATGTTCATACCTGCAAACTACTCACCTTTCGGCGAAATTCGCCGTTTTCAACTCAAAATATGTCATTGACGTGAATCGTGTAGATCCGAAGAGTGTTTTTTTTTAGGGGGGGGGGGGCTGACCGACGACTGACCGACCAACCATAGACTGTATAACCGACTGTATAATGAGCAAGAAACAAGTTTGCTATCTTCACAATAAATAACATCTTTGTTCAAATGACTCGCGTTCCACGACCACCGACCAATCATAAGCAAGATAAACCACAGCGCGTGTCTTTTTACCCATCGGTCCCTCTTGGAGTGGAGTGCTCAGTGTTCAGCGAGTGGTTATTCTGGACAATTTTCGGGATACGTTACAGATACAAGTTTTGAGGTAGGTCTAGTTGCAGCTAATCTGGCAAAAACATTGTATGCTGTATAATTTTAACATTGCTGAAGTAAAATTATTTGAGCCAAATAAAGTGTATTAACATGCTTCAGCTGATCAGCTTGTTAGGTTGCTAGCTAACCTCAGTGAATTGTGTTAAAGTTAGCCTAGCTAGACCAGTTCTACGTCACCTCGTTCAATGCGAACAGAATGCGTTTGTGAAGGCCAATCTCCACAGCATCCGTCCTGTTATCTGATATTACTGGCGGCTATGTGGTCAGATATGAGAGGGATGAAAACGAACACGTAATGAACAAATACACATCCGTGTGTGGTTTAGTGAGTAGCTAGTAGTGGAGCAACGGATGATCCGTGATCCGTGATCCGTTCGGATCAATTATTTCGGTTTCGCATTCATCAACTTTTTAGTAGCTACGAAAAGTTAGGAGTTACGAACAAAATCTACAAACGCTGGCGACCGTGTGTAGAGTTTGTTTACAGTAAGCACATATAACGCTTCACTGTTGGAAATGACAGTATTCATATTGCGCTGTGTTATGTACACAAGACGCAGATGCCTTTGAAACACGCGATCTAAAAACGAAAACATGTTTTATATGTAGTAACAATTGTTGGCAATTGGCAGGTTTAAGATCCAGATTAGGTTCATGGTTGTGAATTATCTATGTAAATCGACTCTATAGATTACACGTTCATTCTACATGTTGAATGATGATAGCGTAATACAAATATAGGCTATACATACAATGACAGAACTGCCGTGGGCTATATGTTATCCGTATCCTTTGTTAAAGTTAATGTTCAATAGCTCTATGCCAATGGGAACAACAGAACGTGCGCATTACATATGGACCAATGCGACACGTTCATTACGGCCGTGGACCGATAAACACTCAGTACCGTACGCACACCAACCGGCATTTGCGTGTTTAACACCGTGTTTAACACTGGCGTTACCGCCGCTTAACTTAAATAATGAAGAACTGCTTTTAATGACGACTTGGCCGAGATCTTAACGTGCTGTTCATGCGTTTCCCATGAATAGCCTACTACTATAACTCGGAGCGGAGCAGGATATAATGCGCATGCGCGGCGTTGCTAGGCAACGTGTACAAAGCGAGAGTACAGGTCGTTTTGGTCAGAGCTATGAAGAGAATATATTTGAGGAAGCTCATACATATGATGGGTCACCTCCTGCCACCAGATGCTGACACAGACCAAGAAATTCTGCGTTTCAATGTTGACCAGGCGCTTCCCAGTTTTCAGCATGGAGAGGATGTTGTCAAGTGGTGGGCCGTCGTCTTCAATACAGGGAAGTACCCTGCACTGTGTCAGGCAGTCAAGCCTGCCCTCTCAATTTTCCATGGTGCCCTGGTTGAGTCTTCCTTCAGTGTCATGGGGACCATCATTCATCAACGATCAACGTCAATGAAGATCTCCACCCTCAGTGCTGTGCAGACTGTTAAATACACTTTGCAGACCAGGAACCAGACTGGGGTGGAAATGTTCAGAAGGGATGATTTGAAGTTTGGGGAGGTAGATAGGAGGTTGTGTTCTAACATTAGTGCAGCTGGAACTAGGGACAAAGTCCAACGACAGGAAAATCAGCTTGTAATCAGAGAAAGGAGGGTTGAGTTTGGCTGCCAGCCATCTACCAGTGCTGCTAGTAATAGGGCAGAGGTGGTGGAGAACGATAGTGTGGCCCGAAAGAGGCACATTGCCAAGCAGCGAAAACGGGCCCTTGAAAGGCTTGTCCAGGCCAAAAGGATGAAAAAATGAAAATAATATTATGTTGATATGTTGCCAAATTTGGCCAATGGGATTTACTGTTGACCTGTCCTGAATGCATTTCACCAGTTTATGGGTCAATAAATGTGCCATTGTTACCATAAGAAAATGTTGTCTTTTCCCTTTATTTTCTTATGGGAGTACACCAGAATGCTTAATTTACATGTTAAAATAGCAAAATTTGGCTGGGGGGGGCGATGCCCCCAGACCCCCCTACAACGGTTTAGTTTGTCACCTTTTTCAGCCCTTCTGAGTTTGCAGGTATGAATGTTACGTGTAATGGGGAGCCGGCCGCGCATGTGTTACACATCACGTTGTGGTTCAGGGTAAAAACACAAAGCCGACGTGCATCTTCTTAACAGTGTTGCAGAATATCAGTCTAAAAGGGCTTGTGACTGTGAGGCTAGCGCATGTGAGCTGACGTCATGCTCGACGGGCTTTATTTTCAACTTTATTGATAACGGTCAAATTCCAACAGCAACACATAAATAAGTTTGAATAACAAAAGTAGGAAACAAAGTGAATCCGTGTATCATTCGTTCATTTGTTTTTCCGATTTCAAAACCAAAACCAGAAATCGGATAACGGTTCGTTTTCTCGTTTTTCCGATTTCAATACCAAAACCAGAAATCGGATAACGGTTCGTTTTCTCGTTTTTCCGATTTCAAAACCAAAACCAGAAATCGGATTACGGTTCGTTTTCTCGTTTTTCGTTTTCTCGTTTTTTCGATTATGCACCCCCAAACGGAAATGTTAGTTGTCAGGGAAACCGATCGCGAGCCAACAACTGACTCATGCCACAACTGATCTGTAAGGAAACATGGCTAATTTGGAGTCTCACTACGAGATGATAAATCAACTCTTTCTGTCGGGGAAAACTCACGCCGAAATGTCTGAGACATTGAAGAGTATGGGAATTAAGGGGTCCTCGGAGATGTCGGTGAGGAGATTCTGTGGCGACGTTGGGCTGAGACGGAAGGGGCACATCACAGACCAAGAGCTGGAAGAAGCTGTCCTGACATCTATTCAAAAGGTGAGTAAGCCTAGATCTAGAACTAGGCATTTGTTTGAATATTATTGCCATAGCCTTATGAATACCGAAAACGATTCAGGGCCAGATGAGCCCCAGATAGGAAATAGATCGGGCCAAACATATTTTGCCGTCTGGGCTAAACCGTAGCCGAAATAGCCTAGCCTCGGCCTAATAATTGAATGTAGGCTAGGCTACACACTTGTAATCCTTTATGACTTTATTATTAGGGTATTTGTTTGTTTGTTTAGTTGTGTGTTTATTTACTGTCCATAGACCGGTCCAACGTACGGACGGAAATTTATGACAGGGTACCTGTCATCTGTGGGGGTGAAAGTGGGTGAAATAATAAATTTGACTGTACACAACATAGGCATACTAGTATTCTGTTGTCCAACGGTGCAACAAAATGTCCTGTGGTGCGACAAATTGAATTGTGAGGGGAAAAGGTATTTTAATGAAAAATGTATGTAAAAAGTGTTGGATAGTATAACAATGATATCATCACTATGCAGCTTTAAGGATGAAATGAAGATTCCTTGAGTTTTATACAAATTATAATGAATGTAACCCAGACATTTGGGTTAAGTCTCTATGTGTACATCTTATAGTATATAAATAACATAATTCTGAATTTGTTGGGGGTATGTTTGATGTGGAAATATAATTGGGACAAACTAATATGCCTTGTGCTTATCTATCTTACCTGTCCAACATTCTCTGAATTAAATAATGGCATTCTTTATGTCGTTGCACCGGTGGACTCATTTTAGGACTACCACACCAAAAAGTGAATAATATGCAAAATATATGAAGAATTAGAAATGGACACATTCAGTTTTGAATTATTCACATATAAGGGAATATAATTATATGTCATTGGACATATATTTTTGAATTATTATTTTTTTCACTTTGGATTTGAGTTCACGTCAACCACCCATATACTCATACCTGGTTTTTTTCTGTCTTCTTCCACAGCAATGTGATGTTCCTGATTTGGGATCTGCTTCTCTTGCGTCTGTTTCCGAAGAGTCTTACTTTGTTATCCCACCGGACAGTGTCCTTCAAGTTCCATTGGATAGGCCACAGTTCTCCAAGACTTCATCTTTATTCCTCAACATTTTTCTCTGCAGTCTATGACATCACTCCTGCTTAAGCTTCTCTACGCTGACTACCATAAGAATTAAGATTTATGATAGAGGACCCTCTCATCCCCTTCATCAACTCCCACCAGACAGGAGATTCAATCTACTACCACCAACTACAAGAACTCCTCAGCAGAAAGCTTTCTTAACGGACAATAAAGTTTATTTATCTATCTTATCGTATTGTTGTATTTTGTTGATATCACCCACGTGATAAGCAGTGTTGGGAATAAAGCATTACAAAAGTATTTAATTACTGTAATGCATTATTTATTTATTTCCTGTAACTAATGTAAGGCATTGCAGAGGGGGGAACTGTAATATATACTAGTTACAATGCTAGTAACTTAAGTTACAATACGTTTTACTGTAACCTGGATTTTAATGGTGTTCAGTGTGGTGGGTCAGAAAGCTATTCCTGAACCTGCAATTTTTTTAGTCTGTTAAAGTTACTTAAGTAATGCAAAAGTAATGCCTTAGGCCTACATTTTAAATAGTAATAGGCCTATGGTAGTGTAAGGGTTGAAAAGACAGTAGGCCTATGCCTATTGGGTAGGCCTGATCAGTAGGCTGCTTTACAGTTTTTGAGTAACTTGCCCAACAGTGGTGATAAGGTGATTTCCTAGGTCTACTCTTGTATGCCTATATGGACTTTCATGGGTTTTTCATAGTAAGCTAGCCTGATATCAGCCAACAACAACAATGCACATAACAATGACAGACCTACGCGAATAGGCTACGATGGAGATTGCTAAGGTAAGGATTAAACATATGACGTATTTATTTAGATCAAATGCTCAAAACCCCCATGTTACAAGCTGCTTCATACAGTAGGCACCGATGATCTTTTACCCTGTGGCTCGCGATTGTTTGGTTTCCCTGACAACCAAACGAGCCCTGCCAGCCCTGCGCAAGAATCCGTGTATCATTCGTTCATTTGTTATCCGATTGTTTCATTTTCCATTTTCCGTTTGGGGGTGCATAATCGAAAAAACGAGGAAAACGAAAAACGAGAAAACGAACCGTAATCCGATTTCTGGTTTTGGTTTTGAAATCGGAAAAACGAGAAAACGAACCGTTATCCGATTTCTGGTTTTGGTTTTGAAATCGGAAAAACAAATGAACGAATGATACACGGATTAAAGTGCCAGGGAATTCAGTTCTGACATTAAAAAAATAATTTGACAAAAACATTTGGGAAAGGGGATTGTGCAAGAAGCTTTTTACATTCAATGAAAACAAAATAATACATAGGAAAAGTAAAACATAAGTACATCTAATAATTAAGTAACATAAGTCCATCATTTTATGTTTCAAATACTGTTAGAGTCTTTTGCTGCTCAACTTGACTAGAGTATTGTAATATAGGTTAATATCGATTAGAAATAAGGTAAAGTTTCATTTTAGGAATTTGCAAAAATGAGTTGGATTAAAAAGGAATGTACTGGTTTCATATTGTTTTTTTATAATATCTAAACAAAGACACATTTCAATTCATGTTTGCATTTATGTTACTTGTCATATGTAATTATGCATATAGATTAGATGAAACCTTTTTATGAATGTTACCAATTACAGGCCTGATAGTGGGAGAGTGTTAATAAAAACGATAAACAGATTTCCAACATACCTTTGTATCTTGTTTTGTGTTGTTGATGTATTCAGCTCCCATATTGATTGATTCCTTGTATGTGTTGTATTTAGGGTTATACCCCATTGTGGCTGTTAGAATTAGTTTTCAGGCAGATGCAAATATACTTAAAAGTAACTAGAAAGAGCATGAAAATCGAATATCCCTCTCCCCAGGGGAGCATGCCCCCTCACCCCCCAAGATGTGGCAGTTTTTTTTATTCACAGAATGTTCTCACCTTTTATTTTGCCCCATTCCTATTTTGCTTCTCTGAAATACAATGAAGTTACTAAGTGCAGTTTTTAAGAGATCCTTCATATTGTAAACATTGCATATTGTGATCAGTAAGAAAATTAGAAACTACTTTCACTCAATACTGCAGTGCCATCCTTTCAAGCAAGTGGTTTACTGTTAAGTTTTCAGTTGGCAATTGTGCACATCCTCTTCCCCCTGTATGACAGATTCAACGTGGCCATTGTCTATTTAGTCATGGAACATGGATAGGGTTGTTATGGCGTCGATAGAATACGTGTCATATGAGTGAAATAGAGCTGTATGTGTCAGTTATCCTATGTTTGAAAATTACAGGGTCTGCAGCTAAAATGCTTTTAGCAAAACTGAATGTCTTATATGTGTCTCTTGTGTTTCAGGGGTGGATCACATGCAGTGCAAATTTTGCAAATTCGCAAGCTCCAGTCAAGAGACTCTTCTAAAACATTGTCGCCTTCATCACGGAAAAGGTGCACACTGGCCTTGTATTCACACGGACTGTGTATGTGTATTTAAAACACCTGGTGCATTACGATCACACCTCTCAAGATCACACACAACTGGGAAAATCTTTGAAAACTCAACATTTCGATGTGAATTGTGTGATTTTAAAGAGATTTGCAGTGAAAAAACTTTTTGGAACCATCTTGGACATCATTTAAAGAATCGAGAAACTGTACGATGTCCTATTCTCAGGTGTACCTTTAAAACAAACACTCGTCCGACTTTCAGTTCTCACAGAAGTCGTAACCATAAAAATTGTACACTTAAGGATTTTCGAACAATAGCAAGAGCCAATACTGAAGATGAGGCAAATGATGGTGAACAATCTGATACTGAAGCAGGAGCATCATCACACAATAGTTTGAGACCAGACGAGGTTGAAGAGATTGTAGAAAATGTGGGTAGTGAGACACTTCAGCACAAATTGGCTTCTCTCTTTCTATATATGCAAACAGTGTTGCATGTTTCTAGAGGTGCAACACAAAAGATAGTAGAGGATTTGCATAATCTGCTGTCTTTTTCTAACATTCAGACTCTCAACAGTGTCAAAGAGATCCTTTCAAAACATAAAATTGAAATAAATGATTCTGTTTTGGAAGAAATTTCTAATGCTATAGTTAAAACTAATCCAATCCTTTTAACTACATCAGAGAAAGGTTTCCTATCTACAGATTACCGAAGGAATTTATATTTCAAGGAACAATTTCTGTTATAGAACCCATAGAATATCTTTATAACACAGCCCATAAAAATGCTTTTGTTTATGTATCTGTCACTAAGGTACTTGAGAAGTTACTAGGACGGGCTGATTTCTTGGACCAAATTGTGTTTGATCAAGAAGCTTTATCTGGACACTTTAAGTCTTTTCAAGACGGCAAGTATTACAAAGATAATAAGCTACTGGGGCAGCAAAACCTATGTATCAGTTTGGCGTTATATATTGATGATTTTGAAGTTTGTAACCCTCTGGGCACCTCTAGAAAAATTCACAAGATAACCGCAGTATATTGGGTTGTTCTAAATTTACCAGCCAGGTTCCGATCAAGTCTCACTTCAATTCAGCTAGCTGTCTTGGGTAAAAGTGTGGATGTCAAGCAATATGGTTATGAAAAGTTTCTTGAGCCGTTGATTAAAGATATAAGGTGTCTAGAACAAGAGGGAATTTTTGTTGAAGTTGTAGGTCAGTTTGTTAAGGGTGCTATATTTTGTGTGTGTTCAGATAACCTCGGAGCACATGGTCTTGCAGGCTTTTTTGAAAGTTTATTGTTGACAAGTTCTGTCGGTTTTGTTTGATAAGTCGGGACCAAATTGCAACAACTGAAGTTAATGATTTCCAATTGAGGGATGTTGATCAACACAATGCTTTTTTGGAAGAGCTTAGGCAGGACAGAAACCTCCAAAGTATTAATGGGGTAAAAACGGAATGTGTACTGAGCAAACATCTACAGTTCTTTCATCCAGTCACTGGATTTCCTCCAGATATTTTGCATGACCTTTTTGAAGGGGTCATCCCTGTAGAATTGTCCTTGTGTTTGAAAAATCTGATCTCAAAAGGTTTCATTACATTTGATGCATTAAATGACTGCATAAAATCATTTCCCTACAAGAATTCAGACAAAGTTAACAAACCACAAAAGATTCCAAAAGCAAGCTTTGGAAAAGGAACTGTTGGCGGTAATGGACATGAAAACTGGACACTGCTGCGCTTACTTCCTTTTATAATTGGATGTAAGATACCAGAACAGGAGCCTGCATGGGAGATTTTAATGGACCTTAAGGAAATTGTTGACATTGTTGTTTCAAACAGTGGGCCTCAAAACTGAATTTTCGAAACGTTTGCAAGTCTTTAACAAGGCATAATCAAATGTATGAATGTTGTCAAAATGTAAGTCATTCTGAACATCCAATTGTTTTTAACGAATGTGCATTGGGACCAACTTCAGAAATACGCAACATGTCATATTTGAAAGAAAAAACGAGGGCTTTCCTTGGAAATGATGACATAAACAATGCAGTGTCTGTTAAATGGATTCATCTAAATGGTAATAAATATATACGGGAGAAGACATTACTTGTAACCGCTGTTAATTCCAGTGATTTACCTGAGTTTGGACTTGTGAGCAATATCTATGTAATTAACTCATCGTTACATTGTTTTGAGTTGCAGCAGCATAATACTGTTTGCTATGATAGAAATTACATGGCATATACAATACAGATTCCAAACATGGCACAAGCAACTGAACTGATAACATCTGATAATCTGGTAGATTTCACTCCATATTATAGTTATCCTCCCAAGGATGTGACATATGTCCCTACAAAATATTATCTGGGAGATGTGCTTGGGCTACACAGAGCCTCATCTGATGGACTGTAAAAGGCGCATTGTTTAATGTGTTTGCCTCTCATAGACCAACTGTACTTCTTGACCGTTGTTTTTGTTTTTGTTGTTTCATGATTCTTTCTTCTTTCCATGTATCAAAATGACTTTAATCTGACTGATAAAACAGCAGATCAACAATCAATTAGCAGTCAAATGATGATGCTGCAGGGTACTGCATAAGCATGTTCTTTGCTACATTGTGATTCAGGATGCAGTTGAGTCAAGGGTCATTTCATTTTGGCCGTTTTTGGTCATTTTGTTTTGTTTGTGGGCCATGCAGTTTTCATCCAGAATGGTTATTTGTATTATGTTGTATGTTGTGTGTTGTATAGACCAGTCTGCTGTCATCTTAGCATGTTAGATATGAAGCAGCAGGTTCTGTCAGGTTCAGATGGGCTGCAATGAAATAATAATAATAAAAACAACTTGAATTGTTCTTGTTTCATGGCATTCTTAAATTGAGAAGTTGTGCAAATTGTCATACTCTTAAAATAAGGCAAATAATCTTGTTGCTCCACTGAGTTTTATTGTTAAACATTTGTATACTCTGTTTCTGGTTCATTCTAGCTCAAAATGAGCTGGAATATCTTATCAAGAAAAACTTAGCCATACTGTTTTAAAATGAGATGATTTTTCTAATGCAAAACATGCTTGACAAGATTGATATTCTTTTTGGACAAACAATAAGACTTATTTCCTTGATACAAGGCTTTTTTTACTTTCATGAAATTCCTTTTTTGCAGTGTAGAGGAAACCTTGTGTTATTTATCTTGTAAACTACTTGATCATCGCAAGTTGCTCACCAATACCTTTCTGGACTTCAGACTGAGGCCGAAACACCACTTCATTGACCACTACCCACATCTCATTCGCTGCTATGGGCCTTTAGTGGAATTGTGGACAATGAGGTTCGAAGCTAAGCATAGCTTCTTTAAAAAGGTGGTCCATGACACTCACAATTGGAAAAATGTGCTGCTCACTCTTTCCTCCAAACACCAGCAAATGATGGCATTCCATCTGGATAGTCGGAACCTTTTCAAGCCAAAACTGTATATTGAAAAGGTGAAAGTGGTCAGGGTTTCAGAATTGGATCCATCACTGAAGTGTGAAATACAAAAGAAGTACCCACATCTAGACAGTGTGTCTCTGTCTAAATCGATTCACCTGCATGGAACACTGTATGCGGAGGGCAGGATTTTATCTGCTGGGCAGTGCAGTGGCCTCCCAGAATTCCATAAGATTGTGACTATTCTTGTCAATGCAGAGGAAGTGACATTCATTTGTAAAAGACTCTCTTCCTGGTACATTGAACATTTCAGGTCTTATGAGCTTGTTGAAGGCAACTGTGCAGAAATTGTCGTCCTGGATCCAGATGTGCTGACGGATTACCACCCACTAGAAGCATACTCAGTTGGTGGAAAGGTGATGGTGACCACAAGAACATTCATTCTCCATTAAAGAAACACAAAATGGTATGTTGTCTTGTGCGAAATTGAAAGTATTACATTATAGTGGTGCTGAAACAATTAATGGATTATTTGATTGAGAACAAATTGATTCATTATTTGATCATTGATTGTATTATTGATGTATCAAGTGAAAATACCACTCGCAGCCCTATGTTACAGGTGTCAAATGTTTTCTAACCAGGTTTAACTATTTTCTTTTTTTCTCTCCTCTTTTCAGACTTTGTTACTTAAGGTAGTTGTCTCCTCCAAACATGCCCGGCGAATCCAGCTTCCTGAAGTACCAGGATCTGTGGCCCAACTGATTGATGAACTTAAAGAGAAACTTCAACTTGAAGGGGATTTCTCACTACAGTTTGAGGATCCAGAGTTTGGAAATGCACTATGTAACTTGACAGCAATGTCTGAATTACCAGCTGAACGTGCAGTCCTGCATATTATGTGGGACTTTGATTCATCTCCACTTAACCAATCCAGTGACTGTTCAATTGTTTCAGTCTCCTCTCTGGATACAGCCAGTGTTAACTCTGAAGATTTCAGGTCTAGCTATACCGATTCTATCCCGAGCAATTTAAGGCGTGTTGCAGAGTGGCCCTCTCCATTCTCTATCCCTAAGTTCTCATATGATGTTGAACTGAAATTGCGTAAGGGCAATGGCACATGAAAAGACAAAGAAGGGCCTTGACGTGACAAGAGACATTAAAATGGAAATTTTGGACAAACTTGCACAAGCAATTATTGAAATCAAAAGCTACCCTGAGAAAGATGAACTTGAATCAGTTGCCTCTTTGCTAGTTCTCAAGTATCCATGCCTGAAGGAGCCAGGTAGCATCACAGGATACGATGGATGGAAAACAAGTATTAAATACAAGCTTGGAAACTACAGGTCAAAGCTTCGTCAGGCGGGTCGCAATGAGGTAGATGTAAACAAGAAAAGAAAAGGGGGAGATGAGGATGACAGTCCGTTCACCCTGAAAAAGCCCAAACGTGGAGAGGTCGGGTAGGAGTACCCATTAAGCCCATGCACCCTTTAAGCCCACTTTTAACTTTGATGTCAATTTACGAAAAAAGGAAAACATATATTTTGTCATCAATTATTTCATCCAATCAAATGGTTTGTTACTTCTATCACATTTTTTATTGCACACCAATCACATTTTCCATTGTTGAGTTAGCCCCGCCCAAAAGTATATAGGTTCGGGACCCCTGACAAGAAGACAGCCAAAAACTTTGGTGTTTTGGGACCTGTCAGAAATTATCAAATTTCATCAATTTTCAGCCACATCTTTGGTAAGTACATTAATATTATGTCAAATAAGAGGTAAATGTGCTAATTTTGATATACAGATATATAGTATTTTGCCGAATTATACCATTTCCCTTCAAATGGACAGATGAGTTTTATGAGCTTGCAAACATAGCTAATCTCATGCTAATACCCCCTGCCGTGTTAAAGCTACACTGCCACAAGAACTTAAGTTGTCAGCTACAAATATTAAGCGTTTTGTTATTCCTTTAACATTGATATTTAGATAAATACATCATAGATTGTTCTGTGGAGTTGATTAATTTCATAAATTAGCTTCTTTTACAGATGGGCTTAAATGGTACATCACATGAAAGTGCATGCAAACTACAGCGAGCACATGCTAATATTTAATGATAAAAACTTAATATTTCTGAATTTGTGCACAGCAGTAACTGCTGTAATGTTTGATTCAAACTATATTTAAGCTCCACGCATGTTTTTGTAAACATATCTTACATTTTGAAAAGAAAGCTTTGTCTTTTTTCAGCGCTCATCATGGCGGAACCATTTAAGCCCACCTCATGTATTTCAATAGAGAATTTCCTCTAGTACCAGTTAAATGCAGTTTTCTGTTCAAAATTGTTTAAAATAAACAGTGCAATGTGTGACTTTAAATTACTGATCTACTTTACTATATAGATACGCATAGATAGATAGATAGATGGAGATAGAGAGACAGACAGAGAGATATAGCCTATAGATAGACAGATAGAATGTAAACTAACTTGGTGTGATTATGATTATAGATGTCTTTGTTTTCAGCAAGGAAATGTCAAAGAGAAAAAACTACAGCACATGTCCAAAGATGGTAGAGGCATGTCGCCTTTACCATGACGGAGCAATAAGGAATTTGTCTGTGCTTGCTAAACAATGTGGCGTGGACAGGAAATCTTTGAGGGAAAGAGTGACGGTCAAGGTCAGAGTTGAGGCTCATCAGGGACGGGAGACCTTCCTCAGTTCAGAAATAGAGAGGGACATTTCGGAGAGTCTTCAGGTAGGCTGTAAACATAGAACCTAGACTGTGAGGCTATAGTGCACAGAACAGGTTCAGTCCAACATGAAAGGACAACATTTACGTGATTTGATGTGATCTTAAAGTGTCTTACACTACTGTTTCTGTCCTGCAGGTCCTCTGTGACTGGGGTTGGGGCCTTACCCGTGCTGATCTTCTAGATCTTGTTGAGGAATACATTCTACATAATAATCTACAGAGTCCATTCACTAATGGAAGGCCAGGACGCAAATGGTTTAAACGTTTCATGCGAGATCATCCTGAGCTCACCATTCGCAAATCCGAACAGTTTGCTGTGGCTAGATGGGAGGCCTCAGCTAATGCTGATGTATTGAACCACTGGTACGAGCTTCTCAAAAGGGAAATGGATCTGGCTGGTGTCACATCAAAGCCTCAAAACATTTATAATGTCGACGAGACAGGGTTTGTGACCGATGCATCGTCAGGATACGTCTTGGCTCGAAGAGGTTCACAGAATGTGTACCAGAGTACAGGAGGAAGTGGTAGGGAGCAGGTAACCGTCTGTATCACTGGGAATGCTGCTGGCCTCATCCTGCCACCAATGATTGTGTACAAAGGTAAACATCTGTACAGCTCTTGGTGTGAAGGTGGACCTGACCGTGCACGCTTCGCAGTTACCGACCATGGCTGGATGGAAAAGGTTGTCTTTTTAGATTACTTCACAAATCTTTTCTTACCGGAATCTGCTCGGCTCTCAGATCCGACCTCACCTCGTCTCTTAATATTTGATGGCCATACCTCACATGTGTCCCTGAGTCTTGCAGTGAGGGCAAAAGAAAATAATGTAGTGCTACTACCCATTAAACCCAAGGCGCGTACGCGAGGGGTTGAAGCCCAACACACCCTTCGCTGCAGAACATACTTCAAACCCGACTGAAGAACCTCCAACCATCCCACTGACCTGCAGATGTGCCTCCAGCTATGCCAGTACCTGTGCTTGCAGCATCTGTGAATGAAGTGACAACAATCAATCCTCCACGTTTGACAGTGGGTGATGAGACCGCTTCTCAGATCATCCTAAATGTTGAAATGTTGCCGGGCTCCAACATATTGAACATCACAAACATCGAAGTGTCTAGACACCAGACTCCATCCTCTAATCCCACCTCAATCACTGAAATAAAGGACTATTTCCTGAAACGCATCATGCCAAAAGAAAAAACTCCTGCCAACAAAAAAAAGAGAATCTCAAACATGAAATATGGAGAGTCTCTTACCTCAGAGCAGGCTTTAAACAGATTAAATGAAGCTGAAATAAAGAAACAGAACAAACAAAAACCAGAAAAGAAGAAAACAAAAGCAGCCAACCACAACAAGGAAGACGGTAAGACTAACGAGAACACTGACATCCATGATGTAGGCTTGGAAGTAGCCACTACAAGTGATGCAAACTTTGCAGTAAAGAGCGACATGTACTACGCCGTGATGTTTACTAAGCCTGCGGCATACTATATAGCACGCGTCCTGAACGAGTCTACCCCACCAGAAGGCGAGACTTCATACGTTATGAAGTTTCTTGACCGTGGCCCAAATAACACCTACCATCTCCCATCAAGGGATAAGGTTGAGGATGTTGAACAGAAGGCCATTCTTTGCAGAGCAAACCTGGAGGGAGCCGGCCCATTCTACCTGAGCAACCACATTGAGGTGGAGACTGCATACAAACAAAAAATTAAAATGATGAAATCTGCTCATTAAATTGCCTGAAACAAAAGAAAATTAAATGAAATGATTCATGTTCTGTGTTGATGTATACTGCACTGTTTGTCATGTTGAATGTCAGTTCAGATTATCTTTTACAACAAAGGATTTAAAAGGAAATTAAACTAAATTAACGGATTCATTGTTCTGTGTTGTGTACTGCACTGTTTGTCATCTAGGCCTACATCGTTTGTTCAGATCTTTTTCAAAAGAGATTTTAAAAACATTTCCACTGTCATTTATTAAATAAAAAGCTTTTCACTTTAAAAAAAAGCATTAAACAAGTTTATTTTATCAATAAATGATGTTGTGGGCTTATTTGGAACACACATGGGCTTAAATGGTACCACGGTACCAATTAAGCCCATGCCAGACTTTTGACTTTTTCCTTAACATTTGTTAATTATGTATTTTGAAATGTACATAAACTAAATAGTAAATCTTCAAATGAGAGGTAAATCTTGCCATATAACAAATTGTTTCAATTACAAATTATGTCTATATCTAGGAAAAATAGCTAAACTTAGATTTTGGTGGGCTTAATGGGTACTCTTACCCTCAATCATGTCCCGGATTACCCACAACACCATGATGATTCTACTCTTGAGGAGGAAAGAGTTGCTCTGGTCGATGAAATGAAGAAGAAAAAAAAGAACATGACATTGATCCGGGACAAGATGGAGCTGACATTTTCCCTTAGGCGGAGAGAGGTAGTAGAGGGGCAGCCTATGGTAGCAGAGGTCCAGGAGAGATGGCCTGCGCTGTTTTCCATTGAGGAGGTAAGGCTGTCCTCGTTTATTACTTGTCTTATTTAAATCCTCATTGCAGTGTGTGTAATTGGGCAGGAGTCATTATACTACATTGACTATAATTGAAGAAATACAGGATCTGCTGTTCAGGGTGGAAAGACAATTGGCAAACTGTACTATACCCTGCCTTACCACTCCACTACAGGCCCCTCCAACACACTACGCCACACTTCCCCCATCAGTCCCCAAAATTGTAATGCCATTTTAGTTTTTTTAAATCTCCTCCTAAAGACTGTGACTTCATACAACCCCAATTCAAAACATCCAAACTATCCCCTTAAGATGGGTTACAATCAAATGACATTGTCTTGTTCTGTGTTGTTCAGATATCTCAAGAATTTCATCGGATCACCAGCAGAGACCTCCTGGGGACTTTCAGTGCATCCCTTGACAAACATGTGCCTTGCCTGCTGAAACTGTACCGGGCTAGGAAGGGAGCTTTTGGACAGAAGATGGAAGACCTCCTCGAAAAGCTTGATGAACAAGTGAGTGAAGTGCCTGAATCTAAGAGCATGCAAAAGCATAAGGAGCCATGTCCACCAAAGCCTTTTTCCCCTGTTTGAAAATATGAAATGCTCCTTCGCCTAACATTTGTAGGAGCAAAAACACTTTGATGGAAAGTCATTGCTTGGTGTTCTTAGTTGGTGGAATTTAATAACTATAACAGTATTCTTAATTTGTAAAAGTGGAAAATAAAATTGTCTGCAAGATTGTAGTTTTTTTGGTTTTTGTTTGCTAGTCTTTTACTGAAGCATGTTACTGGGATCTGACCTGTGCATTATCCTCCTCATTACTATACAGAAAGTCAGATTTTGTATAAATTCACTACGACACTAAACTAATTGATATGTTTGTGGGTTTTCCACTGGATACTCCTTAGACATCGGACATTGTGTCTCACGGAAAGACAGCAGCACTGAGAGGCCTGCCCATTTTTGTCCGGGAAGACACAACCAAGTTTCTTCTGGAGTGTTTGGTAAGTTAATAGTAACTGTAGGAAATAAACTTAGCTTAAACATTTTATGATGTCATAGCTGATGCTAATCATTTTATGCATAATACACTTTATGGAAGGTTTCATTTTGAGCCCAGAGATGTTTTCACCTCATGAACCCAAGTGGGATGAGTTCACCCAAAATAAAAAATAGATATGCCCGCTGATAGGGCAAAAGCCAACCCGATACAGCTGGCCATTGTTGGCTGGTGTTCTTTGGCAGAAAATACTTCTTTATAGAACTTGGCACAACAAGGTTGCTGGGTGATGGCAGCCGTGCAGTTGAGTTGCAATTTTAACTTCCACAAACTGAATGGTAAGAATCAGTAGCATGGTGCTAAAGCTAAATTTACAATCAGTAGAAATGTATTTTGTCTTTTATTTTCCATAGCACTCATTCATGCATATTTTACTTTTCCTCAGGACACTGACCATGAAGAAAGAGTGGTCAGAGGTGTGTCTGTGGGCATCCTCGCCGTCATTGAAGATGATAATGCCGCCATATCACCAAATGTGTCCAATTGGCTTTATTTATATCTGTGCACTTCATTTGTAGATCCTAGTACAGCAGTGTATTAATGCAACGGCGAGTTAAGTTTTCTTGCTGTATAATATCTTTACAAAATTTGTGGAAGTGCCAGTTCACAGGCGCATAAAGAAATGTTTGTAGAACTGTTCACAACCTATGCTTTACAAGAAGAATCAATAAGATTTCAGCTAACTTTCAGCTGTGTGCCCTTTATTTGATCCATTCATTGATTTATTGACCATTCCTTAAATACAATTACAGCAACATACATTTTCCTTGGTTTATAAAGGCAAAGTTATATCTCACTGATTCAATAATTATGTTTATTCAACAAGAATATCTGTGTTTGTTGAAAGTAGAAATACCTGGCATTCAAACAAGAATTTCATTGTTAGCCTCACAAGAATATCATATTCAGGTGAACAAGAACATCTAAGTTGGCAGAACTCTTGTATAAACTTTAAAACCTTAGTAAAGTCAACAACAGTTAGTCAAAAGTTGAGAAAACTTAAAAGTCTGTTTGCATCATGTGGCCTTGATAGTTTGAGTTTTCTCAACATTTTTTTTTTTTACAGTGTACCATGATGCCTTTCATCTTTACATTGTCAGATGGCCTCTCATGCTTTGTATGCTTTGCCTTGAAGAGATTGTAGCGGGGTTTTATTTCATACCTCCACAAACACAGGCATAGTCGGAGAAGTAGTGATGTTTATTTTGCCGGTCTCCCAAAGTGAAAAACAACTATTTACAACAAAATGAAAATAGTGGAAAAAGACTGGAAACATAAATAGTTTACCATGTAACACAAGTATTCACCACAAATGGAGTTCATCAATAACTGACATACAATAACTCTCAAAACAACTCTCACTGGGTCTTACAGGTGCTACCTGCTCTGTAGCTTCCCCAGACTGAACCCGTCATCCCAGGCCAAAACAGCCCCTTTTAACTGTATAGCCCCTCCCACTGGGCTTAACTTTCTCATACCACCAATAGATTAATCTCGCAAGCGCGCGAGAATTCACTACTTAAACGGGAGAAATGGTGCGCCCCGTATTGCCAGCCACTCTTGCCGGAAGAGGAGACGGTGGTGCATATGCCTCCCACACTTCAGGAAATGTCGGTCTAAAATCAGGTTTGTGTAAATGTATGATTAAATGCAACGAGAACGGCCAAGTGTGCCCCCATGGTCGCGCTACTAACACAGAAGAGAAAACAGTTATAATAGTGAGGTTTGTCAACCAACATGCAAGAACGGAAGGGAACAGGGAATGTATGTGAATGTGAACGTGTATGTGTGTGTGTATGCGCTGCAGCATGTGACAGAGCCGGTCAGTGACAGAGCCGCTCCGTCACATTATCCCCCTCCTCCCCTAGGTTGGCGATGTGCGGCAACCTGGAAAGATAATCTGCCACCACATTGGTCTTGCCCGATCGGTGTCGGATGGTGAACTTGAAAGGCTGTAGTGAGAGGTACCATCGGGTAAGGCGGCTGTTGTGGTCCTTCATGGAGTTGATCCAGGTGAGAGCTCTGTGGTCAGTTTCCAGATCAAACTCCCGCCCAAGCAAGTAGTACTGCAGGCTTTCCAGTGCCCACTTTATGGCCAGGCCCTCTTGTTCCACCGTAGAATACCTGGTCTCACGTGGCTGCAGCTTGCAGCTTAGGTACAGGATTGGATGTTCCTCTCCAGGGTCCCCTTGGGCCAGGACTGCTCTAAGGCCGACTGTGGAGGCGTCCACCTGTACCAGAAATGGTTGGTTGAAGTCCGGACTCTTTAGGACAGGGGAAGAACACAGGTAGGGTTTTAAGGTGCAGAAGGCTGCTTCACAGTCGTCTGACCAGGTTACTGGGTTCCTCTGTTCCTTGCAGGTCAGGGCTGTGAGTGGGGCTGCAATGGTTGCAAACTGGGGCACGAACCGTCTGTACCAGCCAGCCAATCCCAGGAAGGACCTTACCTCCTTCTTGGTGCGAGGTCGAGGGCAGTTTTGGATAGCGTCCACCTTATCCACTTGCGGCCGCACCTCTCCTCTTCCGAGTTGGTATCCCAGGTACCGTGTCTCCTGCCGTGCGCACTCACACTTGGAAGGGTTGAGTGTCAACCCAGCCTTCTGAATCCTTCCCAGGACCAGTGATAGGTGATGGGTATGCTCCGCCCATGTGTTGCTGAAGATCACCACATCATCCAGATAAGCTGCGCTGCAGTTGTCACAACCCTGGAGGACTCTGTTCATCAGTCTCTGGAAGGTGGCTGGGGCTCCATGCAGTCCAAATGGCATCACTGTAAACTGGAAAAGTCCAGCTGGTGTTCTGAACGCTGTGTATGGCCGGCACGACTCCTCCAGCGGCACCTGCCAGTATCCCTTACACAGATCGAGGGTGGTGATGTACTTGGCAGCTCCGATCTTCTCCAGCAATTCATCAATTCTTGGCATGGGGTAGGCGTCAAACTCAGAGATGGCATTGAGCTTCCTGAAATCAATACATATCCGGAGAGACCCATCCTTTTTGAAGACAATGACCACTGGACTGCACCACTCTGAGTTGGAATGCTCAATCACCCCAAGCTTCAACATCTCCGCCACCTCTTTCTCCAGTTTTTCCACCAGCTGTTGTGGGACCCGGTAGGGCCGTTGGCGGATTGGTCGTCCATCCTTCAGGCGAATGACATGCTCAACAATGGTGGTTTTACCTGGACTTGCAGCAAAAAGTGATGGAACATCCTGAAAGATCCGCAGGAGCTGCGTAGCTTGCTCCGGTGAAAGATGTGCCAGCACAGGAATGGCAGTTGTAGTTAGACTTTCCAACCCCGTCTCCACCTCCTCTTCTACATCCACCTCCTTCACCAGCAGAACCTTTGCTGGAGCCTGGATTGGACGCTCCTTCCACTCTTTTAGTAAGTTCACATGGTAGGTCTGTTTTGTTTTCCTCTTCTCTGGGTGATGGACCTCGTAGGTGACCAAGCCCATCTTGCGGGTGATGACATACGGCCCCTGCCACTTTGCCAAGAGCTTGCTGGTGGAAGAAGGGAGAAGCAACAGGACTCTTTGGCCAGGCTGGAACTCACGGTGCCGAGCCTGTTGGTCATACCAGGTCTTCTGGGTTTTCTGGGCCTCACGCAGATTGACCTCTGCCTCCTCCTTGTATTTTGCCAGCCGCTCCCTCATCTCAAGAACAAACTGTACCACCCCCCTGTCACTTGGAGTGGTCGAAGGGGCCTCCCATCCCTTTCGGAGCAGGTCCAACGGTCCCTGTACCTCCCATCCATATAGCAGCTCGAATGGGGAGAACCCTGTTGAGGCCTGGGGAACCTCTCGGTAGGCGAAGAGCAGGAATGGTAGCCATCGGTCCCAGTCCTTGCCAGTGTCCTCCACAAACTTCTGGAGCATCCTCTTCAGCGTCTGATTGAATCTTTCAACAAGACCGTCAGTCTGTGGATGGTATGGCGTGGTCTTGATTGCTGAGATGCCCAGTTGTTTATGGAACAGCTGCATTAACCTGGAGGTGAAATTGGTCCCTTGGTCCGTCAGGATCTCGTCCGGAATCCCCACTCTGGAGAACAGCTGTACCAAAGCACGCAGAACAGCGGGTGCGGTGATGGTGCGCAGGGGAAAGGCTTCTCGGAAACCGGTGGCATAATCACACACCACCAAGATGTACTGGTGACCACCACTGCTTTTCACCAGAGGGCCCACAATGTCCATAGCGATCCTGCGGAATGGAACAGAAATGACAGGAAGTGGCTGCAGAAAAGCCCGGTCGGACTTGCGAGCAGTAGCAGTTTTCTGACATGTGGGGCATGTGCTGCAATATTTCTGAATGTCGGTGTACATGGAGGGCCAATAAAAACGTGAACTGATGCGAATATAGGTTTTGTGGCGGCCTAGGTGTCCGGCCCATGGGAGTGTGTGTGCTAGGTGCATGACAAGTGCTCTACAGCTAGCAGGGACTACAAGGCGTCTATGGTCATCCTCAACTGTGTACAACACATCTTTATCAACAATCAACCTCTCCCTTGCCACACAGTTCCCATTTGTCTGATTCCCCATTTTCACAAACAAAGGTTTCAACGTTTCATCCCCCCTTTGCAACACAGAAATATTTTCAGGTACATTTTATTATTTTATCTCAGGTACCGTTGGCCTTAGCTGCTTCTCAAAGCGGCGTTGACGACTGGATTTTTTTTGGCCCCTTAGTGCCACCCTCACACAGACTACTGTCAAGGTCTGGGAGTGGTTGGACACCAGCTTTCGCTTGGGCTCGAGTGGTCACAGGACAGTAAACATTCACATTGACCTTCCCCCCAGAGTCAGTTTCCTCTGGCAGTTCTTCTTTGTGCAGTAAGTCCAGAAGTACTGGTAAGTCCCATCCCAGGATAGCATCTACTTGCAAGTTCTTTACCACACCAACAGTCTACAGGTAAGGCTACTCATCAATGGTCACCGTTAAGTCCGCTTTGGGATAAGGATGCTTATCCCCATGAACACACAAAATGTCCGCCTGTCTGCTGTAATCCACTCTGCCTACTGGCACTAGACTGTGTTTAACCAGCGACATGAAGCTACCAGTGTCCAACATAGCAGTAACCTGCTGACCATTAACAATGACAGTCTTATAGCGCTGAACTCTTGCTTCCATTTCCCCCGTGGGCCCCACCTCTGCCCGGGGTGCATAGCAAGCGCCTGTGACCTTTGCTCTGCGGACTGGACACACAGCAGCTTTGTGGCCCGGCTGCTGGCAATAATAACAAACCAAGTCCTTACCGGATGCTCGTTGGTTTGGGGCAGTACTGGTGTTACCTGGAAACTCCTGGCCATACTCTCTCCTTGTTGGCCTGGGCTGAGTCGGCTGGAGTGTTGGTCGGGGTGCTGCACTGGTGGAGCGTATAGCTGGTCCTCCTCTGCGAGCATTGAGGTACTGTAGAGCCAGCTTGGCAGCTGCAAGGCCCTCTGCTGGCTCATGCTCCTTCACCCAGGTCCTCACCTCATAGGGAAGTAGCCGGAGTAACTGCTCCAAGATGATGGCCTCACCAATCTCCTCCTTGGTGTGTTGCCCTGGCCGAATCCAGCGCCCGTAGAGGCCCTTCAGGCGGTGGTAGGTCTCGATGGGGTTCTCGCCTTGTGGTAACGTAGCAGACCGGAACTGCTGCCGGTATGTCTCTGGGGAAATGTCAAATTTGATCAGCAGCGCTGCTTTTAGGTCTGTATATGAGTGGGCTCTCTCCTCGTCCATCGTGGTGTAGGCCTCCAATGCCTTCCACGCCAGCAGGGGAACGAGCCGGCATGCCCACTCACTCTCTGGCCATTTCCATGTTTTGGCAATGCGCTCAAAACGCAACAAATAGTTTTCAATGTCCTCACCCAACTGGTATGGCGGAATCTTTGGCTCAGCATAGTGCCTCCACTCTGGTCTTGGCTGCTCAGGTCTGCCGCTAGCGTCTGGAAACGGGAGAGAAGGTGCCGGTGATGGGGTATACTGCTGCACACGCCTGGGTGCCGGTGTTGGTAGGTAAAGTCTTGGGCCACTTGCAGTCACTGTGCTTGCGGTCTCAGCAGTGACTGGCAAGTGGGGAGTATGCGACACTTGGACCACATTTTGAGGTGGCTGGGTGGCAGGTTGAGGCAGGTGGTCAGTCAACGGGAGAGAAGCCCTCAGACCTCGGAGCTCTGTCAACAGACCCTCCTCCCTTCTTTCCTGACCTGCCAAAAAGTCTCTCATCAATGTCAGTAGCTCTCCACCTGGACCAATTGTCGCTGCTGCCGTAGGATCTGCTGGAGGCACCCAAAACCCGTCCTCCTCATCGTTGTCCTCTGATGATAGAGCTGTTTCCCAAGCCAGGTCTGCATTGGCGGTTGCTATTCCTTCATACTGCGGTCGCTGCTGGGAACGCAATCCTGTGCGCTGCTTTGGGAGGCGGTTTGTCTTTCCCCGACTAGCCATCCCACCACTGCCACAATATGTAGCGGGGTTCTATTTCATACCTCCACAAACACAGGCATAGTCGGAGAAGTAGTGATGTTTATTTTGCCGGTCTCCCAAAGTGAAAAACAACTATTTACAACAAAATGAAAATAGTGGAAAAAGACTGGAAACATAAATAGTTTACCATGTAACACAAGTATTCACCACAAATGGAGTTCATCAATAACTCTGACATACAATAACTCTCAAAACAACTCTCACTGGGTCTTACAGGTGCTACCTGCTCTGTAGCTTCCCCAGACTGAACCCGTCATCCCAGGCCAAAACAGCCCCTTTTAACTGTATAGCCCCTCCCACTGGGCTTAACTTTCTCATACCACCAATAGATTAATCTCGCAAGCGCGCGAGAATTCACTACTTAAACGGGAGAAATGGTGCGCCCCGTCTTGCCAGCCACTCTTGCCGGAAGAGGAGACGGTGGTGCATATGCCTCCCACACTTCAGGAAATGTCGGTCTAAAATCAGGTTTGTGTAAATGTATGATTAAATGCAACGAGAACGGCCAAGTGTGCACCCATGGTCGCGCTACTAACATAGAGGAGAAAACAGTTATAATAGTGAGGTTTGTCAACCAACATGCAAGAACGGAAGGGAACAGGGAATGTATGTGAATCAGCGGCAATAACTTTAACTCATAATACATGTAACCAAAACAACAAACCAAATTGCGCACCACATCAAAACCACAAAGGCACATAGGCGCATAAACTGTTTGCTTCCCAAATCAGCAACACCTGTGTCTGGGTTTCTCTAGGTTAAATGGCCTAACTTGGCTGACCCCAGGTCAGCTGAGCCACACAGCAAATACAGCCCCCTAGTGGTACAGGGCAAAATTACATGAAATAATGCAAAATGAATATGGCTCATACACTCCAGCCCCTAATTGTGTCTGCCAGAGCAATTACACCAAATTCAAATGAGCCATAAATACAGAGAAAAAAATAAAATAATATATATATAGCCCATTTTAAATGGGAACCAATTACTCTTTAGCTTCATTAAGCAAGCATATTTTAGTTATGGGTCGTTCAATGATGTTTGTCTTCAAAGGAACCACACGTCCCAGAC
The DNA here is from genome assembly GCF_036324505.1 of Eleginops maclovinus. NCBI lineage: Eukaryota > Metazoa > Chordata > Actinopteri > Perciformes > Eleginopidae > Eleginops > Eleginops maclovinus. The sequence goes on along the minus strand of NC_086360.1, from coordinate 2,253,662 downwards.
CTCTCTTATCAGGGAAGGTTTCCAGGACTCTTCCTAGCATCCATGACCCGCGTGGTGCTGTGGAGTCCGCAACCATGACCAAGAATAAAACTCTTCTCCTGGTTCCATTTTTGACGC